>NC_141703.1:54152726-54863947 GCF_971803275.1 Cyanistes caeruleus
TATAAATTATATGTTTTAAACACCTAACATCTGTTTCCTCACTTTTCTTAGGATAAATAGGATGGTCATCCCTGACAACCTTTCATGTTACAAAAGCTCCCACTTTCCATGGAGAACACCGTCAGTCAAAGTACAGGGACAACACATAGTATCATTGCAGTTTGCTCAGTTTAGGAGTTTAAAAGGGTGCAAAGAGTCTGCTAAAAGCAAACAAAACCATCCTAGAACTTTTCACTGCTTTGCAGCTTCTAGGTGTTCTGGAAGGTACTATGGGTTTTACGACTATTAAACAGACATTTTGTATATATGGCGTTGATCTCTACCCCTAGTATGGATTTTAGAGGCAAGGACTAGATCTTCTTTGGTAAGGATGACTTTGGTATACCTTTATTATGCTATTTTATTTATACTTTGTATTATTATTTTCATATGAATACTTTGGCTATGTGGGATTTGTGCTACAGGGATATATGTATATATATACATTGTCATCTTACAATCTACTAGAACATACCAATGATTCTTGTAAAGAGATTTTTTGCTCCCAAATGTGACAAGAGTGATTTCACTGTTTACCTGTTTTTAGGCCAGACCACTAAATAAAGTTAGAAATCCCACATTTCGTTGGTAGAAATAGTTCCTTTTCTATAGACACTTACTTTCCAAAACTTGTTGTCAAATTAATTCTTCATAATTACAAAATTACTGAAGTTATGGATACATAGATTCAACTTCCTATTAGAAAAAGGCTTCTTGAAAACACTCACACAAATAGCTACTGAGTGCACTGACAGTAACAGAAGAGGAAGTATAAAACTAATTTTTCCATTCTGTTAGATGGTATTTTTAGTTACACTAACAAGCACCTTTACTGTCAGTCTCATCTACAGAGTTAGAACAAAATGTTAGTATGCATTTATCTATCACAGATTTGATGCATTTCCAGTGGACCAAAGTAAAGACAAAAAAGGAGACTGAAGGGTAGTTTTTTCACATAAGGAAAGAATCAGGTCATTTTCCCGACAATGTCCTATGAAATACAGGTTTCAGAAAATGTGTGCCGACATAAAATTCACTGCAGTCATAACTGGTGGGTTTTTTTTAGCAATTGTGAATGGTAAAGACAACCATATCTGTTCACTCACTTAAAAAAACCAAACCAACCAAACAAACAAACAAACAAAAAAACCAAACAAACCCCACCTTTTAACTTGTATTTCTATTCATACCATTCCCAGGACTTCATTCTAACAGTACCTCAGAAGTCAACTGTTTCTAGATTTTTTCCTTCAATATACCACATGCACTTTGGATGCTTGATTCTATTCTTCTTACTTCTTATATACCCTGGATGGATAAAACTGTAATAAAGTGCTGCCGTTATTTATTCCTAATAGGATTTAGCTATTTATAGTTCCTTCAGTTTCACTTCACCTGCTGTATACCATCAATTAAAGCAAGCATTACAGAGCTTGGAAAACACAACCAAAACATTCTTTTTTATTTATTTTTTTTTTTATGATGAACTATGTTGTGATAATGAACTATAAACTGTTCAGCACAGAGATATTTAAGTTTCACCCATTGCAATTAGAAATTTCTGTAATCTTAGCAAAGCATTGATCACATGCATATTAACTTGCTGCAGCACTGACAAGCAGAGGAAGTGTATAATCTAGTATTTAAATAATTTTTAGGCAGATAAATTATGTGATTTTATAATTTCTTGGAGCAAAAAGTTTAGAATGAAGGAGTGCTGCAACCTGGGTGTATATACTCCATCTAAAAAATATTCAGTAGCACAGAAGGGTCATTTATGAAATTAACACTAATGGTAGTAGGTAAATTCTTAGAAAAACAAAAGTTTTCTTTAGGGAAAAAAAATAGATTCTATACAACAATGAAAAGAGATATTTGTCTCCTATTCTGCTAATAATACATTCTCCTTCACTGATAGTTTATGCCAGTATTCTTACATCTTTTATGATTTCCACAGAACACAGCATGTATTTACTGAAATAAATGAAGCTGTATTTTCACGGCATGATTCATCCCTGGCATTCTGGAGAGGAAAAAGTCAATGATACATAATAAAATTAATGATTTAACAAAGAGAATTTTAATTTAATATAGTAGATATAATTATTTCTATAGCTAATAAAATGCTGGTTTTTAATGAGTTCATTTTTTTCAGAAGGGATATAGCAATCCCTATGTTTACCTTGCTTTATATTCAGTCTTTAAAAAGGCTTATGTGTCTCTCTCCTCTTTTTCTAAGAAAATTTAAAATGTTTTATGTTTGCAGAAGGTTAAGAGTATTATATAAGATTAAACCCCTAAGGCTGTAGGAATATTTTTCTCCTGTGAAAAGAGCATTCTTAATTTACTGAAATATAAAACATGAAGAAAACTTGAGACACTAACCATATGATAATTTTGTTTAATCACACTAGTCAAATATGAAAAAGGTAAACTAATATGAAAAGGTAAACTAATTGTCAGTTAAGTTCATCAAGAAAACAAGTGTCAGATACGGTGGCAGGAATGTCAGCTTCTAGACCAGGTTGCTCAGGGCCTCACCTGGCCTTGAACACATCTGAGGTTGGGGCATCCACAATTTCTCTGAGAAACCTGCTTCCTTTTTCTTAATTTAAAATCATTCCCTCTTACCCTATCACTGTCTGCCCACACAAAAAGTCATTCTTAAACTTTTTTTTTAGGTGTTGGAAGGCTGCTATAAGGTCTCTCCAAAGCCTTCTATTCTCCAGGGTGAATAACCCCAGCTTTATCAGCCTATCTTCACAGGAGATGTGCTTCATCTTCATGGCTTTTCTCTGGACCCACTCCTGCAAGTCCATGTCCTTTTGATGCTAGGTGTCCCAGAGCTGGATAGAGAACTACAGCTGGTGTCTCATGAGGGCAGAGCAGAGGGGCAGAATCACCTCCCTTAACTGCAGTCTACTCCTCGTCTGATGGTGCCCAGGACACGACTGGTGGGTTTGTCCCTTTCTTTGCTTCCTTCTTTCCCTTTAAAACTTCCAAAGAAGAATGAAGAGAAGGAGGAAGAGAAAGCAAAAGGGATGTAGGAAAGGAGGAAGAGAGGCATCAAGGAAGGGAAACTGACAACAAGGGAGAGAAGAACATAGTATGATCAAAATTTCCTGATGGATTGGACAAATTCTGTATTTATCTTAGAGTCCTATTACCTGTATTTACCAGTAGGATTTTCTGAACATTGTGGTAGCAGTGTGAAATCATCTGTTCATATACTTAACAACACACATTAATTTTTTCCTTTCCTCGTTTTTTTTTTTTTCTTTTGGGGTGAATGATTGGGAGAGGAAATAAATATTTTTAAAAAAGAATAGGAAAATAGGAAAGTTAATACAAGATAATTTATTTGTGGAGGCTTCTGTTGCCACGCAAATATGAGCCTTCAGGCATTTACATTTAAAATACATAGGAAACCAGTGGCTGATTAGCTTTGCATATGTTGTATTTCCTATTGTCTCCCTTTCTGACTTTTCAGAAATGCACAACACCTGGAGAGAAATATTGAATTATAAATCAATAATTGTAGCAGAATCTTAATCAGATCCTAATTTTATAAGTTCTAATTTTTTTTATTTTACATTTATTAAAAAATTGGCTTTTTGGTTTTTTTTCCATTTCCACATAAGACAGTGAACCACATAAGACAGTGAAACATTATTCATTGTATAGAAATGAAAGCTGCAAAGAATTAGCAATCCATGTGTACAGAAGCCAAAGAGTCATTTCCCTAGCAAGGGAGATCATTCAAGAGCATTTGGAATAGCTCCTTCTTCCTGCTCATGTTTCTTTTTTTTTTTTTTTATGGTTTCCCAGTCAAAGAACTGAATGATACTGAATGATAAGTAGCTGGCCTGAATATTTTTAAGAGCTCTATGACAGCAATGGTGAAAGCTTTATTGCTGTGTGACCATAATCACAAAAAGTCCTTCAGTGTTTGGACTGTAATAGAAATGTTTATTGCTACAAGATATTTTAAACTCTATTATTAAGTACACAGTTTAGAAATTTTACTGGAAGAAATACCAGAGAATTGGACTCAGAGTTTGGAATTCTGGCATTGAAACAAACTGGCAGGGGCTGTGCTGTTCTATATTCACACTGCTTTCACCAAAGCTATCTGAGAATTTTGTATGTCCCTGTAATTTATAAAGATATAAATAGCCAAATCCAGTAAGGGATTTAAACATTTTTTTTCTAGGTCCAACATTGTGATCCAAAATCCCTGTGACACTCACTACATAATACTAGGAATATTTACATTCCTTTTTATTACCCTTGATGCAATTAAACTTTTTCACATGTCCAAAGTAAGGTTTAGTCTTGATAGCCATCAAACTGCTTAAGATCTGTCATGAAACTGAACCCGATGAAGACCAGTTATCAAAATGGTCCATTTCACAAAAGTTATATAGAATATAGAATGGTTTTGGCTGGAAAGGATCTTCAGTTCCACCCATTTGCTGTGGGCAGGGACATTTTTCACTATATTATGTACCTTAAAGACCCAATGTGATCTCAAACACTTGCAGTGGTGGTGGAATTGACAGCTTGTCTGGGCAACCTGTCCCAGTGTCTCCTCACCTTAATTTTAATCAATTTCTTTTTGGGTGCAATCCAAATCTACCCTCTTTCTCATTTAAACCCTTGCCTCTTGTTACGTCACCACAGGCCCTGCTAAATTTGTGTCCAAGCTGAGCACCTGTACATTTTGACTTGGAGGCTTCTTTCACCAGATTGAGCAGGATGAGAGAGGAAGGGTTCTATGTCTACCATATACAGTTTATATTCAAATCCTTAGGAACTGAAGAATCTGCCTATAACCTGGATGTTGCTTGCCTCCTGAGGACTTCGCCTTGCTGTTTGCAGTCTTGTTCTGCTCTACTCTAACTTAAAGTCAAAAAAGTTAACTTAAATCACAGGTGTTACAAGATAGTGTAGATAAAGAACTTTGATACAGATGGCCTAGATTTCAGCATAACTGTGCATAAAAGAAGTGTCTTGATAACTCAGTACCGTTCACAAAACCTTGTACGGCAGTGTGCACTGAGTACTTTTGGGAACATAAAGGTGTGTCATGGGGTAGCTTTACCTTTAAGACAGCTTGGAGGGAGAGGAAGTTGAAGCTGCTGGTGGCTGATGGGAGTTTTTCCCTCCTGACCAATTATCGGTCATTTTCAAGAATTGACAGCAGATCTGACCATTAAAAAGTGAATTCAACTTGTAAACACCCCCTTAAGAAGTACAGACAGAATTCTCTTGCTCTCTTTTGGTTTCCGGCTTCGGACAAGGTAGCAGGCTCTGTCTCGGCCTCCTCCCCCCCTCTCCAGGCCTACAAGGCCGCAGGGTGGAGGGGGGGGGAGGGAGAAGAGAAGCAGCGCTGGTCAGCCGAGCTTGGTTTTCAGTTTTTGCTGCTAGACTGAAACTTAACACCATGAACTCTTGCAGTTTTCTTAAAGCTTTTAATTCTTTTACTACCTGGATAAACATACAGATTACTCCTTTTCTCAGAAAGACAGAGAGAGAGACAATCAACATAGAGGAGACATCATAGAACCACCAAAAACAGTGAAGAAAAGAGTTAAGTTTAAATAAGAAAGAGAGAATAAGGAGATGCTTTACAGCTGAAATATCTTTCTGTTAAAGCTATGGAGATGGACAATAATAGTATAAAAAGACTCCTTTAATTCATGATAAGAGTATTAGGAGGAGTGAGATATTCAAAGTGTAACTTTTGAGCAGAAGAGAGACAGAGAGAGTGCTTGTGATACTGTGAGTTGCTGGAATTGAGTTGAGTGAAGATTTTGAAGCTTTGAAGGCAAAGAGAAAACTGTTTTCCAGGAAGGCTCACAGAGACAAATGAAGAAGACTTCTGCCTTTGAATAACTTATCCTTAAAATAAGATTCCTAAACTCTGTGACCCATACACACCTTGGAGATGTGAAATGGGAGGAGAAGATCTAATGACAGATTTCCGGGCAGCTGGCATTAGAGAAATAGAAAACTATGATGAAAAATAGTTTTCTCGTGAGAAACTCCGTAAGCTAACAGAAAGAGACTTCTGTTTCTCTACAAAGACTGATGAAAGACTGTAGCAAGAATTAAGACTGTTTTTAACCACCAAAGTCCTAAAGTTATTTGTCTCTATGTTGTCATGTGTACAGAGAAATAGTTAAGATGTAGAAGATAAGGAGGTTTTCTGAAAGTTTATTCTGGTATTCTCATTCTTGTAGTTTGTTAATAAACTGTCTTTATTCCTTTAAGTCTTAAGCCTGTTTTGCTCTTGTTTTAATCCATATCTCACAACAAAAAAATAAGTAGTTTTTTAGTTACTGGTTTAAAACCACGACAAGGTGGTTCACAAAAAGGATCTAAAAATGGTAATAAACATCTAGAGTAATTCGAAATAAAATGTTAAGCACAGATCTTCATGTTAATCTTCAACACTTCATTGCTCAAATTTCAGATGCAGCATGTCATCTCTATTAACTGAAAACTAGTTTTTGAATCAGAAATGCTAGCACTCAGAAAGAAGAAAAAAAGATACCACACTTTTAGGAACAGTGTTTCCAACTTTTGGGAATATTTTACTGGCAAAACACAGTGTGATCCCAATTTTTATCGTACGTTGACAAACGTTTTCTCCTATTTCTGTTTTTCAAGAACACTTTATCTGCCCCTCCCCACAGTACTTTAGGTTAGGTTGGATCAGATATACTCAAAAAACATGTCTGCTAAAACTGTTTATCTACAAGAAAGAATAATTCAGGTTTTATTGTTCCAGGAAGAAAAAAATCTTAATTTCAGACTCTCTGTGCACAGGACAGACAAATATTCAGTTTCAGTCTTAAAACCTGAAGTGTATTTATATTTTATTCAGTGACTGTGTAATGCAGAATGCATGGACTTAGATTTGAAGTCTCCTCCTTTCAGATGAATAGCTTCTTTACCTTTCTCTTTTTCCATTCCTGGATGAATCTTTTTTCATTTTATTTGTCCCCATGGCAAGGCTTCAAGAAGAGAGATAAAGAACAGCCGTAAATGGTTACCGACATAACCTGCAATGTAGTTGTTAAGACATGTTATTGTAAGGTTGCAAATGGAATTTTAAACTTTTCAGATAGCAACCTTATATCCAGGGTGAATGAACTAAACACTAGAACCCATCATTCTTATCTTAAAAGGAATGTGAAGACTGTATTTAGGATAGCACTTGAAGCTGTTAAGGCCAGTTGACTGGAGTTACAACCTCAGGATGAGTCAATATAGAAAGTGATGCTTCTTGCTTTACAGCTGTGGGTGAGCTCCTGTTCACCGTATCACTTGCTGGAATCTTAGATTGCCGAGAGTTGTGTTTACTTCTTGCTAGATGTAATGTAAGAAACCCATACACCTATCACAGGGCTCTATAATCCATTTAGAGGGGTAAGCAATAAAAAGTTACATACTTGCAATCTCTGCATGTGGGTTCTCTCAACTAGTAGGCCTAATCCAAAGTAATTTACTTCCACTGGACAAGAAGGCTTTTGCTTATCCTTTTATGCTTTTGTCTTTTGTATGTCTAATAATAGGCAAATTTTATTTTGATCCAGGCACCTCATGTTCCATAAGGTAAGGATAATTATCTTGCAATTACTTCAGGTAGGCAGGGGCTAACAACCCTAATTATAATTGTAGAACCATTTGGCAGAAATAGAGGATGAGGCCATTCAAGAGGGAGAAGAAAAATATAATTCCTGGGGAAAACTGTTGGGTTAAAGGTTTTGTACAGTCCATGGTGTGCAGACACCTTGGTGTTTATTTTCCTGTTGTTTTCTACTTTGATTTTATATAAGGTATGCTTGGAGTAGAGCCCTTTGTTAGAAGTATAGAATATATATTCCTGAAAAGACAAGGACTGGGACAATGAAGAACTGCCCACCTTTAGGTGTAGTCCAGGTTGATGAATATCTAAGGAAACTCAAGGTACACAATTAATAAAAATACCTAAGTCACTGGCAGAAGGTAACATACTTGAATAAAGCACATAAATTTGCTGAGGGGTCTCACTTATGCTGTTGGTGTGTGTTCTGAATAAGTCAGTCAAACTGCCTTCTGATCCAGCAGGGCTGATAAGTGAAGAGTCCCCAGCCTGTCTGGACACAAGGGTCTTTTCTTTTCTGGGGTAAGGACAGACAAATTAAAGAACAGGGATCAAGGAAATTTCCTCATGTTCGTATATGGATGGACCTCTCAGTGGAGAAAAGTTGTCACAGTCAAAGACTTATGGTGAATGGACTGATGCCCAAGTGGAGACTAGTGAAGCATTTTTCAGAGGTTTTATTGGAACCAGTTGTGTTTTATACCATTGTCAGTGACTTGAAAAGTGGGATCAAGTGCACCTTCAGCAAGTTTTCTAACAGCACCAAGATATTTGCTGCAGTTGATGTACTGGAGGTAAGGGATTCCATCCTAGGGGTCCTTGACAGGCCTGAGAGATGAACCCACAGGAACCCCAGGAAGTTCAACAAGGCCAAGTGCAATCTCTTACACCTGCATTAAACCCCTCATATGAATAAAAATTGAGAGATGAATAGATTGAGGCCAGCCCTAAGGAGAAGCACTTGGGGATACTAGAGGATGAAGAGTTGTACATGAGGCAGGAATAAATGCCTGCAGCCCAGAAAGCCAATAGTGTCCTGGGCTGCATTAAAAAAAAGTGTCATTACGGTCAAGGAAGGTGATTCATCCCTTGTAATCTTCTCAAGAAGATATCAACTGCAGTTCTGCATCCAACTTGCAATCTATTTTAAAATGGAGCTGGGGATGATTCTCCATTTCTGTATCCCAGTAAGGCTCATATCCAACACACATGGCATATTGTCACTTCTGCATTCTGGTCTAGAGTAATCCCTGACTAAGAATTGGGATGAAGGCACTTTTAATATATCCTGTTTAAGGTCTCTTATCTGAGAGAACACAGAATTATTATTTTTGAGATGTATATGAAGGACATATTAACCAATCTTTGCCTAGAGAAGAGACAGTAGAAAATTTGAATCTCTATCTTCTTAAACACTGAACCTCAACTCTCCCAGTGGTCAATCAGTAGACTATTTTCAGTGAAGTTTTAATAAATAGATGATGTATAAACTCAGAAGTTACTACCTCCATATTTTCAAATAATGTAAAAAGGACAGGTGCTATAGTTGAATTCATAAGGGTTTTATTCAATATTCTGTCCATGAATATTGAAGATGCTTTGCACCTAATAGACTTTATACCCAAGAGACGGTTAGTACTGCATCATATAATTTCTGGATCTTAGCAGAGAGCACAAGATTCTGGGCAGCTGATCTTAAGGAAAAAAATAAGTGAAAGAATATTTTCTTGAATTTGTAGAAAATATACATGGTTTTTTTCAATCCAATGAATTTTAGTGCTTTCTGTGTCAGCAAACTCTCAACAGTTTCTTGGTTTCAATTCTATTGTTTCTATATTATACTTCTAGGGAAAAAAAAAAAAAAAAGAAGAAAAAAGTGTGAAATATGACACCAGCAGAAGAGAAGGGGATCTAGCACCAGAGGGTGAAGTATGGACCAATATTGACCAGATAAGTGGACAATAAGGTGGACTTTGAACTGGTTGAACTTCCAGACTTGTAATGTTTATAATGAGAACCATGAAGTTCATCTGGAGGCCAGTCACCAGCAGTATGCCTTAGGGGTAAATACTGGCTCCAAAAGAATGGATGAAGCTCCAAGCTTCATGAATGACCTCAGTGACTGAGAAGAGCACAGCCTCAGAAAATTTGCAGACAAAACAACACTAGAAGGAGTTAATGACTAATTAGGTGATTGTTCTGCCCTTTAGAGGGATCTTGGCAAACTGAAGAAATGGTCAGAGAATGATATTATCAAGTTCAACAAAGGGAGATCACTGGATTGTCAAAATGTTATTAGACAGGCAGGTAGATAATGTCATCAAGGCTGTCCTTCCCACAAAAGATTGGACCAGATGATCTTTCAAGATCCTGGGACATTTTTTGATTTGATGACATGCAACATTCTTCACCTGATCAGAAATGCTGCCATTCACAAGTTCTCTGTTAGTCACTGAATTATCCATGAGCCACATTTTTGTCCTTGTATTACAGAAGACAAACAGATGCATCAGCAGAAATGTTGCCAGCACCTTAAGGGAGGTGGTGCCTCCTCTGCTCAACACTGGTGAGGCACATCTGGATTGTTGGTTGCGGTTCTGGTCTTCCCAGTACAAAAGAGACACGGAATTACAAGAGACAGAATAAGTTAATGACAAGCCACAAATATGATTAAGATTTTGGAGCATGTGACATACAAGGAAAGGGTGAGAAAACTGGATCAATTCAGACTTGGGAAGATGTGGTTTAGGGATATCTTACCAGATTTTATAAACAGCTGATGATTAGAAATAAAGATGAGGGAATCAAACTCTCTTTAGTGATATTTATTGAGAAGACAAAGGCAATATGTACAAATGGAAATACAGGAAATACTATTTCTAGAAAACAAAATATTTCTGCAAAGATGATAACATATGGGAACAGCTTGCTCAGAGAAGTTGTGGAGTATGCATTCCTGGAGTTGTGGACACTCCTACTGGACACAGATATAAACCATCTACTCTAGCTGACCCTGCTTCAGGGAAAGGCATTGGACTAGGTGATCTTCAGAGGTATCTTCCAACCTCAAAGATTCTGTGATTCTGTGAAAATATAATATTCTGACATTAGATTTTACCCTAGTTATGCATTAAACAACCTCCCTAACTTGTTTCAGTAACTGCTCAAATCTATTTACAAGTGGGCAACTATTTATAAGGAACAGGATGACCTTCCAAAATTTATTTTCCACAAAATTAAATTTTGCAGATGTTTTTCTTCTCCATACTATTTTTTTCCAACAGTGAAATCTAACCCAGAATACCTGTCTCAATCACTAGACTTCATTCCTCATGAAGCTTACTAATTATGGAATGCAACACCATCACTTCTTGATCATACTGTAGTAACTGAAGAAGTCTAACAAATGAACAGGAAAACTCAGGGTGTAAAGGTTTTTTTAATGTTAAAACCAAAAATGGCTGCATGTCTCATCCAACAAAACTGTGGTTTTAATGCATTTTTTCAAGTGTTGTGCCGTAACCTAAATGGTTACATTAAAAGTTAAATTCATGGAATATTGTAAAAATATTATCTTATAGAGAAAATAATGGAACAGAGTGTATATAAAATCCCACATGTAACCTGTGTGCATTCTGATGGTCCGTTCTTGTAAAGTGTAGAGCAGAAGTTGTTAGTATATGTAATGGATTAGTGCTTCCCGTTCTCTGCACATAATAAAAGCTTGTTTAATGTGGCATGCCAGCTGAGCTTTCTTGCAAGTATATTTTGAAGAATAAGATATACTCTGTGCTCCTTTGCCCCTCATTTTGAATTGGTCCCAAATTCAACTTCTCTTCAGGAATAAGAACTAATTACTATGCTGGTATTTTTTCAGTTTCTTGAGCATCTGTCTGGTTCTCTTAAAATATCCCAAAGGTATTTACCACTTCCAGACTTTGCATCATTTCCTCAATTCCTGCCAGGACTTTCTTTAAAACTTAGCCCCTAAACACTACTTGGTAATGTTTCATGAGTTTTTCATTCACTCTTTGGCATGTGAAGACCTTAATTATATCCCTATGAACTTCTGGCATAGGTCCAGATGCTGAGAAAAGAAACAGCAAGCTCACCTAAACAACACCTCTAATTGAGAAGTGGCAGTGTGAAAAGTGGCAACCAGCTTTTGTCTAGTAATTCTCTCTTAGGAAACTGTAGTAAGGTGAATTCTGCTTACAGTTATGATTTTGCCACCCTAATAAGAAATGAATTTGATCTAACAATATTTGGATCAGGACTGTGTTTACAGTCTCATCAGCCGGTGCATAATAGCGTAATGATTAGGTAAATATGATGTCTTTAAAATACATTGTGCAGGAGTCTTATAATTCATACATTCTGATCATATATCTAAAAAAATGGATTTTACCTGGCTACTGTGTGAATATACAGGAAAAGGAAAAAGAGCTTGAGATACAAAGGCTTATAAGTAAAACTAAGTTAGTTGTGCACATGGGGTCTTGTTCAGCCTTAATTTATATCACCATTTACAAAAATGGAAGAAAAAGATATAAAAACCTAGTTCCTTTCTTGGCTCTGTGAACAGGTGTTATATTTGAAGGGAGAAAATCTGCAAATTTTTGAGTGGCATGGACTACAATAATTTTGTGTATGTGACTTTAGGTGGGTTCTTCCTGCTTGACCCCCAGGAAGACAACCTGTGTCTTTGTGGTCTTCATCATAGGCTGTAAGGAAATCTTAGCTCCAGTATCTGGATCACCTCCTCTTCCTGGTTTTCACACACCTGCATGTCTGCAGGGTTGTTTCATATTTTCTCACTTTTCTACAACAGCTTCTGTGCAGTGTCTTTTTATCCTTTCTTAGATAAGTTATGCTACCAATGTCACTGATGGGCTAAGCTTTGGTCAGTGGTGGGTCTTTAAATCTGCCTGGAACTGCTCTGTTCACCATGGAGGGCAGCTTCTGGCATCTTCTAGAAGCAACCTCTGCAGCCCACCCCCAACAAAAATCTTGTCAAGCCAGTCCAATATAGGATATGTGAAAATTCTCTCAGAAACAGAGATTGTATTGATAAGAGCTATAATCAGAATTGTCAGTGATAATAAACTGATGCAAAAATCAGTTTCCATGTCATTATTTTTCACCTGGAGGTCTATCTTTAGCTCAGTAGGAAACACTATACTGAGACTTCTTGTTTCTCATAAACATTATTCTAGGAAAAGTTAAGTTATAGGTTCTTATTAAAAAAAGTTATAATTTTTACTGCAATATCCATACACAATCACAATAGTTTTGCTGTCAAACTGCCATAGAGAAGGCTACAGCTCTTATTTCTAACAATAATTATAAGAAAATTGACCTGGATAAAAATCACATAGGAATTAGTGTAAGGCTATTCTAAGCATCTTTACAGACTAAATAAAACTATTTGTGAAAGCAGACATTATACCCAGCCCCACATCTACCCCCCCACAAATGGGGAATTTATACAATTTTATTCATGTAATACAGCACATTAGTAAAAAAAATTCTCAAAAAAGTAAAAGCTCCACTGGAAATGAATATTTTATTTCTTTTTAGGAAGTTCTTATGCACATTCCGATGACCTCACAGCAGTGAACAAATTAGGATAAAAAGTGAGGCTCACCACTGTTGAAGGAAAAGTATGGCAGAATTCAGTATGACTTCCTAGATCTCTTTCATGTTAGTGACAGCTGTGTGAATACCATGCAGCTACATGTTAATATTAACCTCCTATCACACATAAATACAGAAAATAAAAACATCTCTATTAAATTTTAGTACTACTGTTGGAGTGAAAATGTTACTGAAGATGATATAACAAATAAACACCTGAAAATTTCTGTCTATTAAATACATTCTGAAACTCTGTTCTTTCCTAATCATTTAATTATGCTAGTCTGTCAGCAGTTGGATTGGACCATTGATGTTTTGATATATGTAAAAGAAAGATGTTTCTACCTGAAATATTATATTAAATCTCTTCACAGTCAATTGAGAGAAAATATAAAAAGGCTTTTAGGGAAAATATGATTTGAAACCTCTAGCTTAGAATAAACTTTTATTTAAATTCTAGGGTTTGGAAATTATGTCAGACAAGTAGACAAGTGGCACATAACCTATAACAATAATTCTCTGCACTCATAATTGCAAATACATGCTTGTGTTTGAATACAACACAAAGAAAAAAAAATGTATTAAAGAGTTATGTCTCCAAAAACATGTATAATTCCATCAATTAAAGACAGAAAGTGATATTTTAAAGCAGGCTAGAACCATATATCTTGGAAATGGAATGACTATTTCAACATATTCTTCTAGGACATTAATCAGTCATTAACGTAGTAAGCAAAAGAGCTAAGTGTTTGTTGGCTGTGGAAAGACCTTTATCCCAAAGATAGTTTATGTTAATAATTTTCTGTCTTGTTCCCATTAGAATTCATGATCTCAAGTGGAGTTGGAAAGATTTGGATATCTGAGGTCAGCACAAAATGAAGCCAGCAAACTCTGAAAACTATCCTAGCTTTCAGAAAATTATAGGAAAATCTGTAGATGTTTTTAAAACAGAAATGAAAATTAGGTGACTAAGACTTTATAAAAAAGCACCTATCTATACTCTGATTTACAGTGTGCAGTCTCATCAGGTCAGACTCTTCACTTTGGTAAGTCATTGACTGCCACATATATTAGCTGAAAGTGCAGTGGTTTACATGCTGATGTAGGCAAATCAAAGGAAGTCTCTGAAAGCCCATTAGTGACCTAAGGGTTCTGACAGATATTACAAAAGCAGGTATTAGCTTCTACAGAATAACTACTGAAGTCCTGACACACATTTATCTCAGAAGATACAGACAGAGAAGCAAAATATGTGACTCTTATTCAGCTGTTTAGGGCACAAAGATGTATATGGATGGACTTAATTTGCAACCTGATTCTGCTATAGACATATTAAAGCTATATTTCCTCCACAATAAGAAATTTACTAGTTACAAAGATAAGGTCAGCTTTGGAAAAGCTTTGAAGGATGTGAAGATGTGTATACTATCTATTTTTCTGGAATTGCTTTGTACTATTACTATATTCTTCTGAGCAAAAATTAGACTTCTTATCTGTGAATGCATGACCAAACAATTAGGGTAGAATAATTTTTATGTTTCTCCTCTCTCCATTATGTTTCTTTGCCTAGTCAAAACTTAATTATTCATGCAAATAGGAAGAATGAATATTTTCCAACACATGATTATAGCTGTTTTCACTGCAAAAATTTCTGCGATCATTTTTGATGTGCATTGCAAAAAAAGAAACAAAACAGTCTGGATTTATGCTAAGTGCACTTCTTTAAAAATTCAGATGAACATTCATAGAGATTGCTTTGCAAGGGATTCTCTAGAGAAGCTGATTTCAAAGTACATTGAGCTCAATAGGAAAAAAAAAAAAAAGGCAGCTATTTGGATCAGGCCCTACACTCTCTATTTTTTCATAATGCATTGTTCTGCTTACCACAAAAAAAGTCACAGGGCAGAACAAGCTAGGAACCCTGCTGTCTGTTCACTGACAGGATTTATATTAACAGATGCTACCAGCAAGGAGAAGCTACAAGAGGAATTAGGACAGGTTAACATCTAATGCTATGGAATAATATGACAAGCTTAGGAAGATTTTTTTTATCCTACTCTTCTTCTATTTTACTAAAATATGCAAGTGAAGTGTCAAAAGAGTCCTAAAAATGATTATGTTTAATTGCATGAATATGCATTCTTACTTGGAAAAGTGTCACACTCATTTTCCTCAGCTGTCCATCCTAAAAGCACATGACAGCATGCTCTTAAAATCCCAGGTTGAGAAGTGTTTGAGTTATGAGCTCAGACTGTTAGCTGAAATCTTCTGTAAACATTCCAAGTATGAAGTAGAGAGCACTACCAAAAAAAAAAAAATTAAAAATCTGGTGATGTCTGGTATTCACAAAAGATTTCCCTGTTTCTCTGTCCCATCCTGAATTGTTAAGGTAAAGACTAAATTGTAGAGACATTTTTCTTAGCCTCACTGGGATTTAGCCAAAGTGCTCATATTGATTTTGCTTTGTATTCACACCCAAAATATCTTGAAAAGTCTGGAGAGATCCCAAGAATAGGATGCAGCTGTCACCGTAAGATTTGTCCTTTGTTTTTTTGACAAAGAACATCTATATATGTTCACAACATCATGTTTGCTTTCATGAAGATCAAACAAAACATACTTTTTCTACCAAATTTATTTTGAAACAATTTTTTTAAAAACTCAGTATGTATTGCTATAATGATATGCAAATGTTAATGAAAAATTCTTTCCAGAAGATGTGCTATTCCTGTGACAACTCTGGGAAGATTTGTTCGAATCTTGGAATAAAAAATGAGTTTACCTTCTTGTGCCTATTATTTAAGTTTTATGTGGTCACTTCAATATTTGTCTTTAATTACTTCTTCCTTTTCTCTTGGTAATTTCACCACAAGTTAAAGAAGAGGAGTTCGTTAAGAGATGAGTCTGAAAGAAAAGTTACAAATAATTCTGGTAGTTCTTGTGACTGAAAAAGGACCCCAAATCCTCCACATCTGGTGAAAACAATAGGTTTCTCATTTCATTCTTGAATTATTTCTCATTTCATTCTTGGACAGGATGTTTAAGCTCATATTTTAAGCTGTCAAAAGTTTTTTTAAAATCATGATTGAAATGTGCACTTAATTTCCTCTTGTCTACTATTGTCCCAGAAGCCTATATTGAACAACTTACAGTATTTAAACTCTATTTATTTTCCCATAAAGTGATACAAATATGCTTGTTGAAAACTGGAGACAAAGGACTGACATCAGCCACACAACTGAAATCAGCTGGCAGCAAAAAGAATCTACAGTGGATGAACTCCGACCAGGTAGCTTCCATCCGTGGTGCCTATTAAAGGTAGAGGGCAATCAAGAGTCATCCTTTGTGGTGTTGCACTTACTATTTGGACAAAAGATAAAAATAATATGGATTCAGGTAAGAAATACAAAATATGTTCATATTTTTAAGAAATTCTTTGTCTTATTTCCTTTTTAAATTTAGTATGGTAGTAAAGAGTATTCTATGGTAGCCCTGATCATGAACATGTTTCTTGATTAATTTTTTTACTCAAATTAATATGTCTATGAATTTTCTTTGGATTCAGCTGACATAATACCCACAGAAATATGCAATGGTATCCCCGAAGCTTCTTATAGGGGATAAAAAACACCTATAATATACTCAAAAACTGTTGATCTACATAGCAGTCTAATTCCACTGGAAAAGTGCTCCTTGCAACTCAAAACCTTTTCTAGACTTTTTAATATATAAACATGTAGTTATTACAAACCTCATATATTGCCTGTTAACAAGCTCAGTGATACAACAATTTAGCACTAATGAATGTGTTTTTTCAATAGTTTTTTATTTAAAAACAAATAATCAGGAAAAGGAATATATATGTATTAATGTATGGCGAGAACAACGAATATTGCATATAGTAGAGCTGCATGAAAAAAGAGCTTCTCCAGTTTACTTCTGACAAGAAAGCCCAGTATTTTCTACAAAACTGTAGGTTGTCTTTCTATGGCACTTGTTTGTGATTCCTATTTAATACAGCACAGGATTAACGTTCCTATGAGCAGAATCACCTGGCAAAACATGTCTCATGGCCTACAATGAGTGCAGTGAAAACCATTACACAATAATTTTTATGCTACGAGTTGTTTTGTCATACTTATTATTTGTATAATTTTATATTAAATTTTTTTATACTTCTTTAACTAATAGAGGTACACATAGCACCATCTAGAGATATAAAAGCAAATTTTTTAGATGAATCACTATCAGACAACCAGCATACAAGATGACTTTGCAATTTATAAGTACCACTCATACTATATTTTCAGATGACATGCTGAAGAAAACCACACCTTCCTAAAAAAATGCAAACATTTCTCTAATGTGGATTCCCGGCATGACTTTTCCAGAAATACACTGACTGAGCAGCTTCTAACTATAATTTGTGTTCTATGGCAAATTACTAAGATAATAAGTAGATTATGCTGTATTTAATGACATTCTTAAAAGCCCCTCATGCTGAGTAGAAATATTAAATATCTCTTAAATAATGTGTAGGATAAACACAGAAAATCAGACTGGCAATAATTAGTATGTAGTGCTGTTCCACTTAAGAAAGCAATCACTTAAACCCTGCTCTAAGATCTTTGAATATGCAGCCAGGCACAGAGGGAAAAGACAATGTGGCTGAAGGCTGCTTACACTGCAAGCAATATTCAGCCATCTAATTTTGTTAAGTTTTGTACTTGCATCTTTATAAAACATGTCTAAATCTACTATAAAATAACAGTAATTTTAGCTCTTGAAGAAGTCTATTTGCTTTATCTTCCACTAAGCAAATGCTAAAGATGAGAAAAAAGTCTTTCAAGACATTATGTCTGTGAGAGAATGAGGACAAACACTTTCTTTTCATCTCTTTAACTGCTAATTTTCTTATGTGATGAGTTACTTCAGCCACGACATTTCAGAACAACCCTTCAAATGAAAGAAAACTAAAACATCTTATAAAAACCAAAAGAACACAATGCTATATATAATTATAGGTTTTTTTCCTTTAGGCAAAGGTGATATTTGAAATCCTACTGCTATGACAAGATGTTTCAAGCAGTGTTAAATCAAAAAGCCAATGTAAAATGAATTTATTTTTAATATCATATTAAAATAGTCTCCAAGTCCTTTTATACCAATGTACAAACAAAGTATACGTTATTAAATTAGTGACATTATATGACTGTAAAATGAGCACACTAGAAGCAGCATTAGACTCTAGAGTATTTACAGGGAGAAAACCTATATTGAAATTTGAATTATAATAAAACTGTTACAATTATTCAATATATTGTAAGAATACTGATAAGAGTTAATGACAGTATTTCTCTAAGAGTACCACTATCTCCCATAAGCAAGTGATAATAAAAGAAATCTGCCAAAAGAGCTGAAAATTGATAGTTGAAGCATATTTGAAGGTCAGATACAGATTACCAATGCTTTAAAATGTATTACTTCAAGACTCTCCTTTTTGTGAAATATGATGGTCTTGGTAATATGTTATTGACACAGAAGCACACAGCACAGCACTGACAATAGGTGAGGAACAGCACTTCATAAGGAAAATTGTTATCATCTTTACTTCATTACTTGCAATATTTTTTCAGGCTATATAACTGAAAGTAATTTATTTTCCAGTATTTTAAGTATTATTTGACGTTACTTTAGTGCGGTTACTCAAATGCCCATGGATAACTTTCAGTCATTAATAGGATCATGGAAATGATTTAGAAATGATTGTGAAATAGTAAAGGCAAAATCTTATTTATCTAGAACTAGATATTCTGCTCTTGGTTCAAGTAGTTTGGGACATACCTCTGAGGGGAAAAAATTACTAACATTTATGTAAAAAACATAAGGAAAAAAAAAAATCTAGTTCTATACATAGGATATTGCTTATTCACATAGGCTTTTCTTCTAGGAGAAAAATTACTCCAAAGAGCAATTCAGCTATTCTCTTAAACTGGGTAGGATATATAATCTTCTAGAAGAGTCAGTTCCTCTGACATTTCCACTGCTCTCCTCTCACTATCAAAGAATGCAGATCAACTATTTATAGTGCACACTTTGACTGCGGTCAAGTCAATTGCACTTATTATTGCACTCATGATTTTTCATCACCCTGTTTTTCATGAAGCCAGTAAAACATGAAGTTGTACTAAATTAGCCTCCACTAGATTTAATGAACATTATCTGTAATCTTCATTAAGAAAAAAATACAGAACCCTGAAGAGTGGAGGCTTGTAACAAAAGTGCCCTGAGACAAAACAAGATAGTATATTAAACATTTTCCTTTAAAACATTTTCCTTTAAAATTTGTATTTAAAAACATTAAGGTATTAGTTTTCCTAAATGACAAATGCAAGCAAAGCAAAAACATCTCTAACTTTTACGTGAACTTTAAATAGAAGAAAAAAAAATTTGGAGTAGTACTATTACTTTTTTAAAAAATGGAAGTTAAAGAACACTGAAATATGGACTGTGTTGTTTTTGAGTTCTATAGGTTGATCACATGCAGTAAACATTAGCAATCTAATTAAAAAGTTCAGAAAGTGTTTTTTTCTAATAATCTGTCTTATGATTTTCAACTATCAAATACAACAAAGAATATAAATAAAAGTTACTCTTTGACCTCCCTTTGGAGCACAGAAGTGTTGTGTACAGAACATATCAGTATGCAGCTACAGCAGGCCTCATTAGTTTGCCATCTGCCATGGTGGATAGATGCTAAAATGTTGTTATTGCAAGGTTCATTGAGCAGTAAAATTATAATATTTTAAAAAAATGTATTTTAAGTAAAAATCCCTTGAAAGAAAACAGCTGCTGAATGATGACTGAGGCTGTGATCCCATTAAAATGAAAGATATCAAACAAATAGAAGAAATTTTAAAACAGTTTAAATCAGCCCTAGTTCCTTCATCCTGTAAGAAAAAGTGAGAGAACCTTTTCAATATCATCATATTTATTCCACAAAGCAATATTTAAATGACACATGACATACTATGTTTTATACTAGTTATTTCAGTTTCAGCATCTCTCCATTGGCTCCTCCCATTTTAGAGTGATTATAATTCCCTAGAGCTTTTTTGTCAAAATAAAATATAGTCATGCTAAAAAAATTTAAAGGACCTGAGTGTTATAGAGTTAACATAGATGCTTTTAATACTTCTTTCATATATTGTATTTTTAGTGAACTGCTTTTGCCAAATTATAAAGACAAATTATATGTAATAAACTTTTAGTAAAAATATACTTTCTTGTCTGTCTCCTTCTGTATTTTTACAGAAAATTAAAAGATTACTTTCCCTAAAAAAAAAAAAATAAATTAGAAATAGCATTCAAATCTCTGCTAGGCTCCTTTCTTCTTCCTGTAGTCTATATGCACTGCTCCCTACTACTTTATCATAGAGCCACAGGGTCACAGAATGCATCCCCTGAGTTGGAAGGCACCTGCAAGGATTGAGTGCAACTGCTGGCCCTGCACAGGATACCTCAAGAATCGCACCATGTTTTGGAGAGTATTGGCCAAATGCTTGAACTCCATCAGGCTTGGTGCTCTAACCACATCAGGGAACAAGTAATAACTTCTGCAATAACAACAAATTATAGTCTTATATTGTCAAGCAGGAGCTGGGTCAGCCATACCATTCCCCTCCTGCTCTAAAATGTCATTCACAGTCTGGGAATGGCAGGTCTTTCTACATAACACAGCTGAATGAAAGCTACTGCTGGTCTTGTGGGGCAAGTTGCTTGCCCATTGCTAGACATTGCTGCTAGTCACATTTCACTGCTCTGACAATGGTTCCTCACTCCTTTCTCATCCCCAAACTCCTGATAACATTCTCCACAGTGTCTCAATTGCTTTGCTAGGCATTTCTCACACGTTGCTGTTACTAGGAGCTTTACTAGGATGTCATGCTCTCCTGCCTATTCTGACCAGCATCTCCAGTATCATTGAAAGCCCTTTTTAATCTGTGGAATAAGCATCATTTTCAATATTAGAATTTCTTAAACCAACAAAGATTAATTGATTTGTAGTGGTCCTAACAGTTTCAGAAATTAGTCTGAAAACTGAAATGGAAACTTCAGAATAGTACAATATTCTATATAATTTCTGATTTTGAGAATATAATTATAGTCAAGTTTTACAAAAATATAGTGTCATTTATTCATGTTCATAGAACAGAATACATCTAATTGCTGTAAAGAGAATGGGGTACTAAATGGCAAAAGAATAATACTGTTTTTGACTTCAGTTAGACTAGTTCTTATCTACCAGTCTTACATATTAGCTAAAAAGAGTAATGCATTTCTCTAGACACTCATCACTGAACAAGATGGGCTGAGGGGTTCTAACAGAACCCAGTACAAAAAAGGAAAATTGAACATGAGTATGATGTGACCCATGAATTGATCTATTCATGATTTTCCAGACACTCCATTTCATTTTTATTGTCTGGAAATGGATGAAATAGCAGGTTTTTATGATGACTTATATGGAAACTACAAACTATAGTTTTGTTTGACATAATTGTAATTTATTAGCTAGGTAATTTACAAGTCAATATACAATCTTAGAAGCTTAGATGTTATAAGTTACTGTGACAATGTGTCATTATTTATACCTGTAGTGTTGTGATGTACTTGCACACACTGTAACTGTTTATGGATAAGAGCATAAAATCGTTTAAAAGTAGAATAAATAACAAGAATTGTCAAAGTGTAACTCATTCTTTTAATGCAGCAGTACCTTAGAAATTTAAGTCAGATGGTGTGTGGAACATAAAACTGAAATGAAATACACAGCAAGTTAAAATATGCAACGACTAAACTAAAAGTATTAATATCCTAAAGCTCTACTCTGATCACAATTGTGGAGTCACCTTGTCACCATAACATTCAAAGAAAATAAAGAAATAAAATTTTATCCTAAATGTTATACTATTATAGAGACTAAGATTAGAAAGTATTTTAGCAATTATTTAATGTATAATTTTGGTAATTTCTAAAAAAAGTTCTAGACACATAAAAAATTTTAACAAATACAGAATTAATTATGGTAACTGTCTTAAAGAGCTTACTTTGTAATTTAAAATTAATATTTAAGAAGCATGTTCAAGAGATGAAAGACTGAGAAGGAAAAATGACAGAGCTAAAGCAGAGCAGCTGTTTGATTGACTGTCATTAGTGCCATGAATTTCCATTAAGTTTAGAACAGAAGCAATCTGTGATAAAAGTATGGTAACTGCCAAGTCTTTCTGCAGCCTTTTCATCATCATCTATTCTCAGATATTTTTCAAGGTGAAGTCCTTTTGTCATCATGCTGAAATTTTGTTGAGGATCTGTCCATAGCAGGCTGCTGTTGCTCAGGGGGAGTAGGACCAAACAAGGTTAAAGAAGTAAAAAGGTTAAAGAAGCAAGTCTGATCCATCCGGTAAGTAGCTGGAATCCAAGAAAGGCAATCACTGTGGCTTTATAAACAATGTATGTTCCTGAGGGCAGCATGGATCCACATCATTACTTCCTATTGTATTGCAGATCACTTGCCACGGTCAGAGGTTGACAGAGGAGCAGTCATTATTTCCACAGTGTAACAGAATTCAGCCCTACCACTAAGATACAATATCTACAATATGTGTGCCTGAAAAGCACATCCTCAAACTGCTACTCAAGGATATCAGCTTTTAAAAAATGTCGTGTCCATCCTCTTTGCAAACCATCATATTTGTGCTAATACTGATTGAAAATAGACAAAATATTACACTTCACTACAGCAAACACAAGCTATAGCATGAACTCTCCATAGCTACAAAAGCATGAGGAAGAAAATATATATATTGCCATACTTGAATAAACATATTTTCTTCATAAAGTTTTTTGTCACTAATGATGAAAAAGTAATTAGAGAGGTAACACCTATAGAAAAACATTTTCTTACAACATAAGTTTGCTCAGTTTAGTTTCTCCATAAATGTCCACAGGCACTTTTATATTAGACTGTCCTATTCCCTTTTTAAACATTTATACATGCTTTGACGTCTTTCTGCTTACATGGAAGAGGACTTTCAGATATATATAGTTGCTACATATTTTTAAGTTTGCAAAAGTAGAGAGCCTCTATAATTTATTCTGCAAATTATATTACTTCCTGGAAATTACTCTTACTTATTTTAAGGTAAATATCCTTTTGTTGGGTGGTGGGCAAGGGCAAGAAAAAAGGGAGAAGGGATGAGTTGGAAGCTTCTTAATTGCAAACTGCCAAGAAGTATTTTCCCTTTGAATGCATGGTATATGTATAATAGCAACAAGGAAAAGTTTGAAGGAAAGGTCATATCTTTCATAAGGCTACCCAACATAGTTTCCAACAGCTAGGCTTCCCAGACTACTAGCTCTTCCAAGTCTGATAAAAACGCCACAGTCTTCAAACTAAATACTTGGGTGAAAAACCCAACCTGTATATTATTATTGTCTTTCTGATTCATGAAGCTATATGAAATTTTCTGTTTATGCCTCAGCAGTTTTTAATTTTGCTCTTTCAATTTCCTAAATTGTATTTAATATCACTATGCTGTGTGTTGCTTACTTATTTCCCTTAACTGTTCAGGTTTGCAATTTGTTGTTGTTTTTTTTTATATTTGGCTTATGGCAACCTTGGAAAAGTCATGGGACTTGTTGAGATTCTGTCACTGTCAGTAAAGGGTTCTTTTTGTCATCAATACTTCTGAAATTTAGAGGTGACACTGAAACAGTATTGTGTTTCTCTAGCATATTTTAATGGAGGTATGTTACATATCTATATTATCTATATCTATCTATATCTATATCATGTCCCTGTTATATTCTTTACTAAAAATCTAGTTTATGAGAGGTATATCCCAAGGATAACACTAGGTGAGTATAGTTATTCAAATCCAGAATTAGAGATTTCTGTCACAACGAGTACAATTCATGAGTTGAGTCTGTTGCAAAATGCTATGGTATTGCTAGGCCATATTCGTAAATATTTAGATTCCATAAATCATTTTTGTTCTGAATGTGTCTAGCGTTTCAATTTTGCATAGCTGTTCTTTTTCTTACCTTTTTTTTTTTTTTTTTTTTTTCACAATTTGGGGTGGGGGGTTATGTTCATCAAAGAATATATGGTATTTGTAAAAGACAAAAAAAAATAGTCTAATAGCTGTGTTCTCCATTTAACAATACATGTGCCACCTGAGATTAAAACAGAGTTTCCAGAATTAACCTCAGATTTTGATATAAAGAAGAAGAGGAATAGATAAAGTAATCTTTGCTTCTGACATCATTTTATCAAAGTAACTCTTTGAGTCCTGGTGGATTAAGATGAAATTTTTTTGTCAGTGTTAATCCCTAAACAACAGGCAGAAATTTACTGGCAAGAAAGACAATCTGAATTAATCAAACTGAGCTATGAGCTACACAAAGTAAAATATAACCAAAAATAACATTTCAGACACCTCTGCCTGCCTGTTTTAATGGTAGCCACCATCGAGTCAAAAATGATTGAATCACAGTCAACAAGTTCACTTACATAATCCCACTGCAGTAGAAAATAAATACATCTGTATTATTTATAACTGAAACAGAGTGAAAAAAAATAACAAGATACTCAAACAGAAAAAAAATATCACCAAGCAAATTATTTCAGTCTAATTAAATGCTGCAAAACCTACAAAATTTAAATTAACTAACCAGAATGTAATGAGTAGCAATTGCCCCTGCACCCAAATGGAAGTATACTAGAACAGTCAACTACCAGTAGTACATAAGTATTTTGTAATACTCGGAATGGCACAGGCAAATGCAATAGAATGTATTTTAGAGAGGACTCTTCTTTTTGGAGAGGGACAAGAACATAAAAAACTCAAGCACTATCCAAAAAGAGAATTGGACAAGAAACATGGCAAGCTTGTTCCTATTCCCTCTTCTTGTGTCATAGAACTTTCAAGCCTGATCACGTGGACTTGTGCAACCAAGAATCACCATGGACCAGAGCTATTAAAACTTTTTCTACAGCTATAGAGAAGTGAGATGTTAATGAATAAATTGAGCGAATTTTTTGTACTCTGTAGTATTATGCCTTTGGAACTGTGTGTCATATGTAACCTATTAAAATAGTTGTGTTCTTGAATAATCATAAGAGGCAGAAATAAAAATGCTTACATAATTTTTATTCTGGTGAATCAGAGAGTTGGAAACAACAGATATTTATTTCACAAAGCCTCGGGATCTCTTTTTCCTATGACACACAAACATTCAATCCACAAACAGATCAAAGGTCATATATAGCAGTAGTGCTTATTAGAAAGAGCACTGTGAAGTGATTTTTTGAAAATATTTTCTTATTGACACTTTACTCTTCTTGTATCAATTAAGGGAAGCTGAGTAACTGTTTAAAATAATAGCTATTCATTACTCTATCAAAGCATGAACTATTTTAAAGAAAAGCTAAAAAGCTAGTGATGATGCTCAACACTTGCATGTATGCTGAATAGAGTATCTCACCTTTCAAAAGCTAAGTAAATAGATAAATATTCAGAGGAAAGCAACCTCTTCAGTCATTATTTTAACCAAACATCACATTCAAATATAAGTATACCTGCCCTCTTTATACTTTTTATGTAAGCTGATGTATTTTATCTGTTAATTCTTCTTCAGTTTTATCCTCTATTCTTGTTCTTGTTTTTGTCAGCTTGGAAAGTCCAGGGCTTATTGTTATATATACTCAGGCATTTTAAAATGTGAAGCTTTATCATTTTTAACTTGTTTTACTGCTGCTTAGCCATATTGAATTATGTCTTAGGCATCCCTTTTATGACATATACATGAAGTTTCTGCCTCTCCTAAAACTTTGTGGTTTGTAGCAGATTGAATAATTTATTGATACTGGAACCTTTCACATCTTCCTATTCAGACAATTTTCCATAATTTGTCCAAATCCATACCAAAGTCAGTACCCATGTTACATTCAATCCACTGCCTTTTTTCCCCTTAACTTCATGAAATTCCCTGAAACAATACTTAGACGTTAGTAGCAAGTGGCTCAAGTATTTTCTTCTATAATACTTGAAATTTGTCTATATGTCACTTGGTTCACATGAATATTTTACAAATTAAACAAATGAAAAATAAAAATTGAATCTGTTTGGAGGTAGAAGTTCTACAACTTGCAGAGATAAGAATTTTTTGCTACTGCAAAATTGTATTGCAAGGGCAAGCAAAGTCAGGATAAGAAGTTATAAAAAATAATGTGAATAAGCAAACTTCAGTAGTAATATACTTTTGTGATAGATAAGGAAAGAAAAACAATTATTTAGATACTTCAGAGAAAAAGGGAAGATAAAAGGAAAGGTAAAGGCTCTAATTATCAGAAAGGAAATACACTGGAGGGGATAAAAACTGGAATTTGTAAGTACTTGCTCTGCTTCAGTTCACTCAAAAGGACTCTAGTGTAAAATGATTAATTATGCTGGGAGTAGATGAACAACATAAGAGAACAGACATCAACACTGTTAAAGAGCAAATGAGAAAATACCTGGACCAAATTAATGTTTTGAATCTGTAGGGTCAGATTAAAACCATCAGAGAGTGCTAAAGGAATTAGTCAATGAACTTTCATAGCCAATGGCAAGTGCTCTCAGAAAACTCCAAGGAGATCCTAGAACTGCAGATTAGTAACTTCACATGAATTATAGGAAAAATATTGTGTAAACAGAGATGTGACGTGAATAAAAGTAATTTATAAGTGCTGGAATAATGTTTAAGGCACACAGAAAAAGTAATGTTAGAGTTTAAAATGAGATTATAAAATAGGCAGAAGAAAATTCATAAGTATTTCTCTTGCCCAAAAAACTTATTTTCTAGAAATGTACACACAATCTAGGTTGCTTTTCTCCACCTTTCTTCTGACTCAGCTCTTTATAGATTATCACTTTACACTCATCATCTGCATTGATCATTATTATAAAATTCATCATAGAGTAACAGAAACAATGAAAAAAAATATAAACTAAAAATACATGGGTTTTTGGATGAGCACATAGATGAAAAGCAGGTTCCATTTGCTTCTCAACAGTATTAGAAATTTTAGAAGACATGAGCATTGTAGTATTGTGTGGTTGAATTACTGTATCACTGAGAATAAGGACTTTTCAGCTTTTAGTAGCATGCAACTGTGAAAGCCAAATTGTGGTTTTTCTCTTGCCAACAAGACTCAAGCTCTCTAATACCTGAATAGGAAAAATATGGTTTTCTCACTGCTTATGCTTTTTACATAAGTCAATCACAAGGCAGCTTCTAGACTAAGTAGTATTGATTAGAATTTGGAGATTTTGCCTGGAATTTATCTTTTAAACAGTTTATTTATTGGTATATTGATTTTAAAACATACATGGGACATTTGCTTGGATGCCATCTATGAAGGGCATAGAAGGACACTGTAGGATTCTGTCAGAGAATAAAGTATGTCAGAGAAAAAACTATGAAAGAACAGGTAGCAGTATTTTAATGCAAATAAGAAGTTTGGAAGATTACCTATCAAAAAAAGTGTTGCACTGGGTATTTAAGACTGATAGTAGAGAGCAGACGGATTTTGAAAAAGGAGCAGACGGATTTTTCATTGACGCGAGAGGAGAGCTGTCAAAGTACCAGCTGTGGCTGAGAAGGAAGGACAACCAATTAATTGTCTGTGCCCTTTTTTGGCACATGTCAGTTTCTGCTATCCTTTATTTACAGAGACTCAATTCCTTGACAATTCACAGAGGAAGTTAGTCTAAAAAAAGTTAGGGTATTCTACATCTGTTACAACAATAAAGCAGTTTCCTTACCCACATAGGTGAAGACAAATAGAGAATGAATGGTGAGCTGGACTATATGAACCTTTGCTAGGTATTTCCCACAGGACATCAGATAATTAAGCAGCAGTTTAATTAAACTACATTCTTCGTATCTTGCCTTTCTTTCTGACTTTGCAGGGTGTACATGTTTTCTAGTAGACCATGAAGCAAAATACTAGCAGGCACTTTTCTAACAAAACACATACACTGTGTCATTATTATTATCTGGAAACCACTACATAAATTGTCAATATGTTAGAACCATCATCATTAAGGCTGCAAATTATTTCAGTGTGATGACTCCCCACACAATGTAGTTCAGGACAATAGACACCAGTTTTCTTAGAAAGGTGGCGCTTATGAATGAAAAAGTTGAATGGAATAACAAGGAATGTGAAGTGGAATAGAAATACATCACGTTTTCACCTTTCTAGAGCCAATTATATAGTTCAGTGAAGCAAAAATTAAATAACTAAGAATCTATTGAGGAAAATAGAAGTGCAGAAAGGTGGTAACTAAAGTTTTACATAAAGGCCAAACACTACTATGACTATGAGCCAAAGCCCTCTAAAAATTCCTTACTCCTTCTTTGCAGATCCACTATAAAAATAAGATACAGTGCTACAATAGTAAATATCTTTCTAAGACAATTTTAAAGCAGAACATGAAGCACATATCTGAATAGAGTTTCACTTCAGATAAAGAGTGTATTTTTTGAGAAAATCTGACAGAAGGCCCCCAAATACAAATACCTGTACTTCAAAGCAAATAGCGTGGGACATCCAGGAATCAGTATGCAAAACAGAGTAGTTGCAGCTGAGAATATAATGCAAATGTTACAAATATAAGTTTAAAATTGAAGGTTGCTGAAGGTCATGGAGGTTTTTAAATTAGATCTAGTCTCACCCTGTGAACTGAAATTCTGTTACTAGTCCACTTTCAAAATGAAGGAGCCAGACTACAATTTATGAGAATTTCTATGATGAAAATCAAAGTTCAATATATGGACAACTGGGAGAACTGTTTGAAAAATGCATTGTTGGTTCAGATGAAAAACATTATGGTCATATACGTTTAGTGCACTTCAGTCTGCAACAATGAGCAGTGTCAGAGCACATGACATGAATTTGTTTTCAATTAAACTGAACTGAAGGTGTTGTACAGCAGCCTACTGCCTTCACTCCAGCTGCAAATAGGTAACCAATCCATAGGACAAAAATAGAGCAATATTCAAAGCAATATCCAAATAAAAAAGAAATCAAAACAAAGAAAAGCCTAGACTCATGACTATATCATCAATATCAAACTTTGCCCCTGATGTCTCACTTTGCTGAGATCCTCTTCCTTGCTGGAGTGAGGATGTTTTGTCAACATATAAGCAATATGTTGTAAAACACACAAAGATATTTCAAAATAATATCCTACTGTAAGAACCAGTTTAGTGCAATCCTCAAACCATGTAAGAAAAACATTTTTTCTAATAACAGTGGGACAGGAAATAAGATGATTTAAGGTTCAGGAAAACAGCACACACTACTTTTCCTTTACTGACAAACAAAGGTGCCGAAGGGATATCTCCCTGGTCTCAGAAGCATGTTGGAAACATGTTGCCTTCTCCACAGGTGTTTGGAGTCAAGATATAATATAAGCCAGATGACACTTCAAAAGAATTGATGACTGTGCTCACTGTATAGTTTTACTTTAAGGAAGAGATGCTGGGAATTAATTCCAAGAGCTAAATTCCCAGTTCCAGCCTCTTTTAATTGTAGCCTAACAATAGTGATTTTTTTTTCCATTATTAGTAAAAGGCCATGAGCTTTGTACTAACCCAATAGTGAAAATTCTCTAGACTTGCTTGTCTTTTGTTGATTTTAGCTTGTTTTAATCATTCCTTAAGCATGAGTTCCCTGTTTGTCTATTTGTTTAAATTAAAATCTGCAAATACCATCTACATCGAAGGTCTGATAAACTGAAATAAACGTTTAACAGCAAACAACAGCCTTTTCTGTCAATTAAGTTTGGGAAACACTGTTATACTGGTTTCAATTTTTATCTGTGAGATCATGAGATGGAAAATGTGTGTGATTTGAAAACATCTCCCTGAAAAAGAGAAGATGTTACTCTTCCTTAATGAAAAAGGAGGAAGAAATGCTAGACACCACAGGGTAGTTGAAACTACTTCTCAAATTCTTTTGTAATTCTGGATTGGGAAAGATTCTTACTCTTATCCTGTTTAATGGAAAGATTTGGCCACTTTAAAAAAAAGCACATGTAGAAATTATAATAAGCAATAAATTACTGGGGACCTAACCTTTAATGAGTAGGAAAAATACCTTTTTTGTCAATAAAAGGGAATGAATATGATGTTATGTGCTTTGAAGGAAAGTACATATATGAGTAAATTTTAAAGTAATATAGGTTAAACACATTTAATTGGGATTTTAAAATGAATGTAAACACATAGATATTTTTCTGGTATGTAACTCAACAGCAACTTTAGGTACTGAAGCTCAGACAATGTTACTTCTGGGAAGAGATGCATAAAAAAAAAAGTAGTTAAAAAAACCCCTCCATACCTTTTCTTTTAGACCTGCAGTTCTAAAAAGACTAGGTTATCTTACTCTTACAACTACTTTAGATTAAACTTATGCCTACAATGCTTAAAAATATGGAAAACAGGAAGAGAATATTTATTCATATATAACTTTAACCTTTTTTTTTTTTTTTTCAAAACTTCTCAGCAGGATAGGGGAATGGGTAAGAAATATAGGTAGAGATTTGAACAGGTCCAAATACTGGTGAATGGGTTTATCACCTATCTTGGAGAAATCTCTGATCATTGCATGCTTCATTAATTATTAATAAATAAATAAATAAATACATACATACATACATACATACATATTTTAATTAAGAATTATTAATTCTGCCCTGAGTCTTATAGTTACCCTCATTAATTGCACCAATGAAAATTTTAATACTGACTGTAAGGTTTCACTTAGGATCAACAAATTCAAGAACTACAGCATCTGGAATGCAGCTAAGCAGCAGGATTCAAGACTAGATTCAATCAGCAGGTATCCTAAACAACTTGAAAAAACCCACTGGCAGGTGAATGTAGAAACTGAAAAGGGAATTTGTCTAGCGAGGGATGAAACTGGAATATCTCTTCTCTTTGATGATGAACTAATGAAGCAATTTGTGCAGTTCTTTGGAAGACTGGTTCTGTTTTATTGTTCTCACTTTTTTCCCCTTGTGTATCTGGTACAAGACTGTCATGACTGAAACAGAATAATTTTGAGTTTCTCACAGTTGTGCATGGTTGAAATGCCTTTTTATGTTAGTTTCTATTGTTGTTTCTTTTAGAATATTTTTAATTTGTTTGTGCTGCTGCATCTGAGACAGATAACTGGTCTATACTTTCCCATATCTTTGTATGTGTCTTACTTTACATTGCATTCTGATAACTACATTGTTACGAGATAAACCAAGAGGTGTCAGCATACTGAAAGTACTACTCGCTTCATCACTACAGATCTATGGATGCAAATTGTTAAAATTTAAAGCAAGTTGTTTGTATAAGAACAATTTTTTTCCTACTTCATATATAAGATCTTTTTTTTATTTGTAATAAAATTAAAGAAAAATGCTTGTGACTCTTGTTTCAGATGCATAGTATTTTCGCACATACCTGACTTATCCCGAAAGAACTTTGTTAGGTTGCATACCTGTGCACACTAAAAAGGAGCACAAGAACACAATGGAAGGTAGGGAAATCCCAGCATCAGGAAAAGAATGCTCAGGAGAACCTTAGCCCTGGGGTCTAGAGGTAGCTCTCATATCCAGAGACAAAAGGAAATGTTCTTCCATCATTTTACAGAATCACTAACTTGGGGAGTCACTAACTGGGAGATTTGGGACACCTGTACAGACAGAATATTTGAGGAATATAATACAATTAATACATAATAAAATTATTATGGGATGTTTAGAGAAGGGCAAAAAAGGAAGGGAAAGGGAGGAATCTCAATGGTTTGGGGAAGAAAAAACATGGGAAAAGAGAGGACTGAGTGAATAAAAATGAGTGGCTGGAGTAAGCAGATTGATGCTCAGTACACTTGTCTGGCCACACTCCACACCTGAGCAAGAGTATCTTCCAACATGTTATTAAGTTCCATATTTAGTTATTTTCCTCTCAAAGGCCTCTCATCTGTGTGCACATCTATGTACGGTGTGTATGTATGGTGTGAGCACCTGGAGCTAAACCAGTGGCCAGAGGCCTGATTGTAGGTGGTGCCAGCACCTGGAATGAGTGCAGGTGTGCAAGAAAGCAGGTGAACACTGGCAAAGATCAAGCTGGGCTATCCAGGAAGTAGCTGAGAAGGCCTGGGAGCCAAGGAAAGCTGTTTGTTTTTTCAAGGCTGATACTACAGAGGAGTCTGGATATTAGAGGGACAAAAGAAGTTCTGGCCAGCTGCTGCAGAAACTGAGAGGTCTGGTGATTGATTCAGAGATATGATTGCAAGCACATGTGTGTGTGTGTGTGTGTGTGTGTGTGTGTGTCCCTAGATATGAATTACTTCAGAAGAGCATGGATCTGGGAAAGAGTCCTCAATGGATTGCCTGCCCAAGGCAATCTACTGGGAGGTCCATTGTGAGTGTGTCCCTGTGTGTGAGCCTCTAGGCCTGAGAGTTCTTAGGTGCAGGAAATAACAAATGGAGTGACTGGGATAAAAGGAGTAGATACTGATTCAACAGGGTTTCTGAGCCAAGATGCTGAAGTGTTCCACATCATGCATATTCATATTTATGTATATATGCATATGTGTATGTGCACTTATATCACACACTATGCTAAGTTGGAAGGGCCTCTCAAAGACCATTAAGTCCAACTCCTGTCCCTGCACAACACTATCCCCAGGAGTCCTTGAGCCTGAGAGTCTTGTCCAAAATCTTCTTGAACTCTACCAGGCTTGGTGCTGTGGCCACTTTGCTGGGCAGCCTGTTCCAGTGCCCAGCTACCCTCTGGGTGGAGAACCTTTTCCTGAATATACAACATAAACCTCCCCTGATACAGCTTCAGACCATTCCCTTGGGTCTTGTCACTGGGCACCACAGTGTCTGTCCCTGCTCTTCCCCTTGTGAGGAAGTTGTAACTGCAATGAAGTCTCCTCTTATTCTCCTCCAGACTGAACAGAGCAGGTGACCTCAGCTACTCCACATACGGCTTCACCATCACCATTACCTTCCTTTGGATGGTCTCTAGTAGTTTAATGTCTTTTTTATATTGTGGAGTTAAAAACTGCACGCAGTATTGAGGGTTTATATATTTATGTATATGTTTCTAAGTATATATATGCTCATATGGGTATTTATATATATACAAAATGTATATGTTCATGTGTATGTATATATTTCCCACTAACAGGCCTCCATCAAATTCAGCCAGAAATGGGATCAGGATACAGCCACTGGTGCACTTTGTGTTAGTATTAGTTGAGTGTGCCTGTCTGCATTGATCAATGTGGCTGATGTGTGACCATATGCACATACACTGAATATCTGTGTATGGTGAGTGTGTGTGTGCTCAGCCTTGCTACTGTTTGGACCTGTGCACCTGGAACTGCAGAACTTCACCTTTGTCAGACAGCTGGATTTGATCTCTCACTTACAAACAAATGCTTTTCTAACACCAGATGTGGTCCGGGATTTGCAAGAAGAGGGAAATGGACATCAATGCACCATGGATAATTGATTTTTCATATTTAGTGCCTTTACCTTTTTCTATAATGAAATTATTTTTGCAAATCGTTGTTATATTTGAAAAATATTTAAAATTAACACAGTTCAGATTTTAAAGTTCACGGTTTAAAGTAATTCCTTTGGGTTTTTGTAATTTGGCTTTTGTTTCCTTTAATTTCTTAAGAATATGAATACATGTTTTTACATTGCTGATTTAGATGAAATGATTTCGTTATGTTTGAGCTATTTGGCTAGATCTAACAAATTGACTAAAGCAAATATATGATATAACTGATTCATTATATAAGACTTGCCATATTTTTATCAGCTGCTTCATAGTGTAATATTGTGTTCAAAGACTGTTTCTGAACTCTTTTAAATGAAATTAATTCTGTCACAGACATATTTTGTTGCATCATAAAATAAGTCTGCGATGTGAAATTAATTTTCTACCAAGATTCACACCATCAAAATATTTTCATAAATGAGAATAAAATTAGATAGTGGATACAGTCAAATAGAATTAATACATGATTAAACTGTGACAGCACTTTAAGCATATTTTTCTCTCTACTCACTCAGATATTATTGCTATAATACTTGCTGTTAAAATCATATTTCATTTTATTTGCATGTTTTAAAGACCATTGTTCTGATTGCATATGACTTCTGAGTGAACCCAGTAGTAAGACTCATATTTAAAGCATTTTTTTCATTATGTTCTTAGGAACATAAAATGCTATCAGTTCTACCACAGTTAAATTTTCTACCTGAACAAATCTGAGGGAGTAGGGTGATTTTAATGAAGCTATTCCACAGTAGCTGAAGTCTGCTCCAGAACTAAAACTGGCTCCTCCACTAGAATTAATGCAGTCCACATTTTCACTAAATAGTATTTATAAGTCCCATTCCAATTTTATTTCTTTGTTTTAAGCATCACTTTGAACTCTTGATGCTAAACATAAAGAGCACAACACACTACAAAACACTAATAAAACACAGAAAAAAATCTCCACCCCAAACCCCACAACCTAAACAAAGAAACACAACAAGCAAACAAACAAACAAGCAAACCCAAACAACAACAAACCCTAACCTTTAACACCGGCAGCTAAATCCTTGTGGGAAAGGAGGCTGCAAATACAGCTGTTGTTGCACTCAAGGCCATGGTGGACATTTTGAAAAGAAAATAAGATTAAATGGAGTATCAGCATCCAACCAGAAACTGTCATCAAAGAAAATGCAGCCCCAAAGAAACCTAGGAACTCATCACTTCTGCTCTCCCAAATTCTGGGCATCATTTAATAATGTGATGCAGCAATGTTGCTAAAGCTGTTGTTGAGAGGAAATATTTAGCAGGTTCCTTTAAAAATACTAAAATTCTTCATTTGCGTTGAAAACAAATCAAAGGCCCTCTAGATATCCCTTGTATGGCTGTAATGAAAATTGCCCTCATCAGGAGTTTCAATGAAAATATTGTTGTTGATTTCCACAGATCCACTGGGAGAATCTTTCCTTTACATCTACGTGGTTGGAGATAGAAGAAAGGCTTCTGAGAAGGTGAGAAAGATTGATGCTGCTAAGCATTCATGTAGTGGTATTATTCTTGCATTTTTCTTATTAACTTCCTTAGTAAGAAATTTTTAAATAAAACCTTTCTATTCTTTTTGTATTTTCACCCTAAAACCACTGCATTTGAGTCCATCTAACCTAAAGAATGTGTATCTTTGTAGTCATATTTTTTATTAGGCAAAATTATTCATCTATCATATGGTTCAGATTTAGGAAAGTGAGGAGCTGAGGTGTCAGGAAGCCTTGTGCTCATGAAGTGGCATGTTGCTTGGGAATTATTTAACATGTATCATCTTTTCTCAAGAAAAGATTCTCATTAGGTGCTGTGGGAGAAGGAAGCAAAGAGGCAACTCATATCCCTCGACAATCCCCAAATTTTTTTCAGACATCATTTATTATGTGTAAAAAAAGAAAATTCACCACTCATGGTTAATTCCTTTGTTTAAACCAACCATTTAAAAATGTATACTGAGACCAGAAATACATTTATCATATATCTAAAAAGGAAAAGAAACAGACTGAAAAGAAAAGCTATTTCTGAAATCTTTATTAACTTGCTTAAACACAATTTAACTTATATTCTGCTTTATTAAATCTAATGCATCATTCTTGTTATTTATTAGGAAGAAAGTATTATGAATGGAAATTTGCCTGTAAATGAATGAATGCCCAGTTATGGCAATGTCCAACTTGATCAGTTCTAATTGGCTTGCATGTATTATGTTTCATAATTTTTAATAGCACTTGTAATTGTATTTTTCAAGATTTTTGGCTCTAAAAAGAATAAAGTATTTATGCTAAGATTGTCTCAGTATTTAAGGACATCTAGCACAAGCTTAAACAAGCTGACAAAAGTCCTAGAACTAGAAGAGCTCTGAAGACATGATTATGGTCTTGATTCATACACCCTGCTATATAAAGAAAAACCCATCTCTTTATTCCTGTATGCTTCTCAAATAAATACTTGCATGAATTATTAAGATTTATAAAGTCTTTGAAGCAATAACCAAGCATTTTAAATACAATTCTACTACAATTCTGCTATTAACGTCTTAATCTATTAAAAAACTGCACACCTGATTCTTTGGCACGAATTATAAATCTAACCAAAATGCAAATACTATGAAAGAACAGGTTTGCTTTTTAGTTATGTTCTTTATAGCAGTTGAAACAGGAATTAGGCAAATCCACCACAAGAAAAATATGTCTTCATAAACATGCACAGCTGAAATGATGAATTAGATTATTATTGATTCCTGCTATAAGATGAAACATGAGAAATTTATAAGTATACTACTACTACCACTACTAATGATAATGTCAAACCCCCAGTAATAATTCTAATAATACAGGTTAAATACTTATTGTTTCCAAGGGATGAAGAAACAAAGAAAAAAAGCATCATGAAACTTCCAGTGTCAAGACATATGATTGCAAAAAGCAAATATTAGCTGTATTAAGAAGTCTGCATCCGTTTTAATTTGACGGATGTTTTTATATCTTTGTCTTCCCAGTGACTTCATTTGCACTAGTAATTGAATGAAATATTTGAAACAAAAATCTAGTCATTTTGCCTTAAATTACTGTCTTTATTAACCATTATATTTTAATCTGTTTTGTTTTTATGTGCATAACATCCTCTGAATAACTTCTTATTATACAAAACAAATGTTTTTGCATATACATACTCACTAACATGAAAGTGTCTGTCTGTGGAAGACTTTTTTATGAGCATTAAGAGTTTAATGGTATATTCTAAGAAACTAATACATAATGAAGGATGTATGTGGTTGAGAAATAAGTAGTTTTCTCTTATTGATATTATACATATCTTTAAATAAACCTCTCCATTATGAGAGGGGAGACAACAGTTTAGTTCTCAGGATTGAGATACTATTTCTACTATAACATTGCATGAAGCTGCATGAAACTTTTAAAAATTAATTAAATTCAACTATTTAATTTAGAATAAATGTTTATTGTACACTTAATACATAACCTTTTAAATTAATTTAATATAGTTTAAAAGTAATACCAACCTAATCTATTTTCTTCATAAATAACCCAACCATGCCAGCAACAAATGTGTGTCTTTGCTCTGTAACTGATAAATTAAACTTGTAAGGACTTTTAGGATTTAACTGTTGATTAACAAAATAACTGTGTGGGTTGATTTGGTATCAATAATTGCCAAAAAATAATTAACATGTTAATTGGCATTTATTTTAGTATAGTGGTAGTTATCTAGTCAATTGCTAATTAAAATACATAAACCATTCCTTTCAATTTATACAAATGAGATTATACTTTTATTACCTACTTCACTTTTAGATAATGATAGGGCAAGTAAAATTATGTCCCTTATTTATTAAACCTTGGCAGTAACAACTAATACTTTATTAACAATGAGACATCCTTTTATCAATAGCACATTAATGACGTGAGTTTGGCATCTCATGTACTTTAGAACTGAGGCCTCAGTTTGTACATGGCGGTAGTAACTGATGCTTCTTCTTTGCCTTGCTCTCTCCTCTCCTCGAGTCTCCTCTCATCGAGTCTCCTCTCCAAGCAACACACATGCCACAGCAGGATGCCACAGCCTGTGCATCCATCACCAATAAATGCCATGTGGGAAGGCAGGGGCAGCAGTTCCCCACCCCAGGCCCTGGGATTGCTGTCAGCTGCACCTCCCCACACCTGGCCCTGGCCCTGCCATTACAGGCTGTATCTTTTTACTGGACTGACTGGCAAATGGACAGAAAAAGACAGCCAAGCTTTTGGGCATCCAAGCCATTCTTCATATCTGAAATAGAAGCTGTAAATTTAAGGTAACAGCTCAGATCTAAATAGATATGCATCAGTTAGGCAATTTTTGAAACAGAAGGCTATTCATGTTGAAAAGGGATGAGAAGACAAGAGAAGAATGCAAGACAAAGTGGAAGTAGAGCAAGGGCAATAATCTTCTTGGACAGAGAAGAGTTGGAAACAGAGGTTGTTTGAAATGCTGAGGGATTAGGGAGAAAGGAAGAGTTAATAAATAATCAATTGTAAAACAAATGACTAGCAGCTTTCTGTATTTTGTACTTAAAAATACAACTCTGAGGAGGAGAGAATTTTTTTTCCTTTTCTAAAACTGAATGTTCTGAGGGGTCTTGATGGTTTCCTTGAGAAGTATATATCTCTTGACAGCAGTCTTTCATTGACAACAAAAAAAATTCAGGTACTGAAACTGCTGAGGAAGTAGTCTGAGGTTCCTTTGAATTGTGTCATGCAGAGGTCATTTATGATATCATGATATTTACAGTGTATGATATTAGAAACTAAAATTTAGAAGAAACTGGCAGTACTTTTAATCAATGTAAATAAAATTCAGATAAGTAATAATGTAATAAGATCCAATGTAATCAACTTTGATTACATTGAGATAAACATCCATCATAACAGCTGAAAATTTCAAGCTAAATAAGTGCACAGAAAAGTTTCACACAAGTAAATGGGGAAGCGGTTTGGGTCATTAGAAAGTTATTTTTATTACTTTTTCTATTGAGCAGATTGCTAATCATGTATGAAAAAATCTGAAAAGAGTATAGTATATTAGCAAAGGACATCCTTGTGTAAAAACACATAATAATAAGGAATTTTAAAGGAACTATAGATTCTACAATATCGATTCTATATATTGTATAGATATCTATAGATTCTACAACTACAATATAGCTGTGGAGTTTTTTCTTTGTTTGGGGAGTGGTTTTTGGGTAGAAAGATCATCTCAGAAGTCCCAGCTGAAGACAACAAGAATAAAAATGTAATGAGGGGTGAGGCAGGAGGAAAAATCAATTCATTTAGGAAAAAGGAAAGCCTCCTTCTTTCAGGATATTTTAGAATTTCTTTGCATGGACAAAGATTAACAATTTAAAATTATGGCTAGGTGAAAAATATAAAACAATATTCTACTAGTCTTATGCATATTGGTATTACTTGTAGGTGTCATGCATATACAAATTTGTCTGCTCATCTTACCAACTGATGAAATTGAAAAGATATATTAAAATAGAAGTTTTACTATTGGCATATAAAGATAGTAACATTGTTAAGTGAGAAAATATTGTCATGAAACTGTGTTTGTCATATAATATGAAAAAAATTAGTTGGATTCTGTTCCTTTTATTTTTAAGACAGCATAGGAAATATTCCATGAGGGGCTTTTTTTTTTGGGTTTTTTTTTTTTTTTTGTCTTGGGTCTTGATAACATTACAGTAATGATTACAAGATTTAGCACAAAGGTTATGCATTGAAGAATATTGTGGTCTAATTTTCAAAAATGTATCTTGTGTACAAGAAACTTATTTGTCATGGTGTATGATATATGCATGCTGAAAACTTATATATATGGTTAAATAGAACATTCAAAGCAGATCATAGGAAAATTATTTATCAACCTGTGGCTGAATGTTGTATAAATAATATTGCTATAATCTTTTATGTCCCCTCATACATTTGAAGTGGATTCATAGTCTTTGTTTATATGCTCCTTTACAAGATGCATCATCTTGGGAAGATTTTCCCTGCTTACTCAAGTACCATTGTCAGCAAAGGGCTAAAGGCAAATAGTGTAGTGATTTGTGGATTACTCAGGTTCTCTTTTAGTAAGTGTCAGTAATTGAACAGCTGTTTCCTATGCATACTAAAGTTCAGCCAAAAGGATTTGTCAAGCAAATCAGCCAGCAGAATATTTTAGTAGCTGAATTCTCAAGGCAAGAAAAACTCAAGTGAACTGTGCTGGATGCTAAATGTTGAGGAAAGCATTGAAATAATCTAATCATTATTATACAAATTGGAGGGAAGAAAAGCTGGTACTGTAATAGCCAAATTATGAATGAAGGCAAAATGGCTTCTTTTTACTGTCAAGCTTTTTTATCATGGATTTAATGACTTTCAAGAAAAAAAATGTAATTTTTTAACATTCAGAGAAAAATACTTTTAAGCTGTTGAAGAGCCAATAATACCAATTCACAAAGATCTTTACTTAATTAGCAATAAATATATTGCTTTGCTCATAGTTTTATGTCCAGTAAATAAGGCCTGCTTCTGTAACACCAGAATCAATATTGGTCTTAGGAGCAAAATATAAATCTGAGAGATATCAGTATGTAACTGGATATACAGTGCAATAACTTTTTTTTTAATGTCTGTGACTGTTCCAAAACATGAAAGATACATCTCAATTAATTATAGTTATCAACAGAGCAAATGGAGAAAAATCAATTAAAAATATGTTAAAAATTAAAGATCTAATCCCAAATTACTTACTGGATCAAAAGTCATGGTAGACCATGGATAGAGGGAATTTAGCAAAGGTAATACCAACAAAGCCAATAGTTCAATTAAAGGATGTGAAAGTGAAGGCACAGATTTATCCCAAACTTCCATAATGTGTGTTAAGTCTGTGGAGTGACAAAATAAAATTGCAGATTTTATTTGGTATATTCATACCAAGAGGCTTGGCTATGAAGTTGAGAAAATTAACTTCCAGTGAAATAGCTGTCAAGCTATGCTGCAAAGGAAAATAGAGATTAATTTTTTTTAGAGAAGGTGCATGTAATTATTATTTATGTGACATCACAGAGATGCAGTACTTACAACAGATGCCAGAATAAGTCCCCAGATCAAATAAGAAAACTAATTTGTAATCCAAGCTTTACTTCTTAAAAACATATGCAGGAAATAATAACAATTGCAGGAAAAAAAACATCTGTTTTACCAGAAGATCAAGGGAGCAATCAACTGAAGTAGTTGTATTGTCAATGGGTAGTTTTGGGGTTTCTTGTTCTTTGTTTTTTGTTTGTTTTGGTACTATTTTGTGTTCAGATTCCTATTTGCTTTATTCTGAGGGAGGGTTTTTTTGGTTGGTTAGGGTTTTTTTAATGTTTTTATTCATGTTTGCCAAGACATATTCATTTGAACAGAACCATCTCTTCCATGCCTTAAATTTTTATTTTCCCTCCATTGTTTGGCTGGCAGCTGCATCTATAATTATTCAAAATTAATGCACGCACTGCATTAAACAATACCTCCTGTTTAAAACACTCCTGATAATAAATGATTATTTTCTTGTATGTTTTAAATACTCAGAAATTCATCTGATTAAGCATATCTGCTTTGTAATTAGAGACAAAAACAAACATATAAATAAATAAAATTATATAGCCACTGATTAAGTCCATGCATTTAAAAATGAAAAAAAAAAAAGAAGTTTAACTTAGAGAGTTGTTGTGCAATTTAAAAATATCAATTGTTATAAAATAGTCTAGCCCAAAATAATATAGTAAATCAATTATAATTTACAAAATTATAATTCAGAAATAACACTTCAGAAATAACTCTGGATAAGTTATAGTTCTATTGTGATATGAAAATGAAATGCAGGACTGATCAAAGCATCATTAAATATAAACAATAAAAAAGGTCATGGTAGTAAAGGCTGTTTTTTAGAATTTAATACTAGTATTGTGTTATACTTCTATTTAAGCGCCTAGAGAAACAGTTCCTACATCAGTGACTTTAAAGAGTATTTGTTATTCTGAAATTGGATTAATTTTAATATTTTCAAATTCTGTCTACAGTCACTAAACACATGCCTGTCATCAGACACATAAGTACCTAATACCATGAGAAACCCTAAGTATCTTGGTCCATGAATAGTTGATAAAAAGAATTCACAGGAGTCTTGGGTATGTTAGGAATAACAGACAAAACAAGACAATGTAGGTCATCTTGAATGGTGCTCTGCATATAAATATTCTACAGTGAGGAAGTTAAACTGATTTCTAGAATTTAAGCTCTAAAAATTGCTTCCGTATATTGAAAAAAATAGTGAATTATTTTATATAACCAATACTTTCAATTAAAATATTCAGCATTTCTGGACTATTTGGCTAGATTTCTTTTTTTTTTTTAGAAATGAAAAGTACATTCAGCAAGTACTTTGCTTTCATTACCCTCACTATGACCTTCCTATGGACATCCTTTCATTTTTTTATTTTTTTTTTTTAATTTTTTTGTGGATGTGTTTGAATACTTGAGTTTAAATAAATGCATTACAGACTTGACTGGAATAAGGAGAATGAAGAGGTCATAGTGAGGCATAAGGATATGGAGTTGTCTGTAAATATTTGCAGTGTGTACATTTAGAAAACAATCTCAAAGTACATCCTAGAGGCATAATTAAGAAAATGGGTTAAAAATGAGCAGTGAAAAAAAGTGAATATTAAGGTAAAAGCCTTCAAGACAACAGTGCTCTATTACCCTGTTGAATAACAGAATAAATTCTCTAGAAGTAGGGGAATTTTGCAGCACTTGAGTTAGTTCAAGTGAGATTTGTGGTATAATTTTGTGAAGAAACTCACTAGGTGACCGAATAAATCTTTCGCTTTTCTAATATTTGTCTCCATGGAAGGGTAATCATTATGAATTCCTATGTAACATTTTTATTATATTGCTTTAAATTAATGTGACTGTGTTATTGATGGTGTACATATTTTCTTTGTTCCAGTAGATAATACCTATTTAGCTTAAGAGTAATTTTTTTCTAACAATGTCAGCAATATTCTGTTGCAACTGCATTTATGTTCTATTTGATTATGCAAGATGGAGAGACTCCTTGACCCAAGTTAAGAAGATAATAACAAAGGCATATGCATCAATCAAGACTGTATGGCAATTAAATATTCTACAAGTCAATAAGACAAACACTATAAAGTACTTTACCATTAAACAACTCTTCTTTTTATGCTCAGCATCCTCCATTATTATAATGTGAAAAACAGATACAACTGTGCCAATTAATACATCTGGAACAATATTTTGTAACTATGTTTAACAGATATACATATATATTATTTTTGCAAAACTGATGCATGCATATGTAGGCCCAGTATCAGTTTGGAATATACAATTCTTTCTATAGGCTCTTTTCAGTACTAATGAGATTACTTTTTTATATCTCATCACAATTAATTTTTAAGGCCTTTAAAAAAGTGCTGTGAAATGCAATGCCATGGAGATAAACAAGTCATTCTTTTACATGTGAAATAACTGTGAAGTGCATAGTACAACCTATGGCACCTCTCCCTCAAGTCTGTATGAGACTTACCTGCTTTTTCTTCCACAATGCCTTTTTATTGATAGAATTTTTTTGAAACAAAGCAATAAAAGTGTGGGTTTATTTCCTTTCTTTATTTCTTTTTTACTTTAAGCCTGACATTTCTGTATAGTTATGATCTGGAAAATAATCTGAAATATCATAGCACATGATTTTGATTAATCAGGTTGTTTATCTTGGCTATTTTTAAGGACTGGACTGCAAACTGGGTTTTACTGCAATTCATTGTTATTGGCTCGAGTATTTCTGTAAGAGTATAGTGGTTCTCTTGAGATTAAGAGCAGTATAGAACTAGGAGTAAAGGATAGCCTGTGTTTATATTAGTCTTTGTGGGTGTTGCAGCTTAATGATCCTGCTCTTTACCAGTAACTTGTATTAATGAAGTCAAGAACAAGGTTCTCACTGCCCTTATAAGTCAGAGTATTTATTAGGCCCTGACCATTTAGTGCATAACACCTCTTTAAGCACAGAGTTTACTTCAGCTTCTGTGGTTTGTGCTAAGCAGTCATATAAGGCTAACTATCTTTTGGTTTTCAATATTTTACTGAGTAGTGAATAGACTATTATCCATCCTGCTCAAGCAGGGCCATCTAGAGTCAGTTTCCCAGGACCATGTCCATACGGGTTTTGAATGTTTCCATAGATGGAGTTTTCACAGTTTCTCTGGGCAACCTGTGCCAGCATTCAGTCATCCTCAAAGTAACAAAAGTGTTTACTGATGTTCAGATGGAACCTCCTGTGTTTCAGCTTGTACCCATTGCCTCTGATCATGTCACTGGGGACCACTGAAAAGAGCCTGGACACATCTCTGCATCTTTAATTCAGGTATTTATACACATTCATAAAATACCCTGGGAGTGTTCACTTCTCTAGGCTGAGCAGTCTAAGCTCTCTCAGGCTTTCCTCATATGTGAGGTGTTTCAGTCCCTTAATCACCCTTGTCATCCTTAGTTGGACTCTTTCCAGTATGTGCATGTCTCTTTTGTGCTGAGGAGCCCAGAAGAGGACACAATACTCCAGGTGTGGCCTCACCAATGCTGAATAAAATAAAGGAACACACAACTTCCAACTGCAGGCAGTACTTTTTTAAAGTAGCCAAGGGTACCATTAGCCTTCCTTCTGGCAGGGGCATAGTGCTGGCTCCGGTGGAACTTTGTGCCACCAGGATCACCATATCCCTTTCCGTCAATTGCTTTCCAGCTTGATGGCCCCTAGCATATATTGGTACATGGTATTGCTCTCAAGTGCACAACTTTACATTTCTTCTTGTTAAACTTAATGAAATTCCTTTTGGAAAACACTTATTCCCTCTGGTTATTCTCATTTCTCCTTTCTCATGTCTTCTCTTTTTCTATTGATACAAGTCATACACAAGGGCAAAAGACAAAAACAAGCAAACAGTAGTGGAAAATTATAATTTAAGCTATATCCAAAGGAACCTGGATAATGAGCAGTGTAAGTAGATGCAGATGTATGTAAAGACAAAATATGATGCTATTAAAAACCCTTAGAGAGGTCTGAAAATGGAAAGAACCTGTGAAAGTTGTACTGAAATTCTGTGGAAGAGATGAAGGAAGTTAATAACTGGGTACTGTGCTACTGGAGAAGACAATGTACTCTGAATGTTGAGTAAATGTCAGCTTTCTCCACCTTTCTTTATCAGTAGTACTAGTTGTTTTTCTTTCACTAGGACAACATATGCAGAATTGGAAGACTAGCTCAGCAAACATTGCTTTTTCTCAACATCACTGTACTGTTGCTTTGGAAAATAACAAAGTAAAAATGTAGGAAACAGGAGTGTACTGGACTAAATTCTAATATACAGATATGAACATCTGTATTTCTATACACCAAATAATATAAAACAAACACATAAAAATACTTTCACAATGTTTGAGGCACATGATTATAGATTGAGTCTATTTTTTATTTCAATCTTTGTGGCCTGTCTCATAATTCAAGCTGTTAGTTTCAAATACAATGGTTAGTGTCTCAAATCTCAATATTCTCCAAAGAATTAAACATATAAAGTAGGTTGCGAAAATGTGAACCACTCTTTTTTTAATCTCTGAGATTATTTTGATAGAAATAGGTTTTAGATGGCTTTTCATGTTCTCTGTTGGAGGTAAAATTATATTTTAGTTCATATTAAGTCTTAGGAATTCTTTTTTTGAAATGCTAACAAGATTCAGAAGACAGACAATAGATTGTAAATTGGACTAAGTTAAAAACCTTCAATAGCTTCTTTCTGATTTTTTTTATAATTTCCTTTTATTTTAAATAGCTTTTAATAAAATTAGGTATTTTAAATGCCAGTGTTTTTTATAGTACCAGTATATCTTGTACTCCATAGAGAAGCTCCTAAATAGGAAGAAATATGGAATTTCAGGAACTGTTCAATTAATCCACTTTTAAAATTACCTAGACAGGCCAGCATTACCTCAGAAAATAACTCAGTGTATAGGAGACAGTTGTTATAAAATATATAAGATTTATGTTGTGAACCACCATCATAAAGGCCTGTTTCCAAAAAGAAAACAGCTGAGACAAACAAGCTACTTTTATTTATAGGCTAAACCATAATTTTTGATTATACAAGCAGTATCTTTCAATTTATCAGAATATTTGTCTCCCATTTATTATTTTAATAATTCCATATATTTGCCAGAATTATTTATGTATACAAGCTACATTTATCAAAGGTCCAAAGAGTTGTAAAATCGGTCTGATATTCAGCTTGATCAGCTCTTCAAAGGAAAAGGAAAACTAAAAAAAGAGGGAGAGTGAGGGAGAGAGTATGGGCAGGAAGGCAGGAAGGCAGGAAGGCAGGCAGGAAGGCAGGCAGGAAGGAAGGAAGGAAGGCAGGAAGGCAGGAAGGAAGGAAGGCAGGAAGGCAGGCAGGAAGGCAGGAAGGAAGGCAGGAAGGCAGGCAGGAAGGCAGGAAGGAAGGCAGGAAGGAAGGAAGGAAGGAAGGCAGGAAGGCAGGAAGGCAGGAAGGCAGGAAGGAAGGAAGGCAGGAAGGAAGGAAGGCAGGAAGGAAGGAAGGAAGGAAGGCAGGCAGGAAGGAAGGCAGGAAGGAAGGAAGGAAGGAAGGAAGGCATCTTAATCTATATGCAAATAAAGAAATCAACTTTTTTCTTTTTTCTCAAGAAAGTATTTTTTGCTTTCACCTTCCAATGTTCAGTGTACCAGAAAATATAATTTCTTCTTTTATACTCTTAATTATCAAGATGGAATTAAGACCAGAGCAAAATAAGATGGCAAAACAAAAAATATAATAAATAAATAAAAATGTGATGGTAGAGGTATTCATTATGTTAAAATATATGGCAAGAAAGGAGAAAAGTGATAATAGGTAAGAGAAGTATGAGTTCTGTGTGAGCTCTACATTTTAAAAGCTGTGAAATGTAGAATGCCAAGTTCTTGAGCAATAATTCACCTATAACAGTACATCTCAGCAAGCACGAATGAACAACACAGGAATGCAGAAAAGTGAACTTATGTTCTCTACAACCTTTCACTTGAAATCTCATAGTTATTTCTAAAACATAGGCCCCAGACTAAAATGGAAAATTGAGAATTTTTCATCATATAAAAAGAAATGTGATGTGAAAATTTATACAACTCACTTTCAAGAATTTAGACTTCTTTTTGCATGGAAACCAAATATGGCACATTGCTTGCACCAATGGAAAAAATAGCAGAACTAGGGGATTTTCTTTTTTCCCCGGTAGGAAGACAATGGGACATATGCAGCAGACTTCACAGGGATTTTTGCACAAGTGGAACAACTCAGAATATCTGTCACTCAAGGATATTATTCAAGGATAATTCTTACTATTGCCTACACTTGAATTGCATGTCATGCTGAAAACTGCTCTGACTAAATGTCTGAAATGCAGCTGAGAAGGATTTTGAGAGATGAAGTTTTGAAATGAAGTATGACAATTCAATCTGTGATGCGTGATTCAGATTTTTCTGGAATTTGAGCTGGAATGTTACAGCTCAAATCTATATTCGAAACAATGCAAATTGATGTGACTGAAGCATTAGTATTTCCTGGAGAATTTCTGGCATCCTTTCTTGCATAGAACACAGCACATCCTACCTTACCTGTTACTAAGATTTTTTAAACTACATTCCTTTTCACTAAAAAATTTAAGTACCAGTTTGAAGGAATTTTAAAGATGTTGCTTTGGTTTTCATCACTTGTGTGACATAAGATTATAATCAACATGAAAACAGATATTATAAAAAATAGAATTCATAATGTATTTATTTAATAATGAAGTTATGAAACTTTTTTGAAATGGAACCACAAGAAGAAACAAAACACAAGACAAGATGAAAATTAGATTTTCCTGTTTTTCTTAGATTTTTTTTTTTTTGAGAAAAGGTATCAAAGTATTTATTATAACACAATTGATAGGAAAGTAATATTGTAAGAAAAATATTTTTATAAAAGATCATAATTATTTAATTTAATACCTACTTAATATGTTTATTAATATTATCAATAAATTAATAACTAAATTTATTAATTTAATATGTTTATTATGTATTTAATTTAATACCTATTTAATAATTATATCCTTGTTTTGCTTGCTTTTAAAATGTCTTGCATTTCATTCACTTTCTCTTCTTTCAGGGGCCTTCTCAAGGCACTGACATAGAGGTCTGGGCATTTCAGGTTCTCTAATCAGCAGTCACTGGTTGGAGTCAAGTTTACTTAGCACTGTGGGCTCAGCTTTGAATAGTCCCTTGGAGAAAGCATTCCCAAACCTTTTTCCTTCATAAAGCTATAGTTCCAAAATGGGTGCATCAAGTATCTTTGGTGGAGAAGACAATGCAATGCCTTGTCATCTCTTCAGCTTCTGACAATATTCACTATGCAGCTAAAAGTAGTATTTAAAAAAGGTTGCAGTTTTTAGAGAGGAGTTGAGACTACAGCCCATGGAGGATTGCATTCCCTTCCCCCATTGCCAAAAGCTCTACTAGGCCTAGTATCATCATGTACACAGCGATTAAAATTCAAAAGGTTTATTGCCAAATATGGGCCCCAAAGACACAGTATGTGAGGCAGCCTGTCTGGCTTGCAGAAAGGTTGATTTTTCCTTTTCCAACAATTTTAGTTAGGCCTTTTTCCTTCATATATGGTACAACAGCCATAAGATGTGTGTGACATGAGGAAAAATTGTGTCCCATAATATAGAATTCCAACAAAATTGGGTTTTTTTTGTTGTGGTTTTTTTTGTTTGTTTGTTTGTTTTTTTTGTATTTGTACGTAAGTAAGATAGTTTAGCCACTTCAGGCAATGTGTCAGGATTTCTGACATAATTTCTGTAGTGGGCCCTTCTATTATCTTTTGAGATAATATCTAATAATCTTTTGAGATTGATCACCCATCTATGTTTTTCATGTTGTCTAAAATACTGTTATGAGTTTCTCTGACTTCCTGCTCAGTGAGCCCAGTAATGATAGTAAGATCCATGTAATGGAAAAATTTACAATCTGGAGAGATGTTATTATTCTCCAGATGTTGTGCCACTAGCCCTTGGCAGACAGGTAGGGCTATGCAAAAGCCCCTGAGTCAGGACAGTGGAAGTATATTGTAGTCTTTCCCAAGAAAAGTCAAATTGTTCCTGGGATTCTCTTTCAATACATCTGAACAGTTTTAATACATCTGGGACAAGTGCAGCCAGGGGAGAGGCTGCTTTATTTATTAGGTGGTAATCTACCATCATGCATCAGCAACCATCTGGCTTTTTTATGGGCCAAATAGGACTGTTAAGGGGAGAGTGGTGTGGCAGATAATACCCATCTCCAGCAATACTTTAACTGAGTGATTCCAGCATGTCTCCCTGGGTAACTGATACTGTTTCAAGGCTATTTGGTTTGGAGGTGGCAGTAAAACCGCTGGTGCACTAAAGTATTAACCCACCAAAAAAGCCTGAATTTCTAAGGAATATTTTCCACCTAAGGTAAAGAAGGTTTTACACATCAAAATTTTATCCTCCATGATTTAACTGGGAACTTGACACGTGCGTACTTAGGCAACAAAAGTTTTCTCAGATGTAGGATTAGGTGTACTTCATGGGATGGCTCTTCAGAACCTCCAAATGAATGTTTGTATAATGCAACTGTGTGGGTAATGAAATGGATTTCTGTGAATCTCTGTTGCTTCAGCATGGGAGGTAAGAGAGATATCAGAGGGGTTTTTGCCCATTTTAGTAGATAATGAGCAGGATTTGTGCTTGATGATATTCTTGTCTCACTCCATTCCCGGCACATCATGAGATTTTGCCACACCTAAGCAATTCTGATGTTGGTTTGGATATTGTTTTTAAGGGACAATGGAGATAAATCCTGAGTGAATTTCACTTGGACTATTCTTTCTCTTCCTCCCCCTGACTAGCAAAGGAAGCCAAGGGTGTTATTACATCAATAGTACACATCTTTTGATGGGTTCTTTTTCTTTTCCCTGTACAGTCCCCAGTTTCACAAAATTATGCCCTTAGCATATAAGGAGAATGTCTCTAAATAAATGAGACTGTGTAAAAGAGATGAATAATCTGGTATCCCCAAGCTGTGGGGAAAAATTCCCTGTTTCACAGCTAGTTCTCAAAGGTATGCCCAGCCTCCTCCACACGCTTCTGCAAAACTAACCATCCTAATCAAAAAGGGACAGCTTCTGTGCTTGCACAGTTTTATTATAGAATATTGAGGCTGGAAAAGATCCTTATGATCATCAAGTCAAGCCATTAACCTAACATGGCTGAGTTCACCCCTAAACCATGACCATGTACCATATCCACATATCTTTTAAATACTTTCAGAAATGGTGTTCCACCAATTCCCTGAGCAGCCTGTGTCAATGTCATCCTTTCAGTGAAGAATATTTTCCTAATATCCAATCTAAACCTTCTCTGGTGTAACTTGAGGCCCTTTTCTCTTGCTCTATTTCTTTCTACTTGAAAGAACAGACCTACCCCCACTTCAATACTATCTCTTTAATTGTTGAGAGTGATAAATTTCCCCCTGAACCTCCTTTTGTTCAGACAAAACAACAAGGTGAAATGTCAGTTTTCCATTATGGTTCAAAACATAGTTTCAGAAGGCAGGAGGGAGGTGTTTCAGCAAGTTCTGCGTTCACTCTGAATGGTCACAATTAACTTGCAGCCTTAAAGAACAGTATCTTTCATATTTTAAATGCTTCATATATTGTTAAATACCCTGCTGCAAAAACTGTGAAGTATGGTTGAGGTTTTTTCAAGTCATTTTATTTGCCTCAAATATCAAAAAAAATAAATTAAAATATTAACTGTGGCATTATCAGCTCAGTGTCTATTCTTGGTGACTATGCTAATTTAGGAAAAAAATAGATTTCTAAAACAGAAAATTCACTCAAGAAGGGGGAATTATATTTTAAGACGTTGCAAAAATTTTAGATGTATATTCACAACCAAAAATATTACTGTGAAACCTTATGCACCAGAACAGCTGGCAACAATAGAGCAACATTTTGTCAGGAATACTTAGTATGGATCTCTTTGCAAAGGCAAGTCATCTTGCAGAAAATTAATTTTTTATTTTGTGCTAGCCTACTAATTCCCACTGATTTGTCACCCCTCTTTCAACTGTAGTTATAGATGACTGGTTTTTCTTTATAAGATGGTGATAATTTTGCTGGAAACATAAAAATAGTATAAGCCATTAATTTAATTGAAAATTAGAGATATAGGAGTGGAAAGAAGTCCTGATTTCTTGCTTTTGCAATTTCAATGATTAGATATGAATACTTCTAATACCTTGCTCATAAAAGTCTTTCAATGAATTTCAAGAGTCAAAAGGAGAACCTTTGAACAGATCCATCTGCCTTCCCATAAACAAAGTAGCAGACTTTTTAAACTAAACTTCCAAGTTTCTTGTCAACTTACTTGAAAGGGCAGCTTCTGAGGTAAGTCAGTGTTTTGCGCTGCAACTTCTTTAGATGCTGTCAACCAGGGCACAAGAAAAAATCAAATGTTTTTTTAATTCAACTTCTAGTTAGAAAAAAAAGGAAAAAAAAGTAATGCAAATTTCAATTATTTTAAGTACTTTGCAAGTGTTAAATAAATTTCATGGAAGTTACTGAAGAACCATAAGGAACAATTTTTACTAACTACTAAGCTGTGGTAGAATTAAGATCAAATAAAGTATGTATAAAGTTAAAGGCATTCATCTATTTTGTTTTCAAAAGAAAATGCAAAAGAAACCAAGTTTCAAATATATATGGGATTAAGAAACCAAGAACTCTGGAACTCAGGAAAAGAAAATAACAGATAAGTAACTATTTCCCCAGCTTTGCAGAAAATACATTGTCATTCAAGTAAAAGACACAGGAAAATACTGTAGTTCCATTCACATAAAAGTAAAACAGTCTGAACACAATAAGTGGAAAGTACCAGTGCTTTTTTGCTGAGGAATTGGACTCTGTATCACTGGGTAACATGGGAAGCTCAAGGAATAATTGATTCTTTCACAAAGCTGTGCAGGAAGAGGCCTTAATACTTCCAAACATACCTATGACCAACAAAGGCAAGCTTTAAATGTTTTTATCTATTCATTTTAAATTTTATTCTGCTTTGAAAACAACATTAGATTAAATGAATTTGTTTGTGGACAGACTAAGCTAATCATAATTTTCTAATGCTTATATAAACTTTTTTTCTGAAATCTGATTTTAAAAAGAATCATTTTGAAAGCATTATACACAGTTGTCAACTGTTATTTGACTATCATGATAGTAAAATAGTGTTTACTAAATGAATACCAGAGCTGTCTTCCCTCCTGGGATATTTTTCAAGGTGCTGGCCATTGTTTCTAATCCACTTGGACTGAAACAAAATCTCTGAATATAATATTATTATTGTATATTTCTTCTGTAAAATTTTATTTCTAATGAAAGCTATCGTACATAGTGCCTGTTCATAAATATTAAGCTTTAAATTAATGTGTTTTAAAAATGCATAACAGGGACTTGGACATCTATAATGTAATGAGGAATTCTCTTGGTAGGCATGTTCTCTTCGATCCTTCTTCTGAAATAAACTCAACATATTGAACACTGCACAACAATTTACGATCTGGAATGGCCAAAATTGTGGCTGACCTCTGGGGACTTGCAGTACAATACGAACTGTCTCCTGACTGGCAAACTCCATTTAATTTCTCTCCTCTTCCCTAGGAATAAATGTTCCAATACTTCTAACTTGTGACCTTAGGGAGTAACTTACCAGAAAGTCAAAGTTAAAGAAGGTAGTAATTTAAGAGAGCTCAGGTACTGCAGCGGATTTGTAGCCCAATGTGATGGGCAAAGAAATGAATTCAGGTGTAATTAGGAAGATGAGATAGAAAATCCACTAGCAGAAGAAAACTGAAAATCACACATAGAAAAAGATAGATATAGCAATTTAAAAGTTATTGGAAATCATATTCTCTATTAGCTATTTTGAGCTGGCACATATTTCTCAATTTCCCTTGGCAAAAATGTTCTTTCTTGTATAAATAATAAATGTTCATTGGAGCACCAACTTGAAACCATTTCATTAAACTCATGTTCAGCATCTCCTTCTTCAACTCACATTTAACTATCTCCTTAATTTCTGTGATAGGCTGCACATATGTCTAAAATCGGAAAAAAAAATAAAGTATCCATGCCTTTCACTGTTATTAAATGTGATTGGAAGCTGTAATAAACAAAATATTTTTCCCCTTGTAGATAAACTCAAATGATTGTTCATTAATATTAGAAAACCAATCCCAACAGAAAAACAAAACAAAACAAAGAAACCAAACCCTTACAGCAAAGCCACAAAAACTAGGTGATATTTTATTTCTGCATTTTTTAAGTGCCTAAGAAAAAAAACACTCAATGATTAGACTATATTAAAATGTACTCAAATAGCAAAGACTGTTCCTAAAAGAATACTACATTTTATTATTTCAATTGTTTCTGTATTCCTTTTCAGTAACTCCTTATTTTCCTTACTTCAAATTTTGATGGTAAATTTTCCTTTATTTCCATCATAGATAGTGAAGAATTTGCATTACCAAAATAATTACACGTCTCAGAAGAGAAGGAAATTAAGTAATCCACCAACTATCAAGGACAATTTCACAAGAAATGACAGGTGACCTTATATGCCAGGTACTCTATTCCTGGTACCAGATGACTGCAAGAATCATTAAGCTAGTTGCATCCTCATTACCTTGGGTTAATGCCTTACTTGGAGAACAGAGGACACCTCTATCTTGTTAAGTACTACTACATATTTACTGTGGTTTCTTTAAATAACATGTACTCCATTGTAAAACTGAAAGTCAACATTTCACTTCTACAAGGCTGTACTCTCCAAGGTGTTAGCCAGTTCAGGCTGTGGTTCAGATGACATCAGTGTTTCTGATGTCTGTCCTGAGTGAGAAAAAATGTACCCTACAAGTACTCTAATGACCACATCACAACTACAGCAGGGAAATCTGACTGCTGTGCACATATTTCTACACGAGCTAGAGGAGGGCACACAGGTTTCCTCAATTCCCAGGTCACTTATCAGAACTGGTCCAAATCACAGTATGTTGTGTCCCAGTTTCACTGAAAAGGGCAAGACTATTGTCCCCCCTGCCTTGATTTTTCTGTGCTTCTACAAGGCGGTGGGTGTTTTACTAGTTATTCTGATATCAATGAACATTTCCCCCAAAGTTTGCTTTATTTCACTGCATTTGTACAATCACTTTCTTGCCTGGGTGTTGCATGGGCCAGCCTATTGAATGTCCCTTATTTGACCATTGATGATTTAATCAGTCATTATCTCTTTCATCTCCAATTGCTGGTCACTTCTTCACATTATTTTTGGGTATTACTTTGCAGGCAAAATTGTCCACAGTACTTTTGAGTTTCTGAAGTCACTAACCTTCGGACAAATGTTGTTTACATGCATTCACAAGCATGTTTGAGGCCAGTTTATGCGAGTCCATTCCAGAGTAGAGAGTCTACCAGTAGGAAATTCACTCTCTAAGTGAAAAGGGCTTAGACCTCCCCATAACCTCTAGAGAAAATTTCTTTGAAAATTTTAAAAAAATGTAGGCTCCCAACTTAAAGATCACTGGGCTATCCAAAGGTAAATGGGATGAATCTATATCTTTATGAATACAGACAGAAAAATCTTGAGATTCTGGACATTAGGCTAGGTTAAACAAAGCAATGCACAAACAAAAAATGTATTGCCAAGTCTCTCTTCAGAGAATTTCAGGGTTCTGTTCTATCTATAAATTACTTTTTTATAGTCAGCTCATTTGGAGTATCTCATCTTTTCTTCTGTGTTCATATTAATCGAACTGAGAAAACTTCTAGGTTCCTAGTTAAGTTATACACACCAGCCATGTCCCTGTTCCCTAACAGAACAACACTCAGGAAACTAAGAGTTCCTTTTTCCTAGTTACTGATTTCTACTGAAAGTAAACCCAGACTGTCTGATTGAAAGAGCACCATACTACATTTTCCTTTTTGGAAATTTTCAATATCAGTGCCTGTCTTTTCCACCCTATCTTTTCTTTCATAAAGTAACCAACAGGAGTTTCAGTGTGTTTTATATTTTTTAGAAGTGAACGTATGTTTTCTGTCTCTAAATACATACAGAATGTTCTTATTATTTTCTTTCTTCATTTTACTATTACTTCTGCAGTCTGAAAAGGATAAAAACTTAATTTCACTCCTTTCTTTGCAGATACATTATTACATTTAAATTCTATTGTGGATGTAGTCTGCAAACATTTAATACACCAACAGGTGAATGAAATACACAAACCAGACTATTTTAAATATAAATCATACTTGTACACAATGATATACTGGGAAGAACATTAAAATTATATTTCAGTACTAGCTGAAAAGAAATCATACATACAGTTTTCTGCATTCATTGAAAGATTATAATCAGGAACAACAGTAGATAATGGGGAAAAAAAGCAAACAAAACAATTTCCCATGTCTTTCTAGTAGGTTGTTCAATTGGAAGAATAACTTTACAATGTTACACAAAAGGTTTTTTTTCTTCACCAGTAAATTAGAACCAATACTTAGAAATTACCAGATATTAAACCTTACAAATTACTATACTTTATTAAAAACATGTATAAATTAGTTTAAATGGGGTCTGAGATGAAAAATAGGCTATGCTGTGTTCCTTAAATTTTTTATAATCTCTTGCTAGTCACTGTTTGTTAATCAATATGTTGTTGCCAAGAAAGTGAAAAGCAAACAAACAATAGCCATAATTTATGTATGGAGCTATTGCATTTGTGCCCAATTGCTGTAGAGCTACATAGTTTATGTTCTCTATGCTGGCAAGTTTTCCTAAAAAACTTGTTTTGGAGCCATGTTCATAGCATATAATTGCATCATTGATGAGACTGGCAGAGAATAAGGGAAAATTGTGTTGGCTTATGCCCCAAAGAGTGAGAAGAATTTAAAAAAAAAATAAGGATAGGAGAAACAAAAACCATTTTTACTCAAGAGGAAAAAAACAAAATGCTCTCTGGAAAAGAAGCTAGTCTACAGGTCACAAAACTTTATTGTGAAAAAAGGAACAGAAGAAAATTAATTGTCTTGGGAAGAAAAAACAAAACATCCAAAAAACCCAAAACAAAGACTCAGAAATCCCAAATCAAACTAAAAATACCCACAAAACCACAACAAAATCAAACCCACAAAAGAAACAAATCAATAGTTAATGTTTAAACAGCAAAATCCTTTTACTTATATTGTAAATAATTTCACTTTTTTACCCTACAGCTTTTAATTTATCCTTCAATCCTTCTTCACTTTGTTTCTCATTCTCATCACAATAAGAGATCTATAAATCTGCACTGAGACTTATTTAAAAAACTCACACTCTGTCTCTTTATATCCCCTTTGGATCACACCTGCTTAACCTTCATTCCTTTTAGCACCCTTCATCCCATCCCATCTTTCTACTGTTAATCATTTTTTTGACCTCAAATATGGTTTTTGCATTTGCTTTGGCTTCCCAAAACTTAAATAATAGTCCTAATCATCTAACTTCACCAATACTTGATTTCTCTTTGGTCTCATATTTTTCTCTGCTTTAATATTGCTCTAATTGACTTTAGCAAAGGTAACTCCTTAGAGTAAATTTAATTGTGAGTTTTTACCTTTCATTGGTTTTGACTTATCTTTTTATGATTATTGACACACTTTCTCTTCAGGAACATACAAATATTTTCAATTTTACTTGTTCAGATGTGTAAAATTGCTCCTTTCTGAAAAAATATTTTTTTAGCCCTCCAAAAAAACTGCTAAAATGACAGGTTGCTTCAATACATCACAAAGTATACTGGATATTTTTCCCTGGTGTTTTATTAAGTAGAATGTAATTTATCACATTTTTTGCCAGTGAATTGTGTTCACTTCTAAAACCCTATATAAGTATTAGAAAAAAACCTGTCTAGAAAAGAATTTTTTCTATTTCTCATTTTTAACAAGATTGCAACAAAATTGTGGAAATATTTTTGAGTAAGCAACATCAAGTCTATTAAACTTTGGAAATAGCACATATGCAACATTTTAATTATTGAATTAAATATGGATTACATTGCAACTATAAACCAATAAAACCCATATAAACTCATAGATATTGTTATTGTCTGCTGATATTTGGGAAGAGAAACAACAAAGAAACAAGAAAGGGAATAGTGTGTTTATTGTCTTTCTGAAAATCATTCCCAGAGAAAGAATAACACACTCTAAACTGTTACTCCAGAGTCAATTGTTTAAACATTTGACAGTCATTAATGGAAGTATGTTTGTATTATACATTATTATATATCTTTTTATATATTTATATATCACCTGCTCTTGTTTCCATCTACTGAAAGCTACTTTTTTCACTCTGAGTTTGCTCAGTAAGTCCTTATCCATCCATGGTGGCCTCCTGGAATTTTTACCCTCCTTGATGAAGGACAAGGACCTCCATCTGTGTCCACATATATTTAGTGCACAGGAAGGGTTGGCTTCAGTGAAAAATAAACTCTATGTACATGTGAACTCATATAATATTCATTTGAGTGCAAAAGGAGTGTGACAATACTTTGACTGAGGTCATGCGCAGGAGCAACCCAGGGTGGACACAAGGTCACACACCGATATGCACCCATGTCCAGGCACTGGCACTAATTTCTTCAACAGCAGTAACATAGTATGAATGTACACTGCTAGCAATACAGTGCCCCATAGCAGACTGAACCACAGCCCTTCCCCTGTTGTCACAGCAGTCCTAATGTAGATTTATCTCGTCTTTAATTCAGAATAACTTGTACCCTTCAAGCTCTGGAAGTTGAGCCTTCTCAGACTTAATGTTTTTGAGTAAGGGAGCATTTTACTATGAGCAACTGGTGTTAAAATACACATCTATAATGTGTGATGCTATTTATATTATTATATTTTATATTATTATATTATTAGCTTTTTATAATATCTAATCCATGATAGCTCACCTTAGTACATGAATTGCTTTGATAAACACTTGCTAAATGCACACAGTGGACTTAGCTTAACAGAAGTCAACAAAACAATTGCTTTTCCTGTTTCTCTCTGAAAGTAAAGCATCTGTAGAGAGACCAGAATTTATAGCCAGGTAACAAAATTGAATTGCCTCATCAGTTTTAAAGAGAATATACCTTCTAGTTAATTGTCACAAATGTCACAAATGTTGTAGGTTTTATTTTCCTGGTTTTCTTTTTCTTTTTTCTTATTTGTTTTTGTTGGTTTTTTTAGTCCTCTGTTTTTATTTGCATGAAATAATTAACAATGATTTTAAAAAACAAGAATGTGCAGCAATGAAGTATGCCTTTTCAATATAAAGAAACAATAATTTATCATTGGTAATAGTTCAAAAGTAAAATTTAACCCTGAGTAGCAAAGAAGAAAACCTTCAGAAAATTTTTTTTCTAATACTGGATCGTGGGACCAGTCTGTTTTTTTTCAGTGAAGCTAGTACAACATGTTCTTAAGTGTTGTACTACTGGGACAAAGCTCATTTTCTCATGTAAAATTTACTAGTATTATGGGCCAATGGTTATGAGCCATTAAGGGTCTGAGGGTTTTGATACAATAGAAAAGGAATCAGAAAAACTGTACTAGGGAAAGGGAAATGTAAGAATCATGCTATATGGAAAAGAAGAATAATCAACCAAACTAGATAAAAAGAGCCCTACTCTTTTCATCCTCCCTAAAATTACCAAAATAAGAATTCAAAATGTATTTGACAAATGTGAAATATTTTGGCAAATTCCCAAAACAGCATCACTAAATTAACAAATAATGTTATTCCATTGTGCCTATGCTTCCAAAAAGCAGAAAACCCTCCATTTTTTCCTGCTTCTGACTGTCAAATAAGTGACCATGAATGAAGAACAAAGATGGACTCTTACTGAGGTGTGGTCTCTGAAGCCTACTTTTCCTTTAATTTTTGTCTTTTTTTTTTTCTTTAAGAGAGTGTGTAAAGGAGTTCCATCAGTTTGTTGAGATCTATTAGTTCCAAGTTACACTTGTAATATATATCTGCAGAAAAGAAAAAATATCTCATGTTAGTTATTATGCTGTAATTATCAATTAAATTGATAATATACTGGTAAGGCAAAGGTTTTAAATTTAAATATTAAAAAGATTATTGAGAAAATAGCACTCCAGCAAAAGCACTGCTAACAAAATTTATATGTCAAAATTCAAACTGTTATCAATTGCCTTTCTGCATTCTTCATCTTGAGAATTTTCACCCCTAGACGGTCTTGTTTTTACTAACATAAATTTGATTCTGAATGCAAATTGTTTTGAACATGCATTGCAGGAATTCCTTTACTTCCTGGTTATTTGTGTTTACTAGTTGCATAGTGAGTGGACTGTATTTGATTTAATTTTATTTTATTTTACTTCATAAGAGCCAGTTATCCTGGATGCTTTTCACATTTCCCAGGAATATTTTGATTACATAAATAAAAGAGAAGCTCATGACCCCTTGTGATAGCCCTTTATTATGGCTGAAGAACTCTGTGATTTTGGCTGCATATGCACAAGCACTGTAATGACTGAACAGTTGTACGTTGACCTCATATGACATTGGAATTGGAATTATTTGGAGAAGGTTTAGGCACAGAAAAACAGTTACTGTTACTGTAAAAAACATCGAGGCAATATACCAATTGAGTTTTGAGAAAGAACAATGAATACTGAGAGCTGTGGTTTGTGCTAGAATGACAATATTTTTGGACACTTTATAAATGGAAAAAAATTTCTATGGTATCTTATGTTTGTACTTATATGCATTATTATCACAAAGCAGAAGCAAACATTTAATAAAATGGGCAAGTTTTTTCCCTTATTTTTTCTGTAAAAGCAAATGGCATGCAGCATAGTTTATTTCAGAGTGATGAACAGCACTGATGAGCTTATTGAAACAAATTCTTGTAACCCAGTCTATGAATATTGGCATCACATCACAAATTTTTAATGGATGCTTGTCTTGGTTTGAAAGACAGGTGTCTGCTAGGGAAGGAAGGAGCTTCCCTTGGAATGGAAAATGCAAACCCCCTTCCTCCAAATTATTATTATTTTGAAATTAAGGGGCTCTTAGGCAAAGGTATGGGGACAGGAATAACAGTTCTTTACTAGTATGTGTAAAAAAACCCTAAACAAACTACAACTTAATAGGAAAATTAAAATAAAATGTAGTAGTACAAAAAACACTGACAGTGTCAGAGTCAACCTGACACACTGTTGCTCGGTGTTGGTAGCAGTCCGATTAAGTGGTGTCTGCAGTCTTCTTGGAGTGAACAGATGTGGTTCTGTTGAAGCAGTGATCTTGTAGAAGGGTGTAGTTTTCCACTGATGGTCCAGTGGTGACTCAGAAGGGTCTGGTCTTATTCTGGGAATCCAGTGGAGAAAAGCTGCTTGTGGTGTTCCAAGTCTCAGATTCTATCCAGGTAGGAATGCTTGAGCATCTCACAATGGGATGATGCAATTTTATCAGTCATGTAATGAGACTCAATGGCCCATTAACAGAAAATAACCCCCCTGGAGAGAGGATGGGTCATGGAAGAGATAAAGAACACTGCCCCACCTGGTTTTAACAGCTGGTAATGCAATTCATACTTTTGGTTACACCTTGCATTGCAACCTAAGTAGATGCTTGATACATTTCACAGAGCTCTAGCTTTGGTATTTAGTTGCCAATTTAATAGACTGATAATAAAGTCATAAAATATTTAGTTCTCAGGTTACTTTACGGTCAGATTTCATTTTACTGTCTTTCATTGACATAAAAGAACATTAAAAAGGAAGATATATTTTCATTCTTCTGTCAGACATGAGAAATCAGACACAAATTGAACTGCTTCTAGCACAGTTTTGCACTATAAGGCGTCTTACTCCACAGACTGCTTATCAAAATAATCAATTTGCTGTAAGAATGAGCAATCATTATTATATAAAATCGTACTTTTCTGCCTTTGTAGACAGAAAGATAGGAGACCTCCATAGTTACCTTTTTATAGTTGTGTATTATATTTTAAAGTGGTCCCATACTAAAATCAGAAGTTACTTTTCTGTAGCTAAATATGTTGTCTTGATAATATATTGCCCATATAATATGTTGATGCAGGATAAGGTAAGTGCTTTCTTGAATTGTGACTTCTTCAGTTTCAATATCATAGCACTGTAAAATCCCTTAAATATAGTGCTGTAATTTAAAGAATCTTTGATGGGTAGAAGGTAGAATGTGCTCAAGAACTACTTTTTTTAACAAATAATTTTCAGCCTTGATTTTAATTTATAGTGTTGATTTCTTTTATTTTTTTTTCCTTTTAAATATTACCAACAGTTACATAATGCTCTTATTTTAAAATCACACAATTTGCACGCTTAACATATTTTTTCTAACAAAATTCTCTTAAACTAATTAAAAATCTTTGATCAATCTTAAGCAATAGTTAGTTCTGGGATGAGTAAACAAAACTGAATAACTTTCTTTTTACTCTTCTCTTTTGGTTGTACTGCAAAAAAATAGTAGCTGCAATTGTCACCATTTTAGTCTATCTTATGACTTATACATACAGTATATGAGCATCTTCTTCTCTGTTCAATTAATCTTTATGTTCTGACATAAGACAACTGCTAAGTTAAAAACTAATTAGTTACTGTATTAAATATTCTATAAGCAGTTAAATAATGTGAGGACTGTATTTAATTAAGAAGGTTGTATTTAATTAATGAGGATTCACAGTATATCTACAATAATACTAGTCACTTTATGAAAAATCTAATATTTAAATACTTCATTTAGTGACAAAATTGAAGAGAAAAAGTCAAATTGCATAACAGAATGTTAGTTTCTAAGGGCTGTTAAAACTTTTGTGAGTTTACAAATTGAGTGATTTGAACTGGCCATTTTATGAAACTATTATTTTCACTGTGTGACATTAATGCATATAATTACAAGTTTAAGGTTCTAGAGAAACTTTTTTTTCTTTTGCTAAAAATACCCCCAACTATTGCCATACTAGCACAAACCTAACAAAAATAATCAAACCAAATCTAACCAAACCTAAAAATCCCCCCAATAGATATTGCTATGCTAAATCAAAAATTAAACAATCCCCCACATGTATAGTGTAAACATATACATTTAAATCCTTTAAATTCCTCCCTAGGAGTCTCAAATTTCTGTCTGTCAAAACCTGTGAGTTCTGCCTTCATTATAAACCAGCTTAGTATATGTGTCTCATACAGCACACAGCAGGTTGTCTTGGATGTTAGTCAAGACAGCTTTTCATCTATGCATTAAGAGTGCAGAAATAATCATCCCAGGGGGATGGACACAAAGGAGACTTAACCAAGACAGTATGTATACATTTGACTGTGTGATGTTTCACTCAATTCAATCTGACAAGAAAAATATTTAAGTACTGAAGAAAGATTTTTTTCTGCAGAGAAACAGTCCTAGTAAAGGAAATAACAGAAAATTTCTTATAAAATTGTGCTCTCATCCATTTATTATGCTAACATAATATATCTTCATTGCAAGGCTGGGGAAAAAAACCAAATCACATACAAAATTTGGGTTAGCATGTGACTTGCACTACATCTGCGTTGACAGTAGAAGCAGAGCTAAATAATGAACTCATGGTTGCTGGATTTTTCTGCATAACATAAGAAGCTATAAGATAAAACCATAAAAAAGGAAGCACAAGGAGAGATTGGCCTAGATGATCTTGAGAAGCCTTTTCCAACCTTAATCACATAAAATCCTTGTCTAAATTTTAAAGGGCATTGCCAGAAATAACGTAAATGCCTCAAAAGATATAATATAGATTATCTCTCTTCTCATAATTTCTAATTCTAGCAATCGTAGAAGTATGACAAGTCAGAATCCTAATAACATATGGATAAATCTAATTTAGAACAGAATGCAAGTGCCAGAGTGAAGTGTCTGTAATACATAAAAGTGATAAATAACAGTATAACTCATCTTATTGGTAGAGAAGAGTCTGGTTTAGTGTTCCAGGCCATTTCATCACACAGCAAGAGCTGTAGTTGGGTATAAACTCACTTGGAAGAAACACAGATGGAGATTAGATTTCATACTGAAATGCATGCTAAGGAGAATTTGAAGATTTCTAAAAAGGATAAAATGAAAGAGAACAAAAAAACCCACACAATTTTTACTATGGATATTTATATATTGTTGCATGTTGTCTTGCTTTACAATGGAATAGGCAATTACCCCATAGGTCCCTTATAGTCATAAAGTCTTCTTATGTTTAGAGGGGATGGAATACCTTAAAAATTGTTCCCGTGAGCCAGAACAATAATTTAAATTGTTTTATACTTTAAAACATTATTTTATGCCTATAGAGAAATTTTAACTTGTAAATGTGCTTGCACTGGGATTCCTAAAGAGCATGACATTTGTTTTGAACATTTCAGGAAGAAAATAGCCTGAAGTTTTGCACTTTTGCTCCTAATCTAAGGCAGAAATAGTTTGCTCTACAAGTACTGCGGAGTATTTTTTCTCCTCACTTTGCTATTTCTTTTGCCATCTTCCTTCCCAAGACATCTTCTTTCAACCCATAGCCTGAAAAATAAATCAGGTCTTCAGTGAGATCCCATTTCTACTTAGAACAGTAGAAATGGGATTTCTACAGTAGATCAAATTGAATTTTCAAGTAAAAAATGGTCTAGAAAACAGGTTTTCAGCTATAGGGTTGGGAAATGACAACTTTAATAGCTCTATTAAAATTGTCATGCAGAACCAGCTGCTTTTTTAACAACACTATTACCATCTTGAATTTTAAAACTCATGTATTATCATATTGGGTCCATTATATGCACCCCTGCTTAATATTTTCTTATACAGAAATACACACTATTTCAATTTCATATACAGTATACCGTACCCTGAGTAAGAAAGCTCCTGCAGGCAGTTCTAAGGAAGATTGTTCAAAAATCTGCCAAAAGTCAAATTGAAGTTGAGTAAAGAAAATAAAGTGTATGAAACTACCTGCAATATTTGAGGGGATTGAGAGGCCCTTTTTTGCCATTTTTTTCTCAAAAAAGCCCAACAAACAACTAAAATACTATTAAAAATATTAATTTGTAATCTTGCATACAAATGAGAGAAGGATTGTTTAGTAAGAAATCATGAATGTTTAGTAAGCATCATGGAAAATAGTCTTATAGGAAGACAGGAATAGGACATCATCCAGTTAAACAGAAAATTGTGAAATTAAAATTCAGCATTGACTAAGGACAGTAATAGAATCTCTAAGTGGAAATATATACATTTCATGATATCTATTCCCATTTGAAAATCTATTTCCATTTTACTATATATTGTAACTTTTCTATAAGAAATCCTTTTTCTATTTCTCTTATTCTGCTGTATTTCTTCTGTATTTTTTTTTTCTCTTGTATTACTCAGCTTCCTTTGGACTGAATTCTTTTGGGATCCTCCTTCATGGGGAGCCCTGCTTATCTCAGTTCTTAAAATTTGAAGAAAACTCTTGAGCTCGTTAGAATCTTGTTTCTCTTGTTTATTAAAAGGTCATCACAAAACTTAACAGGTTTCTCCAGGCTGGCTACACAAGGTTAATCTTTGCAATCTGGTACATTTCTTTCTTCTGATGGTACAACAAGGCCTTGTGGCACACTTTGTGTCTGATGCACAAAATGATTCTGAACTCCGCAGTTCTTTTATCTTTATACCTATTTTTACTCAATTAACAATAGACACGTAAGTTATTTTTCTTAATGACTCTTCACCTTTGTGCTGCACTGTGGCATTTTCTGTCTAATCACTTTCTATTACCCAAAAACTTCTAGGAGAAGAAGATGAAGAAGAAAGAAGAAGGGACAAGGGACAAGACCCTAAATCCTCCATCTTGTCTCCTGTTCTCTAAACTTTTTCACCCAGTGATTTAAGAAAACTTTCTTACACTTTTAGCCTTTTCTATCTAACTTTAACAGTTGTTCTCATGTATCACCATGAAAACATGCTCATGAATTTCATGTTATATGAAATTCAGTGTTTTTCTGGGTCTTAAAAACTAAGTATCAGAAACAAGGGCACACACTGTATTCCAGACTCCAACATATATCTTGGTAATTGTAATCTCTTTGCTATATGTATTGATAGAATTTCATGAGAAATAACTGCCAAAAGGTTTTTCTTGTTCCACTTGTCCAGACTGGACTGGTTTATTAGGTTTAAAAAGGAAAGGAAAAGTTAATTTTTAAAAATTATTATCCCACCCTTCCAAATTATCTCTATAGCTACTCTCTATAATCAGGCTTCAAAAAAATTTTATATGACTGCCACTAGAAAGTGTTTCCTTTCAAAGCTTTTTTTCTTCTCAAGTATGATTTCATTATGTTGACAAAAGTATGCAAACATTCTAATTTTATATATATATGTAAGCCTCTCATACTATCAGATACAGCATTTAAATGAATAACATATACTTATCAGTATGTGTATTGCATTTATGAAATTAAAATGATAGCTGTATAATCACAGTGCATTTACTTAGTTTTTAAAATAAACATTTTATGATTAAATAAATTAGTACACATTATTGAACTGTGCAAGTTAAACATTTGCTAAGAAATTAGTAGACAATTATGTATTATAAAATGCTATGTGACTAAGAAGACATTATACTTAAGTATCATTAAACCCCAAATCAAATAATAAATACAGAAAAGATTGGAGTGAATAAGATGAAATACTTTAATTGTACACATTTGTCTAACTTGTTTTATACTAGTGCTCCTGATCATGAAATCCAGGCCTTTCATTATAACTCGATATTCATGAGAAATCACTGCAAATAAGTGACTATTCATGTGTTTGTAGCTGAAACTTAGAATTGTATTTTGCAAAATTATGATGTTTGTAAACCTGGGTTCAGTCTGAAATGGAATTAAAACATTTTACAAAAAATTAATAATAGATAAGCTGTAGTTATTAAAGAATTTTAATTTACATATAAATTTTGATATAACAAAAATGGTTTATATAACTATTTTTAAAAATTAGTTTTGACTTCAAGTTTCAACCTTATATTAAACATCCATTATGTGAGCAGAAAGGACTCTATGTCCTTAGTTCAGGTGATCCTTACATATCAATCTTGCTCCTGTACATTTATTTGAAGTCCATATTTTTACAACTTATTTGAACATTCAGTATTCTAAAATAATGAATCATCATGTTAGTGTTCAGGAACACATAATCATGGATGATTATATGAAGGTGAATTATTAAGAGCTCTGGGTGTCAGGGGTACGCAGACCTAAATCTGACCCAACTTGGTTTTGAGCTGAACATACTTTTATACTCAATCATTATATAATTTTCCTATTAATTATTAAACTTATATTGTTCCATTGTATGCATTGATTTTACCCAAGCATGGATTTCTCATGATCCCCCCAAACCTCTAACATAGTTTCTCATGATTCTTTAAACAATAATTATATCTAATCACATCTAACAATTTTATCATTTATCATATACTGACTACACAGGTGCAGTTTCACATGATCTTAGCAAGGGCAAGGCCTAACATTTCACAAGGCCTACTTTTAATAATTTTCCCAGGGCTTTCCAAGCCTAACTTTCTTTCTAACTCCCCACATTTTCTATGATTTTAAAATCTTTTATTATCAATCAGATTACTGAAAAATCTTTGTGGAAACAGCTTCCCCAACATACAGATCTGTGCTGATTTAGACTGGCTTTTTTAAAGAGAAGAGAGTCTGTCTACAGTCTTCAGGGGATTACACACCCTAGAGTTTCTTTTATTCTCTTAGGAACTTTATAAGGATTTGGTGGCTCTTAAAAAAAACAAAAAAACAAAAAAAAAAACATCTACTTTTGTCCTCTTTATGTACTCCTCTTACCCTGGAAAGAAATTGTTTATGTCCTATTCTCGGTGACTATAGACTGTTGTCTTCTGTTATCAAGCCTCAGCTCTTGCTTACTTGTAGCTACTTGGTACAGTCAGGAGATCAGAAGTTTATATGTGCTTTATAAAGGACTAGTAGTACCTAAAATTTGTGGGCTGTGGTCAGAAGAAGCTATTCAGGGGATTTTACAGATGTGTCTGGCTTCCTAAACTAAGTCCGAGTCCAAATAGCACATCCTAAATATATAAAAAAATGTACTTCACTATCTAGGTGAAAATAAAGGCTGAATGAGAATTCAAAGAAAACCTTCTTGAGTTCACATGAAATAATATCTTAGGAAACTTTTTTTTTTAGGCACTATCCATTTTTGTTCTAGCAACTTTTAAGCATCCCCTCAATGATATCTCCAGAAAAAGAAGCACAGTGTTTCTCTCTGCAGCAAGTAGAGCTTGTTGCATTGCCTATTGCAAAACTATTGAAAACAGCTCTGGACCTGAAAATTCAGAGAAATAAGAAAAAAATATTTGTTCCCTAATGTTTTTTTCCTCAGTACCTGTTTCTTCTTCTCTATCTTGGGTTTCCCCAGGATCCAGTTGTGAAAAGTTTCCACAGGAATGAATGGAACCATGCCGGGACACCTTTCAGAAAAGCAGAACTATTTCCGGCCTCATGAAATGGGGGCAGGGAGTGCTCAGTCACCTAAAGTCATTTACCTAAAAGAAGAATACAGCTGGTACCAGTCCCAAAGGACATTCAGCTCCTTAATGGAACAGCATGATCAACAGACCAAACACTCCTGGATATTTTTTAATCCACAATCAGCCTATTAATTTATGAGATAGAAAACCTACCTTTTCAACCATACTGTAAATCAGGTAAGAAGAACGATGAAAAAAAGTTCTCTCGCAGCTTTAGTGAATACCTCTGTATTCATTGATCTTCACATAGTCTTTTTTTGATTTTTTTGGCTACCTAATCCTTTGCTTTGAGAAAGCAGATTTTCTTTTCCAAGTTCCCTTTTTTGATGTTTCTCAAAAGCAGTTAAAATGTTACAAATAAAAAAAAACATTTTGGGTATATTTAAAAGTGGCTTACTTCAGTTCTGAAAGAATTTTGCAGTTTTTTAAATGAAAGAAAAAACAGTTTGATTTTTACCCCAGATACCTGTTTTTATCAGTGTACTTTAGTTTTGTTGGTTTAGTTGTTGTTATTTCCCAATGAATATTTAAAATCTAGTTAATATATAAGTTAATTTATCACTTTTGCAAAATCTGAGAAAGAAAATCAGTGACAGAAATTCAAAACCTGTGTAAGTAGATATTAAATAGGTCAGTTGTGAGAAAGGATTATTCTTTTTTCTTCTTCCTCATCATCTAGTTTCTCCTCTCCCTCATCATCTAGTTTCGCCTCTCCTCTCCTCTCCTCTCCTCTCCTCTCCTCTCCTCTCCTCTCCTCTCCTCTCCTCTCCTCTCCTCTCCTCTCCTCTCCTCTCCTCTCCTCTCCTCTCCTCTCCTCTCCTCTCCTCTCCTCTCCTCTCCTCTCCTCTCCTCTCCTCTCCTCTCCTCTCCTCTCCTCTCCTCTCCTCTCCTCTCCTCTCCTCTCCTCTCCTCTCCTCTCCTCTCCTCTCCTCTCCTCTCCTCTCCTCTCCTCTCCTCTCCTCTCCTCTCCTCTCCTCTCCTCTCCTCTCCTCTCCTCTCCTCTCCTCTCCTCTCCTCTCCTCTCCTCTCCTCTCCTCTCCTCTCCTCTCCTCTCCTCTCCTCTCCTCTCCTCTCCTCTCCTCTCCTCTCCTCTCCTCTCCTCTCCTCTCCTCTCCTCTCCTCTCCTCTCCTCTCCTCTCCTCTCCTCTCCTCTCCTCTCCTCTCCTCTCCCTCTCCTCTCCTCTCCTCTCCCTCTCCTCTCCTCTCCTTTCATTTTTGGATAAGTTGTGTGTACACTGAGAACAAAATTATCTGAAGAAGAATTCTTCCATATCTTCCTTTGAATTTTTCAGATGCCACTCTGAAAGGGTCAAGAGTTCAAGATTTAATGTTCTAATAAAAGTATGCATCTGGAAGTTAGACCTCTGAAATGATACTGCATCATCTGTAAAGTGAATCCACCAGATGTCCTATACATTACAGTGAACAATTTCAAATCTTATCTTCCTACAGCACTCAAAGTGAAATGAAGCTGAATAGAACAAATCCTGATTTTTCACATTTGCTGTTATTAAAGAATGGAACAAAGTAGTGCCAAGGGGGATAAGAGAATAAAGCTATGGCTATTCAGTTGTGAAGAAAGTAAATTAATAATACTAACCTCATTTCTTTTGTACATGATTTCAATTGATGCCCTGGAGAACAATTCCTTTATAGCAAAAAAGGGTGGAGAATAGACAATGGAAGCTATTGCTGTATCTTGCCTCAGTGCTATTGAAAAATTGTATATCAGCATCAGATTATAGGATGTCATATTTTTTATTTGAGCTACACTTTTATGCATCTTCAGCTAAGAACTCCTGATATTAATTTTCCTCATACCTTTTCCACAATGTTTGATGGAAACTTTTGTAATTTGTATTGTGAAACATGGTTTAAACCCTGGAAGGGAGGCAATGTTCATGATGTAGCAGGAACCATGTAAGGCAGACCTTTTTTTTCAAACAAATGTTCATAACACATTATGTTTTAGATTCATGTGAAATATGAAGTCCTTCATTTTTTCTGGGTATATGCTAACACAACTGTACTTCAAAAAGTCCTTACGTGTTTTGATAAACTGAACTGTCTGAGGATGGTCTTCTTCCACAAATCTCTTTTTTCATTTAAGTTATCGAGTAATACCTGGAGAAATTTTATACATTTGTCCTTCCTGGTATGTTTAGACTGAATTTTGTTTATTATAAAGTAGGTTTTACTAGATATTTAGAACTTGAAACAGGCATTCCTGGAATTGATTAAGGTCTGAGTTAACTTAGCAGCCTTTCTTCTAAGAAATAAAATATAAAGAAGTACGCTCAAGAGTGAAAATACCTCAATGATCATAAGATGGATGGTTGATTAAATAAACTTTATATGCATATGAATAAAATGGTTCAGTCAAATTTTTGTCTATACAAATATGTCAAATAAAAACAGAAGAAAGACAAGCAAATAACTCCATCCTGAGTTTTGGCAAAGGTAGCAGGCTAACAGCTGAGCATTACTGAGGATCCATCTTGATACAGAACAAAGATATAAACAAAAAGTACACTGCTTGAGAGAATATATTAGGTCCATATTATTTAGATTGATTTTCAGCCAAGGCCTCAAGCCTGAATCACAACTGGAGAAGATATGAAAGGAAGTGTGCTTTACCCTTTTACACTGATAAAGAAGAACCATAGCATTCAAAGGCCATTACTATAATGAATAAAATTAATCTTTATGTATCAACAGTATGGTTGGTTTTTTTTTTTTTCTTTTTGTCTGCAGAAAAGGTAAATATTTTCTAACAGAAAACCTTTATGTGCAGTGGACAGTATCATAAATATATTCTATAACTCTTCAGGGACAGGAGGTCTAAAAGTAATGTTCAATATATATGTCTCTATTTTTTCTCTAAAAAATGTTGTTTCTTCCTTTTACTTTAAAAATTAGTATGAATAATGTAATGCAGCGAAACAATTTTGTACTCTTCCTTTTTTCCTTCATTAATCTGTAGGTTCACTTTCATTGTTTGTGTTTCCTCTGTTCAACAAATATTCTTCCTTGTAAAAAATTAACAATAGAGTGATCCAGAAAGAAAGCAAACTCATTGGAGATACTTTTGTAATTTGTCTTTGGAATTTGCCACTATAACCTGAATTTCAAATAGTCATCTTTCAATTGATAAGAAGTCATTATAATACAAAAATGTTTTCTCCCAGGTTTTGACTTCAGCCCCACTGGTCAATTTACTTCTACCTTATGTTAGTTGTCTGTCATTAGCTAAGTGGGTGCATGCCACAAATTAATGTTTGGGGAAAAAAACCAAAAAAAAACAAGGTAAGAGGAAAAAACTTGAATTAAGTGGATATCTTTGTATACATTGCTAACTGCTATGTATTGGGAAGGAAACTAATTGGGAAGCTATTGGGAGATATTTAAAAAAGAAAAAAAATTGAAGATGTGATGCAATAATAATTCATATTACTAACTAAAGTAGCCTAAAAAGTGTTCCAACTGTATTACTAAAATAAAAAGATAAAAGCCTCAGCTCTGCAGAACACTGGATTAAAATAAAACCTCCTCATGAAATTAGCATGAAATTGAGTTGAAGCACATGCAGAACTAAACAGATTGCTTGGAAAGCATTCAGCTACAAATCTGTTCTTTTTTTCAGGCCTACTGAAATCTCAGGTGATTTCAAGGTAACTAGTTTCAATTATTTGCTCTGCTGTTTAAGCAAACCACGTCGAAGGCGTATATCTACTAGAGTTACTGTTGACTGGTGAAACATGGGATATCAGCATTTCTCATGGGAGAAAGGGAAAAAGGAAAGAAGGAAAACCTAGATTAGCTGAAGAACAAATACTAAAAGAAGAAAGTAAACTTAGAAAAGGTTCTCTGACAGTGCTGAAATAGTATAGTCAAATGGATGTAGCTTTCACCTAAATTGCTACCATTAAATATGTAAATTTAAATGTAAATATGTAAATGTAAATTAAATATTGCTACCATCTTAATATGTTCTAAGACTGTTCTTTTTAAGACAGGTTATATGGAGTCTGTTTTTACTTTTATCTCTGTCCAAAGTAAAACCATTTTGGGGGACTATAATCATAACAAGACCTATCTCAGATGTTTTATCTCTTGAATTATGAGTATACATGTAAATTCAGTTTAATCATACAGTATTTATATAGAGTCCACTTTGGAAGTGGAGGAGTCATGATTCCTGGAAGCGCTGAAGAAATGACTCAAGATGTCACAGAGCTATGGTTATTTTCCATGGTGGTGTTCAGACAAATGTTAGATTTGATGATCTTGGAGGTCCTTTCTAACTACAATGATTCAAAGATTCTGTGATCCTTCTGGTTAGGTTTTATGACATACATTTACTTTTGGAAAGCAAGTAATGACATGAATGACAGCAAAAATTTTCTGTAGTCAACATGCATTTCAGATTTACAGTACCTAAGAGAGGAAAAATTTTACATAAATAATATAATTGAATCACTATATATGCTGATGCATTATGTTTATTACTAAAATTGCAAACAATTGTCCAGCTTCAATATATTGCATGTTCTTAATGTCTCATCATGACAACTCTGATCATATGAAAAAGCTCAAGCAAAAATTAGCTGTGTATTTAAATATCTTCTGATCCTCTGTACTCTCTGTCACGATTTCTTCAGCCTTTGGTGAGGCATGAGACTCACTTCTTTCAGGGTTCTCATTTTAGGAAAGGATGCTAGCTGGACCAACTCTGGTCATATCAAGAAGTACTTTGGAATCTGTATTTGGACTTCAGCATTTACTGTTATCTGCGAGCTGCAGGAGTTCCATTTGGATAAGATATGTACAGTACTACTGAAAAGGTTATAAAAGATATGCTAATACAACTCACAATTCAAATGGAAAACCGGTGATGGGGGAGGGAGGATTGGGGTAAAAAGATGTGCTTTTAGAAAATCAGTATAAAGCAGTGAGGGAACTGAACAGATCAAAGCACTATTTTCTGGTAGCTGGAAGCCTAGGTGAATAGAGGTGGAAGCCCTAAAGGCCTTTCATAAAGCAATTAAGTTTGATATTTTCATAGGGGAAAGGATCACCTTTTATAGGGTTTTTACACCCAAATATCTGCTCTAGGCTCTGTGGGAACCATTACAGAAAGAGAAAGAAAAGGAAGTTCAGGTCTTTGAAAATAACCTTTTGGCACAATACACAGAATATTCTAACTGTTCTATACTCCTTGGGTGAAATTCTGGCTTTATTGTTATAGTCATAGAAGGGATCATGGACTATTGTAAAGCTGAGATTTTCTGCCAGAAAAAAAACTTAGAAAAACTCTGAATGTCTCCCTGAAGATAAACACAACACTTACTTTGAACTTTATTCCTCCATGCAAGTTATTTCTCTAGCATTACTGAAAACCTTATCCATTAATGGTGTCACCTTTTTCAGCAAACACATAAGTCTCACAGTTCTCAGAGATGTCCCAGGAGAAATTTCTCTGTTTTTTTCAGATAGAAAAGTTTCAGGAGGAAAAGTTAGGGAAGATCTTATTCAAGATCTTATTCTACAACATAGCAGGTGTCTTCACCTGGAGTCTTCACTTCACTCTGTTATTCTCTAAATAGGTCATTTTAGTTTCTTCAGATTTTCTGCCTATACCTAAAATAGCATTAAAAAGAACAAAACGCAGATTACAGTTACAAACACCTCAGTTTTTCAAGTTTCAACATTAAGTGTTAAGTGTAGAATTTATCTATAATTGTCTATTTTTTCCTCTATTTTTTCTGCCATCACTAACTGTTCTAATTACAATAGTACTGTAATCCGCTATCTCCTAGTGTATTAGAACGCTTATTTTTATTTTTTTCTTGGCATGTAATTCTTCAAGACATTGTTGCAACAGATGCTGAGCACCTCCTGAGGACAATCAATTAATTCCCTCTTGAAGGGAATAGGAAGTTAGCATCCTGTGAACTTCCTATGAACTTTATTCCTAATAAAGATAAACACGCAGAAGGCAGTCGGCGTGGGGATGGATTGAGCCACTGCTTACGTGCTTTGAATTTCTTGCCCCATGATTTTGGTGACACAACTTGTACTTGCCTGATAAAAAACTCCAAAGGAAATCTACTATCGGCTCTGATACTGGCTTAGGATAGGAAGGTCTTTGCTTTCATTAAGCTCAAAGAACACAGACCTGAGGATTGCAGTGTCGGAAAACAAAGAGCAGGATGCATCTTCTCAGCTTCCGCCTGTCAGACACAAACTTCTGAAATATTTATGGGCTTCATTGTTCTGTCAAGTATAAGGCATTCTTGTTAATATTTGGACATAATTTGGGGCATATTTCATAAGTGCAACTGTTAAATATTTATAACTAACACTCATTACTTAAAAAGCACTTCACATATACATACTTCTTTAATTATTAATAAAGAAAGTTTGGACAGGCCTTGTGTTTATTGCCCTGCACTTCTGCAAATTAACTTTTCATGTATTTCTGTATTAATGTCCTAAGGCTCTTTTTTTTAATACATGAACATTGAAATGCCTCTGTTCTTTTAAACCGTCATGTACAAGAGCACTGTTATAGAATTCATAACTAAGTAAAACTTGATTTAGTTGAAGATTTTCATGCCCCTTACACTGGAGTTGAACTTGATGACCTTTAAAGGCACCTTTCAACCTGAAATATTCTATGATTCTATGAAATTTAAAGGAATTTGCTAATGTCTCACTGTAAAATTTATTAAAATTATAAAATGAGAAATTATAAAATTTGAGTCTCTCTACTCTAAATTTTCTATTTTCAATAGTGTTGGAAAGTTACATAGATTGAGGTATTGCTTCAAATCTCTAATATTAGTGGAAAAAAATATGTTTACTGAATTCATCATTAAATCATTGCTGGAAATATATATCTATATTTAGCTAACTGTTAAACATTTTCAAGTAATATCTCTGTTTAAATTTCATTTGAAAGTTATAATTTAATATGTTATCTTCACATTAGGCTTTCAGGTAGAAAAAACAATGGAAAAGTTACTTCAGCTTAAGGTATGGAGTATTAAAGAATTGTATCAAACATTTATTTTAAGCAAGCTAATGCAAAGAGTCATCTGAATGGTTAGGTGAAAAAATCCATAGATTTCTGATCTTAGGTTGTCTGACTTTATGGTGAAACCTCCATGTCAGGCTATATTACTTTATTCCAAAATATAAAACCAGAAAATATCCTAGTGTGAACAGTTGTTTACATTTTTTTTCTTTTCTTCTCTTTTGCACCTTTTTTCATAATCCCTTCTGCTTTTATGATGTAAGATACTTCCCAGTGTTTTTTTGCAATTAGATACATTAATATTACAACATATATTTTGCAAGGATGAATATCTTTAATTACATTAGCATTATACTGACAAGCCAGGAAATAGAAGCTACTGATTAAAGCACTGGCATACAAAAAACTAACAGAAGGTAATGGAAGCATTTTTTTTTTTTAATGGAGATTAAATAATAAAAAAAAAAAATTAAAAAATGGTGAACATTCAGAAGTTGCTTATCTCAAAGCTTGAAATGAAAAAAATAAAGCCCTGACTTTGCACTACTTCCTGTTAACATCATCTTCAGATCTTCAGTAACTTTTTTAGCTGAGCTGTTATCTGCTCTAAAGAGGCAGAGGTGTACAGAGATATGCAGGATAACCTATAAATAAGGCAGTTTAGATATCAAAAGCATCTTACCTGCAGCAGCAATAACAGTAATATTGACTAATTTGCCATACTTTCCAGTGCATTATCAAACTAGATTGTTCAAGTTTTGATAGTTTTGTTTGCATCTAACCATTGTCTACTTACCCTGCTTTGTAGCATAGATACAGGGATATGAACACAAATTCTTAACAACTTAAGCTGCAGTCTGAATGTTCACTTGTAATTTGTGGGGGTTCAGTAAGTCCACAAGTATGTTATAACAAATAAATACCAAAATGTGGACTAGTAGCAAATATCAACATCAAGAACACTCAGCCTTGTATTTATGACTCTAAGGTAGCTTTCTAAAATTCTTGCTTGTCCTAAAGACTTCAAAATGGAACAAATCAATGTTGTATAGACCTATCTCCTGAAGTCTGAAAATGTAATTTGGACTTAGGCACAAAGCAGTAACTGCATGGTGTATCTCTAAAGACTTGCTCCACTCTGAAGTAATGTAAGTTTCTAAAAGGAAAGATACCTTGAAGAACAATCTGCAGCAGTCTAGGTGAGGGTAGTGGTACAATTCCTGGTGCATTAGTGAGATTGTCTGCCTCAGATGCCTGCATATGTTTGACAGACTACTTAGGCATATCTGTGCAGAGGAGAAGTGGGGAACAGAATTCTTTTTCAATATAAATGTGTCAAAACTTCTGGATGGAAAAAAAAAAAAGTATTTTCCTCATCATGTTAAAAATAACAATTTCTCAAAAATTACAGTTCTGGATTTCTTTGGAATCACGGAATTCTGTCTTGCTCTATGAAGACATAATGATTTTGATTAGTGCCTTTGAGCAATGATCTTCTGAAAGCTGGGCATTCAAAGTTAAAAAAATGAACAGATTTTCAGGCTTAGTCAGAAAGCCAGGTTAATTAATGAAAATTTGGGCCATTCAGCCTTTCTGTTTTCTCTCATACACTTCCCTGTCACTCATTCCTGACTGTTCGCTTAGTCACTATGACTTGCCTATTTCCATAGCTGATTTTATTTGAAAAAGGTGATTTTAATTGAAGGTATCTAGCTTTTATACCACACTGTCAGTATGTGCTATATGGCAAAATCTTTCTTGCAGAAAATTCCTCACCAGTTCTAGTAGTTAGTACGAAGTGCAGGCAACCACACTGAAACTATATTGTGACTGGAAGGTTCTGCAGCATCTTTTACTTGGCATCTTACTGAACTCCCCTCTTTTTCAGGGCCACCATTACTAGCACTCAACAGGACTGCTCTACTGTCCTTTATTTGCAATTCAAAAATATCTACACTGTCAATATTTTATATTCTACGTGAATCTGAATACAGGTGTCTAAAAGGCTAAAACAGTAACTATGTGAAGTCTGAAAATGTAATTTGGATTTAGGCACAAAGCAGGACTGCAGTCCTCCTGTTAATCTGTAGCATCAGAAACAAGCAACACAACTTAAGGCAAAGAAATGAAAAATGACACAAACTCATGTTTCTTGTTCAGCATTCTGCAGGATATAAGCACTTGCTTTTAATCATAATAAGCTCTCATTGAAGAATAGACTAGTATACTTCTGTTATCCTCCAAAAACCTAAGAAATATCATAATAATAAATTTAAAATTAAAATATATATTTCTCTTTTTCTTACTTGAAGTTAAAAATAGAAAAAAAAAGCCTATGCATTGATTAAAAAATTGGCTATGTACTTAACCCTGAGAGCAAACACATTGTGGCTCAAATCTTCAGGTGTGACCATCTCATTTTTTACCTTTGTGTCAGTGCACTTGTATGCAAATGTTAAACAGTTATGAGTTTATCCTCTAATTAGGTCTTAGGCAGGTTAATCTGCTGTGATTTAGCATAATTTTCTTGCCTTATTAAACCTTGTACTCCATACACTAATGCCTCTAACAACATGGATGTGAGAATGCTGCCCTCTGGGTATGTGTTGAAGGTGTATTTTCCCTCTGGTCAGCATCAATCTGATTGCTTTCTCTATCAATTTGTCATATATAATTTTGTTCATATGATTCCAAAACTTAAATCTGTCTACCTGTTTGTTTTTTGTCATTGACCTTACCAATCTCTTAATGACCTTTGTGTACAACAAGTAGTGTGGACCATTGAGCAGCAGAGTTTCCAATTTGCACCAAGGTTTTCAGACCTTTGGAACGTACCTCATAAAACTCATCTCAGCAGGATATCTAGTCCATAATAATAGCTTAAAAACATTTCAGAGATAATGCATCATCAATTTTCCTGCTGCTTCTTAAATGCTATCTATGTGTTTATGCTCTCTCAGGAATCTCTCCTACAAGTGATGCTGGCAGGTCAAAAGGTATTTGGTCCGTCTGTGAGTAGCAAGACCTTCTCAAATTTTTCAGAGTCCTTATTGCCCTGGTTCCTTTCTTCCATGACATTGATCCAGAAAAGAAAGCTCAGACTGTTTTTTTTTTTTTGGATCTGAGACTAATGATTTGCAATGCTTGCAAATTTTTCTTCCTCTTTTGGAGGAATCCTCTGGTGGATTTTCCAGTTGATCTTTAGATAATGAATGCCAGTCCCAATCCAGAATTAAGGTATATGGTCTTGTTAATGCTTTGAAAAACTGCAGTTGCATTCTTTGCTTAGGAAATGAAAATCATGATAGTACTAAAAACCCTCCTGTCTGCCCACTTAAGATCTCTCATTTCCATGAACTTTACAATATATGAATAAAACATATTTAATTCAAAGTGAGAATTATAATTAACATTGAACTGAATACATTTTCAAAGTACTTTGGAAAGAACTTACAATAATTTTAAAAGTGTAGAAATTTGATAACATGCCTTTAATGTTTCTACTGTATAAAAGCATCATTTTCTGAAGGAAAACATCCATAAAAGTATGTGCTGCCACTTGAAAAAGAAAAAACTCACATTTGAATACTTTGTAGCAATTTTTCACATGTAAAAGTGCAGAATCTGAATGCAAGGTTAGAAGCTATACTTCAATATCTTCTATCACATTATTTTTTATATAAGAAATTTACAAATTCCCATTCTTGATAAAGTTGGCTAAAAGTCATAAAAAGACAAAAGTGGCTAAAAGTTGTGCAGTCAAATGTGACTGCTGAAAGTTTAGTTGCCAATTTTGTGAATTCTTTTATTTATGGTAATTTATGGTAATATACAAGCATTTTATATGAAACAGGTCATTCTCTTTGACGACAGATGACATAGCTAAGTATAAAACATAAGTCAATACAGATTTTATAGACTTTGAAATGGGAGTTCATAAATGTGATAACTTTGTAAACTCTAAGTATGTTTTTTTTAGCAACATACTGATACAGAAATAACATTACATGTAAGAATAATACATTAAAGACATGATTTTTCTCATTTTGAATCCTATTATATAACTACTGAGATTTGTGCCAAATTAGTTAAATAGTGGGTTTGAAGGAGGAGCAGAGCAAGTAACATCCATGTTGGACTGAATATGAACAAGTTCCAGTGATGGTGAAACACACAAACCATGGACTATTTGATACTTTCTTTTTTATTCACATATCATATGTGAGTCTGTTAAAACTTCACTCTTTTAGCAACACAGGCTTCCACCATGATCATTTTGCTTAACAGAAGACTAAACAAAACTCAGGCTCATCACAGTAGAAATAATTGCTACAAACTAAAATTTCTCGGCATTGCATTAACATTCAAAAAAGGCCGTCTCAAGAGATCTAAAAATAGCATTCAAAACATGGTACCTTCCAATAGCTTGCAGGTGCTGGGACCATCTGCACAGAAAAATTCACTGGCTGTGGGCCATTACAATGTTACCATACAATATCTGTCACTAAATTACCATGTCATGTTGGTAATATATTTTCCCCACATTTGTGAACTTTAATTGTCTGTTTGATTTCATATGGTAATATTTTACAAGGAAACACAATCATGAGAGCATGTACTGTAGATGCATAAGTAATTTAAACAGTCAAGCTGGATTATTTTTAATGTTCAATATTTAAATTTGTGTTGTTTGCAACTTTACAGATAAAACCCAGGATGCATAAAGCTCTAAGGGTTAGAATATAATGTATTCAGTGTTCATTCATTCCAAGAATAATAATTGTCATAAGCAGACAAACAAACAGTAGCTCAAATAAACAAATAGACAATAAAACCCTCACTGTTCTGACTTGCAAAGCTGTCTAGTGAGCAGAACAGGTTTTTTTTTTATGTCTAAAAAGCCCAAAATACTAAAGAACTCATATTGCTACAAGAAACACTTCAATACACTTTCAAGTAACTGTTCAGAAGATGATACTGTTCTGCTAGGATAAATGCAATCATTGAGTTCAGCACTGACTCATTACTTCAGCTTATCATGTATAAATCATAATGGGTATGCACATCTTGTTCAATAAATAGCACCAAATAGACAAGCCTTCTCATTCATTTTCCACAATACAGATTCCTTTCTCTGAAGGAGTGAAAACCAGCTTCACTCATGATTCACTCCTGAGAAGTATATTCTGTAGTTACAAACCAGCTCCTTCAATATGGGTCAATGCTGATGACTTCAATTTCCTCTCCTCCCAAAAATCAGTATTTACCTCAGCTTCAAAGCAATAGACACTCGTTAAAGTTTTGCCAGTGTGCCAAGACACATATACAGACACATATGCAGCTATATAGACATCCCTACCCATACATGTGTAAATTTTAACTATTGGTTGCCATTTTAATACTCTACCTTTCGGTCCAGTTGAACTCATCACAAGGAGAAACTCTACATAAACAAAGAAACAATAAAAACACATAACCTACAAACACACAACCAAAAAAAAAATAAATAGAAAAACCCAAAAAGATAAAGGAAAGACTAAATATTTAATATTAAGAAGGTAGCACACTGGTAGGGACTGCAAAATTCTATGTCCTACTCATAATCTGGCAGGAGCTCAACTTGTGTTCATAGATACTCATCACAGCTGGTGTATGTGACATCAGTAATTGCAAGGTCACAGTCACAACACTATAATCAACATTCTGTTATCACTTCCAATACAGGGTAGTATTTTCAAGGTTTGTAATCTTTATGAAATTAAAATGTTATCTAGAATTGTTATTATGTAAATGCCTCCAGCATAAAAGTTTGTGTTTTTCTATTTCAGGATTAAAGAAAAAGTCTTCCATTCTGTTTCTGTAAGAGAGCAGGAATCCTTTCTAACTTTAGGAAATGGTTTCTCCTCACACCTCTGTCTTCCCTAACCTTGAAGATTTTATAGTAATGAAATGTGGCAAGTAATTAATCACCATTATGCATTTAAGATTTTGAAAAATAATATTTAAGAAAAACCAGAATAAAAACCCAACCAAAAAAACCCCAACTAAAAGATAAAATCTTGAAAATATGTTTCCACTACTTTCAGTTTCTGAGAATAGATTAAATCAAATTATTAAATTATTGGTAAAAATAATCAGTATTATGGTATTACAGAAGTAATTTATCTTGTCTTTCTAAAATATGAGGCTTCATGGGGAAATAAAGTACAGATCCTGAAAGATGCCCAGATACATTTTGCCATGGAACATATAGGATATAGAAAACAAAAGCTAGAAAAACATTTTACAGCCCCAGGTAACTTGCTGTTCTTTCACTATGACTTGAGATCTGTTTTCCAGCTAACTGAAAATTCTAAGAAAGGAGTTCTTGCACGTGTTCCTAGACTCAAATTCAGTAAAATACATAAGTGGTAAAAAAAATAGATTACAATAAGATTCCCCGAATTCCTGCAGGGAGACACAGGGTATTTTCTCATTGTTTGGTTTTTTTTTTTTCTTCCAAGCAATATGACAAACAAGCTTCTTAGTCCTGTCTTTATTCCTCTGAAGGGAAATAAACGGATCCACCTTTGTATTTTGTGAATGTTTTTGTGCAGACATACATTGGGTAGAGACTAGCACAAATACCCTCCTTCATGCACTTTAATGTTCTTATTTTCACATCTGAAAAAATTCCACCCTTCTATAAGTCTATTATAGATAGAGTCAGTAGAAATTGTTTAATTATTTGGGGATACATACTTCATCTCAAGAAAGGTAGATATCTTAATTTTCCTCTTAATTCAACAGGTCAGTTGTGTAATAATTTCTAGAGGACCAAATGGAAAGCTGTAAAAGCAGTGAGTGAGAAGTTTGGGGAGTCTATGCACCTCTAGCTAAGCCAGATACAAGAGGGCTCAGGATTTATTTTTTTTTTTAATTCATTTAATGAGAGAGAAATTGACAGAAGCTTAGTGGCTATCCAAGAGAAACCTGTATTTTTCCTGTTTCATTTTTCCATGCTCTTCCTCTAAGCGTAGAATATTGTCTCTGTCGTATATTTGGTGGTGGCTTAAATGGATCTTGGCTCCGACACAACACTGGAGTTGCTATATTTTTACATATATATGGAGTATATAAACATATACTATGATGCTTAACGTTAATTCATTACACATGAAATATACACTTAAAAACTGATGAGAGCATACCTCTAGGTCTATATATTTCAGTCAATTATATGCTTAGTTATACTCACTTGCTCATATGATTCTCTTTATTTAAAAAAAAAATGTTATAAATTTTGATCTGTTTCTCTTAAAGGCTTCTCTAAGAAACTCAAAACATACTGGAAAAGTTACACAATAGATTGAAGTTTAGATAAGCAAAGAATTATCTTTAATTAATAATATTTAATGATATTAAGAATAATACTTTGATAGAATAATATGTAGTAGAGGGGGAAAAGAAATAAATATTTTAAGGCAAGGGATGCCTCTCAGGGACCTTCATCAGAAAATACATACTGTATAAATCATGCAAATGTATCGGCCAATATACTGGTGAAATAAAGTAGCTCTTTGTGGAGGCTGGGGTTGATATGTAAAGAACTTCCAAACCAAGTTTTTAGTACCATTCTTTATTACATTTCTTGTGTTATATTTATAATAAGGTAAAAGAAAATAGAGAAGATGTCTCAAATTCTGACACAACCCACAGCTAAACCCAGAATGCATCCTAATTACTAATTACCTATAAAATCTAAGTAGTTTTAGTGTGGCGTAAATAGCTGTAGCTTAATATATATTCATTATTAAAAAAAAAAATACTTTTTCCAATAATAAATACTTGTTATTGATTTAGCAAATTAATGGAATATACCTTCACTTTTTTCATATTCATTTTAAATATTCTTCTGAGAAGGATGAAACACAGATAGAATTTTATTTTGAAAGTCAGAAAAATAACTGTAGATCCCAGGTCAAAGTAGAAAGTCGTAAATCCTTCCTTTAATGTACATGTTGAGATACAAATTTTTTATTATTTTGTACCAATAAGCATTCCAAACTACAAAAAAAGGAGCTCTGCCTCATAATTCACACTTTTATCTGAGATATATTCAGAGCAATTAATGAACTCAACACTAATTTCACATTGCATTTGTAATAAGAAGAGCTTAATTTTGAAAGAAAAATATTACAATACTATTCAATCTTTATAATATCTAAATGTTTTTTATATACTATGAAGAAAAGGGAAAATGGAGGAGTCCTTCCCCTTGCCAACCTTTTGCCATTTAAATAAAATAAGCTAACATATAATAACCAATATATAATAATGTCTGCCTGCCATTATTAGGCAATTCATTTGACTCTCAGTTACATCCTATTACAATCACCTATTACAGCAACTGAACAAATTTATTCTACAAAAGTCTTTTTTGCTATGGCAGGAACCTTAATTGAGCAAGAAATGTTTATCTCTTCTGGGATTTAAAGGGTGAGAAGCATACCAAGTTCCTGATTTTCTCTGCAAGGCTCTGAAATATCACATTTATAGGCATTCCATGTCCAAATTTGATATTGCTCTGACAAGTTATTCTATACTTATTTCCTCAAAGATACATGTTAGATTTCAAGCCGAAACTCTGAATAAGCAGTATTAACAAATGCTTTTGATATAATTGCAAATTATTTCAGGGACAGGATTGTATTAATGCAATAACTACCAAATTGTTATACCTGTGATTCTACTGCTATTTAGCTTCAAGTCAAAATTAGTTTTCTGAGTCTAAAAAAATCCTAATGTTCAGAAAATTATATATATATTCAAATAAAAAGAAAATGTATAGCTTTCTGAACCAAAGGAGCTTACATTACCTCTAACCTCTCTAAAATATTGCCTGAGAAAGAATATAGTGTCAGTATAAATATATCCCAAATGAAAACACAAAAACAGTTTAGAAAAATCCAGTATTCATCAAAGAAGGAAGCATCAAGTAGTTTAGTTTTTTTTGAATCAGAATAACATTATTTTCTTTTCACTTTCAGAGTCCTTTGCTTGTGTTGTTCTTTTTTAGATAGGAGGAATATTTTACTTCTCCCTGAGTTGCTACATTTTACTGATTTGCAAGGAAGGGATTGAGTTTGTTGCATTGATTGATCTCTATCCAAGTACTTTGATGTTAGTTTTCAGAAAAAAAGAGGATTTGGGGAAATATTCTGGACTCAATATGTTATTATTCTATTTCCATAGATCCATGGAATCAGAATGAAAGAGTTTGATGGGAGCTTGTGGAGATTGCTTAGTCCTAATCCCTCTTTTCATGATGGGGGGAACTTGAATAGGTGGCTCAGGACTGTATTCACTCAGTTTTTGTTACCTCAAGAATGGAGACTGCACAACCTCTCCAGGTGATCTTTTCAAGCATCTGTCAGACCTAACAGAAAAAAAAAAATAAATTTTGAAGTTTAAACAAAATTTTCTGTGCTTAGATTTGTTTCCATTACACTCTTCATGCTGAGAAGAGTTCAGCTCTGTCTTCTTTACACCTTCCCTTGGCTATCTGTATGTGTTGGTTCACACATCATCCCAAGGATATCACAGACATAATATTGAAATTATCTGCCTCCAAGATACAATCACCTCTTGTTGAGTAAGATGTATGACTAAAGTCACTCAAGCCCCACCTAAATCTAAATAAATACTACAAAAGTAAGTTAAGAATGGGGAGAAGTCAATGAAGACTCCATTACATTTTCTGGCATCAGCTTATGGGCTGAACATGTCTTCTCTCCCATAGGGTCACCTTTTGGATAAGAACCATACTCCACGTGTGCTGAATGATTGTCTCAAGCTAACTGTTGTTAGTGATTAGAGATCATTAGTATATTGCTTTGAATATGTTTTTGCAGTCAGATACTATCACCAGGAATCCTCAAACCATAAGAAGTCACAATTTTATTAATAAAGAGCGTTATTCCATACGCTGTTAGTGCTCTTCTTTCAAGGGGGCTAGCAGTGGCAGACAGAGGGTGACATGCTCAAATAAGTGTGTGGAGACCCATGAGGAGGTCTCTCTGTTTGTCCCTCAGTAAGTCAGTCAAATTGCCATTCAGTCCTGCAGAGTGTTCAGTAGAGGCCCCTTGACAGGATGCTGACAGGCTGGTTGGGCACAAGGATCTCAGCTTTCCTGGGGCACCAACAGTTATCAAACACAAAGGGTCTGAGGACATCTACTCTATTCACATGACACCAGCACAAAGAAGTATTTGACTGAAGACACATAGAGGCATAAATACAACCCACTATCATTTATTTTCATTTCTAAAAAACAGGTGGATCTGTTGAGAATTTCATTTCTACAGTTCCATAATTTACAAACATATGAAGTGGTTTGCTTTTAAACTTAAGTGCAAACTTCCCCTGGGATAGAAATTGAAATGCCAAGCCAAATTTCATCGAAGAAAGAGGTTATAAATGCTGACAGGTGCTTAGCTATAGTGTCTGTGAGTTTAGTTGAGTTTCTTTTACTTGGTTGGTTTAGTTTCATGGTATTTTTTATTTGGGGGGGGGGGGGGGAAACAGCAACTTCACAATAAACATAATTGTAATTTTCATTTGCACTGGAAAACAAGAAAGGAAAAGATATTAGAAGACAATAGATTTTTCTAAGCCTTTGGATGAAAAACAGTATTAGCCTGGATAAAGTGTAATAAATATGTAAATTGTGTATTCAGAAGTCAACAAACATTTTAGTTGCAATGTTAGAAATATTTTTAAGAAAATAGTACATCAGAAATATACACTGGTTTCAAAATTGCTTGTTAATCTAACTTTACAGCTTTTGTTTCTTATTTATTCTCTATCAGTATTTCTAATATCGTTATTAGCTCCCCAAAAAGTTCTCCAAACATTTTTTTTTAGTTTTTTTTCTTCAAAAATGTACAAATTTAAATTCTTAGCCTTTTTATTCATCACAAAAAGTTTTCAGCTGAAATTTTGCAGATCAAGACATCTTTGTGTACCCAAAAACATCCATTACACTAAAATGTATTCAAATAAAATTACAAGCCTTACCTTGGAGACCCTTGCAAAATTTCTTAAAAAGTAATGAGTTCAATAGAATTTCAATAAAATCTGTGCTTTAAACCAGTAGATAGATTCACATGGTTTTTGGGATCTTAATAGTTAATATGTATAGATCCGTGTTTTAAATTACTGGTACGTTATAGTATTTTTATTGCAGAAAGCAGGCATTAGTGTTACTGCTTCATAACAAGATTAATGAGAATTCACTTTGTGAAAGGGGGATATGTTCAGAATTGATTCAAATGTAGGAATAATCAGGGTGAAATAATAAAATTATCTTTCTGGATTGCAGCGTTTAGTTCTTTCATTTAGGGAATTGACTACTAGTCAATTGTCCTGAAGAAACAATGTTCCTTCAAAATCTGGTGGGACAGTTCTTGTGAAGTGCCTTCTGACTTTTCTTGCAAATGAGCAGTTTATATCTGCACATTATAATCATTGCAATACATGGGCTAAAGGACCCTCCCGTCTTTTCTCTCCATCTTGCTGCTGGCAAGAAACAATGCAGTCATTTGCCATTAGCCTGAATGGAGACATGAGGCTGTTGTAAATGACTAATCAGCATCTGACAGAATGAACTATGTTGGTACACATAAATGCTGGAAAAGCAGCACTCTAGTTTAGAAAGTTAAATCAGCATTTATGTTGAGATAACAATACAAATTTAAAAAAGTATGTATTTTAACAAATGTTGCTCACTCAGAATTCATTTTCAACACAGAATGATTTTCTGTGTCGTTAAGCTCAGTAAGGTCAACATTTGCAGAGGTATTAGACCTGGTTTCTAAAGGATTCCCATAGACTAGTTTAGACTAAATACCAAACTTTTGAATACCTTGTGAAGTGACATCACTCCACATTGATAATAAAAACAACTAAAATTACATGAAAAACGTATTCCATACTATTAAAAGGAAATTCAATTGGAGGGAAACAGAAAAAAATGTCATTTAAAACACTTTGGAACAAAAATAGTTAACTCATTTTGTTAGCAAGCTGGAAAATTTCATTCTTGTTTCTAATTTATTTACTTCCTGGCTTCTTGCACATCCTTTTCTGGCTCATTCCTTTCCAGTAGCATTTTCCCTTGTCATAGGAATATTCATGTGTGAATTCCCCTCTGATTTTATCATTGCTGTCACTTCTCAAATAATTACCCTTTTTTTGGCTTAGCGTGTTGTTTTCTTTTCTAGGAATGTACAGTGAGGGCAAATTATTATTTTTATTAATTATTTGTTAAGCTTTGATAATGGTATCAAAATAATAGAAAATCTTAATACATTGTTTTTATGATTATGGACTCATCCATTTTCTAAGAAGGGAAATCCAGGCTCAGAATGTTCCAGATGATACAAAGAGTATGTTACAGTATTTCTTTGGTTCTTATTCTGCATTTATAATGGGTTTTAGGCAGGTCATAGTCATGACACAGGAACTTAATTTTATCCATCATAATAAGCCAATGTATAGCATGTAAAACGTTCACAGCAGCAGGCTTCTTCACAGCCTTTCTTCCTACAACATGAAAGTGGTAAAACCAATGCTAATAATTCTTTCAGAAGATAAGCTTTTTGAATGAATGGCAAAACTATGAAAACTGGAATTTCATGGTTTTCAAAGTACCATAGAGTTTTAAATGGATTTCTGTAAATCACTTTAAAAAAAGTATAAAATGTTTTTCACACTTTTTTCCCCCCAAAAGGAAACCCACTGTGAAATTTGATTGTAGCTGTTGATGTAGCTTGCCTTGATAATGTGAAAACATATTACTCAAACAAATATACTTGTCAATTATTTTGAAAATTAATGCTATGATTTTTCATTTTAAATCATATTCTAATTTTAAAGAATTAACTGTACTTAAAAATATATATATTTATTTACAATTTATAATAATAGGTAATTATATTTCAGTTAGAATGATTGTAGATGGGTTTTAATTCTTTCACCACAGCACTTTGTGCTTGAACTTGATGACAACAATTTTTCTTCTTTGATTTCCATTTCATATACGGAAGGGAAAATGTGTTTGAGATACTATCTATTTAGGCTCTGTCTTTTCAGGCATATACTACTCTGAGTGACTAGATCAGATGTAAGTCACTGAAAAATAGTGGAAGTTGCATTTGGTTTCAAAGCAACTGATAATATCTGATGGCAGAAAAGGTTTAGAGATTATATGTCCATAATAAATTGGCGAATTGAGAGAAAACTGCAAGAATTTTCTACAAAGTAATCAGACCAAATAAACTCATTTGGTTCCATTAATATGCTGTGGAGTATCTAACCTCTGTCCATTAATTCAAAAGTCTTTTAATAAATCCTGTCACACCTGAAGAAGCATTTCAGTTGTTTTAGATATTCCAGAGATTCAAAGAGATGACGTGTTAATAAATAATTTAATTGAGCCCTGAAAGAGTGCCAAGAGAAAGGAGACTTATGTGGAAGATGATGAGGAAAACTTTTTAAGAATAAGAGTGTTATGCAGAGTTTTCTCCCAAAGTTTGATGAATAACTTATGTCAAACCTGAGAGGCAAGACCTGTCCAGCAAAGATCAAATGTGCAATTCTCTTATGTACACTTACTTATTTCTTTTTGCCTACCTTGAAGTTTTCTCTATTCCTAACGCAAGCTATATTCATACATAGACTAGGAGAGTATCGTATTTGGATTTTGAACATCGTTGATTATCTTTGAGGTACTAAATGAAAAAAAGCAAACCTATCTGAGGATTTTTATTATTTCATTTTGAAATACTGATAGTGCACATGCTCAGCCCTTGTCTAGAACTAACATGCACTGTTTTAAAATTTTCACAGTTCCCTGATGTTTAAGCAACTGTTGCTTGACCTGTCATAGCTGAAGCCCTGAGAATCTCTTTTAGTAAAAGTTTGAAACCTCAAGACGATTTCTACATATTAAATCGCAGCTCTTTGAATACGTTAAAGATGGAGTAACCTGCTGAGCCATTTTGATTTTATTTGGGAGCCAATGAACGAGAAGCATATTGTCACATGGAAAATATGGAAAACTGGATGACCAGGAAGCTCTCTATGTCCTGGCAGTTTCCACTGAAGGCCGAAGTTCTGTTTGTGTTTAGTTTCTCCTGGTGGAAAGGGATTACATGAAACAAAGGCAGAGAACTCATTTTAGAGTGTTGCCCTTTAACCTGCCTTAGACAATGGGAAACTGCAGATTGGAGTTGGTATTTTTTATTGCAAAGCTAGAAGCCACAGCTCCACAGTCCTCTGTCTCTTCCAGCATGCCACTTTGGAAACATGCTTACTTTTAATTCAGGTGAACTTACACAAACGACAGAAAATTAAATACATGCTGAAGGGGGGGGGAAAAAAAAGAAAGAACATGGCTTTATTATGGTTTCTGCTTTTTAAAATAACATTAATTTATTTTTCCTTACTCTATCTGCTCCTTTAACACAGAAAAAAATTCCACATTCGTATTTGCCTCTCTGAAGTATTTGATTTTCCTGAGTCTTAAAAAAAAGTCCCTAACCAAATCAAGTGGTTTAGCAACAAAAAAACATAAAATTGTTAACAGCCTGAGCATTACTTAAGACTCCATAGTTATGATGGATGACACAATGATGACAGATGAGTCCTCACTCCTATTCTAAACTCTATCAACCACATAAATTAGTAATGTCATTAATATGATTACTACCTGCTCACTCACCTTCTGCAGCAGCTGTTGCATTTTTCCTGGCTTTGGTCCTTTGATTACTCCATCTAACTTCAGTATATTAGAAGTCAGTATAAAATTTGCTTGCAGCAGGTAAAAACCTACAATTTATTGGAGGAAAGAAATATATTAAGAAAATATTGATTACATTTTGGCATCTGATTTGCTATTTAATTGGAAAACGTGAAGGGTTCATTCTAATAGTGTTTAAAACTTTGGTTCATTTTTTAAAATCTTGTCCGGTTGGCTGTTGGGTTTTGGAGATTTTTCTTTGTTTTTGGGGGAGTGGGAGAGAGTTATTTGGTTTGGTTTGGTTTAGTTTTTCTGCTATTTCCCATACAGAGTGCTTCATGTGGAGGTCTGTGAGCTCCTTGAGAGAAATGCACGTTAAGTCAGCCATTTGGTAGCCTCAAGCAAAGTCATTTAAGCAGAAATTTCTAAAATATCACTAATGAATATTTTCTTCTGTTAGTTTTGTTTGACCAGCTGAGGCAGACAGCATTCAGATCAGCATTTAGCTCTGTGCAACTAGCATATCAAAAATCTTGTGACAGAGGCTGTGTCTCTTTGATCTGATCTATGATCCCATTGATAGTCCCACAATAAACAGCATCTAGATCCCTAAGGATTTCATTAAATGTATTGAAGATACTGTATTAATTAATTCTAAAAAATTCAAGAAGAGTTGAGGCCATCTTTTTACTATTCTTGCCATGTACCAATCCCATGGAGAGCAGCAGAAAATAAATTCAAGCTTCATTGAATTTAATCACTGGAAATATTTTGTGGGATCATAATCTAGGTTATTAAATAAGCATATTCATGTTTATAAAGATTTTTAAAGTCTTCATTGGTACATATATTTATTGTATAATTCCTTATATTCTGATCCATAAATGATACTTTCAATGTTAGAAAAGTTCTGGATATTTTTAATTTCTCAGAAAAATTACTAAATACTTCATTGCAATCTATTATTGGTAAGCCTTAATTACAGTACATTTATGCACTGTATTATACAACATTTAATAGCAAGTCATGAAGCATTGTCATTAATAGTTAAAACTGAATGACAGTGATCATAAAGATAAAGGGCATATCATGATGAAGTATTTTTATTTTTTTATTGTTCTTTGTTAGACTTGGCATTACTTTGAAGGTTCAAAACTTGATTTGGGCCTGGAAACTTCCTATAAATTACTAAGATCTTATTCTTCAAAATATAAACTCCTGATTTTCAGCACAGAAGACGTGTAAAACAAGCACTTCACAGGCTGAATATTTATCTCTGATATATAAAATCTATGCACATTCTACAGAACAGAAATTGGCACAAGGATGTTTCTCCACATGATAATTCTGTAGATTTCTTCTTGTTCTGTGAAGTTTCAAAATACACTTCCTCAAATTCTTTAGCATTTCTAATCACCATTTCAATATCAGAGACACTGAATGCTATGAAAATGAAAAATGAAATAATGATTGACAGTATGAAGAATAAGAAAAATACCCCTCCAACCCAATTTTACTCTGATCCCACTTTCATTTGATATTTCTCTTAAGATAATAGTCATTTGGTATTTTTTTTTTAATCTGGCAGTTTTAAATACAATGATGTATGAAATTTTAAAAGCATTTTAAAATACATTTTAAAATTAAAATCTCTTCACTCTTGTGAGGTTCATGACAATGAGGTTCATTAAATCACACTGAAAATTTTCTCAGAATTTTTTTTTTTTTTTCCCAAGGCAGATAGACTTAGCAGATTACTTTCTTATTTAGACACTTCTGAAAGACTGTTGCAATTCAGAAATAAATTAGAAGAACATTTATGACTATTAAAAGGCATAAAATGCATGGCAAAAGACTGTATTCTCTCTTCATCATTCTGAAATAAAGAAGCGTACACTCTTTCCTTCACTATAGTCCCATTAAAAAAAGTCTTAAAATAAATAGAACATGTAATTATTGACAAAAAAAAAAAAAAAAAAGGTGACATGATCACATTTCCCTAAATTGCCCAGCACATTAGCTTTCATGACAGACTTTTATGAGTAGCATTTAGAAACTGTAATCCGTGGTCTCAAACTGTGCTATTTCTTTCTTGATCTATTAAGAATTACTTTTAGTCCAAAGATTAAAAATTTGTTCTTCCAAAGAGGTTTTAACTTACTCTCTCAATACATACAATTTCTCAATGAGTAAGGTGATGAAGATTATGGGAAAAGGTGAAGCAGAATATATAAATTTAGTATTGCAAATCACTCTGCACAAAATATTCTGTGTTTAGAAGAAATGGCCATGGAAATAAAAATAAATGAAAAAGAAAAGGAAAATGAAAAAGAAAAGGAAAATAGAAAGAGAAGAGAAGAGAAGAGAAGAGAAGAGAAGAGAAGAGAAGAGAAGAGAAGAGAAGAGAAGAGAAGAGAAGAGAAGAGAAAAGAAAAGAAAAGAAAAGAAAAGAAAAGAAAAGAAAAGAAAAGAAAAGAAAAGAAAAGAAAAGAAAAGAAAAGAAAAGAAAAGAAAAGAAAAGAAAAGAAAAGAAAAGAAAAGAAAAGAAAAGAAAAGAGAAAAGAAACTCCCTCAAAATGAAACCTTATTTATATGTTGTGCCCAGTCAAACAGGGTTGTTTTCCTATTTGACATTACTCTTAATTGTCATTGATTGATTTGTCATACTCTTAATTTTACAAATTAAGACTGAGAAGTATAACACACTAGGAATAGTCTTGAGAAATTATATAAACATATATATTTTTTAAAAGGTGTGAATGACTTGTACCCTCTCTCATACTGACTTTTAATGGACTGTGGAATTTCAGGAAACTTGAAGATTTCCATTTCTTTACAGATAATCAAATTCCAGACGTTGGAGGGTTTTTGGTTTTTTTTAATACATGCTGCTTCATAGAATCCTCTTTATGCTTAAATGGACATCATTACAAATAAAACTGAATGAGAGAATTCATACTTGGTGGAGAAGATCCTGCAAGTGGAAATGTATTTACATACAACTCAAAAGGTAGTCAGAATCTAAAGTTCCAGGTTTTACTGCTGTGGTTAGCACACTGTAGAATTGCATAATAGTCAGAGAAAACCAGTCCCTTATTCTTGTGATCATATGTGTGAATTTTTGAATAATTTTGCTAGCACCACAAGAATTTTCATTATTTCTTTCTCCATAATGATGAAATACCCTCCCTATATTCATCTGCTGGTCCTCAAATGCTGCTTCTATTTGAAATTCCTAATGGCAGACACATCATGCTGGGAAGCAGTGAGGCCACTCACATCAAAACACTTTAACCTAATGTGTTATGACTAACTGCACTGGATGTTTTGCATTGAGGAACAATGTGTCAGGAACCAGACTAGGATACTTAAACACACTTAACTTTTTTGTTGTTTTGTTTTTGTTTTCTTTCTTTTAAATATGCTAAGATTAAACAATGAAAAATAAATGTTTCCTGGGCCATCCCTCTTTGATGGTATCTTTTTTTTCTGTATTTTTCTGGGTTATAAATTCTTACAATAAATGGGGGAAATTTTGTCACTTACTACATTAAGATGCTGAGAATGTCTCGGTTTTAGCTCCAAATAACTGTGTTAAAACTAATGAAGTCACACACCTGTGTACTACACACAATATTAACTTTGTACAAAAGTTTGTCACACTACTTAATCAATACTTAAGTCTCATTTGAATTTTAACAAATAATATTTTAATTTCTCATGGGCATTGGGTAGTCACTCAAAGCATTTAAAATGGGGAATATTGTAGAATAAGAACACTCAAAATATTGCAATTTATTCACATTTATTGGAAATATTGGTGTGTATATAGACTTGTGATAGATGTCAGATTGTGCTAATTTCTTATTTAGATCTTTGAGGTGCTTGTTTAGAAAAATCTTAATTTTGCACACTTTTGAATGTGACTGGCCAGCATGTTTAATAAGCATCTCTCACTTATAAAACAGTGCAACCAACAAGTTTTTAAATTATAAACTACCCTTGTGTGGTTGTTGCAATGTATTTTATCTGGGGGTTTTTTATAATATTGGAAGAAGCAGTATCGAACTTGCTAAAATTTCCAAGTTTGCATCCTACAAATTAGTTTTCAGATTTAATTAAATTTGTGTCTTGAAACGCTTTAAGACTATAAAACTTTGTCCTCTGCGTCTTGAAAAATAAACCCCCAGTGCATTGCTTCAAATTTCCAGTCATGTAAGTCTACTATCCCTATTTATTTGTGAATCAATCAATTCCATGAATGTTAGAAATTTAAAACCCTTTTTCACCATGAATTTTTGCCAACCCGTAAGTGAAAGGAGGTTGTGGCCAAATGGGGGGTCAAGTCTCTTCTCCCAGGAAACCTGTGATAGGATAAGAGGATGTAGCCTCAAGCTGCACCAGGGGACATTCAAGGAAGACATGAGGAGGAATTTCTTCATGGGAAGGGTAGCTACACATTGGAATGGACTGCCCAGGGAGGTGGTGGGGTCACACCATCCCATGACTTGTTCAAGGAAGAGCCAGACATTGGATCTATGGTGTAGTTGAAAAGGTAATGATCAGTCAAAGGTTGGGCTCAGTTATCTCAGAGGTCTTCTCCAGCCCAAATAAGTGTATAATTCTCTGAATATTTTAGCCTACAGAATACTGTCTTTTTCTCAGATAGGAAAAATCTTATATCCGTAGCTAATGAGTGAGCATTCCTGGGCACACACTGGGATGTGTCAATGCTGGACACAAGATGACAAGTATGTCTTGTGTCCTTGCACCTTCTCAAATGTGTAGGGCAGCATCTGTAAACCATTTTAACCTTCAGATTAAGACAATAAACATCAATGAAATGTTTCCACCTTTCTTCAGAGGATCATATACACAACCCATATACATATGCATGTACATATGCACATTAATTAGTTCATTCATTTCTATGGTTTTCTCCTAAGTAAGTTTCATGCTTTATGAACAGAACAAAACAGCCTGTGAATGTCGAAGTAACAGACATGCACACATCAGCACTACTAATATAATGTGAATGATTATATTCTAAATAAATATAGCAAAACTATATTTATAAACTACTTCATCCCTTGTGACGGCTTTCTGCTGGAAAACATCACCAGACCATTGTAAATGGAGATTACCAGAATGTAAATCAGACCCCAAAATGAGCAAACAGATTTCATAACAGAAAAAGCTTTTCAACATTGCATTTTCCTTCTATTTAACAGAGTTCAGTGGAGATATTGTGCATCTATGTTTTGTTAAAATTTAAATGTTGCAAAGAGGGAATTACAAACAGTAATTCCAGAAACAAATCCACTTGAAAATGAGCCTAGAACAGTGCCTCCTGTACTTCGTCAGGAACTCTCTCTAAATATATTAGAATATTTAAGAACACAATCCAAAGAGAAAAGACATATAAACAAGTGAAATTATTGGCAGTACAAGAGAAAGAAGATCAGATTTTTGTGGGTTGGTATCCAGAAGCCAAAGATTTGCTTGGGAAAGGAAAAACAATATATTGTCCTTAAAACTAAATTCCTGTTTTATAGAAAATACACTGGACAAACAAACAGTAGTGTTCAAGGACAAGACTGGTATTTAATAATATCTAATCTATCTGAGACAGGCAAAACTATCACAGTTTAAATCTGCAGTTAAGATAAAAATGCAAAAGCAATGCTCTACTATACTTTTGTAACGCAGGGATTTCTTTCATTCATGGCATATCTAGGTTTGCAGATGAGTCACAATTCCTTCCACATCCAAGCAAAGCTGCAACACTGAGCCTTGTGACAAGAAAAATGAGTTAACACAAAAGTAACTGTGTCTCGTGACACGTGCAAATAAACAGAATGATACATCTTGCTTTTTCTTTCCTTTCCCTTTCAAAAAACAATGGACACAATGTATGTGAGGACCTAGAAACTGAAGTGCAAACATCAATCAGACTGGCATTTCACAGTGCAAGGACTCCTAGCAGAGTCTTTGGTAACGTCATGGTAGAACAAATTCTTAGTGAGAGCATAGTCCCAACTCACATCTTACATTTGCACACACTTTTACTTCACTCATATCAAGCTCAATTCAGAAGCCTCATCACCTTATGAAAGTAAAATTATACAGCCATTTAAGTGGGTTTTTTTTATTATTTTCAAAATATGGATGAACAAAATATTTACTTCCCACTGAGAATTAACTTGGCATTTTGCATTCCCTCTGGCAGGAGGAAGAAAATCATATTAGTAGAGCTTAACTATTCCTGAACAAATAGAAGAAACAAGAGCATCAGATTTCTGGAAATAATTACAGCATATGTCTTTGGATATACACATTTTGTTGCTTCAGTACTAATTTAAGTATGTGGAAAGTAGTCAGACAGGGTAATACCTTTAATCTCAAAGGCATGAACTGGAACTGGGCATTCCATATTTGGCACAGACTAGAAATATCTCCAAACTAAAATAATCTACTTCCCAGCTGAGTATTTGGAGTTACTTCCATAGTGACTATCTTTCTTTCCTCTATATTTTGCCCCATATATCCAAAGCATCAGCACCTGATGTGCCAAACACTGCTGTCAGCTTTTCCAGAGCATTTCCAATTTCTTTAAAGTTCATACTATTTAACCAGTTGGAAGTCTTTAAGAACTATATAATTTCCTTTGAATTCTCTTATAGTCATTGCGATAGAAGTTATAGCTGCCATTCACATGAAAATATGTAAATTTCTAATGTACTGTACAAGAAAGAAAGAAAAAACTGTATTGCTGAAGTCTACTTTCTCACCTGCAAAAAAGATTTTTTTTCCAAAAATTGAAGTAACATACAGCATGCGTTTATATTAATAATAGTTGTGAACCTTGATAGAGAAGATAATTTTGGACAGAATGGAGTTGCACTTTAAGTGCTATCCTTCACTTTCCACACTGAAATAAAGTGAACCAACGCTTAGTGTTCTAAGTACTATATTTCACGGGAATGTTCTCCTGCATTTTTTTCCAAGAAATGCATTTATCTTTTTATCTACTACAGGTTTCCTTGGTGATGTTGCTGAAAGAACAAGAAACAATGATAATGGTGTCTGAGGTAATTTTCCTGGAAAACCTGTATTTCCCAGAGTACTTTAATATTCAGAAATGTGGTGTTCATTTTATATATGTGTATGAATGCAGAGATATTGCATGTAAGAGAATAAAATGACTATCCTTTGGACACAGAAAACAAGGCAAGACCTTAAAAATATACTGAGAAGATGATAACTTAAAAACATATAATTTTCCTTGAAACTTCAGTTTTGTTAAAACTTGGAAACTATGCATGAGGCGGACTGGAAGGATTGCTGTCTCAAAACATTTCAGGTCTGTGTGTGTGGTAGAAGGGACAGGTCAGGCCTTGCTCTGGTGAGGCAAAGCTCTGTTCTGACCACCCTGTTCCCGGCCTGTATCCCACCCTGCAGTGGCTGCAGATCCCTGGCACAGTGAGGGCAATGCTCCACACCTTCCACTGGAGCCCCTAACCCAGCTCCTGAGCAGCCACCAGACAGGAAGTCCCACCTGGGGGAATGACCCAGGAGAGGTGAGGCATACTTAAGGCAGAGTATCATGTCTTGACCCTGCCTTTTCTTTGGGTTTCATACCAGCTGAGACACTGCTGGAACCAAGAGTGGTAGCTTTATTTTGTCTCTCTTTTTGTCTCCTGCTCTTTCATCTCAAAGTTCAATTGACTTAAAATTGTATGGGTTTTAGTTTTCTGAGTTAATGCTTTGTGAAATGCTTTATGTTTATTAAATGTTACTCTAAACTTTTGCCAAAGTTCTCTGCTTTTCTGAAGTATGCCAGTAAATTTTTTTGTTGTTTTGACCTCTTGAGAAATATCTTATCAATATTTTCTCCTGTGTGTCTGACTCAAGGTACATTAAAGAATTTTAAGCCCTTTTAAGAGACTTGTCAAGCGAGCTCTGGGGCCTTATAATGTGAAGCTGGATATATTTTTTAAAACCATTGGAAAAAGCCCACGACAACTCCATCTTTGAACATTCTTGTAAGAGAGACCCTGGCTGGAAGAAACTCTATTCCAACATGACAGATTTGACATTTGAAGTTATCTGTTGTTCACTATAATAGTTAGAGATACTTTTAAACATTTCCAATATGATGTTATATAGGAATGCCAATTTCTGAGTTAAAAAAAAAGCAAAACTAAAACACAAAATTTTTTTTTTACAAAGAAAAATCCACAAGAGACCAAAAGACAGCCATTGTCATCTCCTGACACAAATCATTTGGAAACTTCTTTGACCCTAAAAAGTTTCTGGCTTTGAGTAAATAATTTTCTAGAGTTTTAAATTTCATTCAAATCCTTTACATTTCTTATGATTCAAGATTTACTTTCTTATTGGTTTAATTTTCCTTTCTGCTGAGGTCATTTGCATGAACTCAGGAAAGGTTCTGACAAAAACATGTCTCTGAGCTGTACACTCTGGATTAATGATAAACAAATAGAGACTATATAAAGCAGTAAAAATAATAATTTCTTTTAGATCTTTGAAAGTCCACAGTGCAATGTTTGAGCTAAAGGCATCATAAATTTTCTGCTAAATGAGATATTATAGATTTATGATGTTAATATCTAATAAACAGCAATAAATCCCCTAATTATTGAAACAAATGCATAGCACTGACAGGACACAACCCAAATGAAGATATAGATATGGACTATTCCTATTTTTTTTTTTGTATAACAAGAAGAATTATATACATTTTTTTCTCAAATTTGAAACAAGGCCAAACTTCTTTTTGTTTCTTTTAATTTTTGTTTGAAAATAATTTTCAGTGTTAAGGGAATTTAGATGGATATTGTTCGACTTTTTATTTGTGGAACTTTCCAAATTATTTCCTACGGGACCGGAATTACAGTGTGAATATCATGAGCTAGGCTGAATTATACACTGTGTTTTGTTTTAATTTAGGTGTATGTAATATGCAAATTGTTTAATCTCATCTAATGCAGGATATCTTAAGCGAGACTTCTGAGACTTTTAGGGGCCATTTCCATAAACAATGAAGGGATAAACATCTCCAGAAACTCATTCACCTTCTCCTAGGAGAACTATAAAGTGTTATAAAAGAGGTGTTTTCAGAGATTTTAATTCCTATCATGCTCAGTGACAGTGACCATTGGTTTTTTTCAACACTGCTTGACCTGCAGTGATTCTGTACATATAACATTGTTTTATACTATATAATCTTATAGAAATTTTTCTTTTCATCATGGGCATGTTAAAAGGGATCTTCCACTATTGTGAGATTATAATGTAAGTGGTCATAACTTTTCTATCAGTCACTGAGAAACAGTAATCTGTTTCAGCATGCTAAACATATTTCTTATCTATCAGGATTTAAGTGCAGTGGCCTATGTCGTTTCATTTTCTGAGCTCTTGCTTTGAAAGTGTCAGAAAAAAGAATACTTCACTTGGCACTTGTTGACAGCCTCTGCATAACACAGTCCTTGAACATTTGAATCATTTGTCTTTCAGCTGAATGTAGATTGTCTAGAAGATTTCCTGAATTTTAAAGCTGAGTAGCACACATTTGTAATGATTGAACAAGGTCAAGCTCTTTTCTTTCTTTTTTTTTTTTTTTTTTAAGGCATTCTTGAATGTAAACTTTCATCTTTTATTCTTTTTTTTTGTTATCCTTGAGGGTTATATTGTCTCTTTTTTCACATATGACATAGAATCATTTTCAAAAATTAATTTTTTTTTTAGCTATCGTATTGTTTTTGAACTGCTGTGACTGCAAAAAAACAATCTTGCTATTTAACATTCTAGTAAAATAATTGAATTCACAGTGAGGTATAGGTCTAGTTATAATGCTATACTTTTCTGACTTATTATGGCTTCAGTAAAGCAACTTCATGTAGTTCAGTAACTGGGGTTACTTAAGTAGAAGACCCCTAAATATAAATATTTACTAACACACTTCCAAAATGATGGGCATGTTCAGAATTACTGGTAATTGAAAGAAAATTATAAATGTAAAATACATACAGAACTCTGTAGTTAAATTTTAAATTTTATGCAGCCACACATTCTTAAATATTTTTAGACATAAAAAATATATGAATTTAATTAAATTTCTAAATTTAAAGAATCTTCAGAAACTCTTGACTTAAGAACGAAGAACATGTTTTTTTTTATTCTTATATATTGAGTGTATTTTATCAGAACAAAAGTGTTTCCTTAGGACCATACTAAAGGTTATCTGCAAAGCAACTCACAGCATTCAGATGACATAGAAGAAGATTAGCTAACAAAATCTCCTGCATGTGATAGTGGGAAACAGACATCTGTTGCAAATGTTTTAAGAGTATTTCTTTGATGATGTAAAAGGTGAAAGTCTGTCTTTTGACGTAGGTTTGCACTTTTTGAGCTATAGGACTCAGAAATTTTCCAAGAAGGCAGTTAAATAATGTAGGAGTGTAGCAAAACATTTAGTTCAGCAAATTAGACAAATGTTGTGGAAAGTGCATCTTCTACCACCCTGTGGCAGTTTAGAATCACTGCATATTAACATACCTCATTAAATATATTCAGCTTAATTCATACTTCCTTAATGAATTTACTCACTGAGCAATACGAAAAGAACTTAAAGGATCCCTGTCCAATGAAACATGTGCATATGCAACTAATAAATTTCATTAGAAATATGTGCTGTATTGGAAACTGCTTTTTTAGTAAGCAGTGTCATTTCTAGGAAAATGAAAATATGTGAGTACATGGGCTTGTCATTATTTAATTTCTAGCAACAATTATATTGCTAAAAAAGTCATAAATTCTGTCCTATCACCACCTAAAAATAATTAGGTTGGAATAACTTTCTTGCAATTTGCCAGCTCTGAAGTGTTGAAGCAGTCAGTCTTCTATTATGAATCAATATTGCTTGTTTTCATCCTCCTTTATAAAGACGTTGTTTTCAGATGGCTTTTAATGGCACACATTTTTGGTTTTCAAACTATGCGTCAAGGTCATACAAGGAAAGTATTACCTGGTATTATGTTTATTTTACTCCTGTAAGATTGCATGCTTATAAAACATGATAATAGTCATATAGTAAAATTAGCATAATAATTATTTATATTTTCAGCAAATATTCTAAATTTTTATGTCATTTAATTCAAGTTCCCACGCTTTATCTACAAGAGGTTACTAACAACACAATCATATAATGTCAAGAAAACATTAAACAACCTACTTTTCTCCTGTTTTCATCAGGAATCTCAGTCAAATCAACAATTTCAGAAGTATGTGAAAAAGTCCTTCAGTTATGGGAATATACCTTCTTTTTTGCTATAAATATATTTCATTTTTAGAAAATGATAAGAACATGACAGTAAATCAATCAACTACTGTTCTCAAAAGCCTGCTCCCTTTTCTAGAAATTAAGTGTAGAGTGTGCATAAGGCCAAGTCTGGAAAAAAATTAAATCAGCAGTTGAGAGCATGAAGATATATAACCTGCATTTTATCACACTGGAAACATTGAACCAAAGTGTTCTCATTTTTTCTTGAGTTACAAGCTAGCTGTTTGAACATTTTTTAGCAAATTCTGAGTACTTTCAAGAGGTTAAGTCATCCATGTTATGCAACACTATGCTTACAAGCTTAAAGAAGGAGATGAAGTGTGAATTTGATATGATTACAAGGCTATACTTACAGAAAGATAATGATATTAGTAGTTAAGCCCTATATAAATCTTAAAATTATCCTATTCAAAGGAAGAAGCTTCAGTGGTGTTAGATGTGATATTTTACTTGAACAGACCTCAGAGTTAAACATTGATAGGGATCTTATTTTATTGTTTTAGGAATAATAGTGATAATTATTATTTCATTCATATTTTACTATGTCTACATTTATTATAGACAGGATGAATGATCTCTTTAACCTGTAGGTGGTGGATATATTTTCTTCTCAAATAAATTTGTACTCTCTTCCTCCCTGCCCAGTGTTTTTATGTATTGTTTTTTGTCTAGATTCATTTAAATATTTCTGTATATTAAGCAAAAATAAAGATTCATATAGAGATTCATATTCATGTAGAGAGACTTCACTAATGGCTAGGCTGGTGCAAGCTGGTGGTTTGTATGTGTCTGCATTTGTACTGCATATGGTGTGAAACTACTCATGTGTTAAACTGCTGAACAATGTGACAAATTACATTTACCATGCACCTGTGGCTACCTCACCTGCTTTGTAACCACTGAACCCTGTCCACCAGGATTTATTCTAACATTCCGATTCTCTAAGCAGCTTCACACAGAATATAAAATATCTAAAAACCCTGACAGAGAATTGCTACCACATAGTGCTTCCCCACTGATTTATGTTGATGTGAACTTCAGAAATGGCAAGGAATTGTACCTTTTACCTAATATGAAGTATAATAGGATGTCTATCACAGAAGAATGAATTTCAGCTGTAAGAGCATAGATTGAAATTAGTGTTGCAAAATGGATGTATTGAGATAATTTTGTCTTTACCATTTATTTCTAAGGGGTTATATCCTTATCTTGCTCTGTTTTCTGAGGCTTCCTTTGCACTGTGCTAAGTAATAAGAGACTCTGTTATTTTGATTTCTGGACAAAGGCCTCCTGTCCTTATTATCTGTTACCTTATCTTCACAGATACATACATAAATTTGAGACAAGATGGAAATGAAACAAAAGCTGCAAGAATAAAGGAAGTTTATTCCTGGGGTTCAGAAGGAGGAAGAGGATGGTCTTTCAGTCTTTTCTTAAGATATTAAAAAAACACAGAAGCCATGATGTGTGTGAAAACTGAAACAACATGTTTTCTTATTTTTGTGTTTCTTCTCTTTCTACTATTTTTAGTTGTTTCTCCAATAGTAAAGACCAATTTCCTAGAGCAGTGCTCATTCCATTTGATCCATAGCCATTCATCAGAAATAAAAGAGGAGGATTTATATGTCAATTTATTCTTGATTCTGATGTATATGAGAAACAAGAGGTATTTTTAAGGTAGTTTTTAGTTTTTTAAGAGCTGTAGGTAACAGCTCTACCCTTCTGACTTGCAGATATACAGTCTTCCTGGTTTTGTATACTTGATAGGCCTTTGAGATAGATATTCTTTTACAAATGCTATAGAGGTCATACTTCTTCTTAGAGGTGATGCTTAAATATGTGTCACTGGGGAAATCTGTCTGAAATTCTTCCCACAGTCTTGTTCCCTTTGCAAGCTGCTGTAGGCCTGCAACTTGACCTGTGGTTTATGTAGTGCTAATGATGCTGTTCTTTAGCATCTGCATTAACTCCATGCTAGCATGCACTGGTTTTGACTGGGCTACAGTTAATTTTCTTTGGAGCAGTCAGTGTGGGACTATCTTTTGGATTTGGGAGCAAAAGCAGCTTTAATAACACAGATGTTTTAGCTATTGTTGAGCATTGCTTACACATCTTCAAGGATTTTTTCTACGTCTCACTCCACCCCCAGTGAGGAGGCTGGGAGTGCACAAGGAGTTGAAATGGGGCTGACCCCAACCAACAGGGATATTCCGTGCCACATGGCATCATGCTCAGAGTATAAAGCTGGAATCAGGGGATGCTCAGAGTGACAGTGTTTGAATCCCCAAGTGATCATGATGGGGACCTGCTTTCCTGGAGATGGCTGAACACCTGCCTGCCCATGGGAAGTGGCGAATTAATTCCTTGCTTTTCTGTGAACACAGCTTTTTCTCTACCTATTGAACTGTTTTTATATTAAACCATGAATTTTCTCACTTTTATATTTTCACATTTCTCCCCCATCAGAGGAAGGGGGGTGTGGGGGGGGGTGTGGAAGGAAGGAGGGAGGGGAAGTGAGAGAATGGCAAAAGTGTGGGGCTGCTGACCAAGGTTAAACCATCGAAGCCATAATATTTTGATATTAAACAAGTACAAAACTGAATTTTTCATTCATATATATAAATATAAATATATATACCTACATATATACATATATATATATGTATATTCCAGAAGTCCATGTGATTAGCATCATTATGGTTGAACAACTACCAACTATTTTTGAGATATTTCAAAAATAAATTATAATGAAAAACTACTAGATTATTATGTAGATAATTGGTCTCACTTTCTATGGTGCTTTATACCAGAACATACTTTAAAAGATAAATATTGTTCTGGGAAAATGTACTAACTTCAAAAATGTATTATCTTAATTTTCAAATGGATGTTTTGAACAAAAACCTGTCCTTAAAATCTGGAACCTCCTTGAGTGAGAAGTTTAAAGAGATGTTTTAAAAAGTCAATTCAAACTTGATACTTAATTTCAGATAAGGGGAAAATCAGATCCATCTTTCTACACCAGAGGATGTCCTAGGCTTTATGTAAAGGGAACAGAGACACAGGTGAGTCAGAAGCAGTGTTCTAACATCTGTATAAAATAGATAATCAAGTTTCAATGGTGCATTGTCATGTATTCCACTCTGATCTGTGCATAGTGAGATGTCTCCCTTTATTTCATCATAATTCCTTTATTAGACTGGAAGTTTCTATCCCCATACCAGGAGGACTTTCTTCTTCTTCTTCTGTACACAGAAGTTAAGACTAAGGAAGAAAATAGGGAAGCATGCATCTGAGCTAAGTATATGTATAATAGGATTGTAATTATTTGTTTCTGAGGTTGTGCAGGTAGAAAAAATATTGTAGCTTCTTAGGATGCTATTAATACAGACAGAAAAACAATATTCATAGATGCCAAAATATCACCCTTTTCCAGCTCTGAAAGCTGCTTGTTTACCATATGTTCTTAATTTCTTTGTTAACACTCTGAATAACCGTCATTGATATTTTAATCCTTTTGGTGCCATTAAATAGAGAATAGGGAATTTCAGTTAGCATGTGTCTGCCCAGCTTTTAAATAAACTTTGCTTCTGGCTTAATGTATAGCACAACAAAATATTACATTTTGGTGTCAGATGGTTAGAACAACAGTTTTATACCTTGAAGGATGGAAAAATATGCTTTCATGCAAAACCTTATTACAAGATAACTGTGTTGTCCAGATTTGAACCAATTTATTTGGTGTAACTGTAAAATCTCGATTGATTGATATTTTTCTGTTGAACTTATTGGTTAATGTATACAAAATTCTTTTATCAAATAAGATATTACAAAGTATTAATGATCAATGTACTATTTAAAAGTCACAAATAAAAGGCAGTTTCAAATACAGTTTTTATATATTTTATTTAATTTTCTAATTATCCAAAAATTATGTTAATTTTAAAAATAAAAAATGGATATCAAATATGAAAATGTATTTTCCAACTGAATGTAAAAGAAAATTGTAATGGATTCAGTAGTTCAATGAAAAAAAATTATGAGGATTTGGGCAAAGCTTTAAAAAAATGAGTTCCCTTTAGATAACCAAAATTAACTAAGGAAGCTTGAGTATAAAAGAGAATCAGCTTCCTAATGTCTACTCTTTCAGGTAAATTAGGGCCAGAAACAAGGCTATGATATAGGTCTAAGGTCCATCCAGCAAGCAGAGCCAGAGATGGAGGTGGAGATTGGCACTTGCTTCACAGCTTCTCTGGTATAGGGACTGATGCCTTGGGCTGGGCAGTCTGGGGTTTGGGACCATGGGAAGGGTCCCGGAGGAGCTTGGGGAGACCACAAAGTTTTTGAATATTGTAGAGTCTGGACAAATGGAGAAGTCTTTCAGGATCTAGACATGTAAGACCAAGACTCAGTCAGGGGAGAAAGTTGAAATCTGGTTCTCTAATTGCCTTCATAAGTAGTCTCACAGCTAAAGTTTTTATGCAAAATCTGGTCTCCTCTAAATTTTCTGTTTTAAAAACAATGAAGCTTATATATTCTCAGAGGGTTATAACACATTTTTAATCCTATTTAGACCCCTGAGCCTAGGATGAGGAGTTGCAAAATTTCAGACCTGCTATAATCATAGCTGGTGTTTCCTTTTGCTTTCTTGAAGGAGGTGTTTATATTTCTACAAGTGTTCTACTTTCATTTGTAAAAGCATTTATCTGTCCCCATCAATTCTATGAAGAGTGTAAGCATTTTACATAGTCAGTTTGGGCTGTTCTACTGATGCTCAGGCTTTTAGCTGGAAACCTAAAATAAGCAATCCAGATTTTCCTGTACTGCAGATGTTACAAATTTTGTGGGCTGCTATAAAGTTTACTAAATCTCACAGAATCACAGAATATAACATAAGACAAAGAGGACACACATAATCTCTTGTTTGGAATCCTGCTTCGTAATGGATGTTTTGAATGAACAATGATGGATGGTTTAAAAGCTCAGATAACATTCCTCTACTATAGAAAAATTCTTTGTTTGTATCTAATTGCTGTAGACTAAAAAATGCCATTATTCTGACAAGGCAATATTCTAAGGAAACAGTCATATTCACACCATGAATACATTCACACACCTTCTTCTACGTATTTGCTATTATGAGTCATACATTTCTTTACCTTATTATTCCCTCAAACTTCTGTAGTCAATGTTTTGAAGGATTTTGTATTCCATTTTCTTTTAATCTCCCACGTGTGTGCTATGTAAACCACTATTCTTGCTATGGGCACAGACACTTCTTGGCAATACAGCTGCTGCTTCCTCTATTGCTACAATTTGCAGTGGAACCAAGGTGTGGTTTTGAGTTTGTACCAGGATCATTTACTTTGTTTCATTCAGTGTAGCATTGTTTCTTATGTTTGCCAGCTTGTCTTTTGATCATTATGATATAATCGCTATTTGTGGCAGCTCAGTGGATGTACTTGTCACTTACCTCCCTATTTTGTTTCTGTCATGCTATCCATATTTGTTTTTCACAGTACTTGCATTTACTTCTCACAGTTACAGTTGTCAAAGTCTCTTAGTCTTGCTGTTCATCAAATTTCTGGTACCTATTTTATTTATATAATTTCTTAAAATTGTTGCAGCATCTAATTTTACTGAAGGTCTGACTAGGAGGAGGAGGGGAGAGGAGAGAACGATTTTTTTTCTTTATTTTTTTTTTTTTGTAATATCTCAGATCCAGATAAGTTTGTTTCCCATTTTGGCATCTCATTAATCTTTGTCTTTTTTCCACTTATAATTTTTAAGGTTTTATGTCTGGTGGGACAGAAGGCCTCTCCAGATTTAGCGAAAGGGTAGATAAAATAATGCTGGAAACAATTTAAACTGAGAATTCCTAAACTATATAGTATTTGACAAGCATTACAGGAAAACGAATTCAGAGGATAAAATAATATTTACTAAGAATTGGTTGGTGGTGCTGAAGGAAGCAGAAATTGAAAGCAGTATATAGATAGAAAACTGGAAAAAAAATATTAATAGTTGAGAGAAAAAACCTAAGAACTAAAAAAGGATGGACTGCAAGCTATAAGGATGTTGCAAAGCTTTAAATTAGGTGTGTTGTTTCAGAAGTGGTTTTTTTTTCCCAGCTAAAAACTCCTGGATAAACTGTACATGGATATATATATATATATAACACCTTTTGGGACTTGAAAAGGTTAATCAAGTCCACATATCTTGGTCTGTCTCTCTGTGAACTGCACTAAGAATTCTAATGGCTGATGCTACAAGCCTGCTTCAGCTAAAAGTCAGCATATTTTCCTGATATCCTTAAAAAAAAAATAAAAAAGAAGAGAATTCAATATATCCACCTACCTGAGCTCCACACCATGTAACCCAAGGATACTCGCTTGTGAAAAGGAAATGCATGGATTTGTGGCTCAGGTGATTAGACTTAGTTTCCAGGGATACACTGTAACCACTGTGCCAACAATTTTCTCTCCCCTCTCTTGAACCTGAGTTAAATAATCTAAGCGCACACAAATTCACATAAGATAAACATACATTTAATTTGTCCATAAGTGATAAAAAGGATGATAATTATCAGTAAGGATCAGCAATGGAAATTTGTAAAAAGTAAAATAAAGTGGCCTGAAGTGATCTATGAAGGATCTCCTGCTCCTGCCACACCAGGTATAACTGTGTCCTGGACTTGATCGTGTCAGCTGTGGCCTTTGATTAGTAAGACCTTGAATTTCTCCAAGGAAGGAGATCACATCACTTTTATCATCACATATTCTTTTTAATGCAGTACTTTGATGATTTTTTTTTTTCCCAATGTCCAGTCTGAATTCCCCAGGACACAATTGGTCTTTGGCCTTTTTCACACATTCTGCTACTGAGATAAGTCAGGTTACATTGTGGATCATCAGTCACATACCTTTAGAGAGCTTTTAATTTGCTGCTGTCCTTGTCAGGTTAAAGAAGTGTTTTAGATACATAAAAGTGAAGTTGTATGTGTCACATTTACTCACCTGATATTCAAAATTTTAATTTATTGAAGTTCTAGAAAACCATTACATTTAAAATTAAGAGACAATACCTGCTACTAACAAATACATTACCTAAAGTTTTTGCAAATAAATTCACATTATGAACTAACGATACCAAATATTTTTCTTCAAGTGTAAAGGTGTTTGTCTTTGAGGAGACCTTTTTAAATTTATCTAACATGCAAAGTAATATAAAAAATAATTAAGTAGTCATAAATATTACATTTGTACAGAAGTAAAAAAAAAATATGGCTAGCATATGCATTATTGAAGACTATTTGGTAAAAGCCTGACATTGAATATTTTTTTTTTCTCTTTAAATTTGCCTCATTTTCATGTTAATCTTCTTAGAAATGTCAGTTCAGTACTTTTGCTGTTACAAACTTTTCAACAAGTAGCCATAAATAATTAATCAATGTCAATATTGTTCTAATAACTTATTTAGGGCATAATTAATTCACAGCTTTAGGCATATTTGAATAAGGGTCTGCTTTTAAGTTTGTAGCTTTCAACAGAGCTTGTCTTAGGCTAGTAAACACAATCTGGGTGAAAAAAGGCCAAAAAAAGGGCGAGACCAGGAAAAATCCCACAGTTCTTGTGGCCTCATTTGGAAAAGCCTAATCTATAGGAAACATATGCTGCAAAATAAATTACCTGCAATATCTGAGCCCACACAGCAAATTCCTTCTCCCCCTCTTTAATTTGCTATCAACTTTATCATAGCCATCTCTGGGTTCTTCGTTGCTATTCCCCAATTCCTGCTTTTCATGCAGAGGAGTTAATGGGGTTATAATTTCATAATTAAAGCAGATAATTTTAATTTCTCTGATGACTCTTTATTATGATAATCTTGTTAAGATTATGGTGTTCATTTGTTGCTGTGAATGATCATTTGGCTTTTGTAGAAGCTGTCTGTGCTACTGAGCCACTAAATAATTAAGCAAGCAGAACGTTCAAACCAGCAAAGTCTTGCTGCTAATGGACGACCAAAGTCAGAGTTAACTCTCTGTAAACCTATTAAGGGATTCAGACAGAGAACATACCAGATTTACTGTCAGTCATCAAATAAGAGATAAAGCTTCATTAACTGAGTATCTAATTTCACATTTAATGAAGAGCTGGCCTCCTAGATTGGATGACAGCACAGGCTTTCATAGGATAACAAACATAAAATGAAATGCTTCTAAACTAATTAGTTAATCCAATAGGAGGTCCATGAAGTGAGGTCCTGCGGAGGAATGTCTAATATAGGAATAGTCCTGAGTAAAATGTTGCCTCAGTTGCTTTAGTTGACTTCTTCAGTGGAGCATCATGTGTATTTTAAACTGAAATAAGTGAATCATTATTTTGTTCTCTTGTTTGCTGAGTCTGTGTGCACATGGGTCTCTTTTACATTAAACTCTGTAGTAAAAGATGACTGAAATAATAAATCTGGTACATCATAGTGTGATAATACATGCCCGTGCAGTGTACACAGAGAATGCCTTTGCAAATATTGTATACGTTGTGTCAGTATAAATATTTCTATTTGTTTAAAGGCTTTTTCAAATTAAACACTTTGGTGATTTTTATGAAGCTGCTTTTATATTTATAGAGTCATAAACCACAGAAAACTCAAGATTTCCAGATTAACTTTCTGTTCTCTGTTGTGGGATGTTTAGGTGGGTCAAATTTTTTTATTTAAAAAAAAATTTGAAAATAAAGTAAGACTTGGGCATGTGGGGATGATAGGGACAGGACAGCACAGATGGCACACAGGGAAAGAGACATAAATCAAGACAAATCCATGCAATAATAAACATTTTGACTGTGGAAAAATGGCCACAAATATTTTCAAATCTGGTAGAAAGTAGAAATTACAAAAAAACTAAGATTTCATTTCTGCATTTATAACAACATTGCTGTAACAAATGAAAATATTTATTGAGGTTGTGCATATTCACCAAGATTTTAAATAAAATTTTACTCATGTGACAAGCTCATAATAAAAAGAAAGGTATTGCTACTTAGAAATAAACAAGGTAAACATATCTAAAGAAAATGCAGCATTTAATATATTATAATAAAAGTAAACTTTTTGAATAAATATCCCAGTTGCTGTCATAATTTCAATGCATCAATAACAACAAAGTTGCTTATGAAAAATCTGTTCTCTAATCATATATTAACTGGATGCAGTTTTAATGTTTTTGTCATCCTCCACTTGGAACTACATTACAAGGGAATAATCATATGGAGTTTATAAAGGAAAAATAAACACATAACCAGCATTTTTAAAAAATATTATATATATTTCCCTGAAAATATTTGTGTCAATACAAAATATCTGATATGCAAAAAAGCAACATAAACCCCTAAAACTGGTATCTAGTAAATGTCTTGCATGTCATAGCAGATCATTTTGTTGTGATGTGTGTTTCTGATAATTTTGTTGTTTCTTACCAAGTTTCATGTATTTTATGATGTTCAGCATTTTTCATGTTCCTTACAAGGTTATCAAGTGTCAATGTTTGCTGCTGTCTTGAGGACACTATATGTCTTTTCCTGTGTAAATTTAACTTCTATGTGGATCTGCTATGCTTTAGCTATAAAATAAATCTGCTAGTGAATCCACACATCAAGAACCTGAAAATAAGAAATTATTTTCTAGTTTTTTACATTATATGATAATTTCCATTAGTGACATGGTGAGTACTCTGCATATGGGGATTCACTTCTGGGACAGGCAATCTCCAGTCTATGATATAACTTAATATCACAGATAATGAAGAATAAATACATTTCTACTGACTGTTGATAAATCACATTTGGCCCGTTATAAATAATGTTTCCCTGTGTGGATCCTAAATTAAAATAGAAAATACGGTCTCAAAACCAAAGGATAGCTGTCTCCCATATTTTACACACTATGGTCAAATTGGCACAGGTGAATCTCATGAGTAATTGTTTATCTGAACTAGGACTATAAGAAGATCCATAAAGCAAACTGCACCTACAAATGTTGCTTCCCTGAATTATATGCAGGAAGAAACTGTTGATAAATGAAGACAGAAAGCTATCCTTTCTTAACTGTGGGACTTTCATTCTGGAGGCTGTTTGGAGGTCTCAGTGTGCACTCTAGCTCTATTATCACTAGAATGGCTTTCCTGAATGCCTAAGTATAAACTGAAATCTTAATAACCCCAATGGGTTTTCCTTGAAATTTGTGTGAAGGTAAACACATACAAAAGAATGACACAAAATGTAGATAGAGAAGACAGAGTTTTATCTATCAGATTATTTTCATCTACACTAAATAATGCTTGTGTAAAATATTATCACATTTCTGACAGCTTTTATCCTTATTTGATAGGGCATGTTTCAAATGACACATCCGATCACAATATCTGCCTATCAGGTATTAAATTCTTTGCTGTTAATAGAGATTATCACACCCTTATTCATGGGAGTTAGAATTGAAATGAGGAAGAATTCTCAAGGTGCAGAGACTATTCGGCATGCATAAGGGAAACAGAGTATGGTTTGTGGGTGATGCATTTTCTTGTGCATGAATTAGAATGAAGAATAATTCATTGAAAACTTCCACAATCAATTTTAGAGGAGTTATTTAAAGTCATACAGATGACTAACCACTAAACTTTTCTTAGCATGTAATGGCAGGAAGTACTGTGCTTTCAGGAAATAAATTTCCAGAATTATCACTGTTTCATGTATTCTTAAAAGGTCTCCAGACTTCTACTTTTTAGAGGTCTGTCTCTTTGGGTAATGGTTTTTGTTGATGACTTCAAGCAAATAAATTAGTATGCTGTTGTTTTTTTTGCAAAGACAGACGCTAAGGAAATACTTTGAAACTTAGGTAGCGTGTTAAGGTCTTATCTGTAAAACCAAATACAAGAGTACCAAGGCAATAATTAGACAGGACAGAGAAAGATATCCAGAAGGTTAACACGGGCATATGTGGCAACCCAGACTGGGACCCCTGCTGCAAGCCTCCCACACAGAGGTTTTGTGGATCCAGGACCCACCTGAGACATGACACAGCTTTATAAACTTAGCTCAGAGTACTACAAAAGGCCCATCAAAAAGTCTGTTGACAGACAATAAATCCAGATTGCAGTCTGGGGCACATGTGGTTGTTATGTCAGGAGAAGGTACTGAGGAAGATCTGACAGTCCAAGAAAGGCGAGGGTGCTGCAGCCCTGTGCCCTGAGGTCCAGCAATTACAAGTTGTAGTGAGTGATAAGGTCTTCCCTGAGCCTCTCAGTTCCTTCAGTTACTCATTATAAGATTTATAAGACACTGTAAATGAGTAGTTGGATAATGGCTACGGCAAAGAATTTTGAAACTTTATTTTTGCATGGAAGTGTTGTATAGTGGAGAGTATACTACATAAGTCCTCAGGCATTTCAAGATTCATTAATTTGATGGAGTATGGTTTATAGAAATTATACCTTACATAAAGGTATATTCACTGAGGGAGAGAGAACAAATGATTTTTGAAGATGTTCAGAAGAGAGAAATTTATAGGCATTTAAGTGAGATTAAGCTTGTCATGAGACTTAGGATCTTTGACTAGGCCTAAATAAAACACACAATTAAAATTTGGTCATTTTTATGAGGCTTATTTAGACTTTTAGACTATTTTCCCTAAAACACCAGGATTCATTCTGTTAGTTTTCTAAAAGGAAGATTTATTTAATCTGTCCGCATGACAAATAAAATCTTATGATTTACTAAATTGCGAAGCTAATGGACATAAATGAAAGTTTGAAGCCAGGTCCTTCATAGAGAAATGCCAATTTTGGTGAAATAGAAGGGAATATCATCTATATGGAATGATTAAAAGTGAATTAGAGTAAATATTAAGATGAAATTATAACTTTTTTTCTCCTTCCTGAATAGGTATACATTTTTGAATTTCACTCCATAGAAGAAGTATTGTATGGTATCAGTCACTATAGAGAAACAGACACAATTCCTGCAGCTAAGCACAAAGCTTCAGTTTTGCAAATTTTTTTGATTGTGGAAATACCTGTAAAGTTAATTTATATAAAAATTATTGGCATTTTTAATGTTAATAATAAACAGGTATGGTAAATAGATATTTTATTCATTTGATCCACATACTATTAAAATCAATGGAATCATGCATTATTTTAGCAATAAAAAATGGAAGACAAAGCTGTAGGCAGAGAGGACTACAAAGAAATACATTGCAGTTACAGAGAATAAAAGTAAAATGAAAAAAAAACCCCAACTCAACCAACAAAACCCCCAAAAAACACCAACAAACAAACAAGAAAACAAACACCCAAAAAGAAGCGCAGTGTTTGGCCAGAAGTCTTACTGGTATTTTAGACCTTGATTTTATCAAATAATTTTTTATTTGTGTCAAAATTGTCCAATCATGGGGTCCTTCAAAAAGGATGGAAAACAGCTTGGTACCAGCTGTGGGACATCTATAGGGTTGTTAATTTTTCAGTGTGGATCAGTGGATTGTGAGGATGTTCTTTCCTTCTGTGTCCAGCATCTTGCTAATACAGCCCAGAGTCCAGCTGACTTTTCCCTCCATGGGCAACTCCTGTCTTATGTTCATGTTCAGCTCTCAGATCCTTCATTGAAAAGATATTTTCTTGCCAGTTGACTCCAGCTTGTATTGATATGTTGGGTTATTCCTCTCCAGGTACAGGACTTTACAACTCCCTTTGCAGTTTACATTCCTGACAGCCCACTTCTACGCCTTGTTGAAATCTCTCTGAATAGCACTCCTGTCTTTTACTTGTTTCTTTACATGCCTCCCTGTCCCTAAAAGGGGAAAATTAAATAATTATCCTTTTTTTAAGATCTTAAATGTAAAATACTCTTGTAAGTAATAAATGTGAGTTTCAGGCTGAGAAGTAAAAAAAAAAAAAAAAAAAAAAAAGACCTTGTGGCATATTTTTCATTGACTGATTTTGACGTTTTTGTAGTATGGTATGGGAAGTTGTGAATAGCATTAGTAAACTAGAAGCTTTATCCATTTTCTATCTATGAAACCAAGATGTTTGTCTTTTGAATTCCAGGAGACAGGCAATTTATTTTTAATTTTTATAAGACTGAAAATTTTAAAGATAAGTTCCTTTTGGCTTTTTATCTCACTTCTGATTTAAACTTCTGGCTTTTATTCTGCAAAATATTTTCAGCTCATGGTATGGATTGGAAAAAAATACTTGAATGCAAAAGCTCCTTCCTGATTCCATCCAGGTGTCTTTAGATTTATTTTAGTTCTTAAAAAAGGATAAATTACTTGAATGCTGTTAGATAAATAGATGGCTAGTATTTATTTGCACTTACATTAAATTGTTTCGTGCATTACTCATGCATTATAGAATTAACGATGGTTTAATAAATTTATAGTCCTCCTGTCTTTTTCATTTGATGAGTAATGCGATCTATGCACAGGCAAAATTTAAGGTAAAACTGCTGGAAAAAAGAGGTCTTTAGAGAATATTTATGGTAAGGAAAAGGTATTATAACAACACTTACCTATGAACTTAACTGTTGACTTTCACAGCCTAAGGACTCAATGTTTTGTTTACTGCATGAGCTAACTAATCAACAAAACCAATTTTTATGCACAAACTACAGGACATCTCTGGTTCTGCTTGCTGAGAAAGAATTTGTCTTTGTGGAAGTATCACACATCATAAACAGTATGATAGCTGTAGTTGATATTCTAGTGATTTTATATAAATTCAAAAGAGTGCATCTGAAGCCATTTGCTAGTATTTTTCATGCTGTAGCTAATGAACCACAGAAAGGCATTGTTGGAGCTAAGAGAGTTGTATTGGATATATTTTAACATGCTTTAATGTATAAAGACAAAAATTACATTTCTCACTAAGCTGGCAATAAGAATTGCTCTATGCTGTGTTGAAGCTATGGATTCTCTTGTTGAGATTAGAATCATATAATTTAGAATTTTGCATTCTTTTGGCTAAATATTAGTATTATGAACCTCACATGCCCTCTACCCCCAATAAAGGAGGATAATGTTAGGCTACAGAGATAGGCAAGTGAGTGAGCCACTGACTATGACCTGGCCTGATATTAAGCTGACTGAACAGGATATGAAAAACTACTGGTTGTGACATGAAAAATTTCTGGATGTAATAGATAGCAGTGCAACAGCTGGCAAATGTTAATGATTGCACTATGAAGGACCATCACATTTCACAGTTGCTTAGGGGGTAGTTATGTGAGAACTGACAAAATATCATAGACTGCTGGCAGGGGATACTTGGGACCTTTATAGAAGTAGAATTTTCTGATGTCAACAGCACCTTAATAGTTAGATCTGTAATACTGTAAAGGTCAGAGATAACCTTGGTAATGGTATAAGAAATAGAAAATTTGGGTATGCATATAGCAAAATTGAGACTAAAGGGGAATAGTAATTAAATGAGAGTTACATGCTTGAGAGGAGACCAAGAAGGGAAAAGGGAGCTATGAGGACAGCTAGAAGGAAAGTCAAGAGATAGGAAAGAGATAGCAAGTTGTGTGATTGGTACTATTTGGGGATACCCATTGGGTAGCCTTGCTTGTGATCTCTGCAATCTAAGTCAGGGTAATTGTCTGACTATACATATTTCCACAAGTGGAAATGCCAGAGAGCAAAGTGCTGTCACACAGAGACATCTCAGGAACAGGGTGCTGGTGCCCATTTCAGGTTTGGCAACACTGATATTTATCTACCACTTCCTAAAATAATTTGACTGCAGATATATAGACAACTAACTTTGGAAAAGATAAAAGAACAAACCTCAAACTAAACTTCTCAGTTCATAAAAATTGTATAGCATTTTTAATAGACTGAGGGAGAGTGGCATAAATTCCAAATCCTGCATTAATGGAAATCTGTAAAACATAAATAAACATTTTGTAAGAACAGGAAAAATATAGTTGACAGTGTATTACAGGAATGAAGTTAGATACGAATGAAGACATTAAATAATGTCTTCAAATTTCAATCTTATTTTTTCAAAACTCTATTAATGTTCTTTGATATTTTTAACACAAATTAACTAAAAAGTTATAAGAAAATATATTGTTCAGCTGCTCTGGATACCTTTATCTTATGATGTGTATGGAACTATGTATTTCATGCCTGTCCACTCATTTCCTTATAAATGTTGGTTCAGTATTCATCCAACACGTGCACTTCTATGGTAGACCTAAACTTAATTGCAACATTTCAGTGTACATTGACTTGGTCAAGCAGAACTTCAATGTTTTATCAGCAGGACTATATAAAAGATGAAATTACACACCTGGGAGTATCAATAGAATGTCAGTGAAGAATTTGTTTTCTACCTGTAATATCTCAGTCCTGAAATAACACGTATAAATAAGACCCAAACACAAAAAGTACAGCATTTTTTTAACCCTGCCACCCATGTCAGCTTTTATTTTTTTACATTCTCTTTCAAACAACCTGTTATGCAATAACCTTTCTCATTATCTTCAGAAAGTGTTCCTGAAGTTAGGATTTCTTTTTGTTGTGCATCATTGTACTCTTGGAGATATTTCATTCCAGCTTTCCTTCTTCATGTACACTTCAACAAAAGGTTGTTGGAGAACAGCCTTTGGTCACGTTAGAAGAACTTTCTTCATCTAGACAGTGAAATAATCACAGTTAATATCAATGCAAACAAGGAAGAGTATTTTCATAAAGGTCCATTAATTTCCTTTTGAAATAAAAAGCCTGTCAGAAGAATTTTAGAAATTGAAATTTAAATTGAATTTCAAAATAGAAATCACTTTGATTCTAAGCACTTTGTAAATTTTAACCAGTTGTTGAAAATCAATAGCAAATGCACAAGTATAATAACAGCATCATAAGTTTATGATCAAATGCCTGTGAGAAAAGCTGAAAGCTACAGAAATTATTAGGCTTTTTTTCTTACTTTTACACTGAGCAATTTCAAAACAAATGATCTTTAGAAATGTTTCCCCTATGGTTTTCTGAACCACTCAGTCTCCCACTGGCTCTGCTCTGATGACCTAAAAACCATAATCATAGCCATTTACCCCTTAAAGGCTATAAGGAGATGCTGTGTGCAAGGTTCTCAACTACATGAATGGTTCTGGTTTTAAATTTCTCATCTTGTTGGCTGGTGGCAAATTGTTTTCAGATTCCTTCAGAAGCTTTATTTTTTGGTTTCCTTTTGTAAGAATATTGTTTTCTTAATTCTTCCGTAAGATGGAAGTGCCCTGCCTGTGTCAGGCCCAAGCAAGGATGAGGAGGATCTGGGACTGCCCTGTGTTAGACAGACAGGAAAGTTCCATTTGTCTCCAGCCCACCAACCATAGGCCATGGCTGAGCTCCACTCCACTCCAAGGGAGTGGCATCTTAGGGAAGGTGTATTTAAGGAGTGAGAATTGAGGGAAAACATGAAACAGTCCTGCAGACACCAACGTCAGTGCAGAAGACGGGGAGGAGATGCTCCAGACACCTGAGCAGCCTGTGATGAAATGCATGATGAGACTGGCTATCCTCCTGCAGCCCATGGGGAATCATACTGGAGCAGATATCCATATTAGAGCTTGTGGAGGACACCATGCCATAGAACCTGGATGCCTGAAGGAAGTTACAGACCATGGATAGTTCACACAGGAGCAGGCTCCTGGCAGAAGCTGAAGCCCAGGGAGAGAAGCCCATGCTGGAGTTTGCTGCAAGCCCAGGCTTGCTGGCAAGGCTGGTGATGCACAAGGGACCCAATTGAGCAGTCCATTCCTGTAGGACTGCACTCCATGGAAAGGACACAGTCTGACGCAGTTCTTGAGGTGCTGGAATCTTTAGAAAGAGGCCATGATGGATAAGTCCTTGAAGGACTGTATCCCATGAAAGGAAACTCATGCTCTAGAAGAGTAACAGCATATCATGGTTAACCTCAGACAGTAACTAAAAACTAGCTGTTCAGCCATCCCATCCCATCCCATCCCATCCCAACCCAATCACCCCCAACCCAGCTTAGTGAGATGGGGGAGAGAATCAGAAGATTAAAAGTGAGAAAATTCATTGATTCAGCTAAAGGCAGTTTAATAGGTAAAGAAAAAGCTGCATGCACAAGCAAAGCAAAGCAAAACAAAGAATTAATTAATTACTTTCCATAGGCAGGAAGTTGTTCTGACATCTAAAGGAAAGCAGGGCTCCAACAGACATAATGATTTTGTGACATCACCACGAATATCCTGCCCCTACCTTCCCTCTTCTTCCCCCACGAAAGAAGAATGCTTAAATGCTGTGCACGATGTCATATGGTATGAAATGACCTCTCTTGTCATTTGGGGTCATCTGTCCCATCTGTGTCCCCTCCCAGCTCCTTTGCACCCCAAGTCTCTTCACTGTAGGGGTGGTAAGAGAAGTAGAAGAGGTCTTGACTTTGTGCTATAACTAAAGCATCCCTGAATTACCAACAGTTTTCAGCATATATCCAAAGCACAGCCCTACTCTATTTGCAGTCAGAAATAGCTTAAGTTATTTTCCCCCAAAACAAGACTTCGTTGCCTGTGGCAGTTACTGGTAAGCAATTGCCCTGTGCTTTTTTGAACCCATAGGTTTTTTAAAAAGCACCTTATTTTCTTCCCCTGTTCCATTGAAGACAGTGAGTGAGCCATCCAAGTCTAACCCTGCATGCACTGCATATATGCAGAAATTTAATTTATTTTTTTCCTAAATAAACAAAATAAACCAAAACAACTAGATACTCTTGATACTCTTTCTTTTTGAATGTGGCGTCTTTCCTTTTGGAATTCAGGTTTAATCAAACCTGAATCAAGAAGAATCAAATCCATAGACAGGTAGATATATGTAGAAATCTGAATACCTTCTTCTCTAGTTTAACCATGTCCCTGATTTTATACACCAATATCCTGATAAGAAGCTATATGCACAGGTTAAATCATTTGTATGGTTTAACAACAGCTCTTTTAAGTTCTGTAATACCTTAAGCTAACAAATATCTACTCAGAATCTCTCTTCTTTGTTTTTTCTTTGGTTGTTGTTATATAAATAATAACAAATACTTGACTGTGACTTAATCATGATACAAATAGTATTTTTAAGATTTATATAATGTTGCTCTACTTTGGGAAAATTATCTAGAGATACATGAAATAGCCAATAACCATCCCTTCCTGATATCTTAAATGAATCTTAATTTTATAAAGCACGTAAACAGAAGGAGTGAAAAGACAACTCAGAACCAGTAGACAATATGCATATGCTGTTTTTCTGTAAAGGTAGACAACTATACCTCAAAAGGATCATTTCCCTCAAAATGTCCTAAGTTCTTTTTATCTTTCCTGCTATGCATTTTACCCTTTACACAGTGGTGATAAATGAACTCATTCTCTTTGATTATTCTACCTCTCAGAATGGCTTTTAAACTTTACAGTTTTCTTTAAATTTCTTCTCTTCCACTCTAACAGAGCAAGCTTTGTAAGTCATTGGAAATAGTACAAAACAGAAAAAAAATCTCACAAAACTCCTCAAATATATTTCCAGTTTTAAAATTGTGTCTTGAGAATTTTCAAAAATGAATGATGTGTCATGGATGATATATCAGGAAGCTTCATTCAAGTGTGACACAGAAATTCTTATGCTGTCATACATCCCCTTTGACACTTGTCTCCACATAAAAGTACTTGAATTGCTGAGTTGCAATGAATTCACTGAAGGGGAAATACCATACATTTTAATATTTCAAACTGAAAATTTGCACCAAATTTCTTCTCAGCAAACTAATTCTATAAACATTATGTGCTATTTTTAGTTCTAGAAACAAATCTGCTATTAACTTATTCTTCAAAATGAGAACTAAGACTCAGACTCCTTGTCTCTGATAATTTTTTTTTTTAAATACCAGCTAAAAGAGAATAGTCCCTGTGGGTGACAGCAAAATTAACAAACCCTGATGCGTACATGTGGAACAAATTCCTTGTGTGTCCTTGGAGCCATCATTATACAGGTTCTCAGTAGAGCGCTTTCTTTTAATCTTCTTGCAATCTAACAATGACTTACATATCCTTTATTCTGTCCTAAAGCATAAAAGCCTTTGCTGAAAGTGAAAGCTACAGCAGTTTGGGCTAGGGTTTTTTTGTGTTTTGTGTTGGGGTTTTCTGGTGCATTGGTTGTTTTTTCTTCCTCTTCCCATTATAGCTTTGTGACCTATGAAAGAAATGCAGAATTCAGGCCAGGAATTTCAGGTGAAAAAGACCAAAACAGCCTTTTTCAAGTTAAAATTTGCATCCCAGAGTAAGATACTCACAGAACCTAATCTCCTAGACTGTTTGGACCTGTGAGTATTAATTTATTTATGATACTGTTAACTATACCAAACATATTTGCAATAATATTTCCCTTCTCTCTCCACCATCATGTGTAGGTCCAACACAATAAAATTATATCAAGGAGGCTGAATATTTAGTTTGTTAACTAATTCATTTCTCGTCAAAAATCTCATTTGGCCTACATTTGAAAGTGCTTTTCAATATTTTGGAATGCAAACATTTTCTCTCTTCTCTGGTATAGGAAACTGAGCTGCAGAGAGAAACAGGAGTAATCTAATCTGTATGAAGAGACTGCACAGAAAGAGTAATTCACCTTAATTCTACACATTCTTTTGAGCCATTAGGTATTCTCCATCTGGAGTTCATCTGCTTAATAAAGGCTTATATAATAACATAAATAAATAGCCAGATACTGGTCACAATTGCCTACGAAAGGGTTCTTTGTATACAACACGTGTCATATGCTTTTTATTACAGCATCTGTAAATATTTTGAAAATAAAAATTCCATCTGTAGTTCAGAATGAAAAATAAATGAAATACAAAGCCAGTGGTTAAGAAACATGTCAATCTGAATTAAGTAAATGCAGTACTGTAGGAGTAAGAGAGCCAATGCAAATTCAGAAATGCCTCAATCATAAACTGGTAATACCATGTCAGAATTTAAAACAGTGATGCATTCAAGAACATTTAAATCCTGGTTTCTGTGTTGGCATAATTAATTAAGGTAGGTTTGATGTTGAGTTTTATGATTTGTGCTGGGAAATGGGCTGAGACTACCAATTCATTCCTCATTCATCATTCAAAGATAATTATTTTCAGTGGCTACCATGTGGACTGGACTTGAACGAATATCTTTAAGTATAAAAAGGAACCTACTCCTTAAACAAATACCAGTATAAGGGTTCTTGCTTGTTATTTTTATCAGATTTGGTTTTATCATGCATAAGAACCCCAGGTTATACAATAACAACACATTTTGAAATATAAAAATAAAGAGAATAAAGGTGAAAATGCAAAGTTGGGATCATTACAAGAACATTTTTTTTAAAACCATTTTTTTTAAACTTTACCAAGATAGATGGCAACTATGTAAGTAGATGGTTAAGATTTTTTACATCATCACAGTCAAGAATGCATTTAATAAATTATTGTGTCACTTTTTTCTCCAAAAATTCATTTCAATAAATTGTGCAGTCTATTTTTCAATCACATCACTGGAATTAGTGCAATACTTGGCAATAAAAACAGCAAGCCAATTCTGCTAATGTGCAAAGGAAACTATGACAGCAAGATTTTCTTGCACTGGTAATCAACAATCCTGAAAAATACAAAAGTCAAAAAGATCATGATACATTTTAAAATAAACAGTTTTACTTGAAAAACTATATCCTCATGTAATTGATTTTGAACAAAGTTTCATACAAACAACATAAAAAAAAAATGAATTCTATTTGCCTAACAAGGTGACAGACATTTTGTTTCATTGATGGTGAATAAAATGAAGATCTAATTTAAATAAGTATTAGAATGTAGTAGAAAATCCTGTGTAGGAAAAGTAATCAAATTCTGTGGCAATAGCTATTACATCCCTGAAAAGTTTGTACTTGAGGAGAGATGTGGAGCTCTCAAGCTCAAACATCATCAACATTGAAATGACCTTCTTTGTCTAACAGATATTCCACTTACAGCGGTATTTCCACACATACACTGCCCTAGGTTGCTACAGAGAATTGAAGATAGTATTTGTATAAATAAATGCAGTGCCACCATATGCCCAGCAGGCTTAAAGCTGTTGAAAACTTGGCCTGTAGTATTCATTAGAGTAAAACCTGTTTTAGGCCATCCTGAATAAAATGCAGCGGTAATAAAACAGCTCTGGTCTCAAGGTACAGAAGTGTAATTTTCTCTTTGTTGTGAGCTATAATTGGTGAATATATTAGTATTTGCAACTTGCAAGGAAGAGAGATATTGCCTGCTATTGTCTTCACAAATAGTTGTAACTGCTTTGCATCCTTTGCTTTCGTGAAGGGTATGACATTCAAGTGCCATGAACTGGAAGGAAAGAAGTGTGATATTATTCTTAGACAGAAAACTGAATGTTCCCCCAGCTAGAGGACTGCAGCCAGGAATCTTTCCCAAGGAAAAAATTAGAGATGCATATTCATTTATCTATGAGAGGATTTTCTGTAAAGTGTATCTCTTCTCTATAGGTGGCACAGAATGCAATTTATTAATTCCTAGCCTTAAAATGAAGCAGCATTTATCCAAGAGATTAATAAATGGCATGCAGCCTTGATATATTGCCAAACCTTCCTTCAGTTTATTTTTGAATGATATACTGCCTTTTCATAAATACACATTCATTAGTAAAAAGCATTAAACAAATGTTGTACAGAAGTGAAAACAAATCTGTTTGCCAAATTGGTTATGCTTGAGGCAAACATGAGAGTTGGATTTTTGTTTGTTTTTATTTTTGATTTTTGAAATAAAGCAGGAATAGTACTCCTTCTGATTTCATTTTCATTTGAGCATTTTTATGGTTGCTTTCTTCAATATGCTTTTACAAGTAATAAAAAAATGCTTTACCTTTAAGAATTACTTTTCTGATTTATACAACAGGTATTACACTTTAGCAACTTTAAAATATGTTTTAAAAATGTATTTTCCTTCTGCACTGTACTCCAAAAATTGACAATAATTTTACGTACTGTTATTACATATTCTCCAGAGCATTAGCAAATGTATAGAAATTTGCTTTTGTCCAATAGTCAACTGGCAATAGTTTTTATGATTATGAAACAAGCCCAAATCACAGAAAAATCTAACCCCAGAGGAAAAGAGAAAAATCTTACTATTCAAAATGTTAAGGTAAGCCCACATCTGTTCTATTTGTTTCATTAATGAGATTAAGGTGATCAGAATGTAACATTATAAATAAAATATAACATTAAACTGCTGTATGTTCTCATGTATGGCCTCATGTTCATTTCCTACTAAGCCACAAATTTTATAACCTATTCAACAGCAGTAAAATAAGCATGTATGATATTCAGTTGGTCAGAGTGATCTTCCTGCTGAAACATAAACAATCACATGTTTTTATTGCAAGAAGAGTAATACGTTTTAAAATATCAGTTCAAAACAAATACTAATTATTGGTTTCAAATTCTGTAAATTTTTATTTACTGTTGGCCAAGTGTTTCCTTTTCTTTATTTCTCTTCTGAGAGAAATGTCAATGGAGAGATTCCATAAGGAACAACAGACTTGTGTGTCCTGTAATGCCTTTTAATCTGCTGTTTTGCAGATGAAGAACCAAATTTTGTTTCATTAACTAACTTTTATTCTCTCAATCATATAGCAAAATGCTTTTTTCCAACCAAAAATAGTATTGGGCATTCAAATACATTTTCCAAAATAGCAATCATATCCCATAAGGTGCAATTATCAAATTGCATTTAAAGAAGCAACACTGCAGATGAAGACATTTATTAAAGTATTCCAGCTAAAATACTGAAAGACTATAATGACAGGCTGCTTTTTAAAGCATTGCTTTCTGCATTCTCTTGTAGGACACACATGACAGGACTGTAATTCAAATGGTACTTACTTTGCATGTGTACAAGCTGTAAATTCTTTAGTAGGCATCTGGAATTTGTTTGGCAATAAATTAAAAAGCTTTGAATAAATAGTGTTTTATGCATTTATATACAGGAAAATGATTTCTTCTGTTTTAGTGGGCATGAGATTTCTGCACTCAACAAAATGAAGGTGAATATTTATCCTTTACATATCTGGGAAGTATATAATTTTTGTTCCTGGCATTTATTTTGAAAGGTTTTCTATCTGATAATCGTCATTAAATCTCTCTTAACACACAGGAGTACATGACCAGGAAAAATGCTGTAATTTTAGTAAGTTTTATTGCATTGCAAACAGCTGAGTCTGTCTTTCATGCAATCATTAAGACCTAATTAAAAACTCAGAACATCTTTTACTTATTGTTATATTTTTTCAAGCATTTAAAAGTAAACTGTGACTAAGTGAATTAAAAAAAAAACCACCTCAAAAGTTAAAAAGATTCTTATTTCTCAAGATTCTTCTGTTCATAAATATGCCATATAGTTAACCATATTGTTTACTACTGTTTGTTCAAAGAGGAGAAATTAAGGATATCACATAAAGCTCTAGTGTCTTTTACACTTCTTACTATTTAGTAATCAAAATGTCCTAGGTAACAGGAATATTTTAGTTGGCAAAACAAACCAATAGAAAAACAAGCAAGTGTTTTCAGGCACATCCTCCCTATCCATCAACAGCAAAAGTAGGTTACATACAGATTTTTATGCTTTGGGAGTTTTTGTGCTCTCTGTGAATAAGTATTCCAGGACTCATATGAACAATTTGAGAAGCCTTTTGTTTCTGAAGTTTGAGAACTTTAGAAAATTATTCTATAATTGAGATATAAAGGTTTCAAAATAATAACAGGAATTAAATTTTTAATTGTTCTTCCTTTAAATTAAAGCAAAATGAGTGGACCTATATTTATAATTGAAGTAGTTGATCAAATTCTTCATGGTATGTAGAAGAATTTAGAAATATCACAGATCCATAAAATGTGTTTCCTAGTCAGAAAATGTAAACCATGTCCATGTATGGCTAAAAGCAAAATTTAACAAGAACATATGTAAACACAGAAATTAGAAAACTGACAGAACTCTAGGGGCTAATATTTATTAATTCTATAGATACCATCCTGGGAACTAGACACACTGCAAGAGAAAGACAAAATGTCATAAAGTGACAGTTATTTTTTCTGTCATATAAATTACAATAACTAAGGAATATAATTTCTCATGCCTCCCATTCACTGTCAGTTCATAGATGCACTTCTGAGGAATTATTTTATTTTGGAAAAATATCTAAACACAAAATGAAATTAAAAGTTAAGATAGCACTAGTAATTTAATGAGGAACAAATGTAATATGTATAAAAACGTACTCTTTATACAGCCTTTCTACTCAGTGGAACACTATCAGCTTTTTCCCATTTTTGATACAATGTTGACATTTCTCAGACATTTCTCACTCGTTTCTAAGCATTATTTCTTTAGTTAATGCTCCTAAAAAGGAAACCATGTCTAATCATGCTGCAATTGTTTATAATTGTTCACAGACATGCTGGTACTGAAAGATTTGGAGAGACACAGAGATTTCCTCAATTCTTACTGTGCCTAGACTAACTGAAAGGCACCCTGTTTTCATTGTGTTAATTTCTTGTGTAGAAAACAAGGCAATCCTGGAGACTAGCATGTGGGCCTCCTGCTGCAGAACTTATCAAACTGTATAAAAATGAGATATTTTTAAACAGTCAGGAAGTACAGGAATGGTTGTATAGAACAGCCTTCTATACGTAGTCAAGTTAGGTAGAATAGGTTTTGTATGTGGTTTAAGATAGTGAAAACAGACTTGAAGGGATCACATAGACGTATTTGGAAGCTGGATTGCATGAGTTTACTAGGAAAACATTGCAAGGAAGTGTCATTTGATCCAGATGAAGGTGTCCTTGCAATCAAACTCCTGTCACAAATCAATTCAGATGTCACCAAGAAATTTATTATCTTTTCCAGAGTTGTAGAAGGTAAATTAACTTCCCTATTTAAAAATTATTTAATTATTTTCAAAGAACTGTCTCTTCATCAATACCAACAGAAGTGATAGCTGGAGGTTAGCCATCATCTGTTAGGTTTGTGTCCTTGTATATTTTTGTTTATGGCTTCTTCCTTTTCCTCTTATCACTTGTTTCAGTGAAAAGCTCCTTCACCAGATACAATTAAAGAAGGACTGGATGCTCCTTCCACCAACCTTTGCAAAAAACTTTTGGATAATGGGAGAGAATCTCACAAGCAATAGCATGTTTCTCTAGAAGTACAGTTAAACTACCTTGATTTAAATACATTTGCAATTTCATTAATTGAATTGAATTTTTTCACTGAATTTACCTGCACCAATGAAAAAATTAACACATTTCCACAAGTTAAGCCTTTGTTTTCATCAATATGGCAAAATGTTAACAAGATTTCTCCTGAATTTTAGAGCTTTTCTAGTCTTACGCTTTTTTGCAGTTCAGTTATCTATCTTGCTTACGTTTGAAGAAAATATCAGAGTGATTATCTGTGTTGTGTAATCACTTCTTTCATACACATTGTCCCTCATAATTTACAACACCTTTTACTCCATCTCCTCTGAAAACTGAGTTATGAAGCATAACTTTCATTACTTTAGAGTGAAAATTCAAGAGGCAACAAAATTCATAGGCAACCAGAGGAACCAGAAGGTCCTATACTTAATTCATAAACTTCAACATTAATTACATAAATTAGTGTTTAGCAACATTAAAACAGAAAGTTTTGATTATGACTTCCACAGTAATATTCAAAGTAGCATTAATCATTCTAATAGTATAGAATAGTAACCACTGTGATAGCTGTGTATGTCCTTCATTTTCCTCCTTCTCTTACTTCTCTCCCTTCTTTCAAACAAATTTTATGAGACTGACTTACCCCAATTTAAGCTTCTAAGTCACAAACCTAAAACAAAGTTTATCACTTTCAACTGCTTTGTCCTTTTGCAGACATTAGAAATAAGCAGTTTCAATAACTGATTTAACTCAATGCAGAATTAAAAAATCTGTGGTGAAACACTTCCAGAAGATACTTATTTCTCTAATAAATACAGAGGAAGCCCAAAATTTTCATCTCAAACAAAGGAGTAGTTTAATACATGATGTAAGGCTGTTCAGTATTGGCTATCAGCATCAGCATTGTGGGCTCACTGTAGATAGATCAGAAATAAATTCCCCTGTGTCTAGGACAGTGAAGTCTTCACCTACAGAATATACACAACTGAAAATAAAAAAGCTAATTAAACCCAAATAATGTAAATTATATTGGATTTTAACTTACACAAGTGTGTTGACTAGCAGCACTTCTTGTATAAAATTGTTGTGCAAAAAATACTGTAATTAATTATCTAATTGCTATTATTTCATGCTGATATTGCCTACATAACATTCAGCTTTTGTGATTTATTATGAGACTGATGTTTTGCATCACTTGAAATTCTTTTAAATTTTTGATTTCCAGATTAAAAGTGTGTCTGTCAATTTTTCATAATGACTGATGATTAATACAATCTAGAAGTTCACAAAATCTTTAAAAAGAAAAAAATATTCATAAAGGCTTCCTTTCCTAAAGAAAACCTTAACTGAAAAACACCAATAAAACACAAGTTGGTACAAAAATTATTTATAATATGGATCTTTAAATGAAAAACTGTAATATTTTATGGTTTCTTCCTTCAATAACTGCCAAAAGGAATTTCTTTCTATATGTAATTGAGTTGGAAATGTGTTTTAGTATTTCAAAGAGAGTTGTTTAATCTGGGTCTGTAAGCAAAATATCTATAAATTTCTTTTTTTCTTAAAAAAAAAAAAAGGAAAAAGATAGAAAAACCAGATTAACAATAAATGTGTTAGTGCAGATTTCAGTTCATGCTCAAGAACCTAAAGATCTGCATCAAGATCTGTTTTATATTGCTCTAAACATTACAGAAATCACAATCAATTTTGTTCTTTTTAATTCTACAATCTTTCAACGTACTGTCCATGTTTTCAATATACTGTTTTGCTGCTGTTCGCATACAATCATTCTCATAAGCTGCCATCACTGGCTGCGTTGCAAAACAAGCAAACAGGTATTGTTGTTAGCTGTATATAACATTTTTCATGCTTCCTTGCCATTTCTTCCCCTTCTGGCTTGCATGGAAGAGGGAATAAAACCAGTTTAAATTTCTTCAGGTTTGTTGTCCATTTACTCCCACTGGTTTGTAAACAGTGAAAAAAGTGCAAACCCCAAAATGGTATATCAGGGAAATGCCTTTGTTAAAGTCTATTTTTAAGAACTAATCATGTAAGCTACTATGATAGAAATGGAGCTTATGTTAGAAGTATTTGTAGTGAGAAGCAGAATTTATAACACAACCTAATTTACCTAAATCAACTTTTGAAAAATGCAAGTGTAGTAGATTTGCAAGATTTGTAGTCATTTTTACTTGCTGATTATCACTTTGTCAACTTACTATTTTTAAATTTTGTCCACACAGATTTATCCGTTTTGGAAGACATCATGATATCTCTTGTTTTGACTTCTACTATATCATTAAATCCAGCCTTTTTTAAGGAAAAATACTGCCAGTTGGAAGTATAGATTTGGCCTATTACAAAGCAATTTTGTAACTATATGAGAAGCTTACACTATGGGATTCAATTTAAATCAAAATTCAATTTTCCAAATGTCTAATCTTCACCAAATAAATTTTGCTTGTTAACAAATCCTATTAAGTGTTAGATAGAACATGAAAAGTAAATGGTTTTGTTGGTAAAAATTTAATCCTATTGGTTCCCTTTGTCCAGTGGCTGACTTAGGCCTGATTAATTAACCATAATACAAAGATGAACAATATAAAACCAAATCCCATGGGTTTTATGAAAGATAAGCTGTAATTAGCCAGGATGGAAGTATTCATAAACACTTATCTCTCTTGAATATTTTTTTGTTGGGATGCATTTTTTTTTTTTTTTTCATATCAGAGGGGAAATGTTTAGTGTTTGTTAACTGACATTAATCTTTTCCTGGGGCATGCAATATATTTCAGCTTCCTTAAAAATGTTAATGTCAGTTAATCATCTGCTTATCTGCATTCCTCCAAGTTTTTATCTCAAAGCAATGAAAAAATCTTGCTCTCTCTTTGTCCAAGGTCAGTGATAATCTTAAATATCTTAAAAACATATTTACACAGTATTTTATCAGTTACCAACACCTGAAGCGCATATACATTCTGTTTCATGAGACTGTTTTTCATTTTCAAGCATTTTAAATTTGTATTCAAGCCATAATTTCACAGTATAAAGTTTGCCACCATGACAGGTGATTTTCCAGTGCTAACAAAATCTTTTATTTCTACTGACATGCTTGATATTACACAAACCTCAGCCTATTATCGTTGGCTTCAGTAATGTACAGAGGAAAAAAAAGTTCATTTGGTTAGAAATTAACATCAGGTTTACTCGTTCCATAAGTCATTACTTGCAAAATTTTCTGAATAAAATTTCCTCATATATGCTGTTTCTTGTTATGCCAATACCATACTTATCTTTTGATATAAGTAAAATAAGCAGTGTGCTACTTTTTGGGTTTGGAGATCCAAAGAATCCATACATGATAAAAAGTACTTAGGAACAAATAAACTTAATTTGCATTGTAAAGCAAGAAATCCAAATATCACCAAAATAGCTCTGGAGCAAAGTTAGAAATTTAATGTATTTATAAGAGTGAGCAAAAAAGTACATTGGGTTAACAAGCTTTATAACATTTTCTTTACATGAACAAAGTATTGTTCTGAAGTTTGGTTTTTTTTTGTTTTTGTTTTTGTTTTTGTTTTTTTCTATAGCACTCTTCCATTTAGATATAGATGCGAATGGTTGTACCACTGTACCATAGTTCCACTGCTTCCAGGAGGCCAGAACTCCTGTTTGGAATTCAAGTCTTCAATGATTTTGAGTGTGTGTGTGTGTCTGTGTGCATAAAAATAATTTTATAATTATAATAGTTCTGAGTCCTGCAGGATCTTTTTTTTAGATTGCTTCTAGGCTCTATTTAGTTTCCAAATAGGCACAGGATGGTTCCATTTCATTTACCTCTCTTTAAGACAAGAGCCTGCATGATATAACTGTTTTGAAGAATCTCTTCCAAACACCAGTATAGTTGAAAATATATTGCACATGGTTTATTTATTTTATCAGAGCTCTTGAATGCACAAGCATAGGATGATAACAAACACCCATGAAAGTATAGTCATCATGGTTATATTACTTTATAAAGAACCAAAACATGTGTACCTGTCTCCCTGCCCTCAATCCCCACCCCCCAAAAAAAAGACAAAACCCCAAGGTTTTAAAAAAACCTAAAAATTTAAAACCTTCACACCCTTACTTAACTCAGAAATGTTATATTTAAAATATCTTTCCTAAACTTATTTCAATAAAGGTCTTGTAAGCAAATAACAAATGTCTGGTTAGTTATCCCTTGTTTTGTATATCAAGAGAGCATAAAAAGAAATGAAAACACATTTAAAGCAAACAAAATATCAACAAGAAATAGCCCCAAACAATAATGTATTTAGTACAGCCACAGGAATATACCTTAGTGACATTTATAGCAGAGATTCATTTTTAAAAGCTATTTACTTCTAAGGCTGGAAAATAAAATCATGGTACTTAAAAGAAAAATAATATGCGAGGTGTTGTAAAAAAACCAAAAGTGAAGAATGATATACATGCATTTATAATATTGTACCAGGATATTTCCAGCATTTTGTATTGTATCCAGGAGGATACTGCACTTTGTATTACTAAGCTTTTCAAAGCATCAGATCTGTCTTTCGGTAATTTGTACAGCATCTGCTTTAATAAGTCTGATCGTGAGTAAGACCAATAAATGTCACAAGGATAAATTACTGGTGGAATTTTAACTTCAGCACCAGTCCTGTAATATATTGTCCATGAGCTGATAATGAAGATTAAAATCCTTTTATTCTGCCTGACTCTGAAAAACCTGGGACTTGATTCAGAGCCATGTTCTGAACAATATTGAACACCTTAAATTCTCACAGAACATCTTCTGATCACAGAACATCTTCTGATAAAAATCAGACTCAAATCTCTATTCAGCTCAGGTTAATGAAAGTTTGGCCACTGAGTGCTGTGTTATCAGAATTTGTCCCATAAGTTGAAACAGTAGTTCAGTTTAAGAAATAATACTTCTAAATTGTATGGGAAATAGAGACTCATGTAATAGAACTCCACATAACATGGAGCTCTAGTGTTTTACTTTATTCAGCCTAATGATTTCCATTATCTCTTTAGTTGATAGAATCCATTTCAAAAACCAATAATCTCTTGAAATCCACTGAGCCACAAATTAGTCATTAGAGAAAATTTTCAGAGATCATTACCTTTTCTATAGATTTTAGCTTTTCATTTCCTAAGTACCCATGTCTAGTGTTGTTCATAAGAAGAGGAGGGTAAAGTATTCAGTTCCAAAAGAATAATTCTAGTATTATTTATACTATTCACTTGTTTTTAATTTGCACTGCTGCAGTTTTATTAAAGGTCAACTCTGTATCACTCTTAACCTTGAATTTATAAATGTATACTATTAGGTTTTAATGCAAAAAACAAATGTCATCAACACTTCATTGTGTGCCACTTTAATGACCTATTATTTTCCACAGGAGGAATTTTTTGTTTTTCTAAACTAGTAAAATACTCTCTGTCACACACATACACTCACACACACACACATATATATAGAGGCATAATTTACAGCACAGAGGGAAAAGTAAGAAATGTGGTTCATGATTCCATTTTTTCATTGTCTTGGTTTGGTTTGCTTATTGTTTTTCCTAAGTTATACCTAAGGAGACCAGGATTTTTGGCTGGAAGGCTGGGCTGAGAGCAGTTGAGTTCTGGTTTGTCTCAGAAAATGTTCAGTCCACAGTAGGAAATTAGAAGATGATAGAAATCTGAAATATTTCAGGGAAACCCTTCTCAAAGTACTTTTAAAACAGGTAAATACAATATAAGTAAAAAAATATTTTAGGGCAATCTAGTCTCGTTATATTAAGTAATATTAAGCAAAACTCTTCTGAATAGGTCTGAATACACCAAAATTACTTATCAAATTATAAGAATCAGACTCATAATTCACCAGGTTTTCCATACTTGCTATGGAAAACTTCACTACATAAGTAAATGTTTTTTCTTTCACTGTAAAGCATGAAAAAGTTTTGCTAAATAAGTTACTAAAGTATGTTCTTCCTAGAAACAAATAGTAACACCAGCGACAGCTGTGCAATCACTTGGAATGATTTATGTGCCGTGACTACATTACTGTGTTGTTTACTCTATGCTTTTACTGTCTAAATTGGCAATTAGTTTCTGGAAAAATGTATAGAGCAACAGCAAGTTGAATACTTGCAAGGCTGCAAACTCTAAGGGCAACACAAATCTCTCTGGTTTAAAACCTTAGTGTGGTCCTCTAAGTGAACATGAAAGGCTTTGGCCAGGGTAGATATAGTCCTTAATAGTGGTAAGATTGAAGCTGTGACCATGCTTGACAGACTTTTGAAGAGAAGTCAGATGCTTAAGGAGGAGAATATTATTGCTTGTGAGGGAACTTGACTAACATTCAGGACTGGAATGAGGATGTCACCCAAGAAATGTTAAATTTTATATATATATATATATATATATATATGTAGAGATTATTTTTCTCCTTTGATCATTCTGTGTTTTCTCTCTTAATATTTGGCTTTACGGAAACAACTGTGTTCCTGCCTTTTCAAGGGAAAGACATAAATATTTTGAATTAATGGTATCTTGTAAGAAAATGGATTGTAGACATGTGGCCTATAACTTATTGTATGACCACAGGTATTGTTTACACCTTTCTGTCAGCATTATGCAGTGCTAACTCAGGTCCTGGCTGAAATGGATTAATTTAGAAAACTCAAGAAAATATCAGAAGTTCAATCAATTTTGTCAGCCTTATGGCAGTACCACTTTTTAAATAGGTATGCAATATCTCAGGACTTTTTGTCAGTTATACAACATTAATTTTTAAGCTGTGGTGTCTAAAACTTGAAACATGAGCTTCAATTTTGAGAAATATTCTGATTCTACATTTCATTTTGACTTGAGCAAATACTCAGAGATATCAACACCATATCACAGGATGGACATTGGAAACAAGAAGTGTTGTGTGAGAAATTTGGACTGAAGGATTATTAAAGTAATCCTGGAAGCATTTTTCCTCAATTTTCTCTACTTGTAGGGAAACTGAAATCATAGAAGCAAGTAAGTACTACTACTACTACTACTACTACTACTACTAATAATAATAATAATAATAATAATAATTTTCAGAGGGGAGATGATATCCATATTTTAAGACTGCTTAATTTCTCATCTACCATAGTTATGTTTAGCAAATTTCTGAATAAAAGATAAATACCCCAATTATCTATTCATTTAGTTTAAACAGAAGCCCAGTTTATTTGTACACTTCCATATTTGTTTCAAGTCAGTAAATAGAACCAAGTTTCATAGATTTCTCACCTCACCTACTGAGACTCTTTTTCACTGAGATTATAAATGTGTCTGTCTGTTATCTTTGGAAATTTGCATGAATCACATTTACATGTTAAGCTGTGTTCTGCTGATAAGTCAACAGCCCTCCAGATTTTCCAAATCTTATCTAAGATATCTCAGAAACTCAATCTACAATAAAAAAAAAAATAAAAGCAAACAGGAGGGAGAGAAGAGACAACTTACTGGCATTGTGCACCTGGTCCTATATATCACTTAAACTATGTCTAATGCATCTGTTTTATTTAACAAGACCTCTTCCTTGCCTTCCTGAACAGCACTGCGGTGGTATGTCTCTTAATTTCACTGGTAACAAAGTATCTTTACATGCTGACTCCTCCTTTGTGACCAGGACAAGTGGAAAATTTTAAACTTTACAAATATGTTTCATTTTAATTAAAAACCACTAACCAGACACAAAAACTTGCAGCAGTCATTTGACTGTCATCTTGCCTCAGAATTACTGCTTTTTCTTGAGCATTTTCAGCTCTTAACATCAGGCAAAAATGTAGTGAAGATTCAAGTCACTACCTTGGGAGACTCATCCTTGCCCTATTTTCTTTAAAATGGACAGAGAGATATGCAAATCCATATACATGCCTGTGCCACGAGACATGGGGACAAATGCCACTCTCTGTGAGGGGATGAAGTGTTAACAATTCCATCCTTCCCAGGCCCTGGTAAACCTGTCCTTCTTCAGCCCCGGCTCTTGGTGCCTCCAGCAAGCAAATCCTTGGTCATGCGAGATGCCATCGCACCAGTCAATATCCGTGTCCTGCCCTCATAGTGACACACAAAGCTATCATGTGATAGCTGTGACTATATTCAGTATCACCAGACATTAGATGAGTAAGCATTCACCAACAACGAGCAGCAAGACTTCCCAGGTAGGTGGGTAGTGAGTGTGTAGTTATGAAGGGACAAAGAAGGCTCTCAAAGACAGGTAAACAACCCTAATTCCAGAAATGCCTAATTATTTCCATTGGTCACTGCTGGGCGTTAGATTACGTAATCATCTCCAAACCACTCAAGAGTCAAAATTAATCCCACCAGAGTGTGAAGGAGACTTGGGAGACTTGGGACCAACATTGTTTATGTTGGGTGGCAGATATTTTAGACAATACTTCAGGGAAAATGATGCAAAGGGAAAAGCTGTGAAATTTGAATTACCTCTATCTGTGTTGCTCTGGAAATTAATATTCCTCATATAACCAGCTCCTTGCTGCTGTCCCCTTAATTTTGAAAATAGGCTGTGAATTTTTAATATATAACTTAGTCTTTTTGTGTCCTTTAAGAAATTTATTTAGTAAATAAATATTTGATGTGAATTGATGAGAGATGTTCTGACAACTGGTTTTGGAGTGGACTCTAAAATTCATTAAGTACAAAGGATTCTGAATCATCTGTACGAACTAACCCATGAAGAACATGGTACCATGAAAACTCAGTAATGCTAATTTAGAGAAGTGAAGCTACTAAAGCAACTCAAAAGCAACATGCTTGCTGTAGCTGGCTCACCAGAGAGGTGTGTGTATCATGAAACAGAGGATTTGCTTTGTATTCCCTGTGTTGCAACAGCATAAGGGAATGCTGTATACTTCAAAGCCTGCAGAAATAGTATTAAAATACTATGCAGGTATGGGGAACCCAGCATGAAACAACCTCCTCTGTACTATCTATCGGGAGCAGCCACTGAATAAACAACAGCTTACCAAAAAAAAATGCCGTGTTTCAGTTTGAAGGGCAATAGCCAGTTTCCTATAAAACAAAGGCCAGAAATAAACTGATATTTATACTATGTTTATACAATTAAAAACTGGAACAAATTAGAGAGCTAAGTTGTTTGATATATGTAAATTTTTCTTTTCTTCTAAAATTAAGGTATAAAATAGTTTATGCCCTGGAAGAGGTTTCCGGAATTACTTGACCTGTAAATTAAATTCTCCTAACCAAGCACCATCCTTGTAAGTGATAAATAATAAATTATTATATAATTTTTGTGTGTTTTATGAATACATCTCAATTAGCTAATAAAACTATTTTTTCCTCCTTTCAGATATGAGCAAAATAAATGCTGCTCACCATGCAGATAACAAATCAGATAGCAATCCAGGCTGGTGAGGTAGAAAATAGTGTCATACAATGTCACCATTAGTATTAAGTAATGAAGGTTTAGAGACAAATCTCTTCAAATATTTGTAGGTATTATAACTATTTTCACCCATCAGAGTATTGTATTTACTGGTGACTTACAAACAGTGCTGTTGCAATGTGGCCATATGAATCAAGGTGGTTGTAATTGATATTTAAGTTCTTTGTGACTCAATGCCTGTTTGATTTATGGTTTATATATCACTGATCAAGGTATTTTACAAGTTAAAGAGTAAAAAAATACTCTCTTGTATTTGTCTTGGATTCAGACAGGACAAAGTTAATTTTTTTTGCAGTAGCTGGGAGGGGGAATAACATTATTCCATACCAGCTCACTTATTGCCAGGGGCAGCGGGGAGAAGGGACTCTCTTTGGGGCTCCTTCTGGCAGAGAAATCCACTTGTAACAAGGAAAAGTCTATTAATTCAGCATCACGAAGAAGATCACAGTGCTTTATTAGTCTACACGATTTTGGGGGAAAAAGAAGGAAAAAATATGAATATTATTCATAAGTAATCAAAGAAAACTCAACTGAATGAAAAAGCTAGACTAAGATACTGGGCTTTGAAATAAGTTACTAAAACTGTTATAGGACAATAGGTCATGGTTTTCTGTAAGATGCTAAGAATAAATCTACTGCTATCTGTTGTTATCCTGCTAGGTTAAAACTGTCCTTACTGACACTACTGTGAAACAAATAAATTCATATTCTAAAGTTATATTCCATATATGTATTTACAGCATGGAAGTTTGCATTTATTTTTTAAGGAATAGAAAAGGTGTGACTAAAGAAACCAGTAAGTTGTTCACAGTATTATCTTTAAAGACATTTAATAAAATCAAAACTCAGTGTAAAATGTCAATGCGATATCACTTTCCTCTAGCACTTTTTGCAGCCAAGTTTATTGAAATATACAGTTTTAGGTAAGTCTAAATTTTGCATTTGATTTTATGAATCATATGGGATTTTAACACCCTTTTCCTTTTTAATTAAAGTTGTATTTAGATTTATTTTTTAAGTAGTACTTTCCTTCACAGTTACAGTAGGTCCTTAATCTTATTTTCATTTGAGTGACAGTAAAAACTCAGTCCCTTGAAACTACTTTGCTTGTTATCAGCTTCTATTCACAGTATGACAGACACATGATAATGAAATCAGTGACATTCTCTTTTTATTTTTTGCATTGTACAGAAAATATGTTTTTTATTTGGTTCAAAATTAATAAAGACCATAGTCTTTGCACAAAACTTCCATGTGAATACAAATCTGTTTTATAGATTTAAAGTGATCTATTTAAATATCAATAAAGCAATCTATCTAACAATCTATAGGGATTGCATCCAAGTTTGGATAACAATATGAATTTCAACCGTCTTTTCAGCCATGGTACTGGACTGACACGTAAATACAAAGTTATATTTAATTTGGAACTTAAAATATAAGTAATGGAGTTGATATCTATCAACAACTTAATGTTTTGACTCAATTTTAATTCTGTATATTCATATGTGAAGAAAATTTGGAGAAGACAGAGCTGATAACTCTTAGGCAATTTTTAGTGATTTTCTTTCCTGTATTATTTGCTGGCAGGTAACCCATTAAAAGTATTTAACTGGACTATGTGATACTGTTAGTTCCATTTTTGGTTATATGGGTCAAACAGCAAATAAACCAATGAAAGGTTCTTAACTGAGCCAGATAAGTACAATGTGCATTCTTTATTGCCCTGAACCAGGTTTTAAGAGCAGCAAACTGTTCCCTGATTATTTCTTCATGAACCAGTACACTATAGACCTGTTGCACAGTCCTTTCAAAGGACTTCATGGCATGAAAAGTTGAGTTGCATTCAAAATATTAACAATGTAGATGAGTCAGAGGGTAAATGTACTCAGGCTTCTGCTGGGTTGTTGGTAAATAGCAGTCATCCTCTTCTTGCAATCTGCTTCTGGAGCGTACGTAACACAAATCAAATGAGATATGTAAAGTCTCTTATTCTATCTTTTTCAGGGTAGCCCAAAGTGCTACCCTGCAACTGGCCCTGTACAAAGCTAATGGATAGCAAGAGACAAGAGAGGGCCTTACTGTCCTAAGCCTGCCCGCAGGGGCCAGTGTGCTGTCAGATATGATCAGTTACATGCCTGTCCATGGAGCAGTCATGGAGACAGATGTATTCTCACAAAGCAGAGAAAAGTTTCTTGCAGCTGCTTCAGAAAATAATCTTTTGCAGTGAGTTGAAAACACAGCCATTGAAATTGGGAACAGGTTGCTACTGTGAAGAAATAAAGCTCTCAGAAAACTCATCTTCCAGACAGAAGAAACATTAATAAAATTCTGCTATAAAATGCAACCAGTTTCTGGGAATATGATGTTCACCTTAGGAATGGAATTGAATATCTGCATTGTGATTTTCTGAACATGGCCAAGCTGACCTTGGCAAGCAGTGAGTTATCTAATGGAGGGAGGATGCCAAAGCTGGATTAAAACTGAATAACATGGGTGTTTTGCAGTTGTTTTAGTAGAAAAATAATGATCATCATCTAGTAATTCAACAAGAAACCTTCCAGGTAAAATTCCATCTGTCTCCAGCAATGGCTTTGTTTACAGATTTGCTTAATGGGTTATGTTGCTCTGAATGATTATCTTTGCAGTGCCTAGTATAAGTCCTGCATCAGCAGAGCAAGCCTTTATTAGCAGAGTTTGTAATGTCTAACTATAGTACACTGCAATGGTTACTATATGTTTGAAGGGTGTTATTTTATGTCCTGGAGCATTAATAAACCAAAGCAACCTATGGTATCCATAGTAACAAGACCCCAGAAACTGTAGATTTAAATACCATTCCCAGACATCCTAAACTCCTTCTGAAGCTGGGGCTTTGTTTCAGCCTCCCCTCTTCTCCAATATAAAACCACCCCCAGCATTCTCTAAATTAGGAATCTACTTTCAGATTAAAATTTCCACTTAAGCAATCACACAGCACTACATTGTTAATAATGAAAGCATACATAAATTCGTAAAATATCTGGCTTCACTGTCCTATTTATCTTCGTGTAATAATTAGGTAATAAATCAATGTCCACTTCTCTCAGGTGAAGCTAAGAATGTAGTGCTGTGAAGGTGAAGTTAGATTAAATTTTTACTCAAAGGTTAGAGAGAAACCTTTTTGTATGGTTAAAGAAAATTACTCATATTTTATTTTTAAATTATACTTTGATTTATTTTTAAATATAATTGTATGTTGATTTGCTAAAATCCATTATGTATGGAGAAAATGTTTTGAAGAAATGAGTTGCACTGAATTCCAGTTATTTGTTAAAAATGAGTATTTGAGATTTTTTTTTGACTTGTTAATAAGTAAAACCTGCTAGTTTTGGGGCATTAGCCTGATTTGGTAATTTGAGATAAATGTAAGAAATTGATACTCTTAAAGATATGATAGCTATATTGATATATCTATAATAAATATCTTTTACTTCAGAATATATCTGATATTAAATGAATTTTAAAAAATCACTTTTTTTTTTTGAGAAAAACAATGTAAAATGCTACTTCTACTTCTCTACGCAAGGCTATAAGGGAAAGTTTTTTTAGTACATATCCCTGAATTTTAATTTTTAATTTTTTTAAAAAAAAATTCATGTATTGACTTATAGTAAGGAACTCTATTTCCTGCTCAGCAGATGGAAGAAGATCTGAAAGATTCAATGTTTAGTGTAAAGTTAATGTTAATAGCTGTTTTGACAGAAGGATGCTTTGGAAAAGCAACAACCTTAGCTACTATTTATGAAGTGATGTTTTTTAATAGAATAATATGTATAAAAAAAACCACCAAACCCCAAATTGTTTTACCCTTGTAGCTTCACATTAATAACTTTTGTTCCACTTTTGCCCATGCAACAGTATTCTGGATTTTCTCCAGCAATTTTAATATTGTGTTGACTGCTCTACAAATCTTGTTTTACAGTTTTCTCCCTACAGTCTTTAGATTAAGAAGGTTAATTAGGTGAGGATGATGTGTATCTCAGCCTTGTACTGACAACACTCAAGGTGTAACCAGTATGTGAATAAAAGTCCCAAGGCTCCTCAATTCCATGTTCACCTGCATAGAGTAGCCTGATTTGCCCAACTTTTGTCTTCACAAAGTGGTCCTTGAAGAGGAACTGTGAGAGTAACTTTCAGGTTGTTTTATTAACATGTTGGAACAGAGATTTAACATGTAGCAATCTGTGTTTCTGTTTCCTACTTGCTAATTTGTTCCCATGAAACTGTGTAAAGCGGTGTGCCTTTACCTTACTTTGAGGAAAAGATGTGAAGATGAAAGGAGCAATTGTATAAGACATCTTGGCTAGTAGCTCAGTTTTGTTTTCATAGTAGTGTTTTCATAGTGAATTGCCAAAATAATATGTTCCTAAACTTTAAACCAAGTACACCTCAACCTTATGGGAGTTTTCTTAGGATTGTTTCCAAATTAAATTCTACAGCAAGTAACCCAATTATGTGAAGCACTTTTTCTGCAGTGGAAGCCATATACACTCTGCTGTAGATGAACTAAACTTTCAGAGATTTGTTTTCAATCAATCTTCCATGTTTTTATCTATATATAAAAGCTTATTTTAAAATAAATTTTGTAACTTTTCTAAGTTGTCTTGTCCCTTTCAGGATTTTGGGCATCTTATTTATTCATGCAATAGCTCTCTCGTATTCAGAACTGAAAGAGATCATGGCTCATTTCCTAAGTTTGTTTTGACCTCATGCTTTCTACATTGTTCAGCATTAAAATGAATAAGGCTGTCTTATGGCTGAATATGCAGCAAACTGTTCTTGGGTAAAGTAATTTATTGCATCCATGGAAGAGTTGCAAATTTTGCTATTAGGTGGGATTCATTCCCTATAGGTAAACAAAATAATTTTCAGAAAGTGGTGCCTTTAACTTGCATTTTACCATCTCATATTCTATCAGTATTTTTGTTTTACTTTCTAAAGAAACTTACCCTCTTATATGAAAAATTCAGTACTGAAACACCTGTGGTTGTGATGTGTTCATCATGAAAAGAATTTTTATTTGACATATGATTTTCAAGGATAACTAGGCATAGCAGAAGTAACACTATAAAACTGATTTTTAGGCTTCGAGTTTAAGCTTAAGAAGTGGAAAGCAGGAACATTTTGATGTATAAAATGAGTAAATTTGATGTGCGAACCAATTAGAAAAAATCTGAGATGGAACCTCAAAATATTATTCTTTGCAAAGTCATTCGTCTAACTGTAGTCTTACTTCAGATTCATACAAGTTTACATCAAGATAATGAAAAGCTACCCTCAAAATTATTTTTCCCTTATCACAAACGCTTTCGCTTTCACAGGCTATTTTTACAGTACTTTCTATCTGGTGGTCTACAACAAATTCACAACATAAATTTAAATCTATTTCAATAGCTATTTTTCTTCCAGAGAAGACTTCTGACTAGCCTTCAGTTATGCACACTTCTCCCAGGTTACTTCTTTTCTGTCCTTCCTCTATATATAGACCATTGATTTCCCAAGCCCTTTTTTTTCTCTATAAAAATCTAAATTAATGCTTGCATATCTGTCATACCATTCATTATATTACTTGATATAAGAGAATGACCTTTTCTATTTTCTTCTCTGCTTAGTGAAAATATTTCCACTTACTTTAATTAGAAGTGGTTTCAGCTCTAAATTCTCTCTAGGAATGACTGTAAAATTTCAATTATCCATCAGGTATTGACAATTCACTCAAGAAATTTCATAGCAAAACCAGGCAGCATTACCTACAGAGTTTTGTGAAGCAAAAATAGACATTTAATTTATTATTTTTTTTTTCTGTTGCAGGTAGTGGAACTCATACTTTAAATTGTTCTAAGGTAGTTTTCCTGCGTTCCTGTTATTTATTTTGAGAAAAAAAACCAAGCCCATTTTTCTAACTTTCCTGAGATCATTTCAGATAATGATGACAGATAATTGTTTGTCACTCTAAATGATATTATCTTGCCACCTGTCTCAGTGGCAAGAAAGATTGTGAAAGAAAAATAAGATAGATAGAGATTTCTGTTCACAACAGAGCCATTTCTATCCTACTTACTAACCCCTGCTTAAAACCTTTCCATTAACAGTATGTCTAACATACTGATTTTTTATGTCTGGGCCTCAATAACTACATTACAAGATAACCAGAAGTTAGTATAATTTTCCCCATAAATAGTATTGGACAGCACTAGTGTTGTGTTCCACTGGGAAAAAAGAAAAAAAAAGAATACATAACAAATTTGATCTTTGATAGAGATCCTATTAAAATTCAAGTATGAAAAAAAAAACCCCACACTCTTGGTCCCTATTTACAAGTAAAACCAACATAATTGGCTTCTGCACACTAAAACAGTATCCACAGTTAAGTCCAAAGATGAATCTATGAGCAGTGTCTGATTTTGTTGGGATTTTACAAATATCCTCGTCCACTTGTAGACCTACTTAAAAATAAAGTATTTCAGATAACTGGAAAACATACTGAATAAAGGTTAGATAGCAGGATCTGTTGTGCTAGGACAAGGAGTAATGGTTTTAAATTGAAGGAGGGTGGATTTTGATTAATTATAAGAAAGAAGTTTTATGCAATGAGTGTGATAAAACACTGGAACAGGTTGGCCAGAGGCTGAGATGCCTCATCCATGGAAACATTCAAGATCAGACTGGACACAGCTCTAAGCAACCTGACACAAGTGAAGATGTACCTGCTCATTATAGGGGTGTTGGACTTGATGACCTTTAAAAGGTGCTTTTCAAGCTATTCCATGATTCTATATCACAGCAAAAATACATATTTCTCTGTTTATATGTATTATGGTAGACAATGTACTGGTGTTCAAAGAAATGCTCAGTTGAAACATTCATGTGTTTATGAAGTTAAGTTTTGATGACTATTATAAGGTTTTAACTTGTGCTTCAAGATTTTGTTCAGATGTAGAGTGGAAACTGAATCTATCTCTAAGGACAGAGAATGATACGCTCTGAAAGGACAATAACAAGCACAAGTATAACATTAGGTAATGACAAAGAGTTTTTGCTATAAGAATTTATTTCCTAACATAACTTATAAGGCAAGAACAAGACTGTAACAAAATCTCAAGTTTTGATATTAAATTAATATCTCTATATCTTACATTATTCCTTGCTGCACTTCATATTCAGTTCTATACTATGGCTTATGTTTTCATCAAAAATGACATTAAAAGTTCTCGAATTCACAGATACAAATCTCAAAGGCCATTCAGCAAAATCAAAACACAGTGCCAAAATTAAGACTTCTGAGTGTCCACAGTTTTGGAAAGATTTAATGTTGACTCCAAGACTCTAGATTTAGATTTTCAGTATTCTAATGTCATCTTCAACTGTTTCTCAACTCATCAAAACAGTAGACATGCAGCAGAAGGGCAATCCACATCTATAAATTTACAGGAAGAAATCAGAACATTGCTGATTGCTTAAAAGCATAAAAGCTTGAACACTGAGCATTCCTGTGAAAAAGGTCTGACTGTCAAGACAGCTAAGAACTCTACTGCTGAGAATTTTGTTTATCATAGAACAAGCAAAATGACTATTAATACTGAGAAGCTGTTTATGAGAGCCTTTTGGTGGGTAAAATATTAAAAATCACAAGTCCTTAGCTTCTCTTTGTGATTGAAGGTTGAACTTGATTAGGCATCTAGCTTTCCCACCAGTGGAATAACTTTCTTCCAAAAGGACTTAAATTACTAGCTCATTTGAAGCTATTCTATATTTTTTTAATAAGAAAAGCAATTCTCATCCATAATTACTAAGTTAGTTAAAGTATTTCAGGGTGAATGTAACTTGTTCTTGATATGCAATTAAATAAACATCATAGGCATTTAGCAACTTGTTTTCAGACCTTCAAAGATGTAAAAATTTACCATGAATACTGCTCATCGTACAAGCGTCAAACTTGGAAGGACAGGACTAAAGATGCCTGCACACACAGATATTCACTTCTACATTGTCTGACTTTATCAGCTTCAAGATCTTTATCATGGCATTTTCTATCTTTTTTTTTTTTTTCAGTCTTGGTTTCCATGCTTTTTATGCTGCATTTCCTACACATTAAGAGTTAGTTTATTGTTTAAATAAAACTGAGTGGTATGGTAATGGGTGTTAATGTGCACATCCATATATCTGTAATAGTTGTTTCTCTGGCTGATATTACACCAACTGGTGATATGTGAAAATGTTTCAGTATGGAATTAGAAAAATATCAGTACAGCTCCCTAATGGTTACCTTTTATAATTCTGTCATAAGACTGTTTATCCCTGTACCAAACTGTTTAAAATTCTAGGTGCTGATGTGTCTTAAGCAATTAGTGTTTGGTGTTATTTTTCACAGAGTAACTGGTATATATCATGTCTGAAACTGTATTTTGTTCCTATAGTCAAAAATACAAAATACCACTACCAAAATAGGAAAAGTAAACCAAATTTTACTCTGGTTAAGACTGGAAGGGCATTATGGAAGAGACTTATTTTTTATTCATTAAATTCCATGTTCTTTATTAAATGCTAGAAACATAAATTTACCACAAGGGTATGCTTATAATCCTCTTCATCCCCAATGCAAATTTTTTCACCTATAACACAGTTGCTCCTTTTATTCGTGTTATCTTATTTCTTTTGAAGGACAGGTAAAAAAAATTCAACATCCTCAACGTAGAATTAACAACACACAATCTCGCTAAGGAAAGAAAACAGTTTTAATTTATTTTTTGCTGATAAGAATTTTCTTGCCCAGAACCTTCCCTTCTCTTTTACAATTCTTTTATCTGTAAATTAACTCATTTAAACACAGATGGAACAAAAGCCCATCATTAACATAACAAGGAAAAGCAGGTAAGTTTCAGCAGTGCCCCACCTACTGTAAAGTATTAATAATATGCTTCAGCAGTCTTAATTGCTTTGGTGACCTTCTTAATTTAACAGATTTGACTTTCCCCATTTGTAATTTTGCAGCAATAATTGGATAACTAGGCAATGCATGTACCTAAACAAATTAGGGCTTTTTAAATAAAACTTGATTATTCACAGTTCATTAGACAAAAAGCTGTATTTTAATATTAATTGCAATAACTCCTGTAGAATGTCATTCAGAATTCAATATCATGCTCTGTTTTTATGCCCATAGAATCATGGAATGGCTTGGGTTGGAAGGGACCTTAAAGATCATCCAGTTCCATGGGCAGGGATGTCATCCACTAGGCTTGTTTGCTCAGAGTCCCCAACAACCCGTCCCTGAACAGGTTCCTGGGATAGGACATTCACAACTTCTCTGGTCAACCTGTTACAGTGCCTCACCACACTGATAATGAAAAATATCTTTCTTATATCTCATATAAACCCACTGTCCTTCAGCTTCAAGCCTTTAACCCTTGTCCTGCCACTACACATCAGTGTGAAAAAGGCCTCTTCACCTTTCTTGTAGATTCCCTTCAGGTTAAAGTTATTCAGAACAGTGAAAAGCTGTATATAAACTAATGCATCTGAAATATATTAAAACTGTTAATATAAATGTATTTATATTTATGGTTTGACATAAAATCTGCTTTTTGACCTCACTGAGAAAGGCCAATTCATTTCAACATTATGGATTAATTCAGTTTACAGTCCATTTTCTTTATAGTTATCTACATTTCTGTAATTGGAATTGCATCACTGAAAATCACAATATCAAACAATATGATATCCTTAGCTCTGAGGCCCAGGATTCAAAATATTATGATTGATTGATTTACGTACCAATGTTTCATTCATTTTTTAAGAAGCTGGAATTTTAAATCTTATTTCAAATAACATAAACCTATTTTGATATAAAGAAAAAGAAGAAAAAAAACATGAAAAAAGAAATGATCACTTCAATATTAGGAATATAAAAATTCCTTTTCTCAGTATTGATTCTAATAATGTATTTTGCATCAGGTTTTTTGTTAGTTTACAGCCTAATGTTGATTTTAGGCTTATTCTTAAGATGAGGACTTGAGTGAGATGATACAAAATGTATGTTGTGTCAAAAACACTAGTATTAAAGTAAAAAAGGAAAAATGTGAAGAAATGCCTCTGACAGGAATATTCTTTTTCATCACAGATCTCACAGTCTTCTCTTGTTCAGTAGGTAGTTTTTGTGAAAGTTTTGGTCATTTTCTGAAGATACTTTTGTACTGGAAATTAGCTGCATTATTCTATGAATATTTTGAGCATTTTTATACTATTAAATATCTCTAAACAAAGTGTGAGTAAAAGAAACCCCATGCATCCTAAAACAGGCATTATGACTGGAGAAGATATAAATAAATAAATAGGCATAGCCTGCCAACTTACTCTTGAGAAATTACCGCTGTATTTTTTCCAGGCTTAACTTTTCTGTGGGCATTCATATTCATGAAGGCAAAGGGTCAGTTGCATATATGACTTAACCACAGGAAATTTTTATCCTAGATACAGATCTAATTGAGGCAGCTGAAATGTGAGCATATTTTGCTTATCCCTGACCTACAATTTCTGTCTGTTCTAAAAGCGAGAATTAGTTTGGTCACCCTGCTGTCAGCCCAGGGCATCTTCTGACAAGAGATTTCTAATGCACTGAACAGCACTTTACATTAAGTGGTACTAATTACTGGGGCTGGGTAATCAGTTTGACCAGAAGTTGGAAGCATAACTGCAGACTATTTGAGAATTCCAGCAGGAACTACTGACATAGTTATTACTGTTTACTTTCTTATTTATTAATTCAATAAGAATAGATACTCTTAAAGCTCAAATATTCTTCATGTGTTTCTGTGTATTTAGTTATGATAAAAAGGGCATTTTAGTTTGTATTTGCTAAAAGAAAGTCAGAATTTCTAACTATTAATAAAGAAGGGTAAAAAAGCCCCATGGAAGTTTCTGCTTCCCAATACTAGTTTCTTCCTGAAATATTGCATCATTGTTTGGAAGCAACAGATAGCCTTACAGGAGTGTCAGGAAGGGAAGTTCATATATTTTTCTAACCACTATTCTGTATCATTATTTGTTATGAGTTATGCATATTTGTGTCGTGATTGCTTCTCCATTGACATAACAGGGATGGCAGTAATTGACTTCACAGGACAGTATATCTATGACAAATTTTAAAACATCCTGACTGCGATTAAATTATGTTACACTAATATTATTAGCATTGGTACATTAATCTTGTTCTCCTTGAGGGCAGGAAAATAAAGTTGGAAAAACTCAAATGTTTATCTGCATTTATTGCCCCCTAATGTTAGAGCAGTTTTTCACATTTTGCAGTTTTCTATTGCTTTTATCCCATTCACATTCTATCTTTAATTTCCAGGTACCAAGGTACTGTGAGGGAGGTTTCTCAAGGGCTCCCCTGAAAGGAGACTATTGATCTTGGGAGGCTCTATTGAAGTTTTGGGTTTTTTTTAAATTTATTGATTGGAAGGCATATATGTGTTATCATCTGTACGGACTCAAATGGTCTCTGAATTTTTTTACAGAAAGTTGTAGAAAAAACCCAGTCTGTGGAAGCAAGTCCCTTGGAGCTGTTTCAACATAAGTGCATAATTATTCAAAAGCACTTTTATGGAATTCTGGCTTTCTTAACACAGTTGAACACTATGCAGGTAAGGGCCAGTCTGTATAATGTAACTTACCCCCATTTTTAGGTATGTGTTCTTTCTGTATTTAACTGTCTTCTTTTTTCTTACTCCTGATTTTTGTGTGGTGATTTTAGCCATTTTTTATTTATTTTCTTTGTTTCTTTTTAGCTCTCTGCTAAATTCTGCCATTGATTTCTGTTTAAGTAACCTATTACAATGGAAATTAGCAGCAGATTTGAATTCAGAAAGACACTTTGTATGGGATTCATCTGATAAAAGCAGATGATTCCAGTGTCTCCATCTGAGCTACCCAAGGGTGTCTTTATGGCTAATAGACTGAAACAAGTACATCTAAAGCATTATTAATTTTACACATTTAAGGGAGGTGATTGTCCTGCTCCACTTTGCACTGGTGTGGCCTCACCTCAAATTATGTGTGTAGTTTTGGGTGCCACGATACAAGAAGGACAGGAAGCTACAATTCCTAACAATATCAGGGCAGGATAATGAGATGTAAAAATAGACCTACAGCCCTCTTCTTTCCCCTAAGCTCCACCACCACCTCCCTAGTGGTGTAGGGAGACAGTAATGGGGATTAGAGTCAGTTCCTCACATATGGTTTCTCCTGCTGCTCAGGAAGAGAAGTCCTTCTCTCCTCCAACATGGGGTCCCTTCCACAGGAGATATTTCTCTGTGAACTGCTGCAGCATGGGTCACAGGGTGCTGTCCTCCAAGAACAGACTATTCCAGAATGGGTCCCCCACAGGGTCACAGGTCCTACCAAGAAACTTTCTCCAGCATGGGTTCCTCTCACAGGCCTGCAGGTCCCTTCTAGGACCGTGGTGCAGCATGGGGCTCCCACAAGGTCACAGCCTCCTCTCAGGCATCCACCGGCTCTGGAGTGTGGTTCCCCCATGGGCTGCAGGTGGATCTGTGCATGCTGATGGCTCTCCATTGGTTGCAGAGGCACAGCTTCTTCACCATGGTCTGCACCATGGGCTCCAATGGAATTAACTACAGTGTCTGGAGCAACTCCTTCCACTCCTTCTCCACTGACTGGATTGTCTGCAGGGGTGCTCCTGTCATATATTTTCACTTTGATCTTCTCTTCTCTTTTGATTTCTTCTCTTCTCTGTCCACAATTACCTTTCCGCAATAACTATTTTTCAATTCTTCTTCAATACGTTATCACCTTTTCTCAAAGCTTGTCTACACAAACCCAGTACAAGCTGTCTGACTTATTTTTCTGTTTCTATTGTATGCTGTTAGCATACATGAGACCATGTAATGCAGGGAAAGGCAGGGAATTTTTTTGACAAGACAAAGTAATTTTCTTCTTGAACATGACTCATGAGAAAAGAAACCTGAACTGGAGGGGTGGGTGCTGCAGGGGTGATCTCTGTGAGAAGAGGCTGGACCTGGTTCCAGCCAGCACTAGCTTCACACCAGACTCTGTGTGGTACTGTGTAGATGAGGTTTAACATAGAAACAGTCACTACAAAAGGGATGTAATTTAATAGAGTGGGTCACTAGTACATTTGAGATGCTCTTTAGCATCCAGAACCCCTGTGCAGATCTGTCTGAAATAATGCCAGACTTTCAGGATTGCCAGGTGTTATTGAAGGGGTTACTGGAATCTGTGTGGGAAACCATGGGGCTTAAAAAGATATCATCCAACTGTATCACAGGACATATGGATGTCAGTTAATGATGCTATTTATTCTGATTCTCAAGATTCTCCTGACTGTATGTATATAGAATCATAGATTGACTTGGATTGGAAGGGATCATAAAGATCATTCATTTACAACCCCTATGATATGTATAGGGACATCTTCCACTAGAACAGATTGCTCAGAATTCCATCTAAGCTGGCCTTGAACACTTACAGAGATGGCACATCCACAACTTCCCTGGGCAACTCGTTCCAATGACTCTCTACCCTCACAGTAAAGAATTTTTTCCTAACATATAATCAGAACCTGCTCCTCAGATTGAATCCATTCTCCCTTGCACTGTACCTACATGTGCTTGTAAGATGTCTCTCCTCTTTCTTGTAGGCTCCCTTCAGGTACTGGAAGGCTGCAGTTAGGTCATTCTAAAGACTCTCCAGGCAGAACAATCCCAAATCTCTCAGCCTTTTCTCATAGGAGAGGTGCTTCATTCCTCTAACATTTTCCTTATAGCTAACTGAAGTCCTGAGTGTGGAAATATTTATATGTAGATAATATACGCACATTAGTTTTACAGCTATACAAAAAATGAAGTCTTTTGTACAACCTGAGTATCAACCTAAAATATGTTAGATAACTCATACTGAATTTCTTTTAAATCTTTGCTAAAACACACAAACCCCATTTTCTTATGTCTTATGTGATATCATGGGAAATATCCTGTCAGAATATTAGATTTTATAGCAACTTCAATACTTAAAAGCACAATTAGAAGGATTGTAGATTTTTTTTTTATTTAATAGATTTTACATTCTAAGATAGTTACACATTATTCATCTGCACACCTTATATTTCTTAAACTTCCTTTTGTTTCAGAGGTCACTTATGGTGAATTGAACTCTTCGGTTCTACAATTAATATAAATAATGAAGATTGTTTAATTTAATGAGCTTTCACTTTCATAACACTAGATAATGAGTAGACAGCTATGACTTTGAGCTATACCATAGTTTTCCTAACACTGCTAGTAATTAAAAGAGCCATTAATTGAAGTAACAAATAGGTTATAGCAAGAAAATATACTCCACTGTCTTTCACATTTACATACGTCATATATGATATTATTCAAAGAGTACTACACCAACCTTTTCCTGCAAAAGTGTAGCTGACTTGAGCATAAACTTTCACTTAACCATATGGAAAAGACAATAGTATACAATGATTTTCCTATGCAGAGTGAAAACAGTGAGGTAATATGAAGAGATTAGGGTCCTCAAGCAAGTATTTAAAGTGACCATCATTCAATGCACTCTACACAGCAGTATTCCCAACAGAAATTCTTAACAATAGAAGACTTCAGAACCTTAATATTGTGATTTTTATTATGTTTCCTAGCTTAAAGAGGTACTTGAATGGGCTTTAATGGGGAAACAAGCTGATGTTATTGCTTAACATTACTTTAAAAAGTGTAATTGTTCATAACTGACTACTTTTAGCAGTCAGATTTCACTGCATTTCTTGATATATTTAATGCAGGTATTGATTACCTAAATTACAAGTAAAGATATTCCTAAATGTTGAGTGGACTCTGTAGATATAAGTAAAACTTGTTTCTATTCCTTCCAAATTTAGGTGTGTAGAACAGAAATGCGCATTGAAATTCCAATAACCTAGATAACAAATTAATGGAAACTGAATTCCCGTATTCCTACATTTGCTTTAAGTGCACCTTCAGGTTATAAGCAGTGCACAGTAAACAAATATATATTCCATAGAGTGTCCTCTAACTGAAATTTACAGGTCTGCTATACTACTTTATTTAAAAAAAATACAACTTTTCCCTGTTACCGCATCTCTAGCATTTTTGCTAGACTTGTTAATAGTCTACAATGTAATATCATATCTACTGCAATTTGACAGCATTACCTCTTTAAATGCTGAGCACAAGAAAGGTATGTGAGTTTTACTGTTCATAGTACACAATAATTTAAGCTTCGTGGAAAGCATAGGCAGATTTTATAAGTGCTTTTTTAACTACAGAAAAATATACCATTTACTTTGAAGCATTTTAAAATGAGCATCAAGAAGTGTTTAAAATCTATCTAGTTTACAGAGCTGTAAGCTGTGATCCACATAAGTGTCACAGAGAATTAAAATATTTATTTCTGTACCAAGTTTAGTGTAAGTAGTATCAGCATTATGTTATCCTTGCTAAATGATCAGTTTTAGTAGTTTCATATAAAAAAGCTTTACAAGCATATGGTTTACATTTCTTCCTTTTGATATAATTTACAAAATGTTCATGACTTTACAGGAATTGTAATGGTCATCTTCACAATCACGGATGTGCATGCTATCTTTTTGTTAATTTTTTATTTTTTTTCTTTTTTGAAGTCTTTTAGAATTCAGATGCATTACCACTAAAAGTAACAAGAAACCCAGCATCCTATACTACCAATAAATCAAAAATCTCACGTCATAATACAAGACCATCTTTTAAAAAAAGAAAGTTCCATCAGCCAAACCATCCAAAGTCTTTCATTTGTATGGCATTATTTAATTTGTTGCATTTCTTCTACTTATATTAATTTTAGACTTCAATTCCTAGCCATGAATCTTGTTAAACATAAACTTTTTTCGTTTTTTTTTTAAATATGGGGGGTTGATTGCACTTATTTGTAATCATGTGTTTTAACTGCTTGCAGTTTTTCATTCTCCATAGCCAAACTTTTTGTACTGATTTATCATTTCCTACCTGGTATCTCCCTCGGTCTTAATTCTGTTGCATGCAGTTTTATGTGTGAAAATATTTACACATTTATAAAGATTACCTGCAAGATATCTCGCATACCAACTATTTATAGATTTTGTGATATTTGTGCAATTTCTAAATCTAGAAAATTTAATTATTTTCCCTGGTCTCCAGGTCACAATGTGGATTATCTGATTATCTATACAGTCATCATTATTTTGTGATAAACTGTATTTAAAACTACATGAATTAAAAAAATACTTTGTTCTTTTCTCACAACCTCTCTTGTGTTCTGCTCTCCAGTTGATGAGCTGTATGGATTATACTTATTAATTATATAGAGAGAGTAAGAAAATTGAACAATTGCTTTGTTACTAATTCCAATATTTCATAACTTTGTCTTTTGGAAACACTGTGTATGTTATACACAATTCACCACCCATGTACATATTTCTATTGTATTTCTACTTTTCATTCTCTTGTGTCATTATCCAAAAGCCTTTTGGCTTAGAAAATAAAAAAAAAAAAAAAAACCATAAAAACTTCCTTCTTTATATTTTATAGAACTTAATTTTTCAGATAAGTCTTAGATTTCTACTTATCCTTAAATTATTTCTGTGACAAACTTATACTGGTAATATGCAAACTTATATACTGCCAACAATGAACTGCTTTTGAGTGAGTTTGGTTGTCCCCTTAGAGCGTGGAAGACATGGCCTAGAGGGAAGGCCCCATGTGTAAAGGGCATGTACTGGTAGCTTTGTCTATCTCTTGTGACATACTGATGCACGTATAAGATAATAGATACAGCAGAATTCCTTATCTTCTTGTGCTCAGCTGGAAAAAGGAAAACAATTTTACAGACTAAATACACTGTTTTACTTCATGTTACTCTATTTCAGCTCTCACTTTTATGTTAAAATTGTGCCTGGAAAGATCTAAATCTTTCAGTTCCTGATTTGAATTGAAAATATTCTATCTGCTATTTAAGCTTAAGATGAAAGAATTGTATGAAACCAGCACAAGACTAGAAAACAGAGATGCTGTCTGGGAGAAAAAAAGATATCAAATACAAATAAAGATTACCCTTAAAGAGATCACCTTCTGATGGGCATTAGAGGAAATTACAAGCAATGAGTTTATATGCATGCACCCAATATTTTCTAAATTCACAGCACTCCTTTGAAATGTAGGAAGGAAATTAAATAGCTGTCTTTTATCAGTGAAATCTGAACTACCTTCAAATAATGTCTACATGTAAAGCTGTACAGAAAGGTTAGAGAATAATAAAGATTACACAAAGGTAATTGTGTTTAAGAAAAACGGTTATCAGTACAGAGGAAAAAAAAATATTATATGAGACCTAAAGGGGTAATGAGCACTGAAATACTGCAAATGAGAGGGCATAAAGGCAGTCTATCAAGGGAGCTTAAACTAAAGAGGAAAGAATAAAGGTTTGCAGTGTCAGAAGGTGGCTCATCCTGCCCTCTTGGAGCATGTATGTAAATACATACCTATTAAATTAAAACATCTGAACCTACATGAGAAGCAGGAGGTGAAAACTAGACTTCTGAAAAGAGCAATGGCTTTCTGAGTGGCTTTATTTTCATGCTACTCTCAATAAAAATGAAATGTTGCATGTAACCCCCCCCCCCCCCAAATCCTAAATTTACAGACAGAGATGACATCCTTGGATCCCATCAGGATATAAAGTCTGTTTACTAAAGGGACAGATGTGAGCATCACAGAAATGGAAGGTATAAAAAGCTTAATTATAATCTTTTACATATCTGAAAGGAAAAAAATCCATAAAAGGACAGATGTGGGTAACAAAGCAAAAATAAAATCATTAAGTAACTGATGTCTAAATCTTTCTATTGTCTTTTGTGTGCTTGAAATAAAAACCAAGGCTGATGTAAATACAGCCGATACAAAATCTGAAAATCTCATTTCAACTTCTTGAGCAAGGAAGATCTAATGTCTATTTATCTCATATCTGGCAGATTGGGACTTATTGGAAAATGGAGAAACTATGAACATACTCTGTATGATTCTGAAAATCATACAATGGATAAAGTGCAGGTTTGGAATTCAGAAAAATATTGAAACAGCTCCCACTATCTTTTCAGAGAATGGCTTAAGTAAAATGAGAAGCTGGATCCAAATGACCTGTGAAGGCACTTTAGAAAGCATTTCAATATAGAAACCTTTGTAGAATCAAAGCTGAGAAATAGACTGGGTTATAAAACTTTTATAAAAGATTCATTTGAAATACTGCAGGAGCAATTGCTAGCTCTAGGGAAGCAACTTTAAAAGAAAGTTGAAAGTACTAATCTATTTCTTCTTATAAAAAACAATGCATTACTGAAGTTATTCCATGTGGAATAGAGAGCAATCTTTAATAGAAAAGTTAGACTAAGGTTTTATAATCCAGTACAAACTATAAACTTCCCACCCACTCTTCTGTATGGAAGAGGGAAACAATGAATTTTCATCGATCTTTTCAAAATCTAGAACTTAGGAGCGATATTCATGCCACAGTTTATTTTACATCCACATTACAAAGGTTTGTTTTTTTTGACATCCTGCTGGACACATAAAATGTTGCTTAGCTTGGTAACAGTTCTATAACAGCCAAAATCTTCTTTGGGCAAGACAATGGATCTCACCTCTCTTCTTGTGTAAGTTTTGTGGTAATACTTGAAAAATCCAACACAAGCAAAAGCTTGTTTATATTACTCTCTCCTCACTGCTGAATTCTCATTTTAAACTAGACTTGTCTAGGCAGTGTGACTACCTTAGGAAGACAGGTCTTGAGTGCACTAAAAGGCCTGAAATAGAAACTAGATAAAATCTATTAGGGACTGTGGGCCCATGAAAGGTGTTTCTGCACAAATGGATATTTCAGACAAATGATTGTGACTGCACAATGATTTGGGAGGCCAGGCAGCATACTGAAGGCCGTGTCCAGTTCTAGGCCCTTCAGTTTAGGAAGGATGTTGACATCTTGAATGTGTCCTGAGGAAGGCAACAAGGCTGGTGTGGGGCTTGGAACACAAGCCCTGTGGGGAAAAGCTGAGGGAGCTGGAGTTGTTTAGCCTGGAAAAAAGGAGACTCAGAGGTGACCTTATCACTCTCTACAGCATCCTGAAAGGAGGTTGTAGTCTGGGTGGGTTTCAGACTCTTCTCCCAGGCAACAACTGACAGAACTAAGAGAGGTCCTAAGCTGTGCCAGGAGAAATTTAGATTAGGCATTAGGAAAAAAATTCTTCACTGAGAGTGGTTGGGCACTGGAATCATCTGCTCAGGGAAGTGGTGGTGTCATTGTCTCTGAAGTGTTTAAAAAAAGACTGGATGTGGCACTCAGTGCCATGGTTTAGTTTATGAGGTGGTGTTAGATCATAGCTTGGACTAGATGATCTGAAAGGTCTTTTCCAACCTTTTCTAGCTCATTCTGTGATTCTGTATCACAGGATCACAGTGAATCAAGAGTACTAGTTTGTTAACTCTACCAGCATTCAGGCAAGTTTTTATAAACTTACTGGCAAACATTAAGTCATGCAAACTGCTAAGCTTCTACCTGGCTTTATCCCCAGAAGACTGTCATTCAGTGTTACAGACTGTATCTGACAAGGGATGTAGATACTGTTAAATTTCCCTAACTCCAAGTAAGCATTCAGTCCTGAGCATGTGCTTAAAACACAAATGATCAGGGTAATTTCTCTATACAGCTCTAGGTTCTAGATAGTTGCCCTCATGACAGCTTCCACATTTATTCATTGTCAGAAGATGGAGGGAGAATAAAAAATATTAATAAATAATAAAAAATACTTTCAGTGGTCATCACTGAACTAACCAGTCTGCTTCACTTATGATTTCCTAGCTCTTCAAAAAATTTCAACCATATTTTCCTTCCTAAAACTATAATCAGTTTACTGATTATTTTGAGCAATAATAATCAATTTACTATTTCAATATTGCCTGAAAACACACTTAAATTTACAGCCTATGACTTTCCATCATTACCTCCTCAAAAAAGAACCACAGATCTACCTGGGGAGGGGAGGGAAAAGACTTCCAGTAGGGAGCTTTTGATGAGGACACCAAAAGCACTTTCCACATAGTTGCTGCACTGACATTATTCCATCACTAAGGAAAACTCAGATGAATTGATCAATAAATTATATCAAAGCACATTCATTTCAGAGAGAAAATGTACTGATAGCTTTACCAGCCTTGTTGAAAATACAAAATGTTTTATTTACAGACAAGGCTATTAATCTTACCAATCTTATTAATCTTATGTATAGCAAATTTAATTTACCTGAATACTCACCATCATTTGCTAAAGCAAGGGTGTGGGATACAAAGAATTAGATGATAGCTGTACAGCTGACAGCTGTAAGAAACTTTTCTTTTTTTCCGTCTTACTAAATATTAACAAAATGAGATGGGGCAGAATTAAGACCTTACAGGACAGTTTTTCAAAAAATAAAAGGTATTGTTCATATGACAACTTACAGATGGATTTGTCAGCCAATATGAAGATCTCTTTCTGGGGAGCCAAGGAATTCAAAAAATGGCATACAGAAGTTTTTGAACACCTGTTCCCAGGGAAACATATTTCCCAGATGTATTCTTATTTCTTGTCTGCTTCCATACTAAACAACTGGTATGAAGTCTCAAATTATTTGCCCTAAAGAATGACAAAGAAAATGGAGGCATAGTAAGCTGCATGGAGACATTTACATAATTATCTGTAGAAAATACGTAATCATAGAGATGATATTGGTGGCACTATTTAGGACCTGTTAACCGCTAAGAGTAAATAAGTTCAGTAATTTATTTTTTTTCTACCTGCAAAATTGTAATCAGATCTGGCTATGGTTTCAAATGAATTTCGCATAAATGAACACCGAAGAGCAATCATAGTGAAGAACACCATGGAGAGGTGCTCAGTAGTATTTTGCATAGTTCAGCACAAATAGGTAGAGATGAAGGACAAAGGGACATCTGGCGGCTATACAGATATATACATTAATCTTAATAGTCTGCATTGCTGTCAAAAACAAAAAATCTACGCTACAGAGAACTCAGTCTATCCAGACATAATTGTCACTGTCTATTTGAATAAAATATGCAGATTCATATACTTGATCACATAAAAATCAGATACTGAATTAATTATTTTTTAATCAGATTCTGTGCCTGTATTTCCTGAACAAAACAGCCAGTCACAGCTGCCTTATCAAAGCACATGAAGGAGTTAGTTGTGTTAGTGCTTTACCCTGTGCCTCAATATGGACTGGAGAAAAATGTTTTCCTCACTAAAATACCTTGGATTTAATCTGTAAAAAACATTCTTCACCCATACTCAGAAAAAAAACCACACCTGAATTATATATTACATTCAGTTTAATAAGAATAGCAAGGAAATTGCAGGATATATACATTCCCTTCACTCAAATTCAAGAAGGAAAGAAAAAGCAAATGGTTGTTAGCTGTTGGGTTCTTTCATGTTTTAAGGTCTGCTTTCTTCTGTACCCTAGGTTGCATGTAAGCAGCAGCTGAAAAGTTATTCTTAAAAGCACCACTATTTAATTCATTGATTCTTGTGTCTCCATTCTCTTGAGTAAAAAATACCATACTGCTTATATAAGGAATACCAGTTATTTATTTATTTATTTTTCTCTTTCAGATAAAACTCCAGCAAGCATCATTGTTCCCAGATAGATTCAAAATGTAGCATTTCTTTGCAAGCAATAATTTGCCCATTTCTGCATTGCAGAAACATAACATCCTTACAGATTAAAAATTTCTAACCATTGATATTGGGGAAAAGAAGCACAAAATTAGCTCTTCTCTGTCTTCTCCCTCTTGTAACCCTTCAGCTCATAATGAATAGCAATGAGGAACTACAGCTAAATGGAACAGTCAAGCTGTGATCTCAGCTATTAATACTCATAAGCAGTGATTACACAATGCTAAGTATTGTCATTACAACATGATTTTCTGCTGTTAGGTCACAGAATGTGCTGCAGAAAAATCTTTAAAAAGTCAAATCAATAAGACCATAAAAGAGTCTGATTTCTTTATTTGTTTTTAGCTATGTAGCACATCACAAAATTTCTAACAAAATTAAAATAAAATTTTAAATATTAATTTTAGAGACAGAATGAATAAGAGCACTAAGCAATAGAAAAAAAATAACATAAGTAATCCCACAGTATTTTTGCAATAGTTATATGAGTGATGTTAATTAAGTCTCTTGAAAAATAGGCTGTAAATGACATTCACATGTTTTAATTTATCTCAGTTATTAATTAAATGCTCCCTCCAGGGTCTGAAAACACAGTTCATTTTTTTCAAGATTCTCTTGATCCGAGTAAAACCAGTTCTGACTTTTCTTCGTCCTCATTATCTTTTCCTCAACACCTTAATCAAGCACTTTTTCAGAACTTTCCAAATTGGGTATCTAGCCCATAATCAAACCCATTTTCTGGCCCTGCAGGACACATGTTCAATACTTCCAAAAATCTTATGTCCCTTCACGAGTACACTGCTACCGCTTTCATAGATCCTCTAGTTTACAAGTCTACAAGGGCACAATAAAGCTGAAAAGCAAGACAAAGCTTCAAGGAAAAATAATTCTTTATAATGGTCCAAAGAAATATGCATACATATTAAAGAAGGGATATATGTGTATCACTCTCTTCCCAGTGTTCTTTCTGATTTTCAGATATATTTTCAGATATACTTTTTTTAAACTCTTCAGGGCTTTCATTGCACAGAAGGGATTGCTCTAAAAAGTTCTGGAGCTTTTTCTGTATTCATTCTCCTTTTGACTTTTCTTGGTCAGCCACAAAACCTTTCTCAAGTTTATCTTCTCCGGAGAAGAGCCTTTGACCTATCAAACCTGTTTTCTCCAGGTGGTAACAAGCTCTTTTTCTAGTTTTTCCTCTTTTTTAATAGAAGGTCAGTAGTACTTGACAACTGTACATTTTTCCACTTTGAATACTGATGCAGTTTCATGCACTGTTAGTTGGTGATACTTCTGTAAGAGCAGGTTCCATGATTCCTTCTGCTGCCCTTTTATTATACCCTTTCTTTGAAGTCTGGGTATGAACTGTGCCCTTCAACAGACTCTAGGGATGCTGGCAGACGACAGTAGCGAGGATCTAGTGAGGAAGTGCAATAAAACAAAACTGTGGGGGTTTTATTTGTTTGTTTTCTGAATATATAGTTTTACCACTTGTCAAATTTGGTTTTTTTGTGTTTATAACTCCAGCTAGCAACTAAGAGCCATCCAACCATTCCCCTCCCCTCCTCTCATGTGAGATGAGAAGGGGAACCAGAAAAGTGTAAAACCCGTGGGTTCACTTAAGAGTAGTTTGATAATTGAAGCACATTAGAATATTATTACAGTAATGGTAAGGATATTATTATTATGATAATTATCATTAATAGTACTAGTACTACTAATAATAACAACAACAATAATAACAATGGAGGAAAAAAGCACAAGTTTTTTGCCAGTGTATTATTTCTTAAATAGTACTAGGGACAAATAAAATAATATCTCCTGGTTGAAATAAAAAAAAGGAGTGACCTTCTTAAGATCAAAAAATACTTGTCCATCTGTACTTTTCATAGATACTATTCACAGAGACTATATATCGTAACAGAATCCTTCATTTGACAGATAAAACCTTTTGGACACTAGTCATGTATAGTATATCAGTGCTATAAAAACGGTAAACATCTGGTTGTCAGTAGTAAATATCCTTTTGTAATAGCCTTTCAAAAGAAATTCAGCTCTTCCATTTTGAGGTCTATTGGGGAAAATAACTTCCAGCAAGTAATAAGGCTCCACACAGTAGGTTTTAATACTGTATCTTTTAAGTTCACTATTGCAACCAATGTGCACCACTGCAGAATAAAATATTTCAACATAAAGAACATGTCAGACTATCCTTTGCCCCTTGGGAAATGGTGGTATGGGACCTTGTTTAGTCTCCCATTTTCCTTTTTGCAATTTCCAAGTTTAGTTCTTAAGAGCTTCTCTTAATCCTAGGCTCTAAAAGTAAATGACAGTGTGCTTCTACAAGGAGCATTTGCTGAAAGTTCATCTGTTGCAGTGTGTTTCTTGTTAATGGTATGTTCTGTTATTCCCCAAGTTGATGGTTTGGTCCAGTTGAGACCCTCCCACCCCATGCTGTCAATCTACCCTGAGTCTTCTGTCAATTCTATCTTATGCTCGCCACATGCTTGGAATGCCACTTCAGAAATCCCCTAAACTTGGATGTTTGATTAGTCCATGTGACCCAATTTCCCCCCCCACCTCTCTCATTGGATGATGATTTTGTGAACCCTCCCCAGGATATCTCTGTTTAGCTGATGCTTTGTACCCTCCCTTTGATCCGCCTCCCTATTTCAGCTGTTGCGCAGTCACATTTTCTGTCTTTTGCAACCAAGATTCTCCAGAGCAATAAATTCTCTATTATGCCATGTAAAAGACTCCCCTCTTGTCCTCTCAGAGCGCAGACTGACAGCCAAAGAGCCTTAGAGCAAGTGCTCTAGTCACACCTTGGGTCATCCTGCTCTGGACTGTGACCCACTCCTGTCGCAGGCCGAAGTGATAGAGCCAGATCAGCTCCAGCCACTGCGTTATCCATCAGCTTTTCTCTTCTCCGTGAAACAAGACTAGTGGCTTTTAGAGTTGTTTTTACATGTTTACTTATTTGTTGTTGCTATTTTGTAAGAACAAAGCCTTACTTTGCTTATAAATAAATTTCTGTACAAAGCCACTTTTACCTATTTGTCAATGTTCTATTTATGTACATTATATCAAGGTATTGATATAAGATTTCTTACATGTTGTATTGAAATTAGCAGAGAAATTTAATAAGAATTTTCTTTCTTATTAAACAGTGTTTAATAAGAAAGAAAATTACTTAGAAAAGGGAAAAACAACTCACATGATTGATTGTGTTAACTTACTTAGGTCACTTTTTATTTGTACATTTAATATAAGCTTCTTTTACCCAACTTCACTTTAGGCCAGCATGCTGCCTGTGTGAGACCACAGTACATATTGTATTGAGCCAGGCTTCATATATTGCACAGGCATTAGACTTCCAGAGAAACTTAATGTTTAACTACATTCTGTTATTATTTCCCCTGAGAACAGAAATACTTGAGACTATAAATTTGTGTCAAGATGTATTGGTTACATTCTCTTGTTTCCCTTTATATCACAATAAATTAACATGCATATGTGTTGAAACTCTAGCTGGTGACCTCCTCTAGTTAATAAAGCTTGACATTTTAATAGGATAAACAAATGTTTTATTTGTACAGAGTGGAGTATTTTACCAATGATCTGAATGAGATTTTGTTAGATGTTTGGTTGTTCTTTATATACTGGAGGTAAAACTCATGTTTGCTAGATGACCTATTAATCTGCTGATTCACTGAATGCATGTTATAATTTAAAGGTCAGGGCTATCCATTAAACTTATCAACATGGTGCAAGATTCCTTAAATCAAAAATGTTCCTGCGTGAACTTCATTAATTCTATGGCATGAATGCTAAAACAATAGTAAGAAAAGTTAATTCTCCAAGCTGATGGATTGCAGGCTGTGTCTCTTATGGCTACAGACCTTCAATGAAGTGGAGTCACAGGTAGTTCATAAACAAAGTAAGTAAATTTCCTGTAATTTATTTCCCACTAATTTATAACATTAAGAAAAATAATTCAAGAGTTGGTTCAAGGAATATGGGGTATAATCCCATTGTTTTATAGGAAGACATCAGAGTAGAAGAATTTAGACTGGATTCAGCTTTCAGTTTGATTTTGTGAGCTGTTTTAACTGAGACATTTAGGTTGAACCAATACAGAAATTTTATAACTGATATTATCAAATAAATAGAAAATAATGCACTGGTTATATGTTACTGTGAATCTTTAAAAGATGCTATGTTTTTATGTCTTAGTAAAATTAAAGAACCTCCAAAAAGACATGGCAAATAATATTCTAGGATATATAACATTATATAGCATCTATATTGTTTAGCCATGTAGAAAACAGGATGTCAGCTTCGTTTTTTCTGTTAACCTGCCATATGATACTGTAATTTATTGTGATTCTCCTAAATGTCTAAATCAACACTTAAAGAGTGAAAAGACTACTTGTTTGTTTGTTTGTTTGTTTTTTGTAATGAAGATTCATATAGATAGAGTTCCAAGCAGCATGCAAGTAACGAAAAATATATTGACAATTGCAAGTCCACTGGCAATGTTTAGTTGTGGGTGACCTTTAAAAAAATATCTTCTGCCTCCAGGCACACACATGCTATTTACACTAATCCTCTTAAATTTCCCTTACGGCTCCAGTATGCTGCTGCTTACTCTAACACCACCTTCTGCCTTTGGACCTAATTTCTCTATTTCAGATTGTTTTTTCAACTTTTGAGTGTAGCTGCTAGGAGGGCAAATTTTCCTGTGAAGTTTGCTAGCACTGTGCAGCTGATTTCAAAAACTCAGAATTGGCATTATGGAGTACAGTCTGAGAATTAGAGAAAGGCATCCCAAAGCAGATTTGCAAGTTGTTTAGAGGTAGAGTGCAGACTATAAAGGGGCTAGAAAATTCGATCAAAAGTGATTAAGATATATAAAGAACATTTAGACAATAATAAAGGTTTTTTTCGTATTGTTATATCTGCTGTCTGATATTATCAATGAGTTATTTTCTAACGATAAGAGACTGACATTCAAAGTTGTATATTAAAGATTAAAAATGAAATAATTTTTCACTGATACTAATTTCCATGGAGTGTGCTTTTTCACATTTTGTTTGCTTGTAAAAAGCCTAAATGCAATTAGAGATAGTTGTAAATATACACACAGATAATACTGTTAAGAAGTATGCACTCAGATAACACTGTTAAAAAATACTGTCTTACAAATGTGTGATGCACACTCACAGCCTAGATGTATCCTAGGGTGCATTGAAAGCAGCATGACCAGCAGGCAAAGGGAGGTGACTCTTCCCTTCTGCTCTCTCAAAACCCCACCTGGAGTGCTGAATCCTGTTCAGGGGCCCCTAAAATAAGAAGGACATGGTCCTAGTGGAAAAATTTGTTCAAACCATAAATTTTCCTTTCTAGGTGAAAAGAAAGTTCCAAATTCAGTTTGCTTTCGTGGGTTTTGATATCTTTATCTGTAAATTGCTCATTTAAGACTGTTTGAGCTAGATCTAGAAAAAGATGTGCCTAAAAGAGAGATGCTTCAGTTCAGATATTGTCAAGCCCCTTTTAGGAATAGAGAAACTCAATTAATGTGTCTAAGTGATCCAAACTGTGCAGCAGAAATGCTGAGTATCTCAATATATACATACCAACTAAAATCACATGGTGTGCAACAACATAGCCATTGGGAAATTCTAAAGATGGAGCCCAAACTTAAGAATCAATTTTTTTCTCTTTAAATGAGAATTTTACTTCCTCATAATACCTTAAAATCATGTCTGAGACCCTTAAAACCTTTGTTATTAAAATATATTGAAAACCAAAAGTCAATAATTTTTTTCAAATAGAAACAGACTTAAAGTGTGAATGAATAAAAATCTAAAAAAACTACATTAAAGAAAAGTACAAATTAATTCACTTCCTTAGTAGGTCAGGATGCAGTCCTCTGTGTCATAGCAATTAGAGTACTGGCTGTAGTGAAGTCTTGTTTATAGAAATATGTGTCTTTTCATTGATTAATCAATTTCATTTTAATACACCAAATCTTTAGTAAATTGTATTCAATAAATAAATTGTGGAATCTTTTTCCCCAAAGAAATAGAACAGCTTAGTGAAGACTGTTGTGTGACAGCTTGAAAGTAATTAGACCTCTGTCCCAGCGCTAGCCATCCACTTGTTTCTGTGAAACTAGAAGTAAGGTGTCTTTCAGTGTTAAATCTATTTTAAATCACTCAATGGGTTCAAAAATTTCTCCAGAAGAACAACTCTCAGACAGAAATACAGATTTAAAAATCCCCTTTTCCATCAATGAAAACCCAAATGATACTTATGCACTTAAGTTACCACAAAGATTTGTCTCCTACATGGAGTAGGTAAACACCTAGTAGGTAAACATACTAGTGCATGTATTTTAAGTTTTCCCACAGTGGGCAAATTATGTCAGCAAAGGGCTAGTCACACTTGTCTGTGTGAAGTAGTCTCAACACAGGAAGATTTAAAGAATGGCTTAGAAATTGGTGCATGCTCTGTTTCATTCTCCTTTCTTTCTCAGGGGATAAATGGACTGGGGCAATGGCCTTCAGCTGAGAGCTTATCTATTTAAACCTGAGATTTAACTATGTTGGTTTACATGTTGTCAGGAGTAAGACTAAGATTGGGTGAGCAAGGTGCCGTGTCTCTAACAACATGAAAGACGGTCATGAAGGAAATTAAGCTTCACCAAATTGACAAGGATGGTAGTACAGGTGTTTGAAAAGCTCAATCCCTATGTTAGAGTGGCTTGGATAGTAGAGTCTGGGAAATAGAAAGGAAAACTTGTAAGAAATACGAGATGTAACTGAAGTTTTATCTTGCAGAGATGTAAGAACTAGGAATCAAGGTAGAAAGCACAGCACTTGAACTTAGGAGGTTATAGGCCAGGATATGTGATGACAAAGAAGTATGTATCCTCAGAAATTCAGCCACTGCTGGTTTAAAAATTCTCTCCTTAATTCAATCTCAAGCACTTACCAAACTGAACTTGCACAAGCTCTTTTCCCAGGTTGCAAGCCTAGCTTTTAAGCCTGAGGAGCTTTGTGAAGCTTGAAAAAATAAAGTTAGAACCCTCACATATCTGTCCACACTGGTTGATATGAAATCCAGTTTTTTTAAAAAAAATATCTTTGTGATCAAACAAACTATGTTTCTCTGTCAAAGCAGGCTGAATAAAACCCAGGAAAATCGAGTTCCTGTCTTTGAAGTAGATGTTCCAGCTGTAAAGATATTTTGCTATATACACTTCTCAGCACTCTTTCTAACCTCATAAATCTTGAATTCTTTCCTGCATAGTGACATAGTTTCAATAGGAGGAATGAAGAGCAGTCCAAAAGACATGAATAACTTATAGGCTGACAGTTATGGCACTTAAAAGTAAGTGATAGTTTGTAAAGAGTCAGATCCTGTCACTGTGTATTAGTCATGCTCTAAGAACACCTCTCTGATTGAGAATTTGCCTTTGTCAAAGATTTCTAGGTTCAGTGCCCTTTCCAGAAGAAAAAAAAAACCCAAACAACAACAACTAGGAACATTTTTTTATCAGAAAACTACTGCTCAGGCTGAATGCAAAGTTGTGGATATTTAGTTACATAATATTTTTAGATAAGAAGCAATAAATAAGAAAAAAAAGATTCCCAAAAACCATAAAAAACCAACCCCCCAAAGAAGCAAATAAAAAAAGGACACACAAGAAGGGGACATAATGTGTCTAATTTATTGATTATGGAAGTCAGTGAAGTGGCATGGTCTTTATATACATTAGGCTATGGGAAAAAAAAGGAGCCCAGATATCTCAGTATTTTTCTAAATGCTCTTAATATGTGGTTTTACACAAAAGGAAGTTGAAAGACTGCTCTTCAGTGAAGAAATCTGAACCCTAAATCAAGAACTGAGAGAAGGGCTTAGATAGAGCTGAAGAAGGTACTTATAACGTGAATGGGTTGTGTCTAACTGCAATTTTCACTACTGATTACCTTCTGACATATTTTTCTTAGATTCTCCTGGGTTTTTAAGGAAACAAGATTTAAACTGTCTTTGCCTTTTCAGACGTTCCTCTTTTATCCATCAAAAACTTTGCAACTGATCAATTTCATTCAAATGTTTCAAAGGATGAAGGCCTCAAAATGAAGAAAAAAAAAAATGTTCTTTTGGATTCAGAGGAAAAAAAAAAAAACAGATTAAGAAAATATAAATATTTTATTAGGCTGCCCTATTGGCACAGACAGTCAGGGTATCAGTCACAGGAAACAGATTTCTGAACTCAATGAAATACAAGTAGTCTCTGTCACCAAGAAAAAGAAAGTCAGCAAGTCAGCATTTCTGTGAAAGGGCTGGAAAGACCAGGGGAAGAAGCTAAAAGTGATAATTCTGAGGTCAAGTTTTCATGGGCAGTACATTATATGGGAATATAAAACATGAGTTAAACTTTGTTGCAGCAGTTGCCATTGAAAAGGTTGCTTTGCACTTCCATTTTAAGGGCAAACTTACACAGACAGAAATAGATAAACCTTTTAGAGTTCATCCTCAGGCCTATCAGAGGCAGTCCATGAAGCTAATGCATCTTTTTGAATACAACTGGCACAAAATATAAGCAAGATGTGGTGTGTTGTCTTGGCTAAAGGACAAATTCCCACCTGGCTGCTCAATCACTCCACATCCCTGACAGTGCAATAATTCACACTTCGTAAAATCAAATAAGTGGTGCTTTTTTTTCAAATATTTAACTCTGTTTATTCAAATATTTAACATTTTTTCATGAGCATTGTTCTTCATAGGTGTTCAGAATGACACATTGCCTTGCACAGTTAGTTTACTTTTCTTAAATAATGGGGAGCAAAAAAAATTAGGTTAGGGTTAGAGTTACGCTAAAGATTATCTAATTTGGGGGTGTTTAAAATATATGCAGGTGATTCTAACCATTTATTAGCCAGGTAAAAATTGTTGAAACCACATTTGTGCTTCTTCCAGTGTGTCAGGTGGTGTTTGAAGGATTTTTTTTTTCCTGAGTCTCTCCATTATCAGGAATTTTCTTCACTGCTCTGTTTTAAATGTAAGTACCTTACTTACTTAACAAAAAAATTTAATTGCTTCACTTCTGTATTTCTCTTTTTTTGATCACCCTTTAAAGTTTACATTAAAGAAATATTTTCACTCTACTGCTCAAAAGAAAATGCCATATTCCTTAGAGATTTTACATTTTGAAGAATCATTTTAAAAGAAGGGGTGAAATGGAGTTGTGAAACTGAATTTAAAATCCATGGAAACCTGAGATTTCTTAGTATCTTGATTCTATCTCTTAACTTTCGTATCATTGCCCTGTCTTGAGTCATGCTTGCATAACTCTGTTAACACTGATTCTTTGGTGTTTTGTCTGAGATATTTTTCTACAGAGGTAGACAGTAGAGGCACCATAATCAATACTATCTCTCTTACTATTAACTTAATGTAAAATTCTTGTAAGGTTTATGGTATGACAATGCTTGCAACACAGCTTCCTCTATTCACTAGGGAGCTATGAAGTGATCTGGGAGAAATGATGGTGCAGCGGTGGATGAGAATTGGCAATTTTTCTTTTCAGAAGAATGTAATGGTTTGAAAACCTGTTTCCCAGGTCTGAAAAAGAGCTTTGATGAAAGAAAAATATATCAAAACAGAGACGTTTTTGACCTATCTACTTTAAAGCAGAAAACTTAACCTTACAGACATGTGAAATTCAGTGATGCTTAGTGTTTCAGGCATCTTAGCTGTGTTCCAGGACTCTGTTATATCTCTTTAATTTTCCTTCCAATAAGGAGTGAAAACAAGTCTTAAAATACACTGTGAGATTAATTTCCACTTCTCTAGGCAGCTATAAATATTAATCCCTAGCCTATACCCTAAAACCTCTAATGACTGAGATAACACTGTTTGCATCAAAATGCAGATCTCCTGTAGGCTGTGGAGTAGCATTCAAATTGGAATAAACATTAGAGGAATCCTGTACTAAAATCCAGAAAAACAGAGCTCTTTTAGTATTTGTTCTATCTGCATAAGCCATTCAAAACCTCAGTTTGTGAAGAGAGGGACAGTGTATGCAAAAAAACACTACTATTTCTACTTTGGGATTTTTTTAAGGAACCTGACTTCTTCCCTATCACAGCACTTTCTGAAATGCATGCTATTATTCAGCCACTGTTGTTTGAAATCAAATTGGTTAAAGATCTAACAGGTAACTATTAAAAAAAACACTTATGTATTTTATTGTAATTATAATACTGAATCAGTTATATGAAATTATATAGTATACAAGTGAAACATCAGTTTGAAAGTGGAATCAGCTAAATCCATATTCATATTTGAACACTGATGCATGTGCTTCTGAAAAAAGCTTACCTTGATCCTTCTTATCAAATGATTGTGCAAGGCATAGAATTTTAAGTTTTTCTAGCACTGAAAATTGGATTACATGGAAGGAACGTGAATTAATGGAAGCTATAGTAAGGCTTAGCTCATGAAGATCTCCATGAATTTAAAACCCTGCATTGATTCTGTCCTTTCAGAGGGAACACGTGTGTTCCTCAGCAAGTGAGAAGGCCCCTGAGACCAGTTGCATGTGTGTGTGTGTGCATGCAATAGCATTCCAACCATTCTAAATATTTGTGGTTCTGTGATGGGTTTACCTCCACATGCCCTCCAAGCCATTCTATCACTTCTCCTCCTCAAAAGAACAGAGGCAAAACTGAGACAAAAAATGAGAAAGGTCATGGTTTGAAATAAGGAGAGGGAGTTCACTCACCTGGGCAAATGGGCAGAAGAGATTGGATTCAATTTAGTTCAATTAGTTTCTAGTTATTAAAAACAAATCTAAAACCACCTACCTTCTCCCAGATCACTCCTTTCCAGGTTCAACTTTCTTCTCGACTTCTCTATCTCCTCCCTTCACCTATCTCAGGAACCTGGAGAAAGTGGACTCATAAGGCTTCATATCTCTTGGTCTTTCCTCTTCACACCAGTGCCCTGCCACAATGTGAGGTCCCTCCAGTGGGATACAGTCCTTCTCAAACTGTTCCAGCATCCCTTCCCATGGGCTGCAATGCTTCAAGAACTGCTTCATTGTGGCTTCTTCTATGTGATAGAGTTTAGAGAGCTTCAGGAACAGAGTGCTCCAATATGGATCCCACAGCTTCCATCAGAAAACCTACAATAATTTGGGCTTCTCTCCATGGGCCTTGTTTGCTGTTAAGAACCTGTTCATGTGTGGGGTCTCTGTCAGGTGCAGGTTGATTCATGGTTGACACAGTATACTCTAGGTTCCTCCACAGACTGCAGGTGGATATCTGCTTCATTGTGGTCCTCCATGGGCATCAGGGGACACCATGTGTTACCTCAGTCATCTTCATGAGCTGAGGGAGAATTTCTGTTGCAATGCCTGAAGCATCTCCTCCTTCTCCCTCTTGTCTTAACTTGGTGTCTGCACACTTGTTTCTCTCATATTTCTCAATCCTCTCTCAAATCTGCTGTGCAGCATTTTTTACCATCTCTTTAAAATATGATATCACTGAGGTGCCACTAACATCAATAGCAGGCTCAGCTTTGCCAGGTGTGGATCCATCTTAGAGACAGTTTGAGCTGATTCTTCCTGACATAGGGACAGCTCCTAGTCTCTTTTCATGGAAGTCACCCCTGAAGTTGCCCTGCTACCAAAACTTTGGCATGTAAACCCAATAAAATTTCTAAATATTTGAATAGTAAAATACAACACCTAAAGCTTTCAGATACAGCTGAATATAACAGAGTCAATCCACTGCAGACTCTGGTTCCTACCTTCATAGAAGTATGACAAACTATTTTAGCTCTTATTTGCATATCATTCAAATACGATGGCCTTCTGTTCTTTTGAATACGTGCATGAATTTTCAGCAGTGTCTCATAAATCTAACAAATACCTTTTCTGCAAGGGGTATCATGGAAGAAATACTGTAATGGGTATCTGTTTTCCAAGAGAAAAAGAAATTGAAAACCATAGTCAACAAGAACATCAATTCACATATTAATTCAGACACATTGCACTTCTGATGATATACATGGTTGACTTGGATTGTATTTGGTTTTCAAGGCCAATCTTCAGGAAAGACAGCTATAGTTAGGGGAAAAATGATAGTATCAAAATAATTTGTTGCAAATTTTTGGTCTTTCTCAAATTCTCCTGAGGACCACAGGAAGATAAATATTCAGTTTAAGATCTCATAAACTATTCTGTTTGGCTCAGCTCTAGAAAATAAATGAATTAAAGCATTTCTCATCCAACTGAGAGCAATACACACTAAACGAACTTCAAAAGCCCTCTGTTTCTTGGTTATGAAGGACTGTAGGAAAATGCTAGAAACACACAGGTTATTTCATAATGAAACTTTTCCTTTAAAACTCTCCTTTGGTGGTCCATGAATCCTGAAAATTCAAGAGTAAGGTCTTTACTTCCCACTGCTTACCCCCAAAAATATTGTTTGCTAAAGCACTTAACTTTGAGATTAAAATTTTAAATATTATGGAATCAAAGCAGGCAAACATGCAAACAACAAAACCACAGGTGAAAAAACAAACAAAAAACCAAACAAAAATAAGTCAAAAGCCTGGGATAACACTCTCATCATTCCTTCGAGATGAGAATCTGTGAATAAAAATCAATGATTTTTCACACTTAAATTTATATTTGATTTAACTGAAACAAGATAATTAAATATATACTTTTAAAAAGGGTGATGAACTGCTGAATGATAATGACAAAAAAGAAAGTTGGAAAATAAACCTTTTTCCTTCCCACTGAGTTTCTATAGTTTGAAAGTATTACTTCCACCCTTTTGCATACAAATTTCCTCTTTCTCCTCTGGTTTGTTTTTCTGCAGCAGATTCCCTGATTACTGTCCGTTTTTTAACCAATTTGTCTGTACCCTCTGGTCCAAAAAGTCCTCATCAAATCATGGTCAATTGTCCTTCCTCATTTCTCAGGATTTAACCTGATAAAATGTGCTGTAGCAAAGAATATACATAACAACAATCATCACCTCTACTGCTCGCTGACTGTCTACATAACACTATATGTTTGGCCTATAAAATGCCTAGGAACTGACTACATACTATTTGTCATAAACTGTGAATTATGTATTTTGATACATCTATCTTTTTCCCCCTTCTGTGATTATCAATCATATTATGTGTCAATTTCAATAGAAATGACAAATTTATTAAGGGTTCTGCTTTGCAACCTTTAAACAGAAACCATTTGAAATTTTGCACCAGTATCAAAAGAAAAAGTTCTATTTCTTACATTCTCCTTTGGAATGCTTTATTTCAGTAATATTCCTCAGTAATTCACAGTCTTGTGAGTGATTTTTTTTCTGGTTATCACTGATCACTGAAGATACTTTCTCTTCTGACCTCTATAACATTAGCTCTCAAATTGATTTATGAAGCTTTAGTAGATGTATAACTTGTTACCCTATGGCCTCCTTGTGGAAATTGGAAGGAGTGTCGGGCTCTGTGTACAAATGCTGCAGCGACCTAGTTATTTGGAGCTGTGCAACTTTGGTAAGCATATCTTAGGTAGCTCTTTTGAAACTAGCTTTAACTGAAAAGGTTATAGTAAAATGCAAATAAGGTGTTAATTTACATCATCTGATAAAGACAACATAGTTAGAAATGCTTCAAAAAGACAAGTGAAGGAAAATCAATTCCTAATTTACACTAACGTAATGTAAAATATCTGTTTGGCTCATCATTACCTTATGTTTTGGGTTGCATTTATCAAGGAGAATCACGTCTTTACAACTCCTCCTGGCTTTAACAGGTAGTTTTATTCTTAGAGTCCTCTCAGTATCACATTCAGATTCAAATCTTTTCCTCCATCCTTCTCTTTATCCATCCTTCTCTTTTCCAACCTGTAGTCTGTTCGCTATGCTATTTCCATGCAAGGTGGAAGCTGTGAAAATTCCTTAATAGAGAAAAAAATAATCTACGAGTGATATTACAGACATGTTGTATTAATTTTTAATTTTATAAAGGAGGTTAAAAAAAAAGTTATATCATTTTATGAGAATGAGAATTCATTGGGTTTTTTTTTCAAAAAAAGTGAGGAAAGTACTTATTCCAAAAGTCAATTTCAGCCTAGATTGGTATCAGGGCTCTCTGTGTACAAAATATTCCTCACAGTCAATATTTATATTGGCTGACTGGCTCTGTATGGCAAATCCTCTTTTCACATATTGTCAGATGTACTAATGCAAGAAAGGTTCAGTAGTGGACTTAGGAATTTGACTTGATGACACAGAATTCAGTTTAAAGGTAAATTGTTTTCAGGGTTTATCCTCATAACACATATTCCAGTCCACAATATCGTGGTGCAGATGTGGTAAGTCAAGACAGACTCTCCTCCATTTGGTAAATCAGACTTTGAAACTGGCCTTTTTATAGGCCAACGACAAGATATTTTCGTAGTTTAGCCACTGTAAAGGTGCCCACAACCAGCTGTGATAACAGTGATAACAGCTTCCCGTTACAAGTGTGGCTAAACTGTATTATTCTTTTCTACAGAATATTTTTGGGGAATTGGGTTGGTTTGTTCTTTTTAAAACACCACAACCAACCAACCAACCAACCAACCAACCAACCAACCAACATGAAGCAACCAAATAAACCTTTTGCTTTAGTCCAGAAATAACCATTATTTTAACAACTTAAGAAACTTAAACAAACAAACCCAAACCAAACAAACAGAACAAACTCACTCACACAAATGCAAAAACAAACCATGAGCAGCTGCCTGGACACTGTTGGTCATTGTCAATTTCTGACATTTACAGAAAAAGATTTTTGAGCTAAAACCTATATTTTATTTGTGAGTGTGCACAGTGTGCACAGAGTGTTCACAGAACAAGGGATAGTGGTCTTGATGCAAATTATCAGCACTATAACATGTTGAACTGAGCTACTGGGAAGAAGAGGGGAATCCAAAACATATAGTTTGCACCTTTCTCATTCCTCAGAGATTACTCAGTACTTCTCACTTTAGAATCTGTAATTTTATAAATCTTAAGGATCAAAAGCTTGTACCTTTCTGGTCTAAATGAGATGCCAAGTCTCCTTCTATAACACTAATAATTAAAAAAAGTAGTGAATTATCAACACTTTTTAAAGGTAATACTTCTGAAAACCAGCCTATGGATTTAGATTTTGCAGACTTTTAAAGAGCCTGGTACATAAAAAAATCTCATTCAATCAATAACAAATTTTTTTATCTTCTCCACATCGTAAATGACTACACTGACATTGGTTGTCACATATCTTAACACAGAAATCCATCATCTCTGTAAAAAGATGAAACTACAACAGATATATTCCAAGAAGCTTATTCAGATTTAGTTCTCAGAAGGACATAATAGGTTTATGTTTCATTTTGCTTTTATATTCAAGTGTAACTAGTCATTGACATAGTTTGTAAACCTTGAATATCCTGAAAACCTTTGTTCACCAGTTTATATGGTTCTGTTCCTGCAGAAAAAAAACAAAACACCAAAAATCCTCAAACAAAAAACAAAACAACAAACAAACATACACCACTAAAAGAATGCTGACAAAACTGACAAAATAGAAATGTGTAGACTTTCTCATGGGTCTTGGGTCTTCAAAGAGACAAGAGCAGTTGTTGGTTGTTGTAAAGTTGTTGCTTCATATACATGTTGATTAATATACATCAGTCTCAAAGGCCAAGAGTTCAGAAGTCCATGCTAAAAGCTTTCTGGCATAGAGTCCCAATGTTCTGAGCAGCAGTAGCTTCTTTTCTTCCGCTTCCTCTTCTTTCTCTTCATCTTTCTTTTTTCTGTTGTTTTTACCCCACTTCAGGGGGATTTTATTCATAAATCACCTAATCAGCTAAAAACACGATTCTAAAACATTCTTCCTACACTAATCTGAGCTTAATTCTAATGTGCAAAAGTAGTGTCAGTTCTTACCCAAAATCTACACATATTTTTATCTGTTTACACAAATAATTCTATCTGTTCTATCTGAAGTGCAAGAAATGTTTTATTATGTTTTCATTATGTCTGGAGCTAAGTTAATTTAGTGAAAGCTAACACTACTGAACATCAAACTAGGCTTTAGGGTTTTTTATTAGCTAACACAGTCTCTTTAGGCACTTAAGTATGTATTTTTACTTACTTAAAACTAAAACTTACAGTCTTACTTCATGTCTGTGGCTTAATATATTTAAGTTTCTCTAGAGGCTCCAATTCAATCCCTGCATGCTTTTCTCTCTCTGAGGGACTCAGAGAGGCTTCTGTTTCATGCATTCCAACAGAAATGCATCTACAATGCATCAGCATAATATCTCCTGGATTTTTTAAGTTTTTCACTATATCCTGAAAAATGTAATTTATATTGGGTTTTAGGTAAATATGTAGAAAATACTTGTTTAAGATGTATGAATGTGTCTATCTAGTTTTTTCAAAGTTCTGGGATAATACACATTCTCACAGAAGAACTGGATGTTCAGATGTTATTAAGTTTCTCCTCTCGAGACAAAACCTGTACAAGTGGTCTGCCTATGTTAAATTCTGATGGAATAAACTTTCATGTAGTCAATGCTTGTTTACTTTTATAGACAGGTAGTCCTTTGTGTAAAATCTAAGTACAGCATAAAATATACAGATACAGGATAAAAAAGTAATTTCTCTAAGAGTGCCTCTGTGCCTTTTTTATCTCTGCAAGTTTCACCAGTTTTGACGGTTACTCAGAAATTAGCCTTTAAGGTGAATGAATAATTTTCTTAACATTTCTTATTCTTCCAGTCACTCATGGAATACAAACAGATGTTTATAACAAAATTATGGTAGTTTACTCAAAAATTACTTTTGAGTCTATTCTGTGTCACTTATTTTTGAGGTAGTTATTGATGTATTTGACTATTTGACAAAAAAAATTGCAAGAATAATCTTTGCTTTCAAAAGAACATCAAGAGTAAATAACAGAATGATAAAAAGATTCTACTTTGAAACAGTAATCTGAACTGTACACCTGATATTAGGCCAAGCTGCGGGGTCTATCAGGACACAATGCTCATGTGCTGGTTTAGGAATGATACTCCCCAGTATAGTTCTCCCAGTGACTCTCCCCAAACCACACTGCTACTGGCTTGCTCCCCTTCCCTCATCTTCCACTCACCCTCCCTCTAACCCACCCTTCCTGCTCATGTATGGCCAGAGAGGAGATTTGGAGGCACAAAAGGCAGAGGTCACGAGTTAAGTATGATAAAAGAAAATGAAGAGTAACAGCAGCAATATTAACAACAAAAGTGTACAAAGAGAGAATAATTTACTTGTAAAATGCTCAGGAACCCGACCTCAATGTGGTAACCCCTCTCCCTTACCAGCAACAAAGTGAAGTGGAATCAAAAAACATCTGGGTCCTGGCTGTACCCACTTCTCCCTCCCCACCCCCACTATTGAAAAAAATCAACCCTGTCCTTGGCTAAAACCCGGACAACACACAAAATTGGATGAATTACAAATAAATGACATATCCACATTTCTAAATAAACCAGACTAAAATAAACTGCGTCACTGACCTATTGATTCTCCGTACAGCTTGTTAAAACATTGTCTGATACAGGTTTGATCCACAGCTGTAGAAGCCAGAAAATAACATGGTTCAGAGGACAGAATGTATCAAAGAATGCCTCCAATAGGTAGTGCAGATAAAATTGGTCTGTCTGACTTCCCAAACTTCCAAAATCATTCCCCTATACTTGCTCAGACATCTCTACATCCTTTTACTCCAGCCCAGGCTATGTCTTTTGTGTCATGCTATGTGTGGAAAAACGACCAGCGGCACAATTAAAGTGGAAAGTTACAGCCAAGTTATAATCGTGTGGAAATTATGAGGAGAAATGTATTTCTTGCTCTCTGGATGGAATGTGGTCAGTATGCCCAGCATCCCCAACAGAGAGTGCAATCTAAGGGGGATTAAAAGTAGAATTCCAAGAGGAACTTGGTGGTGCTTTTTAGTTGATAAGCCTTGCAGCAGTTGACAACCAAGAGAGATAAAGAAGATGACCTTCTTTTGAATCTGCAATTGTGGCAAAATCACTTTCCTTGGACTGATGTGTATCCCTATCTCAAGGTTATCTCAGATATAATACTGACATTACCCATCTCCAAAGTATGACTACTGCTCACTGAATACAATGTATGACTAGAATCACTCATGCTCAACCGAAATGCAAATAAATACTATGAAAGTAAGTCAAGAATGGTGAGAATTTTGTACAGACTCCATGGTAGCTTCTTAGAACTGTTGTAGGGCTGAACGTGCCTTCTCTTCCAGAAGAGAAGTAAGAACCATACTCTACAGGCACTGAATGATTATCTTGAGGTAATTTTTGCTAGGGATTAGGGCTTGTCTGTGCATTGCTTTGAATGCATTTTTGCAGTAAGATACTATCACTGGCAATCCTCAAATCTCAACCTGTCATATTTTTAGTAAAGAATGTTATTCTGTAAACTGTTAGTGCAAAACCTTCAAGAGTGTTAGCAGTCTCCTGTGGTGAGTAAAGGTGTTGATACCCATGAGGAGATATCACTGTTGGCATGTGTCCCGGAAGAAGTCAGTTGAATCAACCTCTGATCCAGCACACTGTTCAGTGGAGTCCCCACAATGGGACACTGACAGACCCACCAGGCACAAGGGTCTCAGCTTTCATGGAGTGTTGACAGACTTATCCAACACTTAGGATTTGAGATAATGCCCCTTCTCATGTGACTCTGTAAAATATCAGTCTGGCAGACTCCCACACAGATCTTACACATTTCAGATGTTCAAAACCAGCAAATAGTACGTGCACATGTACATGCATGCCTGTGTGTGTATAGGGACACCATATGTGATCCAGAGACTCAGAACCAGTGCGATGTCATGTGACTATACTCAAACTATTTCTTTTAGCCCCAGAGCTAGAGAACAAATCCTGTCCCTCTTTTACTGTGCAGTATCGACATAATGCATTGTACTCCACCATTATTTGCCTAAGGAATCTCGTTGAAGTCGGTGAACTGTTTGTATACTACCTGCCTGTGAGCAGAGATCCAGAGAATTCCCTGAGCCATTCCTGGATTTAGAACTGGTGAAAGTCAATGTCAGAAATAGAATAATTTCCACCAATACATTTTTCAGAATTGCTTTCTGAATCATTTCATGTTTGAAGAATTCAAAATTATTTCACCACATTGATGAAAACTCCTGCTAACAAGAGAAAAAATCAACTGTAAAACCAAACTCAGAATTGTCTTTATTTTATTGTTTTGTTTTGAAAGAAATTTCATGTTACTGAGTTTACAGAGGTTAAAATTATACCAAATACAGAAGTTAATAATATATATTATATAAAATTATATCAAAATTATATTTTGGCATAAGATAATGCCAAAATTAGTGAGTATTGGAGGACAGGAAGTCATAAAAGACAAGAATAACATTCCTGTTTTCTGAATCCTGGAGGGAAACATCCTACTATAAAAATAAAGAAAAAGGCAATGGAGGAAAGTCATTGCTCAGGAGAAGTGTCTCGCTAATGTACATTTATTGGTTTTTGTGACCAGACTGAATTCTGACTTTGAAAGGGGTCTAGTGGAAGAGAAAAATGTGTTCTTTTAGAAAACGGATATTTTTTTTAGTATCTCTATCTCTATCTCTATCTCTATCTCTATCTCTATCTCTATCTCTGTCTCTATCTATCTATCTATCTATCTATCTATCTATCTATCTATCTATCTACCTATCTTTTATATTGATATATAGATATATATATCTACATTACATTTGATAACATTGTACAATCCATATTATTTAATATAATATAATAGGTATGATACATGATAGGATATGATATGATATATGATATTACATTATATGATATATTATTATATATAAATTTATATAGATCTATATATTCATCCAGAAAGTATTTTAATGAGCAGTATTCTGGATTATTTTACTCCTTTATATGTGTTATAGAAATTATGCATGCCAGCCACTGTAACAGAGCTGAACTATGTTTCTGCTGAATAAATAAACCAAAATATATATTCCACTATAAAAATAGCTTTTATTAATAACACTTCAGCTCAAGCTGGCTGTGTCTGAAGAAGGACCCTGAATGAAGAAATCCCCAGGCAGTCAGTCTTACAATCTAAGCTCCCACCCCTCACACAAAATTTGGGTCAATATTTGTATTAGGGTCTGGTGTATTACTGTTCCTCATTGGGTCTTTTCATAGGCGAGCAATTTCTTTCCTTATCTCTAGGCTGCAGGTTCCTCTGGTGATTGTACCTTCCTTATCTTCAGTCTTGAACAATCTCTTGGGCCTTCTTTTATTATTTATGGTAAAAGTTCACCATATCTAGGTGAAAGCCCAGAGCTTACCATTTACGGATTCAGCAAACTGAGCTGTTCAAGCTAGACAAGTTATGCTAAAAAAATTTTATATAAATAGTATCCCAAATAACACGGAATACGTCAAATGGCTTTCTCTTTATTTTATAGAAATATAATAATAATATCAACGTTAAGAAATACAAATAATGCCTCATTTAATTTAGTAGATGATTAACACTTTGACTAATACCTTACTAAAAATCTTTGGACTAATATCAGAGGTCCAGTCTTTTAAGAAAGAACTTTACAGTATTTCCAAGCCATTCCTTAACTTGAAGAAATTAATTTCTGTACAAAATACAAATACACTTCCCGTTTCTGAATGTATAAAAAATTTTTAAAGTCTTTGAAATTATGTATGATTTATATTGCTTTTGTACATTTTTCTGATTAAATTCTTCTACTCAGTAAAAAATATGACATTAAATAAGACACTGGTTGGTCTAAAATAATAATAAAAAAATATAGTTTACAAAAGCAGACATTTGTACTAATTAATCCACCAGGGAAAAAAAACCTCATCTCCTACACATAAATAATATGTAATTTAATGAAAATACAAGACACTGGAGAGAAGGAATTGCTTGTTTCTTTGTTTCGAGCATTTAGATTATTTATTGAATCTTGATGTTTAGTTCTAAAATAGGTTATCTTATTCCAGCAATGTATTTTCCTTTTATCTGCAAAGAGATAAAAAAAAATATAAAATTTCAACCTGAGGACAATTCCCATTAAACCCAACAGAATCTGAAATGCAATGGCTAGAAAGAAGATGAAAATGAATGCATAAAAATGTGATATATGGTGAAATGAGAATAAAAGAGAGAATACATTCTCAGATATTTTCCTCACAATTTGCTATGTGCTCTTGGCTTCACTAGAATACAGCAGAACATAATTTTATTTTTTTTATTACTAGTTTAAACATGAGCATAAAGATATAGTAGACATTTAAATCAATGTCATTTAACAGAAAGGATTACAATGGTGTGAATTTATTAGCTAAGAGCAAGATTAGAATCTTTCTGGTTTGTACTTTGCTTTTGATATATTTATTAGATCTTGAATAAGAAACGTAGTGACTTTCACACAAATACTAGATGCACACATTGCAGTCAATTTTGGCTGCTGAAGAGGCTTCTGAGATGACCTGCTCCTTTTATGCTGAGTGCTAAGAATTTGCACTGAGTCTTAGCTAAGTGTAAGAACTCATCAGACCAAAAATATTGGATGATACTAATGAGATTCATTGTTAAAAAATTGCAACATATTCTATCAGCTGGAAACTTTTCAAAACCAAATTTTTATTCCTATTGCTAAGATTTTTGTCCACAAACATTTCCCCTTCCCTTACTTTCCCTATAAAGAGAAAATTCTCTTAAAAAAAACAAAACACTGTCCAAGTACAAGAATTTTTTTCTATATCTCTTCACATACCACCCTCTAATTCGGTTGAAGAGTGTTTTTGAGGAATGAGAGCATTTTTAGAACTTGTATTACATTCATTCAACCTTTGCAAAATTTGCACAATACTGTGCCCAAAACACAGTATTGACAATTCTATGCAATTTGCTTCAAGCTGTAAGACTCTAAATAAATAAATAAATAAATAAATAAATAAATAGAATATAACACAGTCCAGTTTTTGTTTTAAAGACATACTCCAAAGCAGCTAAAAAAAATTGCAATTTATAGTCAGCTGTAAAAGAGTACGCACACATATTTTTACTGAAGTTTTATTTATTGGATAAAGTCTGGAGGATATGTAGAATTTGTAAAGGCTATTTATACCACTGTCAATTTATCTTAACAATGGACCTAACTGATTTATCACAGCTATGTCAGCATTAATCTAGTTCCAGTTCTTCTAACACAGCCAGGACAGACATACCAGGTGAGTGGATCTTTGTAACAAGTCAGAGTATATATATTTTGCCCCATTGATGAATGTTCTCAGATTCACAACCCACAGCACCATTCTACATTTGAAAAGTTCAAAATATAGTAAAATAGGTAAGATATCTGGCAGACATGCATTTATAAACTAGCAAATATCTAGACTCTAAGGACTGGCCTTTTAGGCCGTTTGGTGCATTGGAGAATGTGTCATCTTCATGCACACTTTCCTAAATTAAATTTTTCATGTTGTAGTTTTCATGCTGTTCATCTTTTCATTTCCTCATAAAGGAGGAAAGATAAAAAGCAAAACAAAAAACCAGTCAAACAAAAACCCCCTCTCAACCCTCAGATTTCCTTTTTTCACACAATACTGCTAATTTATATAAAACATTGCTTGTAGGATCTAATTTAACACCTTCCAGGGAAAGAATGGGCCATGATACAAATAATCTCTTCTCAAAATAAAATTAAATTAAATAATAAACCAATAATGTGCATGAAGAAAATAAAGTCAGGCACATAGAAATATTATATGATATTTTAAAAATCCGCAACAAAATCTAACTAGTAGATAGTCTAGAATTCATGGCATTCCTGCAGGAAATACTACCCAGTCTTCATTCTGCCAGAATCCCTTAAATTATGCAGCTGATATCTGGCAGACCCCACTGAGCCATTAGGTAGGATAAAATTTTAAAGCGGGATAGTTGTCACTAACATATTGTTTTCCTGAATGCAATACATTCTTCATTGAATTTCACTGTCAAATGAAAAAGCTTCTCACAAAGCGGTGACTTTAAGTGATAGAAAGGTCAGACCAGGATAGATGCTTTCCAAAGGAAGAGAGAACTCACACTCAGCATGCTGTAGCAGGAGCTAGCTCTGTGCATCATGGATATAAACTGGTTGAATGATATGAGATTATCAACTTTTGTTTAGCTTACAGGCATAGCCAATGGCATGAAGCATATCTCCATGCACAGAGCTGAAAGCAACTCATGCCCTTTAAGAGTGGTTGTTAGGTACATTTGAGTCTTCTGGAACATCTCTCAACAGACTGGTGATTGTTGATTGTCCTGGTTTTGGCCAGGGAAGGGTGGGAGGTGGAGCATAGAGCCCCGTGGGTGTGTCCAGGTTGTAATTCTGCATCATTTACATCATCACTGCAGGAGCACAAATTAGGGATTCTCACTTCCTTGAAGAGGGGTCTGTGGTTTCAAGTGGAAGATAAAGGGGATGTGCAGTTCCTCTGTCACCATTTTTGTTCCTTCTTTCCAGGGGAGTAAATAGTGAACGGAGTGGTGGGCTTTGTCTGCCTTTTTTTTGTTGTTGTCTTGGGCTTGGGAAGGTGCATGGGTGCAAGCAATTTTTCCAACATTTTTGTTTTCTTTCTTTGCCCTAGGGTTGTGGGAAAAATGTGGGTGCAGATGGGTTTGTCTGCCATTTTCTTGTTTGTCTCGGGAGCCACATGGCAGCAGCTCACATTGGGTCAGTCGGACTCTGTGAGCATAATACATATCATAATACATATAATAACTGGTTTTGTATACATTTGCTAATACTATTGTTGCTGTTACTGTGTATTTCCTTATCACATCATGGTTTCAATAAATTTTTCCTTATCTCAGCTTGGGTAGGGGAAGAAGAGTGGCTGCATAGAGCTTGATTTCCAACTCAGTTTAAACCACAACACTGATACTGCTCAATCTCTAGATTTTTCCCTAGTGCAATTTTTGCCTTGTTTAGCTGTTGAGCTCCAAGGCAAGACCAGGACTGAAAACAGAGATCAAAGAAAGACTCATCTGAAATGACAGTAGGTTCCTATGATGAGCTTGGCTCTTTTCACCTCAATAATCTTCAACCACTTTTCAGTACACTGAAGGTATATTGCACATTTTCACACTCTGGCCTGTTCCAACACATACACCTATTTCAGGTACACAGTGGCACTGCTCACTGTGGTACTACATGGTATCCTGTAGATATTCAGAGACAAGTGCTTTGAGCCGAGATGGATATTAATCTCAAACACAGGTGATCTCTCTCAGGGAGATGAGTGTACAAGGTTTTATGGAAAAGCATAATTTCAGAGCTCATTTAACTCATTCAACAAAATCATACTTATCATTAATTTGAGACATGTATAGATTTGCCAAGTAAAGCACTAGCTAGACAACTACCAGATGTAACATTTTTCCATTTCACATTTGGGTAGATTTAAACAAACTCAAAGACATTCACTTCCACAACTTTACCACAGGAGAAAATTCACACATTGCACAATGGACGAAATGTGAACCATGAGTACTTAAAAGCTGCACTTTTCTTTCTGCACTAGTCCATTTCACATATTTTTCACTAGCTACTAAATGTATTGTCACTGCTTTTAAAGAGACTGATGATCCATTTGGAATTCAGAGTGTGTGTTATAAGCATAGAGTGATTTATATAGAGAAGTATGAAGGTGACATATTTTGCCCTCAGGCACAAATGCCCAGTGAGATCGCTTAAAAAGGGATGGTCCATCTCTAAAGTTATCTAAGAATGAACAGAGACCACTTTCCTTTTCTCAGATAAGATCTTTAATAATCTCCAGCAATTTTTGAGAAGCAGACTAGACAAGGCAACCATGACAAATACAGAAATCATGTGAAGGTGACTTTGCAAACTGCATCAATCTTTCCTGCACCAGTAACTGTAAGAAACTTGATTTTGTGTCATTCCCTTTTCAGTACTCTTTTTGTACATTTTGTTGAAGGCAAAGGGATCATAAGCAGTGCAACTTTGCTAAATAAAGCAAAAGAAAAAGCCCTTCCATATTTATATTTGTTTTGTCACATACTCCATTTAAAATCTAAAAGTGCAAACCACTCAAATTTTATGCTTCACATAACTGTCAGCTTGAACATAGATTTGTCTAAATTGATCTTCAGGACAATCAGGATTCATATTGAATATACTCTTCTGACTAGCTTAATAATCGACTTTGCTATCAATAACAACAACATATCATCTGCATACAACATGATGTCTTACCATTTGCTGCCTCAACCTGTCTATTTTTAGAATTTCTTGACCATTTTTGTCAAGGTTTCCATTACTATATTAAGTAAGATAGGTGAAAGTAAATTAATCGTTTACTGTTATTTTACCGTGTGCAAAAAATAGAAATGGATCTGAAGTAGAAAATATGAAAAATATGAAAATTATGAAAATTATGAATTTTATGAAATTATTAAAATTTTGCGCTAACACTGATTGTATGTTATCTCACCATTTAATTCCCTCCATCCCAGATATGCTTCTCCATGAACATGCAATAATTCAATAGAATTAGCAACTTTCATTATAAAATCAAAACTGCTTGTGAAACATAGCCATTGTGCTTAACACTGTTACTGTAACTTCCATCAAGCCATATCATGTGCATCCTAGTTTCTAAGAAGACAACCTACTGCATTTCTTTCTTTTTACTGTAAGAACATTATGTTAAATCCTTAGGTAACTAAGGATAAACTGAATACCAGAAGGGGAATCAGGAGAGAAAAAAAAATTCATATTGTTCCCTCCAGGGTTTACTGCTTGAGGGGATGTGTAGACATCTTTTGATGTTTACAAGTGGAAGTGCTTTGTTTATCAGACATGGAAAGTATACTCGTGTAGCCTTGTGATATGTGATTACTTACCTGAAGTTGCTTGTTGTTTTGTCATGGCTTAACCCCAGCCGGTAGCCAATCCTCACATAGCCACTTGCTCAATCCCCCACCAGTGGGATCAGGGAGAGAACTGGAAGAGTAAAAGGTATAAAACTCGTGGGTTGAGTCCAAGGCAGTTTAACTAGGAAGGCAAAAGCTGCTCACACAAGCAAAACAAAACAAGTAATTAAATTACTGCTTCCCACATGCATGCAGGTGTTCAGTCATCTCCAGGACTGCAGGGTTCCATCACCCTTAATGGTGACTTAGGAAGACAAACTCCAAATGTCCCTCCTTCCTCCTTCTGTATCCAAATTCGTATACTGACCATGAAGCTGTATGGACTGGAATATTCCCTTGGTCAGTTTGGGTCACCTGTCTTGGCTGTGTCCCCTCCCGACCTCCCATGCAACCCCAACCTCTTCGCCATTGTGGGAGTACAAAAAGCACATAAACACTGCTCAGCAACAGCAGAAACATCCCTGTATTATCAACACTCTGTTCAGTGCAAATCCAAAACAGAGCCACATAACAGCCACAGTGAAGAAAATGAACTCTTTCTCAGCCAAAACCAGCACACATATACATACAAAATTAAGGACCACTAAAAATTTTACATAAAAATATTTAAATATTTTTAAATGTCACCTTCCACTGTCCTTGAGATGGAAATGTTCTTCAATTAGGCAGTGTAAGAAATAATCTTTTAAAGAGATTGAAATTAAGCTATATAATAAAAATTATTAAGGTATTGTTCAAAATTTTATACCATAAGTTAATCATTGGTCACTGATGCATGCCTTTAACACATAAAATTCTTCTTGGGAAGAACTCTGTTGAAAAAAACACCATTTTCATGCATCCAAAAAGCAGTCTAAAGATATGTCCATTTATATGTTCAACTATGCGATTATAGATACAGTGTCCCTATACTTTCAAAACTTTAAAAATATGTGTGTGTTTTTATGCCTGCATAGATATGCACATGTATGATCATATGTATATGTGTATGTGTGTATTTGTGTTTAGGCTTTAGTTATGTTTTAGTCTTTAAGGCTTTAGGCATTTAGGTTTTAGTCATGTTTTGAGAAATTTTAAAATTAATTATGCACATCTTATATCAAAATGATATTTTTTTTTCCTTATTATGTAAGTAAAAAAAAGTGAAAATCTGAAGAAAAATAATTTTCTTCTTTCAATTTTTTCCTACCTTTCTGTCATTCACTGCTAGTCAGAAACAGTAGAGAAACAATGATAAACTTGAGGGACAGAGAAAGAATATGAGAAAATCAAGCTGTATAGGCTGAACAGGGGTCAAAGCATGTTTTCTGTTATGTTTGTATTACACATAAAACAAAGGACAGAAACTTGGACAAAAATGAAGAGCAGAAGGCTAAAGAAGTAGTCAGGAATGGATGAATAACGATTTTAGAGAAAACCTCAAGGCAGCTGTATACAAGACAGATATTTCAGATTAAATAGGGTGTTCTGAAAGATTAGGAAAAAAGTGAAGTTGAACTAATCTTTTTGCTTAATTAATAGTTTTAGTCATTCATAGTCTACTGCTGCATTTGAAGGACAGTATTACTTGGTAAAAAAAATATATATTTGAATGATGTAATAGCATGTAAGTTCATGGAATCAATGTTGGCTATCTCTGATCCTTGTAATTAAAGATGAATAATAGCAAATACCAGGAAGTTATTGTACTTCCCTGTCCTCCAACTAAAAGTTGGAAGGCGTTATTTTAATACTTCTCAGATTCTCAGTAGGCATTTTAGTTTTTCTTTGACATACAGATACTTTTATGATTGTGAAAAGCAGCACGTCCTTCACTCCCCTACTCTCTCTTTCCAGAAATACAAGGTACCAAATAGTGGTGTTGTCCTGTGCTGTTGTGTGGTCAGACATTTGTCACAGCTTTCTTTAAATAAAGTCTGTTATTTCACAAGCAGCAGTTTAACTTCTGGCAGATATGCTTTTACTTCTGTCCTCACTGTATGCTATATAAAGTATATATCTGTATCCAAAAGTAATATAAATAATCACCCTCCTTGAATAAAGGACTATTTCTACCTATTGCATAGCTGTCTCAAAGGAAATAGCAAAGTTCTTGATGAAAGTCAGTGAGTTAAAATGTTACAAGGAAGAAAATCAATCTGAATCTACTCTTATATTTTGCTTTGAACACAAAAAAATGCTTTTTGAAATCATCTTCTCTTCAAGTACATTCTTATGGAAGTTATTGAGGGACTAAGTGTATCCTGATTTTTTATACTCTTCAGTCTGTTTGGTTTAGTATTGATTATATCCCATCTTTGCTTGCAATTTTCTTCTTTCATCTAATAAGAAAGGCTTGATATGACACTGAGCAACCTGAGGAAGACTATTACTCCTTAATAACTGATCAGGTTTATTTGCAAGCAATGTTTTGTCATTGCTTTCTTTTTTTCTTATTAAAACCAGAGATAAGATGAGGAGCATTTTTTCTTCTCTTTTTTCTTTGTCTTATTCTAGTCAGGGTAACAATGGTGCTATCTATCTAATTGTGTACTCTCAAATACTGTTCTTGTTATGAGTCAAACTTAGGTTCTCTAGGCTGAACACAATTGCCTAAGGCTACATAATGCCTTGTTAAATCCTTCCTAATATCACAGAGTCACAGAAGAGGGAAGGGTGATAGGAACCTCTATAGGTCATCTAGTCCAAACCCACCTTGTCCAGTGTCCCCTGGAGCACATTACTCAGAGTTGTGTTCAGCTAGCTTTGAATGCCTCAGAGAAGGAGACTCCACAACCCCCCTGGGCAGCCTGTTCCAGTTCTCTGACATCCTGGCATTAAAGAGGTTTTTCCTCATATGGAACTTTCTGTGTTCCATTTTCTGCCCATTCCCTCTTGTCTACTGCTCCACACTCCCAAGAAGAGCCTGGCTCCATCCTCTTGAATTCTTCATTCAGATATTTGCAAACATTGACAAGTCTTCTCATTGACTCAGTCTTCTCAAATCTGAACAGGCCCAACTCTCTAATATGAGAGACAGCTGAATATTCTCATCATATTCATAGCCCTCTGCAGGACCTCCTGCAGGAGCTCCATGTCTCTCTTGTGCTGAGGAGCCCAGAACTGTTCACAGCACTCCTGATGTGGCCTCATGATGGCTGAGCAGGGGGTCAGGATCACCTCCCTTGACCTACTGGTACTGCTCTTCCTAATGCAGCCCAGGATACAATCAGCCTTCTTGGCTCCCAGGACACACTGCTGGCTCATGGACAGCTTGTTGTCAAACAGGGCCCCCAGGTCCTTCTCTGCAGAGCTGCTTTCCAGCAGGTCAGCCCCCAGCTTGTTCTGGGGCATGAGGTAATTCCTCCCGGTGCAGGACCCTGCACTTGCCTTTATTGAATTTCAGAAGGCCTTGCTCTGTCCATCTCCCTACCCTGTCAAGGTCCTTCTTCAGGGCTACACAGCACTCTGGGGTACTGGCCACTTCTGCCAGCATTGTGTCACCCCCAAACTTGCTGAGGTTACACTCTGTCCCTTTAGGCAAGTCATCAATGAATAAATTAAACAAGGCTGGACCCAATACTGACCCTTGGAAAGCACCTAATTACTAACTACAACACTCTCTCTGTCTAACTACACTAACTACAAGTCTCTCTGTCGCTGAACACAGCCCTCTGCGACCTTCCATTCACACAGTTCTCAATTTACCTCACAGCCCCTTCTTCCAGCCTGCACTTCTTCAGTTCTTGGCTTAAATTTCAGGTGCCCCTCCAGAATGGTTTAGGCATACAGTCCTCAAGTCATATCATAGATCCATAGAATGATTTGGGTTAGAAAGGAGCTTAAAAATCATCTAGTTACAACCCCACAGACCTGGACAAGAATACCTTTCACTAGATCATGTTGCTTAGAGCCCCATCCAACCTGGCCTTGAACACTTCCATGGATGGGTCCTTCATGACATCTCTGGGCAACCTGTTCAAGTGTCTCACTACCGTCACAGTAAACAATTCCTTCCTAATACCTGTTCTAAACCTACCACCTCTCAGTTCTTATAAAAATCCTTCTTCTGTTCTCCTGTGAGCTCCCTTAAAGTCTTCATGGACATTTTTCTTCTCTAGGCTGAACAATCACAGCTTTCTCAGCCTGTCTTCATGTTATAAGTACTCCAAACCTCTGATCATGTTTGTGTCATTCGTCTGGACTTCCTCCAACATTATTCTATTTCAGCTGTCAAATTCACAGAATTGTCTTTGCTGTCCCAGGACAAAGCCTGGCATAAGTGGAAATAATAATTAGTAGCAAACTGAAGCCTTTTCACCACTCTCGTAGCAAACTAACATTCTAATAAAACAACAACAAAATAGCAATGATCAAAGAAGCACAGGCAATCATTTTCCAATCCAATAGAATCATATTTGGACTAGGACGGCAAAAGACACTGAAAGGCCTAATCCTATATTTTATACAATTTTCAATGCTAATGGAGCCCTGAGTGTGCTAACAAGCTCTGATGGTCCCAACCAGGCTGTAAGGACCTTTCTCTGTAATCCTGTTCTACAAGTGCTGTCCCTGCCAGAATTTTGGTTACCAATGTACTGCAACTGTGTAAACCTGGATCAAATGGCTGGAAGAATCATGACATTGTTAAAAAGAAGCAGCAAGAGCACGCCTCTGGAATCTCCTGCCATTGTCCTTTACCCAAAGTGCTTGCATTTAACTCCAAGCCCTTAGCTCTTGCTAGACCTTTGTCAGCAGAATGTTATATCTGTCTTTTCACCTTGCTGATCCTGAAGCTATATCACTTTATTACATACAGTGGTGTGTCCTGGAACACTGTTTTTACTTTAAGGCTTAAGGATAAACTTCCATAACTTCCCAAGGTGATTTTGATTTTTGGAAGAGGATTTTGATTGACAAAAATTATTTTAGAGGTCTTTACAGGTTTTTTATTGCTTCCCTTTCTGCCGCTGCCCCCAGCTCCCCATTAGAATATGTTTATCTCCACTCAGTAAATACACATATGGAGTTAATTTTATATTTATTTAAAAAAGCTGTGCTTTCTGGGCATAGGTCACATTCTCACACACAAATTAACTATTTATTTCTGTTAATATATACCAGGAATGAAATGGATAATAAAATGCCATTTTAGAAATACAACACTATTTAAAAACTAAAGTTAAATTAGTCAGTTATATTCACCCTACTTTCAGAGGTGTGCTTTTGCCATCATACAGTCCACTTAGCAAGAAAGTAGAGATTTAGTTAATGTGTGCAAATTGTAAAAAAAATTAAAAGTATAAAAAGAGAAAAGAAAAAAGTAAACCAATTCAAATTTTTCTTTATCTATCAAGGGAACAAGAATTTCCGGACTGCATGACGGAATTTAGGAAACTATAAAAAAATTATAAAAGTGATTTTACAAGAAGCCCAAGATTTGAATTATTTCATCTGACTCATGGAGGGAAAAAAAAAAGGGAAAAACCCCAAATCAGATTCTGTAGTTACACACTCCCACTAACTACCTTAATTTTCATCCATAAAGGCACTGAAATATAACAATTGTATTATTAGGGAATAAAAATAAACTTCTCCCAAAGTGAATAACCCAGTTTTGAGAAACTTCATGATTCATTATTTTCATTCCTTTCATGTGTTACAAGCTCAATAGAGATAATAAAAGCATCTTCCTATTTTAACATTATACGTTGGTGTTCTCATAATATGACTCCCTATTCCACTCCCCTTTCATCCAGTTAATAATTTGAAGGCTAAATTTAGTTCAAAATTTGATTATGCCACAGTTTTTTTCTGATTTTTCTACAAGAAATTAGTAGAAGATGATTCTGCAGCTAGTACAGATAAAAACTTTAAACCTAGTGTTCAAGAATTAGTTTGCTTTTAAGAAGGAGGGATAAAAAAAAACCCCACCTAATAGGCAGGAATATTGATTTTTTTCAAATCAGTGAGTCCTTCCCTTTCTACAGTCTACAGTTCTTCATGATCTACTCCAGCATGGGTCCCTGCAGGGGACCAGCTGCCTCACTGTGGTCTTCATGGCAGGCTGAAATGGAATATCTGCTCTGGCACATGGACAACCTCATCCCCCTCTTTCTTTGTGACCTTGGTGTCTGAAGGGATATTTCTCTCACATACTGACAGGTTGACCCTGTTTGACATATAGAGAATTCATTTGACTTTCCTATCCCTGAAAACTTTGCCACACAAAACTAATATGAGGTTAAAGTTTGCATTCCTGAAATTCAGGGTTCTGGCCCTGCTTTTTGTACTGCTTCCTCTTCTTAGCATCATGACCTCCACCTTCTCATGGTCACTGCAGCCAAGACTGTCCCCAGATTTCAATCCACAGCTCATTCTTTTTTATTTGTAAATAATAGGTTCAGGTGACAACCTTTCCTTGTCAGCTTCTTGAACAACTTTGTTGGGAAATTGTCACCAATGCAGTCGCAGATTACTAGTGCATAGATATGTAGCTGTTTTAGCAGATTTAAAGGTGGTGAAAATTCTCAATGAGAACCAGGACTGGTAAATGTGAGATTTCTTTCTGATTTTGCCCAACCTGACCTCCCTGAAGAACCTGTATCCATCCACTGTAATTCACTGGCATGTGAAGTATGGGCATATGAAATCATTAAGCTTCTAAATTAAAAACATTCTTTCAATTATATGTCTGTAATTTGATAAATTTTAACAACTTTTTACTGGATTCTGCTCAGGTGAAATACTGTAAAAAATGTTAATTTTGTCAAAACTAATTGCAAGATATGTGAGGAAAAAAAGATGACAGTTACTCAAAATTCTATTACATTTGAGGGGTTTTTTGATCACTTTCAAGTATCTCACCCTGCCAAAGGACTCCACTCAATTATCTCAATGTCCATAAAAAGTGGTAGACATAAACCTGACACTTCTGCACCTCCTCTTTGAAGAATCAACAATGTATATTTCTTGTTTCTGTTTTCTCAACACAAGTAAGAGGTGAATATTCAAACTTTAGAAATGAAACACGAGATGTCTACTGTTACATGGTTTAGATTTCTAATTTATACTGCTGAAAGTATTTTTATTTTCTACCTGTAGCTGTGGACATGTTAGAACCACAATGTAAGATCATGTTTCCTGGAAATAATAATAATAATAATAGTAATAATGTAACTTCTCATTCAACAAACAAATATTTCTAATTCTTTTGACAGAGGAACATTCAGTCAAATTATACAAACCCTGGAGAAAAAGACAAAATATACAACATCACCATTTGAAACCTAGAGGGAAAAAAAAATATAATCAGACCTACATTTTATTTTAAAAAAATATTTTTAGTAAAAAACACAGTATTATTTATGATAGTATAAAAAGCAATTAACTTGACTCATAATGGTTATATTCAATATACAAATAGATTTTTGTGCAGTCTGTTATGAATCACTGCCATGCAAAATATCAAGCCTAAGAAAATTTTCTAGTAGATTAGAGAAACAGAAAATACTACAATTTTCAAATACCATCCTGAAAGTTTTACCTGCTATGAATTTGGAAAACAAAATCTCATCTGAAGAATTGGAATCTATTTTATAAAAAAAACCCAACAAGTAAAAAGCTACTGCTGAGAGCAGCATAATAAAGTAAGATTTATTTTAAACTGCTAAATTAATTCCAGAGAATACAGTTAATTTTCTGAATGTATTGGAATACATACAATATTTGACAAGGAGAATCTAATTAAAATGAAATATCATTTGAATTATATTTTAATCTTACTTATCTCAATTGGCTAAGTATTAACACATCCTTTAATATACATTTCATCCACTGATTTCATATGCAGTTTCTTACAATGACTAATGACATACTTACAGTAAGAGTGTAGCTTTGCCACATTCTTGCCTATTGTCACATTCACAATAAGCGTAAACTCTTTATAAACTCTTCATTTTATTTTATTTTTTAAATTATTTTCAATTTTTGCATAGAGTGAAAATGGATTTAAAATATCTACTAGTAATATTAATAGTAATATAATAAGTAATATTATTGATATTTAAAATTATGTTTGTAATATTTTAATAATATTTTAATTTTATTTTATAATACCTAAACAAGGACTTCCACTCTCCAGAGAAAAAGAGTGAAGCAAGATAATTAGGAAGGGAAAAAAAATGGAAAATATCTAAATAAAACTTATGAGGAAAACACATGTTGGAGGGGGAATTTTAAGGGGTTGTCTTTAAGGGCTATTTGTGGATTCAGGCATTCAAAAACCTCCCTCTGACTCTGGAATGTAACTATGCTACTGATTTTTCATATTCCAGTGGCAGTTCACCACTCAGTGCAGTCATTCTTTGGTTTGTCAAATTCTCTCTGCACACTGCATATTTCAGACATTTGATAAAGAATTAGAAAAGAATTCTGGGGTTACAACCAATACAAAACATACATTTCCTAAGATTGAAATTTTAAGGTTATTTTTTTCTGTTAACAAAATCTAATATACAATTCATAAGACCTTGTGTGAATTCAGTTTTTGGGAAAGGGGTTAATTAATGAATTGCAATGCAAGTAGTGAGAACCTATTTAATTCTCAGACAAAGATAATCCTATCAATTTCCATTATTTTTATTATTTCCTAATATCCGAGTGTGCTTCCATTAAGTTAGTGAGATAACTTTCCTTAAAATGATATTAAACTAAGGTCTAAGAGAAATATTCTATTTCATTTGAAAGGTCTTACATTTGGTTTTACAAAGTTAAGAGAGGTGTGCTGGCTTTGGCTGGAATAAAGTAAATTTCGTTCAGTATAATAGTTAGAATAGGAATATGGTTTGGATTTGTGCTGGAAACTGTTGGTAACTCTCAGATGTTTTCACTGTTGCTGAGCGGTGCTTACACAGAGTCAAGACATCCTCTGCCTCATTCCACTTCACCAGTGAGGAGGCTTGGGGTGCACAAGAACCTGAGATAGGACACAGAGGAAAAACTTGACCCAGACTGATCAAAGGGATATTCCAGAGCATGTGGTGTCATGCTCAGCATATAAAGCTGAGGGAAGAAGCAGGAAGGGAGAGCAACAGTCAACATGATGGTGTTTGTTTTCCAAAGTCACCATTATGTGTGATGGAGTCCTGCTTTCCTGGAGATGGCTGGAAACCTCCCTGCAGCTGGGAAGTGGTAAATAAGTTCATGTTCTGCTTTGCCATGTATTCAGCTTCTGCTGTTTTGCTCTTAAACTGCCTTTGTCTCAACCCACAGGTTTTCTCACTTTTACCTTTTTGATTCACTCTGCCATCCCACTGGGTGAGAGTGACTGAGCAGCTGGGTGGACTTAGTTGATAGGTGGGCTTAAACTGTGACATTGGGTGACACAGACCTTTTGCATCATGCACTTAAAAGTAGACTTGCATTATTTCTTTACTTATAATATGTACAACATGACTGTGATTTAGAATGTATCACAGTACAATGGTCTTACCAAGTTCCTGAAAGGAATCGTAGAGATTCTTCTTAAGTCTAAAAACAATTCTGTGTTTCTCTGACACCTTGGTTCCAGGTCTGATTTGATCCCATGGGCCCCTTGAGGGCATGATGGTAGTTTTGGTTTTGGTCTTGGTTTTCTTAATATTCTTTAGGAATAGATGATGTATAACAAGAAATTTGTTCTTGACTGCAGTTCTTTTGCAATTCTATTTTACATTTTTGTATTATTACTCACTAGGTAAATCCCCACACTGAAGTAAAAAAAAAGAAGTATAAAAGAGCTATTCACATCTTTTGAAAGTCAGATTTTCTCTATCTCCAGTTTAGAAAAAAAGAAAACATTATAGAATTTTAGAAAGGGATCAGAAATTATTAAGAAATATAAATCAAACCTTTTGCTTTATTCTTCACTCTTACAGCATGCCTATCTTCACTACAATTGGATAAAATACAGGACTAGAAAAGTTAAATATATAAAGATACAACTTTCTAATATTATGCTCATAGGCACACCAGATAGGTTTGTTAATTAGAAAATTTAATTACAGTATCCATCTTTCATTTTATTCCTTGAGATTTAAGTGACATTACATGAGCTCATCCATCATGTCATTCTTGCTCATCCTCCTTACTGGGTTTTGTATATGAGATGAAATATCATTTTAACAAAAAAAAGAAAATTAAAAAATCTTTGACTAGATATATTTTATGCACAAATAGAAAAACTGTTAGAAAACTATCTGCTGACCCATTTCCAAAAAAGACAGGGATAAACATCAGGAAAGAGTACAAGATAAACTAGAAAATGATAATGATTCTCACTATTGATTTATGGAGTCATTTATGCAAGGTAAAGTTTTCTGAATAATGATGATGATGATAATTCAGAAAGTTTAGATTCTAGAAGGTGCAGAATCTCCACAAAATATAGTGATATGAGTTTGTAAATATTAAGATAGCATCACCATATTATTCAAAGGATAGATAGAAAACTTTTGTCATAATTTTTGGTCCGAAATATAATTCTTAAGTAGTCAAAGCTGAAGAGCATAGAGTAACTGTTGTATGGAAATTAAAATTGGATTAAGAGAAATCCAAAAATCATTAGAATATTTGGTATAAAATCATTACTTTCTAAATGCTAAAACTTTTTTTAATTCTACTTTGGATCATTCCCTTGCCTTTAGAAGCTTAAATTCATAGGTGGGACAATAAATATAACCTTCAATCTAGTGGTTTAGTGAAGACAGCTAGATTGTGGAAGATTCATTCCTGGGGGTGTTAAAAACAAGATCCTAAGCACCTTGATAAAAATCTCAAAATTGATGCTGCTTTGATTGGAGAATTGGAATAGATGACTTCCTGAGTGCCTTCCAACATTAATTTTTATATGCTTCTATGGTAACTGACACAACTATTTGTGTAACTTACTAAAAATGCAAAGAATATGATTAAGAGATTTAGCATCTCCAAATACATATGTTTCCATTGGCCCTTAATTCATTTTAGGAGTCTATTCAGGATATCATTTATGACAGTGGAAGGACTTTGAACATTTTTTTACAGCTGTATGTACAACAGGGTTTTTAGTCTTAGAATTCTTATTAGAATTTTTAGAATTAGCAACAAACCTGATGGCACAGTATTGCACAAAGAAGCAATGTGGGCTCATGTCCTAGAAACTTGCTTATGACGTGCTATGTCTGGAAAAATTGATCTGCTTTGCTTTGCTGTAACTTCTGTTTCTGGCTGCGGAGTTTGTTCGGGACACAAGCGGTTCAGTAAATGTCACTGCTTCATAAAATGTAGACATACCTTCTATAGGTCATCCTGGCCTTTTTTGTTCAGGAAACAAGATAACATTACCAAGGTTTGAATTCTTAATGAGTAAAACAATACAGAAGAAGTAAAATTGTGCTATAACTATAATAAAATGGATGATTAAAAGTTTCGCCATTGACTTTACTAGATAGAATTATACGTCAATAAAAATTAAATTAATGATGAAGAAGGGTGGATGTGAAGGACAAGGAAATGGAACACCTCTGCAAAGAAGTCTCTAATTTTCTTTAAACTATTTTAATATTATATTTTATTTGAATTATATTTAGAGCTTACAGTATCTCCACTCACTTCCTTCCACATAAAGATGTGTGTACGGAACCATATGCAGGACTAGATCCATGTCCTAGTTTTGGCCAGGACAGGATTAATTTTTTACAGTAGCTGGTAAGAGGGCATGGCCAGACCCCTTTATTGTTGTTCAATAATGTTATGACCAGCCCCTGAAGACAAAAGTAACTAAGGTTCATGTTAATAGATCCTTTTGGGGTAGATTAGAGTGAAACAACCTTGTATGACCAGTGTTTATAAATATATATCTCTATGTATAAGGTTTATTTTAGAATAATTTGGTTTCAAAGGAAAGCAGGTATGTTTCGGCTATTATCTATAGTAATACGGCAAGATAAAAGCATAAAAATAATACTTAGGAAAAAATATAAGGAAAAGAAAGAGAAAGGATAAGACTAGAAAGATTTCATCACCTGTCGATCCAGCAAAAAGACTGAATTGTTGCAATTTTGATGTCTGTTGGTCAAAGTGATGGCCACAGTCTTGCTCCTTTGGGGTTGGGGGAAGCCTGTGAAACACGGAATTTAGTGGGTTGGTGAGCAGTTACACTTACATGGGAATGCACAGGTACCTTCGCTGGAGTTTTGTGCTCTCTGTTGCAGCACTGTGGATCTGTTCCAGCACTGGCTGACATACACGTCCTCTGGTGGAAGACCCCAGAAATGAGTCTGAGGTGCGTGTGGGGTCTTTGATGGCCTATGACTTCTAGGACAAGACAGCTGCCCCTCACGTCAGCATAGGTGAGACAGTTATGCCCCATCAGAAGGAATAAAAAACCTAGGTCTAAGTGGAAATATTCTGTGTGAATGTGACCCTCCCCAGGACAGGGATTTTTACAGCTGAGCTCAATGTGTAAGGGAGGACATTGGCATGATAAAAAGCTCTAGTCTGCCTCTGGAGGGTGTGCTCTTTTCTGCCTTCTGCCTTATCTGGCTCAAATCCCAGAGCCTCCAGTGGAGGGTGCTCACTCCCTCTCTCTAATGTGGCTCAGAGGTTTCACATCACACGCACTAAAATACTCCTTTCCCCACATCCAGGTGCTGTAAACACATCAGAGAATTCTGCCACCTCTGCAAATGGCTGTTTTTTTTGCTATGAACCATTAACATTTCAGCCTCTCAAAGATACCGTCTCACATCACCTGCCAGGGGCAGGAGTAAAGGAGGACATTCAGACAGCAAAAGGGTGATACTCTTCATTGTACCACACAAAAATATGGGAACCAGAGCACAAGAATGATTGAGACTTTTAAATGGTCTTATAGGAAAGTTAACCCAGAAAAGGGCCAAATAGGGTAATACCATGGGACTAAATCAAATATGGAATAATACATTGAAGAAAGGTCAAGGAAATAGGATATATATATATATATATTTGGCTTCAGACATTAATACAAACCATAAATTCTCATTTAATTGTGTTTAATGTTCTTAATGGTTTATAAAGTGGAGTGATTTTTCAGGTAAGCTTATTATTTTCTTTTATATTTAGTAAGATTTCTTTGAAATATTCCAAAAATTCAAACAGCATTTTCTCTAGAATAGATTCATTTCTAAGAAAAATAGACTGGAACATAATTATGTAAAATTATAAGTTATATTTGGTCTCATACGAAAGCCAAATACAATTTTCCTGTCAAGTATTAATACATTAAATCTTAAAAGTTATTTAGGATTATGAATTGTTAGATTGAATTGGGACCTCCATGCAGATTTTAGTATCTATTTTATCTGATATATTAATACAGGATCTTGACTTTTCATTTCACTTTTATGTTTGTCTAACTGTAACCAAAAATCACATTAAGATAAAATCTCATCTGAAAATTGATAATGATTACCGAACTTTTAATTCACCATCCCTTATACAAACCAAAGTTTGTAGGATTTTGAATAGAATGAGTGAAAGATGATCTGAAAGACTTTGATTAAAATCTGATGGACTCAATGTCATGTACATATGAATTCTTAATTAAATAAGGTATTAAGTGTTTTATTTCACTTATATAAATTATGTATCATCATGTATTATCTTGAATGCTCAGTTACTATTTGATTTTATGTTTGTGTAATACATTTCTCAAAATATATTACATTTTCCTCAAAACAAAATAAAGAATGAGACTATAAGTAAGCAGTGACAAGAAAACCCCACCTTCTTTCCCAATCTATGCTTGTGGAACTGAAAGCATTTTGGAGAATTACATTTCCATTTGTCTTGTTTTTTATTAATTCAGAAAACAATATCTTCTGGATTTGTTGCATACTTTCAAAATTACAGTCTAACTTATTTAGTGCCATCTCCAGTTATGGTTGAGCTACAGAACTAAGGGATAAGGAAACAAAAATATTACTGCTGTCACACGGCAAAGCACAAGAATAATGAAAAATATAAAGAAAATGTCATTTAAATTCAAGGTTTTGAAAGGAAAAAAGGTGATTGATGGCAGTTCTAAACTCTAAAAGACAGGCAAACAGTTGGGAATTTACCAGTAGTTCTGCAATTAATTAGCATACAAATATCAGTATTTCCCTGCGTGGAACGTGTGGTATAGATTGATGCATACGTTTTATAAGCCACAAAAAATAACTCCAAGTCTTCTTTAAGTTTGGTCCTGGGCTGTCAGTGCTTTTAACATAATTCAACTTTCTAATTAAATACACTAACTACAAATCTGTGAAATATTAATAGTTCAACATCTATTTGATGTAGCTATATTTCACATGAGATTATTAATAATTTTATGTTTTTATATATTAAAATGGACTGAAGATACTAAAAACTTAATAGTATTAACTCTCTTGCATGAGAGTTAATACATGTATATTACATATACATGTAATAATGAGATTATCAAGTGTCATGTATTTTTTTAAAAATACATTAAAAATACTCAAAATAGAAATTACATGCATTAAAACTATTCAAAATGGCATATTGTTTATAGAGCAGAAATGTTTCTTTGAACAGCTTTCCTTCTGTGCAGCACTGCTGATTAATGCTAGCGTTTACATCTAGATATTAACTTTCCATTATGACGTATATTCTTAGTAATCATCAGAGACTGTTTCTGGGTTTTAGTTATTCCTTAGTGTTTTGGTTTTTCAAAAACCTCAGCCTCCCCCCAAATAACCCCACAGACACCCACCCACCATCCCCCACCCCAAAATAAAAAGGTTGATCTTTTTAAAGAGAGCACATCTGAAGTTTTAAGATAGCTCCGCATATTACTTTTTCATAGATTAAGGACAGGTATAATATTTAACTGTATGAGGTGGAGATCATATATTAAGTCAGACCAAAGCTGGATCTTGTTCAGTGTCTTGATTTCAAGGGTAGCTGTTTAGCTAAAAAGGCAGGGAGAACAGTAGACAGAAACAATTCCTCAGCATACATCTCCTAATATCTTTTTTACCCTCAGCTGTATTCAAAACTTCAGGGACCTGAACTCAAGCAGACCTACAACATTCTTTCCATAGAAACATGGAATTATTGAGATTAGAAAAGACCTTGCACAGCTTTACACAGGACAAGTACTTTCTGTGAACTACCACCTTCTGATTTGGATATGATTCCTAGCTCCTTCACTGGGAGACAAAGAAAACAGTCCATTCCTTAGTTCTCCATGGCCCTTACGAAAACATCCCTCACCCGAGACACCTCTCCTCTGAAATGAAGTCCCCTTGCTTATGTAGTCATTCCTGCCACAGAAACAATTTCACTTAAGCTAGAGAAAGGAAGTTGATTCCTGACCAGCACTGCTTCTTGTTGTCACAGCACCAAGGGACTGATGGCCATGGGGGACTTCAGTGGGGTCCTAGGACCCGTGCAATGTGGGGGGGAAACCTTAGGGGGTGGCCAGGGATAGCTGGGCCTGTCAATGCCTTCAGAGAATGAACATTTCTAAGAGGTCTTTTCTTCAGTTGCATTAATTCTAAAAACCTTGGCAAATATGGAGAATTTTTAGAGTCTAAAACATCACAGAGTAGTCAGAAACAGAGAATTTTATGAAATGCTGAATGTGTGACAGTCTGAATCTTATGACTTGGGATGATTCTCATATATTGAATTCCACTGAAATACTGATTAGCAAACAGCCATGACTTTAGAAAGTGTATTCACCAAAGAGTTAATTCAGACGTCGTGTCTTCATGATTTTTTTCTGCTGTACATTGGTGGAGTTCAACAAAGATACTGTTTAATGATGCTAATTACGCTGACTGAAACATTGCTAGAAACTAGAATAAACAGACTTCTCAAAGATTTAAAAAGATATAATGAGAGATCTTAATTAAATACTCCTGTAGTTTTCTCAGATCTACTGTACATACCTTCTGGGTTTTCAGAAACAGTGATAACTTTCTATTTAACAAGTTTTCATTTGTGCTATGCATCTTTCTCTAATTTTTCTCAAGTTAAGGTCAACTGTGCTAACCTTTATGTCTTTTATCTGAAACTTCTCAAGAAGGATGAATCATTTAATTTATAATCTTCTGCTTCACAATATAAATACTGTATTTTGATAACTAAGCATAATAAAACACTGTTAGTTTCAAAGCAGTTCAATATATTTTGTGTTTACTTGTTCCAATCAATTTATTCTAGCTCAATGATAAACTCCAGAGGAAAAGGGGAATTTCCTTCTCCTTAAATACAACCCATCATCTTCCCATTTGTGTATGAGTATGTCCATGTTTGGAAAGAGGTTTCTGAAGTGTCAGAGAGAGAAAACTGGAAATGAAAGATAGTACCACATAGCTTTGAAGACCCTCAAAAGAGCAGGAATCTGTCTACAATCAGACAACAGACCAAAGAAAAACCTCAGAGGTAACATAAGAAACTTCTACAAACAAAAAAGGGGAATCTTTGAAGTTCAGTCAGCCCAGGAAGCTACTGAAAATTATGAGATTGGAAGAAACAATAGAAAAATAAATGCAAAGTCACTGCAATGACACAGTGGGAAAAGGAAAGTTTTGTATTTAATGATCTCAATCAAGGAGTTATCCCTATTTTCTTGTACTTTTTTGTATCACCTCTGTTCTGATAAAATGTTAACTGTAGGGTTTGAAATTATTTTGAGCCTTTTCTATTCTCAGTTCAAGAAGCAGGGAGATGTGAGAGTGTATAAGTGAATGTGCCTGAGAAAAAGGAGGGAGAAGGGTGGAGAGAGATTCTAGAAAATATTTTTGGAGTATAAATAAAATATAGTCAGTTTAAATTATCTGTCATGTGTTAGTCTTGTTAGTTACATAGTCTACAGCTATTTTTGAAATCCCTGTGGATGTAAAGGAGTTGATGTGTAGAGAAAAAATCTTGTGGAGGATATAATCATCACTCCTTACATCACACCTCTCAAGGTGTTTTATTTCAGAGTAAATTCTGTTCTGTCATATGGACTGAATACATATTTTCAGATGAAGGTCATTCAGTGCATCCCTGCAACTCACTTTCCACTTCTCTGAAATAAGCCCAAATCTTAGGTGAAGGCAGTGCTCTACAATGAACTGAAATAGTTTTAATAGGGAATGACAATAAGCAGATTGCTTCAAAAGCTTCCTCTGGTCTAAAATCTTTGGTTTGGATATGCTCATAGTAGATGGTTCCTATTCAGGATTTAAGTTTTAATTATTTGCTCTTTTTTCTTCTATATATATATATTATATATATTTATGTATAGTATAAAATAATATATATATGTAAGTTATATTTTTATATATATATATTTGCTTCTATAAATCAGAAAGCTCTGTGAGTAAAATTTGCCCCTTTGAGTCCATTTGAACATTATCTGAGGATGTGTGTTATTATTTTCATATATGTAAATATATATATATAAAGTGCTTTGATATTATGTATGAAGAGCATGATCAGGGTCTAAGGGTACTTGCAAGTGACAGCATATTTCTGCAAATATATTATGCAGTGTGTATATACTTGAACTGATACTGTGATTACTCCTACTGATTTCCCACTGTTGTCTCAAAAGTCCAAAATTTGTATATTTATAATACTTTCAACCATATATAATCCATATAGTTGCATTCCCTTGGTTTGGCTAGAATGGAGACAGTTTTCTTCACAGCAGCCTGTATGGTGCTGTGCTTTAGGTTTGTAATTAAAACAATGTTAGTGATACAAGTGTTCTAGCTATTGCTGAGCAATGCTTGTGCAACATTGAGGCTTTCTTTGCTTCTCAGCTTACTCTACCCTGAGCAAGTAGAACAAGAATAGACAAAAATCTGTGAGGGGACACAGACAGGAGAGCTAACCCTAATGGATGAAAGGGGTATCCCATACAGTATGGCACCATGCTCAGCAGTAAGTTTGGGGAATAATTTTTTAGATGGGGTCGTAGATCAAAGATTGAGCATTGGTCTGTTTGTAGGAGCTGGTGAGTCATTGCCTTTGCATCACTTGCTTGTTTATATGGGTCTGTGGCATGTGGTGGGCAATTTTTTTGTTAGTCTTGTTTTGGTTTGTTGTACCAAATTGCAAGTTTGCTTGGTTGGTTTGTTGTACTCTTTTCCCTTCTACCATTAAACTCAGTTTATCTTGACTTACAAGCTCTTGGTATGCTAGCTCTTCTGAATCTTTCTTCCATCTCAAGATAGAGCAAGAAACTGATGGATGCTCAGTTGCTGGCTGGGATCAGTCCACTACACCCCAAAATTCCCAGTTTAAAAAGTTCTAGCACAGCTGGCACAGAATAAATTAATGGAATGAGATTAAAGAAATAAGGCCATTAGTGAGTTCTTGGGAAATGAATAATATTTTGCAGAACTGACAGCAGAAGTTTACTGAGGGAAGGAGTTCTTACAAATTTTCTCATGTTAACAACAAAGGAATATAACTGGGGTATTGACCCACAAGATATTTATTTCATTAATGTGAATCGAGTTGTTGTTTATATGCATGAAAAGACACTGAATGCAAAGTTGATATTTATTTTGGACTGCAAGTCTTGAGTTTTGTCCATCATCATAAAGTGTAGGAACAATAAGAGGCTGATCCAAGAGTTTGTTGATGAGAAAATTTTTCAGGACTGAAAAAGCAATGAAGCACGCAGTAGTTTGCAGACTTCTGTCCCTAACAGACTGAGGAAACTTTTACCAAGATCTAGAACATTCCTTATTATTCACATAGGAATAGAAGTTTTGGAACACAAAAATGGCATATGTGTATTTTCTAGTGTAGATAATAGGGTAGATAATCAGAATTTTCCCCTCATTAAGTTCAAGGTTTAGAAATTTCAACTCATTAATTTATTTATTTCTACCTATAATATAATAATAGTGATATAATAATATATTATATTATAATAACATAGTGACCAATTGTTCTTTCTTCATGGTAAGAACTTATTCATATAGTTCTTGCAGATGGGAAAAGGCACCATTATTCTTTGCTACTGCAGATTTTCAGATTGATTTTTTTTTCCCAGATTGAGAGGGATCATCACAAAACTTAAAATTATCAACCATTATCAGGGTTATGTGGTGTGTCAAGAGTCCTCTCTGCAGACCAGCTTCACAAAGGTTTTTCAATGAATGTCCACAAAGTTCAACTTAAGTTCTAAGAAGGTCAATTTCTATGCAATCTACTGTTAGGGTAGAAGAGAGATTATAGATAGACTTTCACTGATTTAGAATTTCTGTAAACACAAATTTCAGCATGATTCTTTGTTCATTGTGATTGCTGAGATTGAATTTACTTTTTACTGCACCATCCTATTTGTAAATCTATTTTATTAGAAATGTAGATCTCAACACATCATATGTCTACTTTTGAAAATTAATAACACTGCTCTATAAGCTAATGACATTGTAATTCCAGGTTTATAGAATCTGAGAAAGTTGTTCTGAAACCATGTAATTATATTAACTATATGTTAACAACAGATGATATTTTCAGAGAAACATTGGAAAATTTAACTGAGGGGTTTCTCACAGGATGATGTGGTTTGATCTGCAGGAGTGAAATGAAAAATTCTCTTTACAGAGTTTAAAACAGATAGTTTTAACTAGTTTTAACAGAGATAGTATTAACTTTTCATTTTAGCATGAACAAACATTAAAAAAACTCAGAGATTTTAATTTCTATGAATTATAAAATAAACCTTATGTTGTCAAATATTGCATATACCATTGAAATAAACTGATGTAGAGCACTAATTTTTCAGACACACTCTCCATTTTTATTTGTTTTATTTGCTTGCTTTTTCCCCATAAATTAACACTCAATAGACTAAAAAAATCTTCAAAATTTGAATTAGGTTTTCTTCACTATGAAGTTCACTAAGAAGTGAAAGTTCTACCCCTGGGACAAAATAAAATAAATAAGCAGAAGACCCAGTGCAGACTAGGATCTCTGTGGCTGAGAAGTCATTACTGAAAGGGACCTGGAGGTCCTGGTGGAAAACAAGCTGAACACAAGGTAACACTGCACTTCTGCAGCAGCAAAGGCAAATCAGACCCTGGGCTGCACCTGTAGGGACAATTCTGGCATAGATAGGGGACTGGAACAAGGGAATTGTCACTAGGTGATCTTGAAGGTGTCTTTCAACCCAAGCCATTCCATGAGATCCTACTCTATTCAATGCTTGTCAGGCCATACCTGGGGAACTGGTGTTCAGTTCTGGTCCTACAAAAGAAACACAGGTACAGACAGCAGAGGCCCAGGAAGATAAAGTACTGGAGGAGCTGCCCTGTAGGGAAAGTCTGAAGAAGCTATGTCTTTTTGCCCTGAAGAAGAGAAGATTCAGGAGGAACTTCATCAAAATACTCCAGTGACGATGGCGACAGAGGGGACAGAGGCACTCTCTTCACAATCACATAACTCAGTGGTTCATCTGGGTATATACCTGGCAGAATCTCATGTCCAAACTGATGTCCTTCTCCACAAACAGGTTTCTCTTTCTTTTATATATACCTACTTCAACTTAATAAAATTATCAAGAATAATCTTTCTGCTCTTTCACTTCTCTGACAAAATTTATCTTGTGTTTTTCACTGTTATTTGTATCTCATCTAAATTCAGTACCCTTTTGAATCTTTGCAATGAAATGTTCTGTTATATAGAGAGTGACCAAATCTTGAACCTCAACACCAGATAAGATAAAAATCAATCTGCTGAAATAAAACGTTGATTTATAAGTGTAGTGTGCTCAACATAATTTTTTTCAATTTATTTTTTGTTGTATTTTCTAAATCTTTGTCTTTTCTCTTGTTTCTAATTTCACAGGTTTTCTGTGTAATGAAAGTCAAGCCTGAGATGATGTTTTAAAGAACTTTAAATCTCTTGCTTACACCAAATCCCAATGAGGATCTGAGTAAGGGTCCTTCCAAATATTCAGGGCTCTACAGCACCTTAATCTATAGTATTCAAGAACCTGTAATTTTAATTTTTTTTTTTTAAATGAATAACATTCATTTTGATTTTGTCTCTTCAAAATAAATTGAAAATGATTGGAAGGTCCTTCATAAGAAACATTAAAGAAATCTGAGCTAAGGATGATACTTCAAAAATTCCTTTTAATGACTATTAATTGTTTGAGAGTTTTAACTTCTTGTAGGAAAATATTTTCCAGCATACTTGCTTACACTCAACAGTGTTATTCTTTACTTTTGGCAGTTTCCTTCCACTCAAAAATGAATCTGTATTCATATTATTTCTTCTATTAAGCTTTTGTAAACCTCAACTTTATGCTTGCTGATCCTTTTTCACTCCATGGAAATGAATTACTTTCCCTCAGTATGCAGATCAGCTCATCAATTGAAAGTCTGACATCATCTTTTTAATCTATTCCTGGACTTTATACTTTCTTCTCTACCCTTCAAAAGAAAAAAAAAAAAAAACGGAGAAAAAATATTCCTAATAAATGACAATGAGTGCCCCTGAAGAGGAATTGGACTATTAAGTAAAAATCACATTATGATCTCAGATAAATTAATATAAATTTAGTACTTTCCTTCAGTGGCAGCAGAATTCTACTGTATTCCATAGAAAATTACATACATGCATGCATACAACAGAAAAAAAAAATTAAAATATAAAATTTCTGTTGGATCATCATAGTTTCTACTTTTGAGTGTGATTATTTGATATTACTTACCATAATAAATGATGCAAAAATGGACGCAGAAACAACTATTTTAACAGTGGATCAGTGTAATCTGTACATAAGAATAATAAAAGACTTGTTGGTAAAAACTGTCTCTTTTAACTGTGCCATTTCATGAATCTCTCTCTCCAGTACAACCAGATTCAATACTTCCAGTTGGAAAACAAAACTGGCAAATTTCTATTGAATTGGAAGTGTTCTTATTTTCTTTTTGAAGTGAAGTGAAAAAAGATTTAAACTATTCCGATGTCTAAATGTATGCATTTAGGGGACTGCAATTAAAGGGATTTTAACATTGCAATTATATGGAGAAAAAACACACATTATCATTTGTGTGACACTCTTTATGTAAACAGTATGACACTGTTTAAGTAAGAGGCTTGAAAAGAAGTCTACATTTTGCCCACATTTCAATGTTCAGTTTCCTTTTCCTACAGTCAGACAGTTCCTTATGACTTCTTGGTCTGACAAATCCTTCCAAACTCTCCCTGGATCCCTGCAGGACTTGGCTGTGAGTCTGTTGCATGCTGACCTTATATCCATGTGTCTGCCACTCTCTGTTCCTGATAATGATATCTCCTTTCTCTGTCACTGTGTGCTTCTTCAGCCTGCAGTTCAAAGGCTTCTTTAAGCATATCAGTGAAAGTATGTAAAGTACCTTTTTCTCTTTACAGGGGTGCTCCTAAATGTGCATTACCCAAGACAAGGTCACCTTCTACTGCCTAGCATTACCCATGTTGGGATTAACCCATTAGAAGATCTGGAATAAACAGGTTTAATAGCTCTGCCATCCATCACATTATATATCAATTCTTGCTCTCAGAAGTGGGCATTAAGCTGCACTGAGCTGTGGTGCAATTACTCTCTGATGAAACAGCTAATTTGCTTTTCATTTCTGGAACAATTCACTTACAGCTAGTTCAGTTTGCAGTGTAGAGGTGTGCAAGGCACACTAACACTTCTGGGGGCTCCAGCTGGAAGCTTTATAGTAGTCAAAAGGGTAACTATGTGTCCCACTTTTAAACTCAGCCTCCACAGAGTAATGAAAAAGGAAAAGCATGTTAGCAGAACTTCAATGTGTACAGTTCTTGCCTTAGGCAAGGTTGACCTTTTACTTACAGACACCTTCACATCCACCACCCCCTCCACTCTCCCCTCCTTACATTTACTACCATTTCATTGAAAATCTTCCAGGCAGGAGTCTAAGAGAGAGTTCCCCTATCTGTCTTTGGAGAAAAGAATATTCCTCAGTGATGTCCTTTCAAGATCAGATAATCTGACCATGAAATGCAACTCTGAGTTTACTAAAAGACGCCATTTATGTGTCACTATTTTAGCTTTCCACAGAGCTATTTGAAAATACCATAATGAAAATATTAGGAGTCTGAGTTAATGCAAATTTAATTGTTCTCAGTTTTCATATGTGAACCACTTGTTCATATTTTCCTACATCACAGTAATGCCACAGTTATCCTGCATGACACCCAGGTTAGTAGTGATGGAGTTGGATCAAATTAATAACACTTTACAGGGGACAGATTTAAATGATATATTTGCTTTGAGCAGATCTTTCGAAGTTATTTTCTTTGTCTGAGTATCCCATTTTAGATATGAAAACACCTCAGAAATGCAAAAACAATTTGTCAGAAAGATAGAAGTGAAACAAAGGAATTTTCTTTTTGAAATTCTTCACCTTTTTTGGGTTTTTTCACATTAGTGGTAAAAGTATAATTTTATATTTCTTTGAATGTTCTTATACACCCCACTTTTAAATGCACATATATAGTTCTGGTGAGCAGACAGCAGAGAACAACTCATAGTTCATTGGCTTAAGCAATATATTCTTCAGTGAGCTGTTTGTGTTTCTCTGTTATTCCTATATATATTTCTTTTTGAAGTAAATACTGGTTAGAGAATTCCAAGAAAATTCCTGTGAAGGATTAGCACAACTATTTATATATATATATATATGCCTACTAGAAAAAATTGCAGTAGGCTTAATAGGTGGATATTTTGCTACCATAATCTTGGAAGCATGTGCTAATAAAAAGCTATATTTATCTTACCACAGTCAATAAAAAAATGTTCCCCACTCTGCTGAGGAACAGAAAGAGTCAAATAGATCCTAAGTGTTGTCAGTATCTTACTGAGAAGACTGTTGGCATTTTTCATAAACAGAGATGTCATTTCATTGCAAAATCTTATTGTCTAAATTTCACATTTATGAAGGTGTTTTTTCCAATGGGAATATTTTTATGGCATTCACTCCAGGTGTTCCTTAATCACAGAGATAATTCAGACAGACTTGCAGACATGCAACAGGTTTACTGTCTTGGGCAAAGCTGTAGAGGCTGAAAACAGGACAGAAGACAGATACTCCCAAATTGTCCTCCTTGTACTTTCTGTTTGATGTTTTATATCCTTTCTTGATCATCACTGCCACCACATTTACTGTCCTTTCAAAAGCACCCATCAAACCCCAAATCTCATCTTTTCTTTATTCCTAGGCTCACTGTGTCACACCCTCATTGGTAGTTGCCTTAGTAATCTTACTTGCTTAGTGCTTCCCTCTTTATCAGACATACCCCAAATTGTACAATTTGAGTCTCTCCTCCTGATGCGTCTTCTTTCTTTTTTTTTTTTTCTTTTTTTTGTGGCAATAATTGACTGTTTGCCAGCTCCACAAGTTCTATTATCAGTATTTTGGAAAGAACAAAGCCTATCATTTTGCAATATTTTAAATTGAATTTTTTAATGATAAACCTGGCATATGGGAAACAACCAAACACTATTAAAGCTTTCTTAAATCTTTTTGTTTACAGTCTAGGTCCAGATAAAAGAGATAAAAACCTAGGTATAGGATTTTGGAATCCTAGGGGAAAAAAAGAACATTAACTATTAGAAACTATACTAACTATTAGAAACTATAAAATTCTGGTGTTCTTCCCTTATTGTATATTTTTATAGAAACTACTATTTTTTTATATATTCTGAAAATCACTAAAAGCATATAGCTATAAGAAGGGTGAGTTTTTTCTAAAATATTTATCAAAGAGTATGCCAAGATTATGTAAACTAAAATATTCATTGCAAAGCTATAAGTTGATGAAAAACCATTTAAAATTGTTTTTTTCTCTATCTAACTTCCTTCCCAATTTCCAGCAACAGCTGCAATTTTCTGGCTTAGAACATTTGACAGCACAATTTTTTTAAGTTAAGACAAAATTTAAAAAACATAAGATTACATAGTAATAGTTGGGAAACATGGGATGTTTAGTCTTTCCTTGTGCTTATGGTTAAAATCTACCTAAAAATCTTCGAACAAATGCCGTGCCTAAACATGAAATGGTAATTATGATTACCATTGGTAATTATGATCACCATGACTTCACCCCTGACTATATACACTCACTTATCACAACACCTGATTCAATTAGAAAAAGTAATTCTGAAATGTATGTTTTATTTCTGGTTTGTATGATATTTATCTTAAACATTTGAATTTTCAGGGTTGGCTGAGTGCTTGCCAGGCATATGTCAACTCTAATACCTTGAAGATACTGGGGATGTTGTTATTGATGTTATTGTTCCGTCTAGGTCACTTTTTGGTATTTGCCTTTTGAAAATGTGTTCTTAGCTTGACAAAGACCTTGTAGATGAATGTCTAGCTTCTAAGCTTTTTTTTTTTTTTCCCTCCCCAAGGGTAAATTAACAATAATCTTTTCAAAACTTATGAGAAAACCAGAATTATGTAGTTTATCAGTTTCCTTGCTAAGCTAGAGGGATTCCAACTGACAATACTCATCAAGAAAGAAATCTAGTTAACAAGAACCTCACTGTACAGCTGGTATACTTAAGATGCAAAGACAGTTGTTGGGCATTTTATTAGGTAACTAATTTTTCTTTTGTTCAAAATGTTCCAAAACATAATCTGCAAAATTATCATCTAAGTATCGATGGCAAGTCTTGAGCTGACTTAACAACCAGAGAGACTTATCTTCCAAGAGATCATTGAAGGGGGTGATTTTAAAAATCAGTTTTACATAGAACCCCCTTGCTATCTCTATCCCGTAAACAAAAAGGGCTAGAGCCTGGGAATGCGTAAATAGGCTCTGGTTTGCTCTTTCATTCACGTTCCTCCACTATTAAGATTTTAATTCAGCCTGTCATTTGACTGTTGAGGTTTCTCCTCTGAGCCAATATGTATTCAGCAAAGACTTCTGAGACTTCTGGGTTAGACCATGCTGTTTCCCAAAGTCCCTTTCAAACTGAATTATTCTGTGCTTCTGAGCACAGTAGTATATCAAAATATTGGCAGATTTTTCTTATAGCGTCAATGAGCATGTTTTTCTTTTTATATTTCGCGGAAAGTCCCCATTTCTTTGGAAAGGAACTAGAGAACCATAAATTCAGGATTACATTTTACAGCCCACAGAAAGAATGAATCATACTTGATTGTCCTTTGTGAGGCCTGTCTGATATCAGCCATAACAAAACCAAGATCCTGCATCAGCTGGACTATTTCTGTAATCCTGTCTGCCAGCTTCTATGCCACTGAGAGTATTTACATTAAGTTTAGCTCAGTTTTGGCATAAAGTTACTGTTTTCTATTTTCTATTTATCATATATATGGGGTTTGCTTTTCTTAAATTCATAACAGCATTTTGAACTTCTTTCTTTCATGTATTTTTAATATTTTTATTAATTTTTTTTAATGTCATCTTTCAGTTACTGAAATTCAGCAAATGCTCTGAAATATAGAAACTTATCATCGCTCATAAAACTGCCTTGGCCTCAAGTGTCACTCACAGGGAACATGGAAGATTTTCTCATTAAAGAACACTTTGGAAGGAGTTAAAGTATTGCCTTGCCTTGTTCTTGTCTTTAAACTAAATTATTTTGTTGAATAATTTGAGTAACTGATGCAAATGACCATTTCTGAGTTCTTGTACCCAGCCAAAGACAGTAAACTCTTGTTTAATCTTAAATTCAGTCTAGGGAGCAAATCTCTTTTAATAGAGAATGCTAGAAGTGCGAAGTCTTAATAGATTAGATACATTTAGGTCTAAATATCATAAATGCAGAAATATAACAAAACCACATTGAATTAAGAAAAATAATAAGACTTCATGGTATTTAGAAGTAGAACGGTGAAATTAGTTAATGTAGATTCCTGTTTCTGTTAACTATTTTTGTCAAGTGATTGTTAAGTTTGTAGTTGTGGATTTGCAGAATAATCTTACTGTAGTAATTATGAGTAATGTATTAGAAACTTTAGCATCTTGTAAATCCTTCTTTGTGTATTACAAAGATGAATCAAGGGGAGATAGTAAGGTAAGAATAATTCTGTGGCAGCCATTAAATGACCACATCTAGCTGGAAAAAAACTTTTTAAATATCACTCCTGTGAAGAACTCCTTGGCTCTAGAAGAATAAAGATTAACTCCAGATCTGGTGCAATGTGCTATGATAGATAGCATGAGTCTTGACACTGACAGTTACAAATGACTGATATTTTGCATTTTGTTTTTTTCCAATGACTCTTCTTCTTTTGTTTCTTGTTGCTGTTGTTGTTTTCAATTTCTATTTCACAGATACGCAAGTATTCTACTCTTTCTACACTGGATATTTTCAGAGGTCTGAGTTATCTTGCTGAGATTAATCTGAAGCCATTCAGGTTTTTTCCCACAGGCATTAAGGGAGCACACACAGTTATGCTTTTTTTTGTCTTTTTTTTTTAAAAAAAAGCTTTAATATATTTATTAGAAGAGTTTTCTTTCTTGAGCACACATATGACATTTGGCTGATACTTTGCCAGCAAATCAAGGAAATGCATTTGCTATTTCTTTAAAAAAAAAATAAAATTAAAACATCCTTTGTTCAGGTAAGCTTCAGTTTCTAATTCACACTCATTCACTAGAGATTAATTATAGCTTGGCATCAAATTATCTGAAAATTTATTCTTCACTGTTCATATTCAGCCAAGGCCATATGGGTTGAGCATGTTTTTTTTTTTTTCCCCTGTAATTGCTTCTCTATAAAAAAGCTGTATAAGATTTCCAGAACCCAAGCAACTGGATATTTCCCATCTCTTGTACTTTTACTTTGCAGAACAAATTCCTCTGATTTAGTACAACTATATATATATTTCTTTTTCTCTGGGGTTCTTCAATTTATTAATCTTAATGCAAATTGTCTGAAAGAAATTTCTTGAATACCAGGAATTGAAATGAGATGCACCTATCTTGTATTATCCTGATGTTATATGCATCTACACCATGTACACATCTGGCAAGGAGCATCTGAAGGGATCAGAGGTGTACAGTCAGGTTCTGTGAGTGAAGTACCATTTATACTCTTTCCACACAGCTTACATACATTATGTACCTTAATGTTCAGACTACAGTTTGTTTTCTAGTTTGGTGATGGTTGAGATAAAGAGAGATCTAGGCCGCTGTAGTATTGAATCACTTTTGCAATTCTACTCTCACATGTTATCTGTGCATTTTAAATTTGAATTGTGGTTCATATGATATTCTCTTTACAGAAAAAAAAGGGATGGCATGGAAATTACTAAAAGATATACAAATTGCAATACTGCTACTGATGTGACAATGTTACAATATAATAGTTCAGACGTTCATTATTCTCAAAAGCTAAAAATAACCTGCTTATTAATGTGCCATTGCTCTTTGCTTCATGATGCTATTTTTCCTTGTAATAAATTAATCTTAAAACTATTAGAATCGTACTATATCAAAAAACTGCTTGCAAACCTCATATGTATGTTGTCATTTTTGAGTATTGGAATAGATAGATGTAATAGTTAATAATGCAATTTTAATTTTAGAAGTCTATTCACATTTACTATATCATTATTACTTTGCAATCTTTAAATTAAAATGCTTTTTATGTTATCTTCTACTAATTTGCATTTTAAATCAGATAACATGCTATGCATATTTAACAGAGGAACATAATTAACCTCTATATGCTCAATATCTTCTTCAGCACTCCAAGCTAAGCATGTTCAAGATATATAATTGAATGCAATTATAAAATAATTATATGGTTTTTTCTAATACTTATTGATTACAACAGCAACCTATGTGATTTATTGGTAACAACAGAATATGTCTATTCTTAAGTGACATTTCTCAGCCTTACTACATTTTGAAATAACATATATTAAAAGAGGTTAACTTAATAGAAATTCATCTGTTCAGCCTATTAATAACAATATATAACCTGCAAAAATACAGAATTATATTATGGATTCCAAATTTAAATGATTCTTTATAAATTTGGTATTTAAACAACAGAAAGATAGTTAGAGAAAATATATACAACCTCCTCTTTGTTATTGTTATAAAGAATAACCAGGAGCATACAGTATATTATATTAAATATGCAATTATTTTAGCAAAGGTATTTCACTGCTGTACTGTACTGATGCAGTAGTAGGTGAGTGGTTCAAGGACTATTTATAATATTCGTATGATTTATACAAATGTAGGACATTATAATGAGATTTAATTAAAATCGTATCTGATCATCCAGAATTTATAGATATTTAAGAGGTATCTGTTGATTTTTCTTTCCTTAGCCTTTAAACAAGAAATCATTAATGTTTACAGGGTAAAGAGGATACAGTATTTACTCTTTGAAGGAAATGACCCTTTAGTCTCACTATATTTCAGCCCTCTCTGGTTCTAATGCCCAGCTTCTTGGGGATCTGAGTCCTTGCTGGTCATTGACCCTGGACCTGTTACAACATCTCTGTCCATAAGGCCCACATTGGGCACTGATGATGCCAGCATTTCTCTGTCTAAGCAAAATTCAGTTTTGTTTTACTCAGAAAGAAAAGCTTTCCCTGTTGTAGTGGTGGTGTTGGCGTGTTTTGGTATTTTTCCCTGCAGGAACACCAAATTGGAAAAAGGAAACATAACCTATATGAGCTGGAAATGAGATCTGAAGAACCAAGATTATTGCACCTGCTGTCAACACGGAGGGAATAGAACTCTGCTGCCACTGAGGGAGAACTCTTTCTCAATGTCCTCTCAAAGCCAGATATGTGTTACACATAGTGACTTCTTCCTTGATGGCAGTGGGAATTGATGAGTAAAACCTACAAGGAAGTGAAGGTGCTTCTGTAATAGCAGTGAGAGAGGGAGCAAACCTAATGTATAAGGCTTATCTGTATGATAGACACCCTCTCAAACACTGGAGGGGTTAAACGTTATTCCAGTTGCATAATCAGATTTTCTTATGAGATGTAACACAGAGACTTCTGTAATGATAACTGAAAAAGACTGATATTTTTAATGTTTTTTTTTTCTCTCTCTCTTTTTTTTTTTCTTTATTCCCAACAGCTGCAGAAAATGATTATGTAAAGGATGAACAAAGACATTTTGATTTACCCTAGTCTGGAAAAAGTGACTGTTAAATCCAGCATCATGCAGAAGTGACTATGTCCTCAGACAAAATCCAATCAACAGTAATCAATCCTTTCAATTGTGTAATAAAATCTTGAGAAGATGAAGCTTTGCCACTGAAATGTGGCATTGTTTTTCATTAAATAATGAAGCAATTATTGTCACAGTAAAGTAATGTCAAACAGCGGTGAGTAAGGACAATCCTTCATCTATCATTATCCCATATTAGTTCATTTTGTTGAAGTACTTGAAACACTGTATAAAGTACACAGAAAAAAATAAAAATTAAAATATTACAATGGATTCGCTTTGAAATGAAAAAAATATTTACTTAACTTATGTCCTTGTTTGCATTTTATTCTTTCATGAATAATGAAATAGTTACTGAAATACCTGTCTTCTATGATTTTAAATGCATCTCTTAAAAGAAGATGCCACATTGGGGTACATGAAGGAATCAAAAAATTTAAAAAGCCCTTGAGATTCTGTAGCAAGGGATATCATTTATCTGCCAGGCCTTTATCTTTTCATCTTCACCTTTTAATCATTACTGCCTCTCAGCTGTTAGAGAAAAAACCTCACAACATCCAGTGTTCATTGCCAATGTCTCCATTTGTGTGCATTTTTGTTTGTTCCTTTGTACAGTGACTTTGAAAACTTGAGTGAATGGGTAAATGAGTTAACTTTCTTTTCTCTCATACCCTCTCATGAGCTTTTTTCTCTTAATTATGATGCCTATTGATGTATTAAATATTCACTACAGTAACAGGAGTTGAATCAAAAGTCTACTGAATCACCAAGTAAAAACACCACAATGGAAACCTTGAAGCAGATGCATAAAACTAACTAAACATTCCTCCTTTTATAGTTTTTTTTCTGAGAAATAAAATATGAGAGATCTTGTATAAAAAGGAATTTTATTTAGAAAATTACATTTTAGAATCTAAATCCAGAACCACAAATTACCTTCAGTAATATACTAATTACTGTTAGGGAAGAAGGCTTCTTATTTAGCATTTGTGATGTTTGGTACTATGGAGGAAATTAACAACAGAACATTTTCTGAAGCAGTTAATGCTTCTTTATTTTATTAAAATATATACTCAAATATATTAATAGACTATATAATGTATAACTATATATGGAATTACATTATAGCTAAATTAAATAATAGTTTTTAAGAAAATACTGAATAAAAATGGACCTACAGCTTTATAAGGTCAGATTGCAAAAATCATTATGAAGGAATCTGAGACAAAACTTCTAAGCAACTAAAATTTCAATACTAGTGAAGTTTACCATTAAGAATTTGAGACATTTTGGACAGTATTTAACTCATGAATATGAAATATCTAGTGTGAAGAAAATAGGAACTGTGCTTGACTTCTAGCACCTGAAAACAGAAGGAAATTTTGAGAAAATAATATTAAGAAGGAAATGAGAAGTCGAACACTGTAACTACTTATATATCTTTCTTTCCACATCAATCTTTTTAGCTATCATTTTATGACCAAACCAAAATGCATTTTAAGTTCTTATGTCTAATATGATTCTCTGTGATAAATGGTTGAAAGTAACAAAGACCTATAATTTACTTCACTTGTTATCCACTATGTAAAAGGGGTTGTAACTATACAGTGGTTATGATTAAATGATAACATATAATCTATTTATAAGCAGAAAGGATTTAGGTTACATATTATTTCTGTATTTATTGGTTAAGTAATTGTTGGAACCTATTTAAAAAAAAATAAAATAATAAACAACAACAAAAAATAAAAAGGGAAAATAATAAACAGGATATTTCTTTGTTCCTGACAGGCTCTAGTTAATCCATTGCCCCCAAAGCAGATAATTAAAGGATTTTAGATGTGTTGCTGGTGAATTCAATTTGACACATTAGAGTTTATAATCCCTGTGACCTCAATTATTGAGTATGAATGATGGCAAACACTACTAATCCAAATGCCTGGTGTCTTAATTTCTTTATAAAATCCAATACTTAGTTACCTGGCTGTGAATGAAGGTTATACGAATCACACAAAAAACCCAACCTTCATCTTTTAAAAAAAACAAAAAGCAAACCCAAGCCAATTGTTCTATCTGTGAAGGTCACTCATATGTGCATTGCCTGTGATATAAAATATATAGAAAAGAACATGCAAAAGGTTTTGTCCTTGATATTTATGTAAAAAAAAAAAAAAAAAAAAAGAAATGAAAGGGAATTGATAGGGGAATTTAATTTTGTAGAGAAACTTATTCCTTTTGTGTTCTTTGAAATTTTTTGCAAGTCTATGCCAAAAAAATTTTATGTTACGTTGCTTGATTTGTTGGAATCACTATTCAAAACTGAGAGTCAGACTGAAGCAGTAAAAGTTCTATATTCCAGTTAAAATAAATTCCTGATATATTTCAAATTGCTTACTTCAACTTGTTATTTTCGGACTTGAAAGTTTTTGTTATGGAAGAGATTCAACATACTCAGCTCGTCACCACTCCCTGGTGGGATTTCCACAGTCTGAGTACTGGTCCCAGATCTGCTTAGTATCTTTATCAGTGATTTGGATGAGAAGATCAGGTTTCCAGAGAACATCAAATTGGAGTATTGATCTCCTGCAGGGTAGGAAGAATCTACAGAGGGATCTGGATAGCTTGGCTGGATGGACTGAGGCCATTTGTCAGAGGTTCAACAAGGTTCTGCACTTCAGTCACAACAACCCCACACAGTTGAAAAATGACCCAGTAGAAAAGTACATACGAGTACTGGTGAAGAGATGCTGAACATGAGACAGCAGTGTGCCAAGGGACTTTTATTATCTATTTGTGTGAAACTGTTCTGTTGTTTGAAATAAATTATGGAAAAAAGTGTGTCAGTTTCTGCTATACTGAAACCATCATCTCATCACACATTCTGAGTTTCTACAGTTTGAAGTATGACAATTTAATTTTCTACAACTTGAAGGTGAGCGAGTGTGATCACCACCTACAATTATGTTTTCATGTATGGTTCTATTGAAACACAAAAACTGAAACCATTTTCTAAATATTTCAATGAAGACAGATGTTTTCTTGATTTTTTTTTTTTTTATTCCTCAGCTAATGCAGTCAACACAGGTAAACAATTATAAAACAACATGATAGAAATTAATGTTCCCATGAATGTCATCACAGTAAGAAATGGATCTTTCATCACACTTGAGCATTGCCATGAAGCACTAAAATTAAGGTTATCTACTGCATTATGCTAGTAATTTTTCAGCAAGGAAGAATAATAAAAAGTCCACCTAAAACAATGTGAAAATTTTGAAGTGACTTCAGTGATATCTAAATGAGACCTAAATACCATGCCACCTCTACATTAAAAACACAAGTAATATTAATTACTTAATATCAATTAATTACGTTAATATCAATTTAACAAAGTATATTGCTTTTGCTGTGATTATTTTCTGTATTATATAAACTTCTAAGTTTATAATACAGTTTATAATAATAAGTATATTATGAAGGACTGTTTTCTTGTCTAATGTTTTTAGAAACACTGAAAAATTAAGAATTTTTGCTTTTGCAGAGGTACTACTATTTTAAGGGTATTATCGTAGTTGCTATCCTTCCATGGTGCATGTTCTTTTCATTTTGCAATTTGTATATTCTATTTTTGTAATACTTCTAGAATCAGATTCCTTAGGCAGACAAAAATTATCTTTCAATCTCCCTGACAAGACTAAGTAGAGTGTTAATCAAATGACAGAAATAATCAATATGACAAGTGCTTTGGGCTTGAAGGAGTACATAAGAAAAAAACAGCAGTAAATTCTCTGTGTAGGTAAGTTTTTTATTAAGGAGAACATAGGGTTGATTCTCAGCTGATACAGATCGCCCCTGCAGCATAAAACTGTCTATTGACCTTGACTGACTACTGAAGATGGAACTGAGCTATAGGTTTTTGATACTTATTATGTGTATATAACACCTTTGTGCAAGTTTGTTTCAATATTGTTTCATATTATATTGTTTCATATATATTCACATATATATTGTTTCATATAATTGTTTCAGTAAACAATATATATTAAATAATTTTTTAGAATATTTAAATGGGTTTTTATAGATATTTTTAGTTATATAAATCCAAATACTTCATAAACCCCAACATCAAATAAGACATTGTCATTTACATCCTTTTGCTAACACATCTATAATTACATAAAATGAAAATCATAACTGAATTTGACCAAAAATTTATATGTAATCTTCTTAGTGGAAGTAATACATTTCTGTACAAAGACATACCTGGGGAAGAAATAAGCTTTTGAAAGTGTTAGGAGAAAAGTGTTGAAATAATTCGGAAACAATGCCTAAAAATAATTTTCAGGTAGAAATGAAAAAGCAGTTTGTAAGAAGTAAATGATGCTTCTAGACTTTTATCTCCTTTTGTTTGAGCAGCTGCACACTGAAAATACAAAAGGTATATTGATTTTTTTTTTAATATAACTTTGGCTTTTGAAAACAATATTGAAGTTCGTAAATATATATGGTTTACAAATATTTGCATTCTATAATTGCTTCTACAGAGAACTGGAAAAGTTGAAATAGAGTAATTCATTTTTTTTCTGCAAAGAGCAGCAGAATTTTAACTAGTTTCTATTCCCACTGTTCAGCATCTGATATGTGTTCTTCCATCAAACTTCCAACACACCCTCAAAAAAAGCTCACATGTGCAATGATAAAAATAATAAATAGCCAATATATTTAGATAATAGGAATTTCTGAAAGTGTTATGTGTAGTGCAAAGTTTGGCATGCGTACCATAATGGATTGTTAAGCAGGGTTTCCTTTCATCATATTTCAGTGTTGGATTTTGAATATCAGTTTAAAGTCATTTTGGCACTTTTTAATACAAGTTGCATTAATTTGGAAATGCTTAAGATCTTTTATTTGGTACTACACAGGATATATCTGCTTGCGTGTAAAATACATATTTATATCTTTAAATGGATATATAGCTATGACTAAAAATTAGTTTCATTATACAAAAGGTGGTACTATTCATTTGCCATGAACATGTCTCAAAATCTTCATAAGTTTAAAGAGGCTGCATAAAGTTGAGTAAGAAAAATGCATGCAAAAATTGGTTTTACAGCAGATTCCATATTGATTTATGGAGACATTAATTTGCCATTTAAGTCTCAAATTTGACTATTAATAATTCTTGACATTCAAAAGATATTTTTATATCAGAAAAGTCTAGTTAATTTCTTAAAAAGATGACTTTGCACATTAGTGCATTTCCATAAAGAGCAGTGCATTTTGAACAACTTTTAAACAAAAGAAATGGCCATTAAATTGCCAAGTTATTATTAAAACACCAGTCTGCATTCATTGAAAAAGTATTGCCATATATTTGCTTAATATATAATGGACTAATTTATTCAAGTAAGAATCAAAATGTAGTAATATTCATAAAAAAACCTGCATATTTTCCAGCTTTTAGTTGCTGTATCTAAAGCAAAATTACATATTTTCTTGGAAACAAGTTTAAAATAATTGTTTAATTTAAAGTTGACTTAATTCTTAGGTGAGGGCAAAGGGAAGTTGATTTTGGCTTATAATGTGATCACAGAGAGTAAGCAGAAATAATCACATAATTGAGCAATATTATGGTAAAGATAACTGCCAATTAAATGCTTTGGGATATTGTTGGCAGAGAAAGAATAAATAAAAGCAGTAATTTAACAGCAGATATGTTGCTTACAAATGTCTTTGTCAAAAGAAACATTAGTCCTCTTTACTACTTTTATAAAGGATGATTTTCTAAGGGTTCTAAAATTATTTCATTCTAATACAAATGTAGCTCTTAAAATCCCACTGAGAGAGGTAAAAACAGCATAGATTCTATGCATATGTCACAGACTAGAATCAACAGATTACAAGAATTACAAGAATGAACAGCTTACAACAACAAAAACAACAGATAAAGATCCAACAGGAGAATGGACTGCTCTAACTTTGGAAGAGCAATGAGTAAGAAATGCTGGTTGACACCTGAGGCCAAAAATAAAATTGAGAGCACCCATCAGAAAGAAGACTGGAAAAGTGAATGACAGGGCAAGTAAGATTTAAATGAAAGCAAAAAGGAGAAAATTATGTAAATAAGTGCAGGTGTGCTGGTATACAAAGACAGTGGCAAAAAAAATATGAAGTCTGAAGAGGTTTACTAGTACTGACAGATTGAACATTTACATCAAAGTCTCAAGAGGAAAGTAAATATTATGTATAAATGAAATAATTTTAAAAGAGATGGGATTTCATCTGAATAAAATTTTAATTAAAAAAAGAAAAAGAAAATTTTTGACTTCTAGCAGTTCTCTCAGTATCTTTAAAGAACTCTAAAAATCTATGATCTATATAGCTTTGGTGGCACAGGAAAAGAATCTTAGTGTGAGAAATATTAAAGCAGCTTTGAGAGAATGTTGTTTACTGAAGGCTGTGACAGAGAACTACTCAGAGAGAAGATCAGAAGATGTTTTCAGTTTATCTGTCACATATACAGAGTTCAGGACCTGACAAAGTCAATAACAGAAAATTGTTAGAAGAGCACAAGAATATACTGCTTAATGGTAAAATAAGCTGTGAAAATGAAACCTTATATCTAATTGGGAGAGCTGTGAAGCCTCCAGCATTCTGTTACATTTTAGTTCCATTTTTTTCACTTACAGGAGGGTTGGATGACATCTGTCATAAAGGCTGAATTTCTAATTTAGTCTAATAGAAAAGTGAATTGCAAGAGTGTCATCTCCTGCTCTTTAAGAAGTATGTCATGAGTGGAGTTGGCATGAGGTAACTAACTAGAGTTCTTGTAAGCATATCTTGTGAATAGCAATAGTAGAGGACAGTGTTATGAAAATCTCCCACTAAAAGTTTTTAATGACAACTCTGATAATTTAAATGGAAACAGTAACACTGCGGGGAAAATGGCCAACCTATCTTTTGTTTCCATTTTACCAGTGCAAGAGTCCCCAGAATATTTTCAGAATAAAGGAAAAATAATTATTTGGACATATTTTAAGTTTAGTCTTATTGAATTTCTTAGGATGATCAGAATGTAAACCTTTTTCTCCCTTTCTCTTTCAAATCAAAAAGTGAAAACATAGAATGTTTACCAGGAGGCAAATATTACATATACCTCCCTGCTCCATCTAAAAAAGAAGGTGAGAAAGTGTGACTTTTGGAAAAACTTAAACATAAATGAGAATTTTTAATTTCTTAGAATGCAAAAATCTGGAACATGAGTTAAGAAAATCAGTTTTGTGTGTTTAAGGGGCTCCTGTTTAATTACTGTCAATATGCTTTTTGGAGGTTTCTTCAATACAGTAAATTGACAGAGAATGCAGTCACAGAGGGAAAGGGAGGGTGGAAATTGCTTATTGTTTGAGATGAATTTATAAGCAGTGTCAGGCCCCTGGGGTCATTATCATCTTTACTGTCCCTGTTCAGCCTCCCCTGGGCCTTTTCCCAGGGAGCACAGCTCAGGACCCCATGTCAGCCTCCTGAGACACCAACCCCTGCCCCTGTGATGCCACAGCAGGGCCAGCCCTGCCAATCCCACCCTCCCCATATGGGTGCCCAGTGCCTGGAACTGGGGCTGCCCTGGTACCCCCAGGCTCCCTGCTTGGTGCTGTGGAACAGGTCCTGTTCCATGCCCTGCTGTAAGAGACCGGGGGGAGACACTCTCCTGCTAGCAGCACCCCAGACCACTGGGAGCAGCAGGTTCAGAAGTGACGTAGATCAGGCCGAATTCAGGTGAACTGGATATCCTAGAAAGTTGATGAAAAAAAAATTCAACATAAAAAGAAATTAATGAAGAGAGCAGGAAGTTAAAATAAAACCATATTATTTGGTGTAAACATTAAAGCCTGGTAAAAAAAATTGTGACTGATAACTGTTGCTTAGTCGGGGAGAAATGAAAATTCAAAACACTAGGGCAACAAGTTTCTAGAATGCATGAAAAATTAGAAATATTCTTTTATTCGTATTATATTCTAACCAAAAATCGAAGTGATAGTGTTGTTTTAGCTAGAATTTAATTTTTCACACGTAAATGTGGAGCCAAAACATTACTCTCTTTTAATTTTATTTTTTTATTTTATTTTCTTTTTTCTTTTTTCTTTAATATTAGTTATCAGGAAAAGTTGAAAGCCTTTAAGAGGGGAAAAGGTATTTTTCTTCCTTCCTTCCTTCCTTCCTTCCTTCCTTCCTTCCTTCCTTCCTTCCTTCCTTCCTTCCTTCCTTCCTTCCTTCCTTCCTTCCTTCCTTCCTTCCTTCCTTCCTTCCTTCCTTCCTTCCTTCCTTCCTTCCTTCCTTCCTTCCTTCCTTCCTTCCTTCCTTCCTTCCTTCCTTCCTTCCTTCCTTCCTTCCTTCCTTCCTTCCTTCCTTCCTTCCTTCCTTCCTTCCTTCCTTCCTTCCTTCCTTCCTTCCTTCCTTCCTTCCTTCCTTCCTTCCTTCCTTCCTTCCTTCCTTCCTTCCTTCCTTCCTTCCTTCCTTCCTTCCTTCCTTCCTTCCTTCCTTCCTTCCTTCCTTCCTTCCTTCCTTCCTTCCTTCCTTCCTTCCTTCCTTCCTTCCTTCCTTCCTTCCTTCCTTCCCTCCCTCCTTCCCTCCTTCCTTCCCTCCTTCCTTCCCTCCTTCCTTCCTTCCCTCTCTTTCTTTCTTTCTTTCTTTCTTTCTTTCTTTCTTTCTTTCTTTCTTTCTTTCTTTCTTTCTTTCTTTCTTTCTTTCTTTCTTTCTTTCTTTCTTTCTTTCTTTCTTTCTTTCTTTCTTTCTTTCTTTCTTTCTTTCTTTCTTTCTTTCTTTCTTTCTTTCTTTCTTTCTTTCTTTCTTTCTTTCTTTCTTTCTTTCTTTCTTTCTTTCTTTCTTTCTTTCTTTCTTTCTTTCTTTCTTTCTTTCTTTCTTTCTTTCTTTCTTTCTTTCTTTCTTTCTTTCTTTCTTTCTTTCTTTCTTTCTTTCTTTCTTTCTTTCTTTCTTTCTTTCTTTCTTTCTTTCTTTCTTTCTTTCTTTCTTTCTTTCTTTCTTTCTTTCTTTCTTTCTTTCTTTCTTTCTTTCTTTCTTTCTTTCTTTCTTTCTTTCTTTCTTTCTTTCTTTCTTTCTTTCTCTCTTTCTTTCTTTCTTTCTCTCTTTCTCTCTTTCTCTCTTTCTCTCTTTCTCTCTTTCTCTCTTTCTCTCTTTCTCTCTTTCTTTCTCTCTTTCTCTCTTTCTTTCTCTCTTTTCTCTCTTTTCTCTTTTCTTTCTCTTTTCTCTTTTCTCTTTTCTCTTTTCTCTTTCTTTTTCTTTTTCTTTTGTTTTCTTTTCTCTTTTTCTTTTCTTTTTCTTTCTCTGCTGTTTGAAACATACAGCCATCATTTGATCTACGAACAATGTAACACCAGAAAACTGTTCTATGTTACAGCACAGATTAGTACAAAAAGTTAAATAGAAAAAGATGATTAAAAAAAATAAAATTTAAGAGGCAGAAGGCATTCCTTAAGCTACTAGTACAGACATACACTCTTCAGGACTGTGGTTCCATTTTTCAATACAAAATAGTATAGAAATTGTGTTATATTACTCAGTATTTGAGCATAGAAGCACTTCAGATTAAAATACAATACTTTGTTCATTTCTGAAACATCTCTGGTTTTGAGAAATGAAAGCCCTAGGGAGTAATGACAGCAAGAACAGAAGGCTGTGAAGGTGAAAGAAGTACCCAAACCTGTTTCAATAATTACAGATTTACTTCTTCTTACCTAGGCAAGAAAAAGAAGAAAAAAAAGTGTTACCAATATATTTCACCATGGAAGTTATTTTTCCCTGTTCTATATCCAGCAGACACAGAGAATTACTTTCTGTAATTTAAGTAATCTTGTGTTGTCTTTTAAACTGTAAGTGTATATTCTTATACCCTCACACCTCTTAAACCAGCTTTACTTTAATACTGTCAGCAAAAATAGGATGGGATAAAATAGGGGTCCCTTTTGCACGACAAAAACCGAACTCTAAGACAGACATAAACACCTACCAGACTACCAGTCTTAACTGATTCCTGAAAAAACCTACAGATCAAAACAGGATATTCAATATTCAAAAGGTCTAAACAAGATATTCAAAATGTATAGAAACATATAAAGGAAAAAAAAAACCCTGAAAAACAAAACCCTAAAATCCAAAAAATCACAGTGATACAAAGGTCCTGGATCTCTTTGAAGACTTTGAGATAAATTTTAAGGTGAGACTCAATGTCACTTTACTATTTTACATTAAGGCCCCTGGTAACCTCAGTATGATTCTTCAGAAGTAGCTTATGAACCCAAAGAGAAAAGAGAGAAGATTGCATTTTTAGGAAACCTTTATTCTTTAGAAAATATCAGTGTTTGCCTGACACTTCCAAGTACAGGGATGTAAATCCTTATATCTTTGGGCTAAGGTACATAGCTACTTATCTTACTGATCTAAAGATCTGCCTCAAAGATCACATTTTTTCATTTCAATTTATTTTCATTTTCTATGGTAATAATGGATAATGGCACATTTGTGATTATGTCATTTTTCTAATATCAATGATGAACCTCAAAAAGAATTAAAAGTTCTACAATTTACATAAGATTTACATCTTCTTTCTGACTTAAAGCATAACAATTTTTAAGACTGTGAGTGATATCTTGGCTCCATAGATATTTGCGGGAGCTTTGTAGAAATTGACCCAGATTTTTGACCTAAATCTGTACCCAAAGACATATTAGTGGTTTCCTATGGAACAAGACAAGAAATTTTACTATAAGAAAAATTGCTGTTTCAGACCTTTTTTTAGAATTGATACAGTCTTGTAAAACTATGTTTGTATAAACTGTAGTGGTCTGCTGTTTGTATGAAATTAATCAGGAACCATTACATGAACTTCAAAACATATGTACATTTTGATTTGCTTGTTTTCTTACCCTTCTTCAGATGCTTTGGAAAGGCTATAAGCTAATGCAGTATAATTGAAATGGCACTGTTGAGATCACAAAGATTGATCATTCTGTGTCTTCACCCCAGATTAATGAGAGAGGTCATGAAACAGGGTGGATGTAGTGCATACCAAAACCACCCTGCTCCAAGTTCCTTTCAAGAAATACAAGCATATGGATTAAATACGGTTGGCTCAAATTTAACTGATACACAAATATAATGGCACCAGCAGGATTTAAAAAATGCACTGATAATGAGGTGGGAGCATTACATTTTTCTATTGTCAGTATTTATCTTAAAATCCTCAGCATAATACTTGTTAGAACCACTTCTGCTCTTGGACAGTTTTCTAAAAGCGAAAACAAATTCTGCATTTATTTTTTTTCTATTCCAACAGAAGTCTTGACAGTACCATACAGATGATAGATCTATTTAGTCTCTACAATGAAATAAAATGATAAAAGACACTGCAACAACCTTTCTATAGTTTGCTATACAAAGTCTTACCATTGACCCATAATAGCCTGTGCATTATGACTTCATTGGCTTACTTTCCCTCATTGTGATCCATGGAGACAAATCAATCAGGACCAAAAAGAGAGATGTAGGGGTTGTAACCAGCAGAACTGAACAGCCAATAGCTGTTTATATGTATTTACATTCCCTACAGTAGCATAGAGAAGGTAAATAATGGTGGTGTTCGAACAAATTTATCTGTATCTATATTACTGACACATTCCCCCACACACCAAATTTTATTATATAAAGAAATGGAGTTTGCAATGGTTTTTCACAGAGGTTAAACTATTTCCTTTGACCTGGATTATAAACACTCTCATTTTACTGTCTCTAGATACATAATTCTAAAGTATTTTCATTGATTCCATCAGAAGAAAAAAAACCAAAACCCAACAACTTAAGGAAACTAATAAAGCACCGCAGCAGGTATCTCCACTTATGAAATAGCATAATCTCAAGCTTGTGCACTCTTTTTAAGATTTGAAGTACAATGCTGTGAAAGACAATCATAATTATCACGAAAATTGGAAGAGATCTCTGAAGGCGCTTTTTTGCATTGTCTTTCCTGTTGCTGGATAGTTAGATTAAATTGACTAAGAGTTCCTGTGCTACAGGAAATTACTTATTCATACAGGTGCTATTTAAAGATGTGATGGCCTGGGATGCCCAAATATTATCATTTAAAATAGACAAAAAAGACATGGTAATACCTGCTTTTCCAAAGTCTTTTCTTTTTTCTCCCTAAGACTCTAACACATCAAGTTACAGCCCACATTCTCCTCATTCTTCCTTGGTTTACAAGGTAAGTACAGAATTTCTTCTTGTACTTCACAGTCCACTTTCAGTCTCAGCTGAGTTTCATTTCCTTAACTCCTGCCTTGCATGCTTTGGCAGTGTCTGTATGCTCCTCCCAGGCAGACCTTTCTATTTTCTACCTTCTGTATAGTTCAATTTTCTTTTGATGTGTTCCTCTACTGTGGTACACCATGGGACTTATGTGAATTTATAACTCAGTTTGACTCCACATGAAATTTGAAATAGTCATATTCCTTTTTGTCATTCCTTTTCACCTTTATCATTCTGGATAAGGAGGATAACAGAATTTTCACAATAATATCAGAGCTTTCATGAGATTGCAAATTGCACTTTTAAAGCATTTAAGTGAACAGATGGTGGTTGGTATAAATCCATGGTTTTGGCAGTGGGGTGGGGTCTGCACAGGTGACACCTGAGAGAAGAGACCAGGAGCTGCCCCTATGCCAGACACAGCCTATTTTGCATCCTCCAATGGAGTCACTAAAGGACACATCTGACCCTACCATGAAGCTGATGGTGTCTGCAAAAACATATTTAAGGAGTTTAAACACCACAAGGAAATAGAAGAGGGTACCATAGCAGGAAGAATTCCCTCATCGTAGAGCTGATAACACCCCTGAAGGAACTGCAGCAGGTGGATGAACACATTACCACAGGCAAACCCCTTGAAGTGACTTGTGACCTGTAGATAAGAACATATTGCATCATGACTCCTGAGGGGACCGTGGCCCATGGATATGCCTACAGCACAGGAAACAGAAGGCATGAGCATAGAGAGAAAGAGAAAGCAAAAAGGAACAGGAGAAAGGAATCACTGCAACCTGATCCCAATCTCCTCAGCCCTCAGCAAGGCAAGTGAGCTTAACCTGTACTGACGACAAGGGAGTAGAAATTTGAAATGTGGAAGGAGAGGTGTCTGGAGTGAATGGAAAATGGGAAGAAAATATATTTTCCCTAAGTGCTTAAATATTTGTCTGCTTTGTTTCTAAATATCCAACCAGTAATTAAATGTCTATGCTAATTGGCAATGAAGAAGTTAAATTTTCCAAGTAAGTCAGTAATTGGTAACTGATTTCCCTGATGAATTTTTTTGCTCATGTTCTTGCTATTTTATCACTTGTCCCACTGGAACAAGGACAATGAGTGAGTGCCAGTTCTGGCAAATACCATACATACAGAGAAAAGTCCAATTGCTGGTTTAACTTCAGAGCACATAGAAATCCCTGGATATCTTCCTCTACACTATGAATGTTTATGAACTGTTTTGAGCTGAATTTCTTATTAGGTGTGAATATGACAGTCAAACAGACCTAGAAACTACATGGGGTAACATACATATCTCATGAAAGATTCAGTAAGAGAGAGAGGGACAATAAGAAGGTGATTAGAAGGCAGGGTGAGTGGAGAGACCTTCCCAGACCTCAGATAGCACAAACTGCATAACTAAGAAAATATTTTTGCTACTGCTTTTATTAAAGTATAGGTATTAGTAACCAGTAACATGTAGGAAGGCCGTTCTCACCTACCTAAATATCAGATCAATATATAAATTTATTCCAAAAACATGACAAAATGACACACTGGACCAAATATCTTTTTTTTTTTTTTTTTTTTTTTTTTTTTGCAAAAAGAAGTTCAAAGAAGTTCCTACAATTTCCAGGAAACTTCTACTGCTTATAACCTCTTATCATCTGAGTCTTAACATTCAGGCAAAAAAGCTAAGAGCCCTGATTAACTGATCTGCTTTTCTTTGGCACACCCTCTGTGCAGCAAAAATTCCAGGAACCATTTGGTCATTTGTTATAGAGAAGAGTACAAAAACTGTGAGAGGGGCATGACTGTGGAGCCAAAAAGAGACTTGCTGCTCTTTTAAACACTGTGGCACATTAAGCAGGTTTTAAATAATATTAGCTTGCTTTAACTTTAAATGTTAACACACTGATGCAAAGAGCTAGGAGGTAATACATTTCTGCACCCAGTGGCCCATATTATTACCATCACTGGAAACAAGACTTAAGCCCTTATGCTAACACTGCTATAGATCATCCTGACCTCTTAGGTTTGTTATCAATTGTTATGAAACTCACATGTGTGAAGCAGAGTTTAGCTGACAGTACAAAACCCCAAACATTTTATAAAAGGTGATCTTGAATTAGGAGTGAAGAGATAATGGGTAAAAGGCACCTGTGTGTCTTCTAGAATTCCTCAGAGAAGCGCTCTCAACAGTATGATTTCTACAGCTCTTTTTCTCCCTTTTTTCTTTCGTTTACTTCACCAGGAAAACACTTTTATATTTCTTTGCAACATAATTTTGAGCTCTAAGTCATAACAGAGAAATGTAATATACAAAAAAATACTTCCCATTGCTTTTAGTTAGTGTATATTTCCTATGGCCCATTTATGATTCTTCACATTGATAATGAACAGAATACAGATAAAAGAACATTCTACTAGGTTTTGCATAATCTGCATAATCTAATAAGAAATACCTCTCAATATTGATTTTTTCCAGAACAGATAAAAAAGTACTTCCTTGATAAGGAAAAATCTGTGGCCAGCAGAATTGCTCTTAGTGATCTTTAAATATAAAGAGAAAACTTGCTACACTACTTTTATATGTAAAAGTAGCTTGCAAAGCAAGAAAATTGTTTGCTGTAGACACATCTCCCATGCTTGGAGATTTTTATCTTAATACAACTGTTCAGAATGTCTTTACTTCATTTTTTCAGACTGTTTTTTAATGTTCAAGTTTGATGGTTTTGCATAGAATGGTGAAACCAATTTCTGATCTACTTTTTTTTTTTCTTCTGCTTGTTTGTACACTTAAAAATTAGGGTTTTTTCCCTTAAAATAAAATTAGCTTGTAATGCTATTTATCACTTTGGCACGTAATTTTAATAATGTCTGTAATGATCCATAGGAGATATTTATTTACCTTGAAATTTCATTTTCATCAGAAGTATATTTACTGTGCTCAAACAAAGTTTTCCCCAGCGCAATGAGTGCCATCAAACTCCATGTAAATCAAATCAGTTCAAAAGTAAGATAATTGAAAAATTCTAAATTAAGAACTGTAAGAAGTTACAGGTCTGAAATTTACAGAAAGAAATATATTGGCCAACACAGATCTTGTATAAGCATAGTCTAGATTAAAATCTATTTCCATTTAATGTCATTGAAGGAAAGTTTTACACTTAGAAAGCAAGCAAACAAACAAGCAAATAAAAACTCAACTAAAAATCAGGATATAAATTATGTTCTTATGGAAAAAAAATAATTTCCTGTATCCGTTGTTTTGCATAGCACAGTTGAAAGATACATCTCCGTGCTATGACATGTTTTCCAGAGTAATTTATGGAACATGCTATCAACCTCACTCATTCATGTCTCCTCGGCATGAAATCTCAGTTCTCAGGAACTTTAGCTTCTATAAGTTTTCACATTGATCTCTATTTATTACTTTATGAAAACAATTTTACAGAATACTTTAACTTAACTGTAAGGAAAGACTGAAGAGAACTACATTTCACTAGAGATGAAACTAGAGACTGAAGAGTTCATAAGGGGAATAGGAACACTAATGCATTTTTAATCTTGTTGAAAGTATGTTTTCAAATATTATTTTACTTAGTACATAATGCATCTCTGCTACTTGATCAAAGAACAAAATATAGAGTATGTATCATGATCCTTCAGATTCTATGGACAAAATCTGATTTCCATTCATCTACAATGTCATTGCTACAATATTTCTATGGTATATATTTTCAAAATGACCTTCAATTTTCTGCTTGATAAGATTGGCAAAAGTTTATAGCATTTTTTAAGAGGAGGGTTGATATTCTTTCAAATTAACACTTATGTTTAGATTTTTGAGCAACATGACAACAAATCTGATGAGTAATTTTAGTTCTGGAATAGCCAAAATTAATACCAATATTCTCTGCATTTATTTCACATCATTGTGTAATGTGCACATTTTGGAATTTCATAGGGCTAAGGAGTTTCTAGCACTGGACTACAGTAGTAGTCCCTTGTCTTATAACAAGCAGGGAAAAAAAAAAAAAAAGAAATTTTTAAAAGACATTAAAATAAGTCCCAAAATGATTGCCCTTCAGAAAGAAAAATAGACTCCATACTTATTTTCATATCAGTTCAAAGATCCAAAATTATGTAATATTTACACTTTCTGAACAGCTCAGAAAAATACTGGAAAGTAAGGCAAGAAGTAAAATTGGTGAAGAGGTGTTTTCCTGAAAGAAATCATTACAAACAACAAGCATCACAGTGGACTTGGAAAGAGGGAAAAATGTCCAGGGATGGATATTATTTAAAAAGCACAGTAATCATTTGTTATTAGGTGAGTAAAATGGTCTTCTGGATACTTCTGAATGAGAGAGCCTGACTATTGGTTTTGATGGCAAAGAAGCCTTACTCTTTCATGGTGGGCTGGAGAAGCCATTACCCAGAAGAAGGAAATGATACTATTCAATCTTTCAACTTGTCCAAAAGTGTAATAACAAAAATTTTATGCTGTTGCTGCTAGAGAAGAAATATTTTCCAAATCATGTTGCATTATCTTCAAAGAATCTATTTTCTCTTACATCCTTTCCCATACAACATTATACAGAGCTCTCCAGGGAATATTTTACAATGAAAATTATTGTTTGTGTGTTTCCTGTAGCCTGTCCTTCTCTCATATAAGCAAAACTATGTGTTTTTAATCTTAAAGAGGGCATAACACATGAAACCTTAATGACATACAACAGCAAACTAAATCTTTCTGCACACTGCTGAAAAAACAAGTAGAGGATTAGAAAAAAATAGCTGGTCAGGAGGAAATAACTAGGATCCAGAAATAGTAAATGTTTCTGTTTCCTAAAAATATAAAGATTTATTTTATTTTATTTTATTTTATTTTATTTTATTTTATTTTATTTTATTTTATTGTATTTTATTTTAATTTAATTTAATTTAATTTAATTTAATTTTATTTTATTTTATTTTATAATTTCATTTCATTTCAAATGGCCAGTCAAATAGTCAATTTTTAATTTATTTTATAATTTCATTTAATTTCATTTAATTTTATATAATTTCATTTAATTTCATTTAATTTCATTTTAAAATGGCCAGTCAAATTTAGGGTTAAATACCTCCCTAAATAAACTGAATTAGAATCTTTCTCTACTTACCTGTTTGCTTGGGTTTTTATCTCCTTTATTGATAGAAATATAATTAAACACTCCTACAGATTTTAGATCTATCAGCTCAGATTCTTATGATCCTGAGAATATATACCTTAAAACTGAACAATTACTACACAAAGAACAACATGAAGAAATCTAGATTTCAACTTTGGATAGAGAAGGGTTAAGAATAAAATTTATACAGTTTCTAAAATTTATTGTATGAATTTAATGGCATTATTGTTTGAATGGAAACAGATGTATTTTGGTAACAGTAATGAATAGATTTCTGTCAGTGCACAGGGAATTACTGTCATCTCTGTTTATGTTGATCAGAATTGCACAGACGTTCTGATTCATAGTCTGTACAATCCTTTTTGAAGTGCTCTCTAAAATTTAAATAACCTGTTTTTTATTTTTTCCCTTTTTGTCTCTCATTTTAAAATGACTTTTGGCATACAGAGGTGTCTTTTATTTCTACTTGTGCATATAACTCCCACTGACATTAAGATGAGTTAAGCATAAAAAGAATATATCTCTTAGGATTTTGAAGATATGTCTTGCAGCCCCCTAGTCTTTTCAGTTTCCTTTGATAACTCACTATCAATTGTACTATCCAAAGAAGTCAAATCTTTATAGACCTTGTACTTTCAGTAGAAATTTCTTATAGCATAACAGTTCTTGGTGTATTATAATCCAGAGTTACTATTTTTTTTTAAAAAGGCTTGTGTGTTTTTCTCAACAAGGTGTAAATTTATTTGACATAATGCAGTATATTATACCTTCAACCTGATTAAACCCAGTCCACTTTTTATACACTAAGTGAAATTTTTATAAGTTTCTATTTCCAACAGTTTTCACATTTTAATTTCTCACAGAGTCTTTTTACTAATGACAATTGCCCTGAGTGGCTGTTCATAGCCTTTGCCCTTCTTTATTTATATTGCATAACACAAAAGTTAGCTGATGGCAAACTAATTAAGACATGTTCTCAAAGTATAAATCTGAGTATCAGTCTTTGCTCTTGATTGAAAGATGGGCTTTACTGAACAAGTTTTAAGAGTATGTGTTTATCATCTGTTGGAAAGAGAGTAGACAAAAACTGTTGTATTAGTCTCATCACTCTTTTTAATGTCAAGAGAAGTATGTTTTCTCTATGCTGTCCTCCCTCTGCCATCCATAAATGTCAGGTAATCCAAGATCTACTTTTTGAAGTTAGCACATAGAAAGGCATTTCTTTTCCAGAAGAATGCACAACTGATAAATATAAGTCAAAACCCTGGGAATGGAAAGCACCATAATACTTGAGAATATCACTTGCTAATGAGCCCAGGTATGTGCCCATCCTGAACTCCTTTATTTCTGTCATGTGAACTATTTCACTCTGTGTTTTAATATGTGAATAAAGAGCAGCTACCACTCTTTATTCTAATCTATTCTTGTTTATCTTCATTATGCAGTAGTCTACTGGTCTGCTGCATATGAAGATAAAGAGGAAATGGCAGTAAGATGAAATTTTGAGATTTCTTTTTATTTTTTTCCAAGATACCAGTATTAATTTATGCAAAATTTACTGTGAATAAAGTTAGAGATGAAAGTATTTTCTTCCTTAGGTTCACAAAGGACTGAGAATGGAATTTCTCTGTAAACAGTACACTTCCTTATAGATTAATTCATTTTTGTTCCCAGAATAACTTAATCAATATAATTGAAACCTTTTACTGCTTTTGATTCTATTTCTGTTTTCTTTCATCTGCTTCCTTTCTCATCAATGAGAAATCATTGAGATACAAGTACCTGATATTTATTTTTTTCTTGCCTCATTTTCCTATAGTTCTGCAACAATACCCAGAATCATGGTGCTTTTGAAGAGTCACCTCTTTCTGGCTATTCAACAGCTTAGTCTTGGAAGGTGAAGGCCAGAGGCACAGTGTCTCTGAAGCTAAACAGTTTTTACAATATACATTTAATTCACACAACACATGTGTGGAGTTGCCTTAGAGGATCTAAATTGAACTAAAATGCTTGTCTACCTATCCCATTTTTATAGACTACTTGGCAAGAAAGAACCACTCTTTGCCTGGAGTACATATATTTCAGAGTACATAAGTAGCTGATGTTAGGACACAGGAAATTTTAAAATAAACATGACTCTAAATGAGTTTAAAAATTTCTTGAGAGATAGGTTGAATATATTTATCTCACAATATATGGAGAGAAAAGTGTTATTATATGTGCCTGCAACTACTGAGAGATAATACAAAGGACAGGTGATATCCAATTCCAATTGCAAGATTTCTTTTTCTTTTCCTTTTCTTTATTTGAATCCTAATAAGAATCACAAATATATCAGCAATCTTAGGATGAACACTGTTTTATATCTGTATCTGGAAAAAGATGAAACAGTGTCAAAAATTCTTTGAAATAAAATAAATAATCATTCATTCATTCATTCATTCATTCTTTCATTCTTTCTTCTAATATGGATTGTATTTATTTTGGTGATGGTAAATCCTGGGGAAGTTACCATTAAATACATATTAACTTTCCCTTTACTTTTTCTGAAAATAAAGTGAAAGTCAAAGTCAGAGAAATGAGCAATGACAGATCAATAGACAGTACTATGACCATTAACAAATGTTTCAGATGTTTAAAACATTGCCTGTCCACTCTAGTTATTCCATATTGACATGGAAGAAATATTTTCATTATAATTCTGGTATTCTAGATGGCTAAAAGGGTGATGTTGACTACCATGCTTGATATCAAGAGTTTACATCTGTCAGTTAATATAGGTATGGAACACAAAATGCATAGAAGAAACTCTGAATTTTATATATAGATATTTTAGCAAAGCACCTTATCTTGAATTTTTACCAGTGTGCCAAATAAATCAGCATGATTAAAAATATCACTTTCCTTCCCTTTCATATATTCCCATAAGAAGAGAAACAGGGAAAAACCCCACATGCACATGAAAACCAACATTAAACCACGAAACACACACAAACAAACACACAAATATTTTCCAGTATTTCTATTTCTTCATCTTACTGAACTAAATACAAGGCTGTCATCATTCATTTCCATGCTTAATGAAGTAAGTATGTAATCCTGTTGATGAGAATATGATAAGAAAGTGCAATCTCAATATATACATTATTTCTACTGCAGCTCACACAAAAGAAATTGAGAAATGTAGGCCCCTCATGACACAACACATGTTTTTTTCCTACAGCTCCAATCACAACTGTCTTTTATGTGTCTTTTTTGTCTGCTTGTTGATGACAGAAGCTTGGTAAATTCAATTAGAAGCCAAAATATAAAATAAATAAATATATACATTTAAGAGCTTCAAGAAGAAGTTAAAATTCCCCCAAAATATTTATGAGAAGTGACTCATGTTGCTTTGAATGGCATGAGGAACTTAGGTTATTTATTTATTTCTGTGATACAATAGAGGAGATATTAATTCTGGATTAGAGTGGGAGATTACTTACTCTTTTAAATATATTTATTATTCATATTGTTGTATCACAGTTTTTTTTTTTTTTTAAATAATGGAAAGTTATAAATTTTTCACCTACTATACACTTCCTCAAAGATTACTTCAAAGACTGCCAGGTAAACATCTCACCTAAGAACAATCTAGGACACTGGAAAAATCATTTTACTGTGGATTTGTGCAATCAATTTTTAATTACGTTTAAAATTTGAGAGGGAGCTGTGTGTTAGTAATTTCATCCTTTAATTACTGAGATTTAGTTCATCTTAGGCATAACTGTAAGTACTATAAGTGTTTTTCTCTGTAATAATAGAAATATGCATGATATTCTGTCCTCAGCCCCTCATTAAAGTTTAGGTGAAATTTGAGTCTAAATAGTGATTTTGAGGGAATAACCTCTTTTTATACTAAAAAGTAATAATTTTCAAAAAAACAACAAACTTTTATTGGCTTCAACTTTTACATAAATTTCCATCCAAGTGCCACAGTATTGTGGAAATACAGGTCATCCTTCTCCACAGCCCTGTCCTTATTATCATTTTTCATCCTCATTTTGTCAAGTGGAAAAGCTATCTCAAAAGCATAGAATAGACATCTACATTACCACTAAGTAGCCATAGCCAGGCTCTGCATCCTTCATAAGGTCTCTGATTAGAGCCTGGAGTAGTAATTTAGGCTTCTACCAACAAAGCAAATTAGGTGTAGCAATGCTTAGCTGCATTTCAGACTTGTACTTGCATTCTTCATTAGTGTGACTGATAAAAAAAAATGTGCTGCCTTCAGAGCAGTGCCCCAAGCCATGTTATATCTTGTCTCTGGAGAACTGTAATGTCAGGGTTAGAATCATTGTTTTTCTTGATGATTTCTTTTGCCACTAGGAAGATTTCATGCTTTCTGACACATAGCCTGAAGCAGAAACTAAGGCATTATTCTAAGCATGGTCTTACTTTTCCAACAAGGAAGGGCAAAACATATTTGGAATTAAATCTGGCTAAGGATGTCAAGGGGAAGAAGAAGAGCTTTTTCAAATATATCAATGACATCATTCATTGCTCCGCTTTTGTCATGTGACACTATTTTTTCCAAGCTGTTTTTTCTCATTAATTTAAGTGGAAGATAGAGGTGGATTTTTTTGATCTCATGTTCTATCATGCACACAACATGCAATAACAACATAAATACTTTAAGGAAGAGTACATGGAAAATATATGGTCATGACATTTCTTCAGTGTTGCACTACTATACATACCTACATGCTAACCCTCAATATTTTCTGCTGAATTTCTCCTGTTACTGTATCTCAACAACATATGTTTATCTATTAAAACAAAGTTGTTTTCAGACAAGCGGAAGTGACAAAATATTCAAAGGATTCAAAGCATTATGAGGCTAGGGAATTTTACTTTACACAATGTCTCTGTGTGAAAAAAACAGAAGACAAAATTGGATAGCTGCAACAGCTATTTATTATTAACAGCAGCAATTTATTATTAAGTATTCAAATAGCTGCACTTACATTATATATAAACAAGAGCCATAGTCAAGAAAGAAGATTCAGGAGATTAATACTTGCTATTAATCAGTTTCCAATAGTTTTCCCAAAGATGATAGGGTATACTGCAATCATAAAAATAGAGGGTAAAAGCCTGAAACATCACCTCTTTTTGTTAGATAATTTCATATTAAAAACTACAACTCAAACCAGAAAATAGCAGGGTTACTCTATGCTTTCAAAACCATCGATAATTAAAGATTTCATGAGTGGTAGTTCTACCATGTTATGTCTCATACCAGCCACATTTCTTCTGAAAGAAATAATATCAATCTAGAGCTCTCTTTTTGTATATATTAATTTACATAATTAATTCTCCTGGAGTAAAATATAAGGATGGGAATCAGATATAACTAATGGCCATAGTTGTGCCCCTGATACATATCTGTCCAGAGTTTAATCTCTTACCAGAAATAAATAAATAAATAAATAAATAATCAATAAAATTGTAAATATAGATTTGAAGTCATTTCCAGACTAAGATGTTTCGATTCCATATTTTCCACATGTCATGACATCATTACGAGTAAAAAATAAGCATGAAGATGAAAGTAGAACAGATTAGAGGAAGTGTAGCTTTGGTTTGGTAGTTGCGTCTGTCTGGTTCAGGAAAGTGCTTAACTCTTGAAGAGAAAGACATTAACGCATGGTTTTTAGGGAAATGGAACTTGACAGGTCCAAGGTGTACTTATCTATCTCTTCTTTAACTTTCAAAATTAAATGTAGCTCACTCTGTGTGTGTGTACATTTATGATGACCATGTGTATATTTAAATATTAGAATCCAGAAAATTGACTAGGCTTTGAGCATATTTTCTTGTCTAGTAGTGGAGCATATAAAGGTTGGTTGGGGTTTTTTTCCTGCCATATGTCCTTGACATCATTAATCCCATTAGGTAAGAATCATATCTTCTCTACCTCTTGAAACATATTTACTGTATTTGGTAATACAGTATTACTTCCTGTAATGGTGTGATTATCTTGTGTATGTTTCTCTTTGCTTTCCCCTTGCTTGATCTGAGAATTGTTTCTATATAAGCATTTCCCTCCTTAAGGAAGTATTGCATCCACTATAGCATTAGTAAAATCAGGAATGATTTCCTTCTCCTTTCCTTCTTATTCAGAAGAGAGCTTATTGTGAGAATCACAAAATATTGAGAGGGAAAAAATTCTGAGCTGGAGTGTTTGCAGAGAATATGTTTTCTCATGAAAGCAGAAATACAAATTGACTAGAGACAAGTAAAGAGATTCCCATTTGAATTGCATTGTTAAAGTTAAGCAGCCAGGAGTAACTTAGTTTTTAATAGGCATTTTAACTAAGGCATTTTAATGTTTTGTGTATGATTCAAGAGATAACTCCTATGGTCTCTCTGACCCAGAACTCTCCTGTCTGGCAACTGTGGCTCACTCCAGTACCAATGACCCCTGCTGGGATCTCTGTCCAGGCTGAGGGATGCTGCTTCCAATTTACAGGTTCAAACACTAATGAAGCTGAACATGTATCCCAGAGACTCACAGACACACTAAGAGGACGTTGTCACAGTCACAGCTGTGGCTACTCAAATGGCCACAGATAGGACCCTGCCTTCAACAGCACACATATAGAGAACTCAGACTGAATAAGAATATATAAGAATTTAAGACTGACTGCAGTGAGCAAGCATAAGGCTCAGATATGTGTGGACTGGCCTCATTTTATACATGACCACCCCCATTTATACCACTTTCTCTCTCACCCCCAGAAATTGCTCCTTTCTTCTTTCCCTTCCCCTGCATTTCCCTTAATAGGTCTGTGCAATTTTATTAATCCCAGTAATAGTCTCCCCTTTTTTAGTCTTCCTGCTTGCCAAGTCCATGATGAGCGTCCTGGAAGAGGTGTTTGTAGTATATGCATTGTCCTTGAATGAGTGTACAAGGTGTCCTTGAGTGAACAAGGTTTGTGTCTTGACATTGCCTCCATAAGGTGTTTGTTTTTGTTTGTTTGTCTTTTTTTGTTTGGTTGGTTTTTGGGGGTTTTTTTTGTGGGGGTTGGGTTTTTTGGGGGTTTTTTGAGGTCTGTGTCTATGTCTGTGTCTATGTACATTTTGTTTCTGCTTTTTCCTTATTCCAAATGACAAGTTTGATGAACCCAACTTGGATTTAGGAATTTTCCTAACCTTGTTAGACACAAATACTCAGCCAGACCCCATTTTGTATTTACAGGTTCAATCTGATTGTATTTCAGTGTTTTAGAACTGACATATTTTTTTTCCTCTGAGACAATATTACTTTGCATCTACACAATGCCTTTCATGCAGAGATCTCAAAGAGCTTTACTAGAAATAATAAATCTTGAACTATTCAGTAACATTCCCTTTTCATTTTGGATATTATTTTCTCACTGTTCTATCTCAGTCAGGTGATTAAATTTATTTATGTGATTTTATTTTCCTTTACAAGCTACATGAAGCCCATCTACCTGAGCTGGAGTTTATTTCTCTTTTCAATATTAAATTTTCAATATTAACTTTAATTACATGAACCCAAATTCATACATGCAACCTAAAATGCAATCTCACTTCATTGCAGTCTTTCCATCTTAAAGTAATAATCTCAACTGGATAGTTATAATAAAGGAATACAACCAAAAATATTATAAGGAATATAAAAAGAGTGAAGAAAGCATCAGTGTGCTTGTTCTGTTAAGACCAGGGGAAAACAAAGGAAATCAGACTGCTGACTACAGTCTAGCCAGGGGTAATAATCCCCATTTCATCAGGTACATTTAAAAAATTGTGTTTCACATTCCTCTAAAGCAGCTTTGCACATGTCACAGCACAAATTAGTGAAGTCTAAATTTCAGCTCAAGGCTCCATGTGTCATTTAATGGCATACACTTGCTAACTGTAGCCAAAAGCAGACTTCCATCAGGGACACTGAAACTCCTCATTTACATAAGAATGGGAAGTTAATTGTGCTACAGATATTCTGGCTTCCCCAAGGAATTCATTAAGCATGCTGAACTTGGTGAGAATGTAACTTAACTGACATTTCTAGGAAAGCAGGGAAATTTGACTTCAGAAACACCACCTTTGGAAGCAAAATAAATTGTTTAATATTAATTTGATTCAAACCTTTCCAGACTGTGTGTGGAATACCTATTACACTCTCATTTCTGGAGTAATTTTCCATATATATGTAGTCACTTAAAGTAAGTTTTCTTCCTTTTCAGTATAGGATCCTGAGCTTATTATTTGGTGAGGTGATTTATGCTTACATTTGCTTCTGGGGAATTCAAGAAAGAAAGCCTGGGTAACATTTTTTGTCGTATACATTGTTGTTAGTAAGCAAGTACTCAGAGTATTTCTTTTAAAAAGTACAAAAAATTTGTAAAAGGTATTTATTTTAGTATTATAACTATATATGTTGCAAATATATAACACTAAAAATGCTATGATAGATAAGATACAATCTCCAAGAAAAGGTTGTAACACTTCTTACACCAAAAAAAGAGTCTTATGGTGAAGACATTGCTTTCATAACTTCTCCTACAAGGGCTGTGGTCAACTGCCAGAGCTAGAAAATATTCCAGTGTAATATTTATTTCTCACAAAGACTTTTTTCCTTATGAAACCTACTTTTCTTGGAGTGAATTATTATTAGATGGAAAATAAATATTTATTTAATGGAGAGGAGGGGTCTGTTTATAAGTTACAGGCAATTTATTTAATTCAACAATAATTTTTGGATTTTTTTCTGGATTATGGACGAACCATGAAGTCATGTTTGTAATGATCTATTCTGACAGAAATCTAATGCATTCTTCTCTCATTGCACTTATGTATAAATACAGTATATCAAAATATTTATATTTCTATACATTGAAGAATCTTTACCTATTTTCATTCAGCTTTATTTTATACAAGCTCATTCACTGCTGAAAGTAACTAGTCAGCTAAAGAGTTTTCCCATGCAATATTATGAAGAAAATAGTAACAATTTGTTAGCTATTCCCTGCAAAAAAAAATTTAAATATTTTAACAACACATGGCATATCAGCTTAAAACTATATGCTTCTTATGCTTATTTTTTACAGGGACTTTAACTTCTAATTAAATTTTTATCATCAGACTTGTAGTATTATTGCTGTCATTAAAAAGAAGCTTTAGCCAGTCATGGTATTAAATTGACTGAATGTTAATAACCCTACAATTTTGCACAAAAAAAAAAAAGAGAGGAAGACTTTTGTTCTTGCAATTAATTGGTTTCATTGCCATTGTAATTGTGAGAATGTATGCACAATGTTGTGTATGTGTGTGCATAGTGAGTGCAGAGGAAAATAATACATTTATTCTTTTATTGGTTCAAATTTCCAATTATACTGTAAATGTCATATAACCTATTGCAGTTTCATACTTCAGTATGCAATCAAACAGAACAGTTCAATGTAAGTATAATATAAAGCATAATATTGCCTCTCTGAACTAACTTTTTTTTTCTGAAAAATCCTATGATAGGGATAAATCAGGTGTACCACGTACATTTTACTATTTCAAAGGGATTTGCAAATTATACCTATAAAGTTAAGTAGAGACAGCTTCAGCAGAAAAATAGTAATGTCCTTAATTTAGAGAACAAGGTGTATGGATTGAAGGATAGTAAAAGAACAATATTAAATACAAATCTGAAAAGGTCAGGAGGGAAATAAACAGCAAAATAACAATAAATATCACAAGCAAAATTAGACTGCAATGCCATCGACTAGCATGAACAATATTAAGGGGCATAACAGAGAGAAGTCTTATGAGTCTGCTTCACTGAAGTTAAAGGTCTAAAAAATAAGATGGGTAACCACAGTTCTTGGCATCTGTAAAAATGTCTGAGAAAACAGGTATCTCTTAAACCCGCTAAAAGGAAGATAATCATTGTGTTATAGTATTACCAGCCTGCCATCTTTATAGAAGTGATGCAATAGGGATTACAGGGTAGGGAATAGTACTGTATATAAAGGATGTTACAGGAAAAAAAGAAGCACTTCAGAATCTTTGTGGGTGGCATTGGTAAAAAAAGTACTTAGGCTGAGCTATCAACACCCTAAGCAGGGTGGCTATTATGCTCAAGAAACATGAAGTTATATTAGAAAAGCTTCAGAATTAGTAGGAGTAGCAGAAAGAGTTCTAGCTAGCCACACATGGGCTGGACTAATGTCTTTCCAACTAGAGATGCAGATAAGCTGTGTTCTAGAACTAGTCTTGGAACCCACAGGTAATGATGCCATTCTTATCTGGACTCAGGTAATAACACCCGGGATTCAGTACAAAAAATATTAGCAGAATAATAGTGTAATAAACACAACAAACTTAACTTTAGGATTGTAGCAGAAGAAAGTAGGCAAAAGAAAAAAAAAAAGAAAAGTAGGAAGTTTATAGCTAATTTCAAGAAGGGGGCTACAAGAAAATTAGGAAAGGGAGAAAAATAGCACAGGAAACTCAAAGAACCAGTCTAAATATCAAGCCAGTCTAAAAGAAGCCAGCAGAGTCTTTTTATAGAACCAGATAAAAATATGTACCCCAACTCAGAATGGAAGTGGAACATCCTTCTCTCTTATCCCCTCCAAAACAACATCCTATCACTCAAATGAAAACCCTCACAGTGGCAGAGGAAGGCATCTCCCAGCATAATCGCATATGCTGCATGTCCTGGAACTGTAGAGAAATACCTATGGATTGTTAGGATGGATGTGAAAGGTGTTCAAATGGAGGCAGATGAAGAGCATTTCTTCCTCCTACTGGTAACTCAGGAATCACAGGGACACCCAACACAGCTGTGAACAAAAGTTCAGGATATTATTTTTCATGTAACCGGGCCTTTATTGTGTGCAAAGACTGTCAAGTTCTTCAGGTGTGGACAAAGGATGTTGTACTAATATCAACAAATGGACAATCATAGTCGATGGATATTGATGTGCATAGTAATACTATCAGCTGAGAACAGAACAAAATGCCTCAGTCCAAAAACTATGAGTGTATCAAGGAGGCATCAATGGTTAAGATAATAATTTCCAGCTTTCCCCCGTGTGCTGGTTTTACCTTGCTCACAGTGACTACTACGGGGCCATGTGTTTGGATTTGTGCTGAAAATAGTATTGATAAAACAAAGATTTTTTGTTATTGCTGAGCAGGGCTTATACAGAATCAAATCCTTTCTGCTTTTCATACTGCCACTCTGGCAAGAAGTTGGGGGTGCACAAGAGGTTGGCAGGAGACACAGCTGACCAAAGGGGTATTCCAGACCATATGGCATCATGCTCTGTATATAAAGTCAGGGGAAGAAGAAGGAAGGGGGAGCTGTAGAAACATAAAATCATAGAATATGCTGTGTTGGAAAGGAACCATCAGGAGCATCAAGTCCAATTCCTGGCCCTGGGCAGGACATCCCAAGAGTCACTCCCTGTGCCTGACAGCATTGTCTAAACGCTTCTTGAGCTCTGTCAGGCTGGTGCTGTGACCACTTCTCTGGGGAACCTGTTCCAGTGCCCAGACATCCTCTGGACAAAGGACCTTCTCCTGATATCCATCCTAAACCTCCCCTGGCTCAGGTTCATGCCATTTCCTTGAGTCCTGTCACTGGCCACCAGAGTCCCTGGCCCTCTGCTTCCCGGTGAGGATGCTGTAGACTGCAATGAGTTCTCCCCTCAGTCTTTTCTTCTCCAGGCTGAACAGACCTCAGCCACTCCTCATAAGGCTGCCCCTCCTGATCCTTCACCATCCTCGTGTCCGTCCTTTGGATGCTGTCTAATTGCTCAATGTCATTTCCATGTTGTGGTGCCCAAACCCACACGCTATGAGGTGCAAATGACGGACAGTGCATCTATGCCTTAAAATAGACATGGAAGCTAATGAAAGCTACCTGAAATTCTCTTTAAGAAGGTGTGGAAAGTCACAATACTGCTTGTTCCATTCTTCTTTCTACTTACATTTAGCTCTTCCATATTTAGATAGAGACACAGTTGATCCTTCTTTAGATAGAAGAGATTCACTTTGCTTTTTTCCAACATTTTCAGACAGTAGCACTGCAGAATCTAACCTCTAGACACTACTCCAGACACTTTAGAACAAAAACTGTAAAATATTGTAGCACTTTTCCATATTGAAACATAAAATTATGATATATTTTTCTGAGTGTAAAATTATCAGGTTTAATCTTCTTTATGTTTTATGCATTATGCACTTGTTTATGAAAAGTATGCAAAAGGAAGCAATCACCTTTTCTTGCAAATTAAGGAAGAATTGAGATTATTTCATATTAAAGTGTTCTAAAAATGTCTCATTTTTTTCAAAATAACATTTCAATCAAATTTTAAAATGCATGATTGACAGCCCCCCAAACTGAACTTTTTCTTAGCAACAAAATGACAAATTATTCAATATGTACCAAATGACATAGTTTTTGATAAAAAACGACTCATATTTAGCTTGCAAAAATATATCTAAGGATTTTTTAAAGAATCCTGTATTATTTATCTGCCCCATGAAATAGTTACTTTTGTAAGAACATCATTGTACAACTTGAAATTCTCTATGTAGAAGTCTCATTATCTTATATTTATTTGTCTTTGTATTCAAGGTGCATTGGAAATTCTACATGTCTAGACACAATTACACAGCTTAATCTGAAAAGCAATAAATAAATTATATGCATGGGACATTTTTTCACTGCACACAGGGTGACCCACTGAGCTACTGCTGAAATTAATAAAAATAAATTGCTAATTTATACTTGAAATCATCCCTCTGGTATCACCCTTACCAGAAGTATTGATGTAAAATGTTGAAGAAGGTAGAGAATTTGTAAATATTAGTCACTGTAAGCAAATTTTTTAATTTTCAATACTATATCCTTCTTGGATTCATGTCTTTTGTTATACCATGCATCTTGTTATTCTTTTGGTTATATTATTTAATTGGTTTTTTTTCAAAGCACTGTTTGCATGTTGTGCAACAACTTGATAGCTGAAGAGCAGCATTTTTTTCCTTTTCACTCCCCATATATTTCTAATGTTGAATGCATTTCACCTCTATAGCAGTACCTTGAAGGAGTGATCATGTTTCTGTAATCCCTTCTCCTTTACATCAGTCAAAATAAGTAGGTTTGAAAACTAATGTTTTGATTAAGCACTAAAAACAGAATTAAAATATGTTACATATTTTGTATTCATACATTTTGGCCAGTTAAGTTTAAATATTTATTAGGTAGGTGAAAACAATTCTCATTATACAAATAAAAGCATAAACATGTGAAACAACTCCCAATTTATGTATATCTTAAAATAGAGCTCTTGTAAATCTGTCAAATACAAATATATTTTATTATTTATTTTATTATTTTATTATAAAATACAAATGTATTTTCTTGTGTTTATTTTACACCAAAAAATACATCAGTAACTCTTAATCCCTAAAGCAATGTTTAGTTTGTACACAAAAATAAAAGACAGGATGTGATAATTCTGTAAATAAAGAGCTCAAATCTTATTGCTAAGAAATGTTAAATAAACTGCCTAAATATAAATCAACTTCTTTAATGTCCTTGAAAATTAGATATTTCTGTCTTGTTCTACTTAATCCTTCAGGCACTTTTATATTATTAAACCTTTCTACTTGCAACATTTTCCAAAGTCTTGGGTGCTTCTCTGCTGACAAATAGAAGAAAATCAGCGAGTAAAGTTCATGCACTGGACTCCATACTTTCAATATTTCTTGTTAACTCATGTCTCAGTTCTCCTTTGAATCTCAATAGCTATTTTTTTTCCTCAATAATTCTGATACAAAACAGTCTTTCAGGTTAATAGATGAAAAAAGATCTGTACCATAAACTTTGAAGTACCCTTCCATCTTTTTCCATCTTCCGTTTAACAGCCGACAAAGATCTAATATTGAAGAAGAAAACACAAAACACCATCATATTCAATGACTGAATATGAAAAAAACCCGAAACCCATGATCTTTTGAAGCTATATTGTCAATTAAAAATAAAAATGAATGTGTAAGAAATGTGCAAGGAAACACTGTCAAGAAAATTTGGTCAGTTAGCAAATAGAAGAGAAATATGATCTTCCAATAAAAAATAAGTTATAATTAAAAATAATAAATATATAGTAGTCTGAGCATCTGTGTAAACAGTGTTGATTATTCATTCAGGTAAAATGAATACATATTGTTTGACAAAACTGTAAACCATCAGACTTACTGGTACTGGAGAAGACTGAAAAAAGTATTCAAATTACAATAAAATTTCAGTCTCTCTTCAATGAAGAATCCTTTAACAATGATTTCCTAAAATGTGCAAGATATCAGGCAAGAGAAAAATTAAATGCCACTTCATGTTTGAGATACTCTTTTAACTAAATGGACAAGTAGTGATGATGTATTTACAGAAACACTATTTAAAGAGAGAGATTAATGTGCAAATTACAGAACTATTTTATTATGATTTTTTGCAAGGAGAAGCAATATTTCTATTATGTGTAATAAAATCAATATTTTTAGCTTCTGACAGGTATACTCTGAAGGACTTGAGTCTACCTTTGACTTCAAAATATGAACATTTTCTTTTTACAGTATATGTGATCTTAAATGTGATCTTAAATGTGAAAAAATATTATATAACTCAGAATATATTCACTAAAATATTTTTAATTTTTACCTTTTATAGTAGGTAGAAATTCTTACCTTTTATGGTAGGTAGAAAATTTTGGATGTCTTACAGATTAGTGGATATTTTAAAAAATCAATGTAACAGATAACGTGTATATTGTCTCTTTATGATACATTGATAAAACTTGTACTTTAAGAAGTGATTTCTGTCTACTTTCTTTTATTTAATCCAACATGGGATCATGAATTTTCTTATAGTAAATTGCATTTTTTAAGAATTCATAAGAATCTTATGGAAAATTTGATTATTAAATACAATATAAATGGTGAGAAATATTTTTAAAAAGTAAATTAGAAGTAGTCAGCAGCTGTACTGAAAAATTACTTCTTTAATATTTAAATTCTGTCCTCTTTGAGACACAGAGACATTCCCAAAGAGATACAGAAAATATGATATATATAAAAGAGGAGAAAAAGCATAGAAGACATCTCACTAGCAGTGTAATGCATTTTTTCTGTGCAAAACATAGTTTGATATTAAAATAAACCTAGAAGAATTCTTATGCTGCATTGGTTGATGGATTATAAGAATACCTAGGACTTACATGGGGAGTAGGATTCATGCTGTGCCACTCCATTCAAAATTAATATCACTGTTGTATTACTGTGCTATTTACATTTTTCAAATACCTGCTGGGAATTGGAAAGGATTAGCAAGTCATCATTAAGAATGTTTCCATGTTAGGTAAGACTTACTTTGGTTAAACATCTATTTCAATAACTGTATTTCCTCCCCTTTTTGCAGTCAGTGGTTTCAGAAAAAAACAGGTTTTGGGGTTTTTTTGAAAAGAATAATACGTTAAATAATTCTGAATTTACATCATAAACTAAAACCATCTGAGTAAACAAATCCATAAACAAATCCATCTGAGTAAGAGATGGAATTATCTCAAAAGAAACTTTCTTACATTTAGTTTTTTGGTCTTTTTTTTACTTTGCAAGCAATTTGTATATATTTTTTCCTGGATATTTTCTGAGGAAAGAGGTTCAATTATAAATATACACATTAAGAGGTTTCAAACTGATAAACAGAGAAGAAAAAATCTGCTAAGTAATTAAGCTACAGCATCAGCCCAATTGCATCATTGTGATTTCCTGAAATCCTGAGTTGAAAACAGATTTTGAAAAGAATCCCTAAATAATGGAGAATACTGAGAAGATTGAGCTCTACTTTTGTCTTCACTTAGTTGTTTTTCACTGTGCTGTAATTTCAGCCTTTTCAGTGCATGATGTGCTCTATCTGCATTAACACATCTCACAGGCTTCACAGAACACTCCAGGAATTTAAATGAGGCAGTAGTGAGCAAATTATACTGCAAATTATACAAATTATTTTATCATTGCATGTTCCCTTGGATTTTGATTGGAAGAGTCCCATCAAAGGATACAGTAATCTTCCTCTAGCTGATATTTTCAGCATAAATATTTGTATATTTAACATATTTGAGACCATTAATGAAAAAAGTCCTAACTCACACAGCTAATTTCATTTATGGTACTTCATTCTATAGAATGAGGCACACAGAACCATAGGAAAAAAAAACAATTCTGAGATAATACCTTAGAATCAAGTTACATTTTCTTGAGTTAAGATAAAATTTTTAATGGGCGAATAAACAACACAATTTATGGATACAATAATTCATTGCTAGTCCAGTTGAAGAAAAAATTATGGGTATTTCAGTTAAAATCAAATTTATAGACCAGAAATCCCTAATATTCCATTAAAATAAATTTAAAAAGCAGACAGAAATAATAATGCAATTAAAAACATCATATACAGACCATGCTATCTTACTGCCACTCTACTTTTCTAACATTTTTTTAGTCTTTCCCATTGATGAAGGATCCCTGAGCAGTCTTTCTGAGAAAAGCAAAGGAGAGAAGCCTCCATGGCTAAATGTGAACAACCCAAACTCCTGGTAAGACAAGTTTAATGCTGATGATATCACTATCTTCCCCTCCTGGTTTTCTGCAGTTTTGAGTTTGTGTTTGTCAGTTTGTCAGCTTCTCTCCCATTCCTCAGCAGGTGTAATTCTCTAAATTCTAAGCAATCTTAAACCTCAAGAGGGGTCTGCACCCCTCCTGAGCCTTGCACAGCTCAGAATTATTTTTCCCAGAGATTTCAGTTCTACTTAAAGTCTTTGTGTACGATTAATAGAGAGACAGTGAGAGCAGACCTGTAAGAGCATCTCCTAATCTCTCAGGCTTTCACCTTTTATGGTACCAGAGAGTAAAAAGCCCAGGAAAAAAGTCTAAATTATTAGCAGAGCTGATTGCTCTTCAGAATCTTGATCTCTTTTTCCTCCATGTCATAGTGATACATCCCTTGTTTAGAAAGCAATATCCCTAAATGTTTCCACTGGGGAAATCAAAGGCTCCACTTCAACCCCTGACTTTTATACTCAATATCAGTCAAAGTCAACAGCCTGGTTGAAAACCCATATATTCAGGGCCACTAGTCATTCATCATTAATGACTCCTGATTGTTCCATCACCTTTTCTCAGCCTTTTTATTTGGTGCCAAACTTACACTACAAAATTTTTTGTACCAAAGCCCAAAGGTAATTTTAACACAAAGTAGAAATAGCAAATGAAGGTCACAGCAAAATATACAATCTCTGAAGCAAGATGGGATTCATCGTCTGATAAATGATACTCCCAAATACTTTATCTTTTCATCTTTATTAAGCCATATTTTCCCTAAATTCTGTATTTAATTTCAGATTCTTGTATCATATGTTTTAAATGAGCATTAGATATAATACCAGTATTTTTAAAGTATAAAATATTATCCCTTGTTGACATAGTAATATCAGTATTGTATAGTATTAGTACTATGGGTCAACAAAGTGGAAAATTCAGGTAAGAAAAAACAGTGTTACTGGTATGATTTACTAAAATATGATTTTAGAAATATCATGATTTATTTTACTTGGTTTTAATTGGAAGAAGCAAAATCCTCTATAAATTTACAATATTGTTCATCTTGATAGCTTTATTATACAGCTGCAATTAAACTGGAGTCTAGTTTTGTTTTAGGATAGAGATACTGGTAAAAATATTATTAATACCCTTCTTTGCAGTAATTTTTTCCTATCTTTTCTTTTTAATATCAGAAAAATATATAATATTATGGGGTATATGGAAACCTGTACCTCCATTGCCTGTGAATTCATCTCCCAGAACCAGAAAAAAATTATTTGGTAAAATTTATTTGTCAAATAAAGCATATATTCATACTACATGCTTCCATAAGCATTGTATAATTTACTCAAAAAATCAACTGACACTGAAAATTTTTTAAAAAATCAATTTTATTTTTTCATCCTAAGTACCTTTGATAGGTTTCGACACCAGTGTAAAATTGATGTAAAGATGTACATAAAGAGATCCTGGCTGCCTGCCTGTCACATCCATTTTCTATTAATGAGAAGCATTGTATGGTATATGTGATTATACATGTTACTGTTCAATTTAGAGTCTCAAATTATTGGTAGCAGCATAAATTTTGATGAACAGTCTTCTGTTTTAAAATAAAAAATTCAGTCTATGGTTCAGCACTCAAGCCATAGCTTTTTACAAAAATTATGAAGTTTGCTACTTGGGGGCAGTAATTGTCTCATTCACAGTATATCATCTTATTTGCATAGTTTTGACAGAGAACATTTTTGGATGTTCCACATGTTGGACTCAATGATACTAGATATCTCTTCTAAACTTAATGATTCTGTGAATCCTAAATCCATAAATAACTCTGTGGATTTTTACTAAATGGTATCTTAGAACTGTGAGAATCTTCTGGAAGAAATAAACTTAACAGTAATGGCTGTGTTCAAGGTGAATTGAAAAAAATGAAAAATTGAGATGAACTGTTCTTTTGCCTCTTGCATCTTAAGTATCAATTATTTTCTATTTATCCTGTAGCTACATACAAACTACTGTCACTAGCCACTGATTGTTAAACATGCTTGAAGCTTCCTTGACTTCATTTCTTACCTGACATACTATTGCAGAACATTGGTTTTGAAGAGTCCATTCCTATGTAACTTGTATGACATGGAAAAAAACCTCAGATTCAGAGTAATATCTATACTTCATCAATCATCTAAAAGATGATTTTCAACCTTACTACAGATGTTGTTTCTATTCCAGGGTAGGAGAATTGTGTGACCAATAAAATAATGGAAGTTTCCACATCTAAACTCTTAACCATACAAATTTTGCTGGCGAGCACTAACAAAATCTGTAAGTGTGCCAATTATGTGATTAAATAGCCAAGCCTGAAATAGCTAAAAAATTTATTTCTTGCATGTAACTTGAATTATGTGAGGAATTATCTGAGGTCTTTTATGGGAAATGCTTTTTAACATTGCCACAACCACCAAGAAGAATGATAGATTATGCAAAACTCCCAGGAGAGATTGTAAATAAGAACATGTTTTCTACACAGCAAAGATTCTGACTTTCTCTGATACATATAAACAAATATTGCATGCATTTCAGTGAAATTACTTGTTATAAAAAAAAGAAAAAAAAGGGTTACAGTTTTTTAAAAAATATATTAAAAGGGAGAAAATGGAGTAAAAATTTGGAAAGGAAAAATGGAAACAAGGAAATGGAAAGGACAGGAAGGAAAAAGGGAACGGAAAGGAAGGGAAGAAAATATCCTCCAAATATGTTCAGATATAAGCCATGAAGTAGTCAAGTAAAGTCCATGTAAATTTAAGACTTAACTATATGTACATACCATTTCACATACCATACACATTTTGGTATGTGAACTATTGCCTTGTGTTGTTCTCAGAAGGTTTTATTGATCTTAAAATCATCATTCTTAATTATAGTTTTTATGAAGATGAGGAAAAATCCCTATCTTCAAAAAAGTGTGTGGGGTTTTTCACACACTTGCCTCTAGTAAATTCAAAAGTCAGCATTCCCATTTACATCCCCTTAAATCTATAATCAACTATGCAAAATAGACACATCTAAAATATAGTTAAGGTTGTAGGCAGGCCAAAAGATCCTATGCATTTCTCTTTTTCTCCCACAAAACATGCTCATGGCAACTCTTGCAGCTAGATAGGATAAATATAGGGCCCAGTGATGGATCTCATAATACACATCATCCATAGAGATAAGCGAACACTGTCCATGCAGAATAAATTGCAGACCAGTTCTCTTAATTCTGCTTTCAATTCTGAATGCTTAAAATTTAGTACTAATCTGACTGTATCCCTGGGAAGAGGGTGTTTAGTGGAAAATAGATTTACATATTTTTTTCTCTATTATTTATTTCTGTTTATTGTCAAGGAGTTGTCTGGAGCCTCAGGAAAACTTTCATGTTTTTAATCCCTGTTGACAAAGGCAAATTGTATCTCTAATAAAAAGGGCAAAAAAGCTGGAAACAAAGCCCATTTTAATTTTTCCTAATGCCTCCCAAGACCTCTCAATAATCAGTGCATTGTAGCACATCTCTAGATAAGAGTTTAATGATTCCCTGTCCTATCCATCAGGAACAATTGACTGTGATACAGTTTCTGAGTAAAACTAAGTAGAGCTCATGATGCTTTTCTTTTAATAGAGAAGGCTCTATGATAGAAGTGTATGTGCTTAAGAGAATTAGGTTTTACCCTGGAATATTTTGAAGGATATAAAATATGAACAATAAAAGACTGACTATTCTTGCCACAGGACAGAAAGTGAAGTCTGTGAGACAGAATCTCATCTTTAGTGCCTTACTCAGCACTAAATTCCATAAAGTTGGGAACTTAAATTATAGCTGCAACTGTTCTTCTGGTACCTGCCGAAGCTTAAATTCCACAGAATTTTCATGACAGGATTTGGAACCTTTAAAATCCAGAGAAATATTGATGCTTAAATCCCACTGAAATGCATGTGAAAGATATATTCAAAAATTTTATCTAGACTATAAACCTGTTCTAAGGAAAATAATTTATGATATTTTGATTAGATCTTGAAATAATATTAAATCACACAACCAACAGAATGAGACTTACTTATGCTTTCATGGAGTGTGATAAAAATGGAAACAAATACTATTCACATTTTTAAATTTACCAAATGATCAGCCACTATTAGTGCTATAAAATTCCTGGGCAGTGAGCATACATTTATATACATTAATTATTTGCCATTCTAGACTGCAATGGAAAAGGAAACAAAGGAATAACCTTGTCATAGAATTTTATCTGCTTGATCAAAATCACTAGTGTTTAAAAAATAAATATTAAATTAGGAAAACTATTTCTGTAATTGTGAAAAAAAGACAATTCCTTCTAGTTTTTGAGATATTTTGAAACATGAAAATTATTGTAAAAAAATAATATGATGATGAAGATACTTTTTCAAGAGAAAACTGAAGTTTGGCAGATACTTTAAAACATTTTTCAAAAGCAGGAGTTAACTTTGAATTTTTAGTTAGAAACATAGTGAGCTCTATAAACTCCTTCGTGGCAAAAAAAGACATTTTTAGCAATGAAAGGCAATCTCTCCATACCTTCTGTCATTTGAGGATGTGAATATGAACAGCAAATTATAAGGAGTGTAGGAAATGAAATATTATTTCTTTTGACTGTAATCTTGTCAGGTCTTGTCAGGTGCTTTGCCTTCCTAATTTTTAACACCTCTCTGTCACAACATCTCAGAAATGTTCACTGGCATTTATAATAGGTCTGAATTGGTGACTTGATCCATAATAGCATCATGACAATAACAGCAAAATCAAATCAATAGATATGTCAATCTTAAATTTTTGAATTATTTTCAAGAAATCATCGAATAAAAAGTATGAACAAAATCTTCCTGATTTGCGTCTGCAGAGGTGAGTGTCATCAGACTCATCAGACTGCTTCATGAGGTCATTTAGATGGAAATGGACTGCTATAAAAGTGTTTGAAACCACATAATGCTAATCTTTAAAAGAAAAGGAAGTTCAGTTCAAGACTTAGGTCTTTTTATCTATGTCAAGAAAATACAAGATAATAATTTCTCTGTTGCTGCAAACAAAATGAAGACTTGAAAATTTGTTTTCTTTCTATCAGTATCTGTACATTAATTTTCTTTACTATCCTATGATTCATCATTATTATAAGTGGCATTGTCCAAAAAATCATGTCATTGATGGTAAAGGAGCCATCCCATGTTAGACATGTAAAGAATATGACAGTCATTTTATGTTCCTTTATTTCATTAACTAGGAGAAAACACGCTATGGGTCCAATTCATCTACTTTGCAATAAGTCTTCCATTCTACTATAGTAGAAGTCTGGACAACTGCTATAAATACACAGTTATTTCCTGGGTCTCCTCTGTCCAGCAAGATCAACATCTTGCTGTTGATGTCTTGTCTGACAGTCCATGAAACATGGACAACTAGAATTCAGTTCCCTATCCTGTTGTTTTTTATGGAATTTGTTTTGATTGGATACTATTGGCTAGAAGATTTTTAATGCGTCTCTGTATACTGTTAGATGGAAGAAGTTTCAATCCTAATTTCTGTTTCAGGTGCCAGTGAAATGTGATTTCTTTTAGCTCTGAATATGTATTGTCAAAACTATTTCTTTTAGAATAACACTATTTGTGTGTAGCATTGTTTCGTTGCATGATATTGGAGGAGCTCATATTTCTTGCCTAATCTTTTTCACTAGAACTGTGTACATTTTACTTTTAAAGACTCCACTTCTTATTTCCTACTAAGACAAATTTTCAATACAAATAAAAGATTTTTTCTTGTTTTTCAGAGGTCCTCATTACATGACAGTCTTCTGACCCCTTCAAATCAAAATTTCAAATCGTGATGTAGCTGTGATTCCATTTTAACTTTCATTAACATTTTATCTTTTTTTAGCCTTCATAATCAATGCAATAAGAAGACAGTCAAGCTTGTTATTGTAATACTCTTCTAAATAAAGCTGCCATGCCATTCTGAAATAAATGACTGAAATAAATGACACATATATAGCTGGTTTGTTTAAATCTCCCAAGAAATATCTACATTCACCAAATTTACATATCTGCACTTATTGGTTGCATCATTGTACCTAATAAACATCAAACACATAAACTAGAAAACTCATTTATTTCACTTATTTTATTTACTTATGTTCTGTTTTTCTTCAGGGAAAGGATGTTCTGAGCTCTACTACTGGGCACAGAAAACATAATGCTTAAAAATTATGGGTTTTTTTCTTTTTTTTCTTGGAGTTTTTTACTTTTACTATTTTTATTTTGTCTTCTCTCCTCCCTCCTCCCTCCCCCCTCCCAGATCATAATAACAAAGTAATTAAAGATTAAGGAAAAAGTATGCTGATCAGAATAAACACTGGAGTATATGTCCATTCCAAAGAGTCCTTCCTCTCTGTCAGTTGCTTTTACTTGTTATTATTGACACATTTAACTTATTTTACTTCTATCTAGCAGCATTTTATATAGGGTAAATCAGGAGTATGCCATTTCAGAAACAGGCAGAGTACACAATAAATTAAAACCTTGTGCTAATCCTTGAAGAAATTAGGCAGCCAGGTAAAAAATATTAAGATCTATATGCTAGTTCATGATTTTGTCCCACTTTCTTCCTTGGTGTTTTTTTGTTGTTTTTTGTTGTTGTTTTTGGTTGGGTTTTTTTTGTGGTGTTTTATTTTTGTTGTTTTTTTCTTTTTGGTTGGGTATGATTTTTTTTTTTTTGTAGGACAATTTCAAAGTATATCTTATTTATCACTACATAGGCTAATGTATTACTTAGTTTTGATACATTTATTATATTAGTAGTGAATAAATGCATCTCGGAGTAGGATAAGTTTTACTGAAAATTTGGTTTCAGTTTTGCTGGAAAACAGCAGCTGACTTTCAATGTTTACTTGGTTGTACTTTTTTTTTAAAACACCCATCGCTTCTCGAATACTCATCAGATTTTTGAGAAAAACTTGATGGAAATAAAGACTGAAAATGAAAAAGTCTGTATTTCTCTCTTTTTTACCCTTATGAAGTATGATTGAGGATGATATACAAAAATGTTAAATATTCAATGCTTGTTATTCACAATACAGTGAAAATTAGAATCCATAAATCTCTACCACACAGCTGTTGTAAGTATTTAAAAATACAAACTTGAAATGAAATGTGTGTCAGCTTAATGATCGGTCTGATGCAGAATGATCTGAAAAATACTCTCTGTGATTTTCACCCTGCCAGTTTACCATGATTTATACAGAATATGTTAGGTCTTATTTCCATTAATTTAAACATAGACAAATAATATGTCCTTGTTCTCTCCTTCAACAAATGGAGCATTTTGGACCCCAAAAAACTTGAAATCACTCATAAAATTAATCTCCAGTAACAAACTTTCGTGAACATATTAAATATTTTTTCCTGTCTGTCAAATATAGTTCCCAGATTTCTTAATTCAGCCACTATTTTATTGAAAAAACTCTTATTTCATAAAAAATTCCCTGTTTTCAAAAAACCTAGATAGATTCTTAACATAAATCATGTAGCTCATTGCCACTAACTTCTATGGAACATGGGCACGGTTTCTATATTTAAGTTGGAAAAATGCATCTGTGAATCAAAAATTATTGAACTAAAACCCTTAACTAATATTCTGATAGCTTGAAAAACATTATTTGATAGTCTGTCATACTGTCATTCACATTGATTCTACTTTTCTTTATAGTATTACTGCTTTTACCAAATACATTTAGGAAAGAAAGAGTTTTTCAATAGCCCACACTGTCATCTTTGCGTTCAAGAGCCCCTTAAGAATTTTACAAAGCTCGAAGTTTAAATATTTATTATATATTTATATGCTGGCAGTAGACCATCAAAGTCCATGGTCCAGTCTTCCTTACAATTCAAGACAGATGAGATTCACTGTGTATATAAGAAGAGCTAAAGTTGCAGAAAGACATGGAAAAATATTAGAACTCATTTCTCCTTCTGTTGAATTATTACATCTGAACAGCTGGGTAAAACTCAGTCATGTCATTTCATTGGAAATATCTGTGCTAGCAGACAAATTTATTTTCAAACATGATACCTTCTTCCCCTTCCCCTTCTTAGCTTTCTTACTGAGGCAACAGAGAGGAAAAAAAAAGTTAGTCATTAAACTCCACATGCTGAAATATTCTTATCTTGAAATTGAGTGTATTTGTCAATACACAGTTTGAGAAGCTATTCCATCAATTATTATAGTCAGACTGCATCCTAGACTGAATATATAGAGAGAACAAAAAAAAAAAAAAAAAAATCTTTTCTTCATTACCAAACTTCTGAATCATTAACACTGCTAGCTAGTTCAAAAGAAATGGCAAAACAAGTGTGCCAAGAATAAAGTTTAGCTTACAACCCATTTTACACTAGGCCAGAGAGATTTGGCTGACACCTCCAATATTTTTCACCCTCTAATGACTGTATTTTCCAAACATGCTATTCTTGGGTGTTCCCCATTTCTAGGCCAGGTGTCTGCATGCTATCCTGACACAGTGATTTATGCCTTCATCATGTCCAGGTCAAAGTATGGTGTGTGAATGCTACACCACACAGCACACTTCAGTCACCACAAATGCCAACATTTAAATGCACTTGAACAATCTTCCATGCAACCTTGAGATTTATTTGACACTATTTATATCACTATTGATTGGATAAAATTAATGTCCTCATCATTAGCCACATATTTATGAAAGGATTTCCTTCTCCTACATCCTCATAACATTCCTACCTACCATATAACTAAAAATGCAGTAATGCATTTATAGTCTAAATTCAAATATCAGCTATTAGATGCTTTTGCTTAAAAGCAAAACTAAAAATTAAATATTTTGCTATAATTGCTGATTTTATCCAGAATATTTTCAGATTTCCTTCTCGTTTTTAATTAAAAGAAAACAACAAAACCAAACATCATGTTTAGCTTAATCTGAAATGCTTTGTTTAATCTTAAAAAAATTAATTTTTTATTAAGGTATTTTAATTGCTTAAGATGTGAGCTTAAAATGAAAACCATATCAGAATAAAAAAATCTTAGAAATAGAAATTTCTTGAACATTATTTTTATTACTTTTTTATTAATTACTATTTCACCTGTTGCACTTAAATGAATCAATATTTTGGAATATCTTTGAGATCCTGTTGGCACTAATTTTACCATAGACAAATTCCTTTCTAATGAAAATATATTTTATTATTAGTTTCTGAAAACATGGGAGATTAAAAAGATAGAAAACATTTAAGTATATTGTGTATTTACAATAAAATAACATTAATATAGCATATTACTTTTTTGGTGTCTTATCTTAATATTTTCCTTTATGTAGGACAATACCCGAAATTAAATTTCTCATCAGCTCAGTTGCACAATGTTAATGTCTCCTTTATGTACAGCCTTCATCATGACTCAGCTGGCATAGGAAGGTTGTGGATGTAAAGGTGCTTGCTTGTCTGTTTTTGCATCTTCTGGGATGATATACATGGAAGGAGCTAGAAGGAGAGATAGGGTTTACGATGATGGATGGGGAGATGGGGCAAGATAAAGGTGATTGGTGGGGAACATTCTGGAAAACTGGGAGGGGTTTACATAAACAGACAAATGGAACCAACCAAAGCAGTAAATGGGGGAGAACCAGGAACATACCAAACAGACGAAATAATAACAATTTTCACAGAACTGAATAAACATACTACAACAGGTACCTTTGGTCCTGTTAGCCACAAGGATAGGCTGCTGGCTCACAGACAGCTTGTTGTCCACCAGGACCCCCAGGGTCTTTGCTGAGCTGCTTTTCAGCAGATCGGTTCCCATCCTCCCCTGATGCAGGGGGTTATTTTTCCCCAGGTGCAAGACGCTGCATTTACTTTTTGTTGAACTTCAGACAGTTCTCTCTGAACTTAAGACAACTCTCTCCTGTCCAGGTCTCACATGAATGACAGCACAGTCCTAAATCATTAAATCCTGTTACCATATTTCAGTGCTTTCCTTACTGAACTCACTACACACTTGGTAACACGTATTTCCACTACTTCCGTCAAACTATCAAATTATCAAATTATTTTACTGCCTTCCTTATCCTTTTTTTATTATTACTATTCTTAATGACAAATTTCTTTTATGAACTACTAGTAAAACCTGTTTTTTCAAAACCTCTACATAATATTGGAGTCTAATTACCTTCTAAATTGTTAACATGACTTTTATAATTATTTATTCCTGAAGTTTAAAAACATTGAATAAAAAATAACATCTTTATTTTTAAACTGATACTGAAATGCTGTGTAATTGCTTATGAACAATAAACTTTCCATCATACATACAAAGTATATTTCTGCACTTGCACAAGTCTGTGAGAACAGGATAAAGTCTGTTTATTATTTTTATCAGTGATAGAATTGTGGTCCAGTTCAATTTAAGCATTTAGCATCCTTAGTGAACACAGATGGATGTCAAAAACATGTGCTATGGTACCTGTCTTTTATCTGTTACAGGTCTCTTCTATATACAGAAGTGTATAAACTTTCATGTATAATAAAACACACAAAAAAATACACTTTTGCGAATGCACTATTTTTGTCCTGTATATATCTTTGTATATATGTTCATTCAGGCAGACATCAAATTCCTCTTGGTTTGCAGATAATAATTTAAAAATTAAAGCTATAATGCACCCTCAGAGGACATTGTGCCTGATAAGAGGAAGCACACTTTTAAATCCTTGGTATATATATTCCGTTGCTTCTCTGTACATATACTATGACTTCCTAGCCAACAATCGAAAAATCTTCTAGTGAAAAGCAAATGGTGAAAGTGAATAGTGGCTAACTGAATAAAAAAAAATCCCTTAGGAAAAGCAATATGAAACATCTATTATCTGAAAAATGTTATATGTTTTACACTGTATGGGAAGCCTATAAAACATCACTGTGTATTCATGCAGTCAACATTGCAATCCATCAAAAAATTAATGGCTTTGTTGATATGCATTGGTCCACTGAATATGCTGCTATTGCAGCAGTTACATGATTCTGATTTGTTTTGAAAATAAACACAAAAACCCCGAGCCCAAAAACAGAAAAAATCCCCCCCCCATCCCCATGAAACAAACAAACAAATGAACACCCAAAAACTCAAATAAATGCAGAAAAACCTCCAAGAAGGAAACTGACAAAACCCAAAAACTGGATTTGAACAAGCAGATAATTTTTAACCAAGGATTTTAACTTTTTACTTCTAAAAGCTATAGTTTTGAAGTTCAGAATGCATATCTGTTCTTATCATCCAAATAAACAGCAAGTATACCAAGAAGAGATAGAAGAGATTAATAAAACTCACTAACTGGATAGAAACCACTGAAATGCAAATTCTGAGTCCACTAAAGCACCAGAGATTGAAATGATATACGTGATTGCTTCTGCAAGCACTGTTTGCAGAGCATTTACTGATTCCCAGTGTTTAATGACATCTACTTGAATTAGCTGTTTTCTTACCATGGTCAACAAATAAGAATTTAAAGATTGCATACAATACACATGTATTATTAATTCAAAATTAAATTTAGGCATGTTCTTGCTAGATGTTATTTTGGTTAAGATTAAATGGAAAAACTGAGCAGAAGACATCAAAAATCAGACAGCTGTCCAAATAACACCTTCATTTGACAACTTTGTGATGATTTTAGTACTGAGTACTACTGCAATTAATTCTTTCTGGATTCTTTAAAAATTATTGTTAATAAAACATTATAAGATTTCACTGGATGTTATATTTCTATATATTTCTATATAGAGAGCACAAAGACTACACTGAAATCCAGAAATTTTTAGCATTTAGAATCTAGTGACAGTGTCATTTAAGTATACTCTGTAAAGAAGGAAAACAAGTATCCTTTTCATAGCTTTATAATGCAATCAATTTATAATAAGAAAAAAAAAATGGCAAAAGGAAATGTATTTCAAAGATTAAAAATATATAAACAAGTTCCCTGCTTGGAACAAAAACCACTATCTGTAGAGAAAAATAACCATACTGCATACATTTCTGTGTGATAACATTATTTAATGTATTGGATATTATTAGGCAGAAAACTATTTCTGCTCCTGTAATTTTTTCAAATAAATTTCCTCTCTGCTGAGGCTTAAAATTACTGGGGTCTACATTGTTTTAAAATTTTTGTTTCTGCAGTACTAGATCTAGATACTAGATCTAAGAATCTAAAAAACTGGAAATGGCTGAAGGGTTTTCATCAGATTTTTTTTTAATTTTGTCTTAGAAATATTCCTTGCATTCACAGGGGTGAATCTGTACAGATTTCTTTCATTGTTTATATTGAGTTTGGACATTGCATTTGCATTTAATTGTGTATTCTATCTATATATATGCAAGAAGAGTTATATTCCTTCCATGCACTTCCAGCAAGAAATGTGCTCTCATTTCACTTCCCAATAAATGAAAAAAGTAAAGAAGCTATGTAGGTTCATTATTCTACTTCACATTTATGCACAAATGCTCCTATCTCCTTTAAAGAACAGTGAATGTGAATATACATATTTTATCCTTCTGTTTCAGTAGCACACTGGTACAAGTATTCAAAGAGGATGTGGGACAACAGAATTTAATAATTGCATCTGAGAAGGTTCAAGTTGGTTTGGGGACAGTGGGAAAATTTGCTTATTTGTAATGATTTAAATGTTCAATACAGAGTAGTGAAGTCTTACCAATAAGTATTTCCTGGACTTCTCCAGCTTGGGTCCTTTACAAAGATCATGGCCCTTCATGAACTGCTTTAGCATGGTCCTTTCAACAGGATATGAACCCTTGAGAATAGATTTTCCAGTGCGGCTCCCCATGGGCCACAGGTCCTGCTAGTAAGCCAGCTCCTGCATGGGCTCCTTCGACAGCAGCTTCCTTCAGGTCATGCCTACCTGGTCCAGCATAGACTTCTCCATGGGCTGCAGCAGAGATATCTGCTCCAATCTGAGTAGTAGGTGGACAGAAATGGAAAACACCTTGCACTGGGACTTACTGAACCTCATGAGGTTCTCATGGGCACAATTCTCTAGCTTGTCCATATCAACTGCACTGCTCAACTTCATGCCATCTGCACACCTGCTGATGATGTCTGTGGAGGCTCTGGAGACAAAAGGTATCATGGTGTGTATCATGAAGGAGGCCTCCAGGGTGTAAGGTTTTCCCCCAATTTAAAGTTAATAGGAAGAGTTTTATCCATAGTGCTTTGCACCTCCATTTTGTTGTACCCCAGATTATATACCCAGTTATCCTGTTGGCTGTCCTTCCCCTTTTTACCTTGTGTGGCCCTTCCCTAGAAAGTTCTCCCTTCCCTGTTCCCCGGTTGGCCCCAGTTTGGTGCAGTCCCCCTCCCCTGTAATCCCATTAGCTCTCTCTCTCCCTGACCCCATTTCTGCACCACTTTCCCGACTGTTCCTATTGGGTCCTGACACTTGGATCCGCCCCCTCAAGCCCTCATATATTCCTGGATCCTCCATCGTTTCCCATCTTTGTTCTTGGACCCGTTTGGTGTGTGTTTGTAATAAACCCCACTGGAACTTCACACAGAGACCCTTCCTGTCTCTCTGTTGGCGATTGCTATCCATGGCGTGTGTGGGTGTGGGTGTGGGTGTGGGTGTGGGTGTGTGACTGCAGTCTGCCCAGATGCTGTCTCCCCTGGAGGTGCTTTTGGGAAGGTAGCGTTGCCTGACCACCTACACGTGATGCTACAGATGTCCTCAGATCACCCACCCTTGCCTCACCTGGCCAAACACTCCGTTCTTACTCCTCAGTTTGAGGAAGAGATTCTTGCTCAGTCATGCTACTATCCAGCCTGCCTTATTTGATTTCCTACATACCATGATAGAGAGCTCTTAAATTCTAAGTGGCCTTAAGTAGCTGCCAGCTTTGACCAGCACTTCTGTCCCCAAAGACAATTACCCAGGGATTCTCATTCACCAGCTCTTAAAGAGATGAAAATTCATTCTTGCAAAATCAAGGGTCTTGACTTTGTTTTTCTCCAGACTCATCAAGGTCACTTCAAACGTCATAATACACAGAAACTTGTTAGTCATTACCACATTTATTGTTCATCCAATATATTTTATAAGAAACAAAATTACAAGAAATTACAAGTCTTATTTTTTTTTTTTTTTTTGTTAGAAAAACAAGTGCAGATAGCTACCAGGAAGATGTTCTGTTTCTCACCCTGAGCTCTCAGACAGCATTTGCCTCTAGTTGTAACATTGAGAACTAAGGGTCAAAGAGGCAGAGGACTTGCAACCCATCTCTGCCCTCAGTGTTTCCTGATAGATAAATACAGGTAGATCTTGCAAGAGATTATGTTAACTCTTTTGGGAGAAGTGTTAAATAATACTTTTTTAAGTACTCATCTTTGCCCAAACAGTGTACAGGGAGAATACTTTTTGATTTAGGAAAACAGAGCAAGATTTGAGCAAGAAAAGAATGACTAAGTGTCTAAAATTTACAAAATTATTTCTTTTGAGTCACTCTCTAGCTCCCATCAAATAAGTGTTAATAGCATAATACAGTAAAATTTCTGAATTTGACATATTAAAGAATTTGATATGACAGAAAATTAACATCCTGAAAATACACTGTTAGATGTAAAACACACTACAGAAATTTGAACTAATATTAAAATAAATATTATTTTCCTATTCATATTCTTTCCAAAATTATGGACAGCTGGGAAACTCAGAATATTACTTTTTTTGCACCTGGTTATGGATAAAAAACAATAATTAAGATACATTATATATTTATCTATCTATCTATCTATCTATCTATCTATCTATCTATCTATCAACCTATCTGTCTATTTAGGTATAGATATATAGATATATATAGCCTCATTTCTTCCCTGTCCAAGTTCTGCAATCATGCATTTCCTTCTTGCTACGACTAGGCTGAAATATTTTATCTTTTATTGATTATATGGCTTGCAGTATTCAGAAATTAATAGCCTTAGTGTTCTAAGGGAGAAATAAGAATATGAATGCTGCCTCTACTTAGATGAACAGTTTTACTTTAAAGTAAAGCAGTTCTGAAGCAGGCTTCTTTCTTATCAGAAATTGATTCTCTAAAGATTAATGTATTTTTTTTTCCTGAGATTCTTTGGGCATAGCAATTATACAGGAGCAAATTGAATGATTTAGAATTATAGAAAAAGCAAATTAATCATATAGATTATGTTTTAGAATTCACACAATAAGATAAATTCCATTTAATTGCCAAAATGGAACCAGAGTGAATTCTTTAGTACTCCACATTGGTGGATTATAAACTTACCCTTTGGTCTTAATAAAACCTATTTTGAGACAAATGGTAGCAATTAAAAGGTCAGTCTATGTGACTCACTGGATGATTTTTAGTTAATAACCACATATTTATGCAAATGGATTGACTGATGAATAAATACAATAAAAACATATGAAAAAAATATTATTATGGAATTTATTAAGCTAAAATAATTTCAATTTAATCATATTCCTAGTCCCATTCAATTTATGTCTGTGATTTTGAAGTAATTGGGGTTTTTGTACCAGTTTTTTGTTCTTGCTTCAGTCCCTGGGAAAGTAATGGAGTAAGTTCTCTTATGAACTATTACAAGCCAAATGAAGGAAGTGTTTGGGAAAAGCCAGCACAGATTTATTAATGGCAAATCATGCCTGACTAACCTGATCACCTTCTACAACAAAATAACTTTTTTCTGTCCACATCGGAAGTATGGTAGATTTTGTTTAACTAGACTTTCAGGAAATTATTCCACAGGTTGCTTCCTCCTAGACACACTATCAAGATAAAAGTTGAATATATATATATAGCCAAAGTGGTGGAGTACAGACCTGAAAGCTGAAAATTGAAGTATGGACCTTTTGACCCAAAAGGGCTTTAGTTAGTGGTTCCAAGTTTTTTTGACAGCTGGTTATAAAGGATCATTACTGAATATTATTTTAGATCTTGATTGACATCACCACCTTGTTGATGGATTAAGACAGAGGCTGAGAGAATTTTGACTCTGCTCTGGAAAAGAGAAGTCTCAGCAGAGATTTTATCAGTGCGTTTAAGAACTGGATGAGAGGGAATGAAAAGGAAGGAGACAGGCACTTCTCAGTAGTGTTCAGTACTAGGGCAAGAGCTGAGAGAGAACCGAAGAAATAATTTCTGAAGAAATAATTCTCTGAACAAGAGAGAATATTTTTTGTTGTGAAAGCAGTCACAATGTATAAACAATGTGTAAATAGGCTGTAGAATCTCCATCTGTGCACAAGAGAGCACAGTCCTGGCCAACATACTTGAGCTGACCGCCTTAGAAGTGTGGGTAGATTGGATGATCTTGCCAGTGCTTCCTGTTGCTGAAAAATGCTTGCAGGGTCCAGCGGTTTTTTTCTCACTCATGAGTACTCTGGGGATGGACAAGAAGGTGGGAGGGGCAGTGCTGGGTCACCTGATCTAAGTTTATCAAAGAAATATTCCATATCATATGACAATGTGTTTGGCAATGAAAGGAGGAGGAGACAGGGACATTAGTGGTTATGACACTTGTGTATAAGCTATTACACATGCTTATACCATGGTTTCTAAGAACTCAGTAGTAAACATCTACCTGTTAATGGAATGCACTGAATAAATTATTTTCTTTTTTTTGTCTGCTATTTGTTTGTGTATGCACCTCTTGCTTCTCCTGTGAAACTACTGTTAACACAATCTATAAGTCTTTTCATCTTCCTTCAGTTATCTCCCTTTCCTGTGGGGGAGAGGACTGAGTAAGCAGCTGTGTGTGTCCACAGGATCCACCCAAAGCCCACTTTTTTGCACCTTTAGTGGAGCTGTTGAGTAACTCCTGATAATGATAACCTTGATTGGAGTGTGCTAGATTACATTTATAATGTCTTTCTTCAGTTTATTTATTGGCAGGGGCCTTACATTAGTCACAGTGCTTGCTTGCTTTACCGTGTTTTGGAATCTAGGACTTTTTTGTATCTGCTTTCAATTGTACAAACAACAATAGCACTACTTCTGTTTGAAATGTTTTATTATGTTTTAGGTGGTCTCTATCTGCTGGTTCAGACGTGCAGGTTTCCTCTAAATCCAATGTCTAATCTGTCAGACTCAAATTATCGTGTCATATCACATCACATCTCAAATAGCATAAAACAACTTCACATGGACAGATGAAAGCATAAAGCCTGAATTTTATTTGTATTTATTACACATTTTATCAAAATTGTCAAGTTTATAATCTTTGTCATGAAACTTGTATTGAAATATCACCAGTCATAGTTTTGTATTTCAGTTAAGTGCTATGTCCTGGATTCACCTAATTAGACATCTAATTCCTTCTAGCTAGAAGTTAAGTGTTCAGGATAAACTCTAAGCTCTCTTCATGATCCATGAAAGGAAATAGGCATTTCCAGAGGCAATTCATCTCCTTTCAAGATTTATATCATACACATAAGTAAGTTGCTCTATGGATGAGACTATTTCTGTTCATGAATGGTAAAACAAACCTAGCAGACTATGTGCGTTGAAGATCTTGTTCGTAGATGCTGGAATACAGGCAAGATAAATCACCACACATCTTGCAGCTACCCACTCAGCCTTTCTTGCCTTCAGTATGCCATTGGTAGTTTAAGCATGCTTTGACTGCCTGTTACAAACATTGAAGTGTTTTATTACTCGTGTAAAGGAAAATTATTAATTTGTTTACATTTGGGAAAACTTCCTTTAAAATTATTTTAACTAATAGAAATAACTGAACAACAAGAGTAGCAACAACATTAACAACAACAACAAAACCCAGGGAAAAAAACAAATAAAAACACCACCATCACCACCACTGGTGTTTTCTAGAGGGCATGATTTATTTTGCATCACAAATTTTAGCAGCTGCCAGTGAACCACATAAATAATAGATAGCTCTCAGCAGTAATATTGTGCAGGGGAAAAAGTAGTATAATTACTCCATCCACCACTGATGGTTCTTAATCATGCCCAGTCATTAGAATCTCTAGTATATAGTTGGTAGATAAAATACAAGATAGAAGTATAACTGAAATAACTCAAAATGGCTTTCACCATTAAAAAAAAAGTGAACAGAAATGCTCCAATACAGAAAATTATTAAAAAATGGTTTTCTAATTGAGATGGATCATAGCTGAGGAACAACAGAGAGATAAGTCATATATTTGCTTCACAAGAATTAAAGAATAAAAAAAAAAAAAAAAATAGTAAATTAAATGAGCCAGGTAATTTCTACTTGATACATTTCCTTAAATTCATAGAGGCTGGAGGGGGCTCTATGTGCTAACTAGTTTTCCTCTTAAGGTGGAGACGTTTGCTCTTGATTTCCAAAGATACAGAATTAAAGAATGACAACTAGGATTTTAGCTGCCTGAAAATAAGCTACTTTTCTTAACTTCATCTAAGTAAAGAATTCCTACCAAAGGATTGATCCTTTTTCAAAACTTTCCGGGTTTTCTTTTCAAGATAGGATAAATATCACTTGTGATCTACCTGTAGCTTTCCAGTGTTCAAAGAAGACTGAGTAACTTACAGAAAACTTAATTAAATAGATTCCATTTGAAATACTCATAACAAAAACATAACAAAACAAAATAAAGGCAAAGTCATAAAAAAAAAAACCAGGAAATTGAGATGGAGCTGTTTTTGTAACATGTATACCATTTTTTACTATCTGTAACAGTATTACATCTTGATGTCTTAGTTTATATTGATGAACAATGAAGGAAAAAGCAAGAGGTGGTGACTGATCCATTTGTGTCTTAAAATGAGTGACATAAATACTAATAAGATGTAATTCAGACATGTACTAGCCAATTATTATCCATGTTTATGTTGCTCTCAGTGAAACCTTATGGAAGCAGCAATAATGAAAACAGCCTCCTGAGAATGTCTGTTATTTTCACTGGGAAGTCTTAGTGTAGGTGACATTGTAATGACTTGGCCTAACTTTTTATGCCTACATGAAAATCTAAAAAAAATGTTTACAGCCAATTATTTGCATAAAAGTTCTCTAACTTTAACAGACTGGCACCTACTTCAATAAAACATTCTTCCCCATCTATTGTAGTTTAAATTTTAAGTGCTCTGTTTCGTAATATATTTATGTACTTTATCAAACCTTTAGTGTGCCAATTTAATATTTATATTTTGTATATACTAAAGAGGTGTCTGCTGGTTTTAATATTATACAGCAACTTGCGATTAGACTGACTTATATACATCTCAAAAAAGTGATATTATTTCCAATGCTGTGATTTAATTAGAGGAAGGATTGGACCTTTCATCTTTTTAATTCACATTAATTTTTTTGAAAAGGGTGGGAGTTACCCAGCAACTTGGACTTGGTGTGGTTAATAGCACTTTCTGATTTGCTCAATTGATTTTATTTTAAACTCTTGTCAATAGTTCAATTGAAGCAAACAACTTTGATGAAATTTTATTTATTGCAGTACTTTAAGAAATGTATTTCCTCCAGTGGTTTCACATGCATTCCAGCAGGAAAGAAAAAAAAAAAAAAAAAGTGTTGGCAGTTTAAAGTGATAGGAAGTTAAAGAATCAGAAAAATATATTGCTTGATGTGGATGCTATTATGGAGAGTCAGTGAAGGATGAGGGTAATGAATCAATCTGACAAATTGTGATTGGCCCTTAAAAAGACAAGTAAATCCAATTTTTTTAGGTAATGTTCATAATACCAAAAAATATTACATTGAGGCTGGCCCTGTACATCATGCTATAAAACTGATCTTGGCCTTTTAGAGCAAGTATCATCAGGAAACACATAAATAAAACTATAGATTAAAATGAACTCCTCAAAAAACCAACCAAAAAAACAACAACCCCAAACAAATTAAACCAACCAACAAGCAAAAAAACCACAACTCCATACAAAGCACAGCAATGATAGTGGAGAAAAGCAGCACATATCTTTCATCTGTGTTTCATGTACAATGAATCATAAATCAGGCCAGTAAATTGCAAAATTAATTGAACATGCTTGGAAAATAAGCCTTTTTCTAGGCCTTTTGAATCACATAGGTAACAAGGCTACAAAACATGAGGGAGCTAGAGCACTGTAGCCAAGTAAGTGCAGCTGACTAGATGGAGAATTGAATATTTTCCAGGGCACCTGTGTACAAAATACAAAAGCACATTTTTATTAATCAGAGGAAAAAGACTTGAAATTTTACAGATTTAACAGTTAAAGTTTCCTGGTTTAAAGAAGCTAATCTAAATTATCCCCTCTTCTGGACTTTTCTGGATTGGCTGTACAAATTTCTGACAAACTCCATTCTCTTAAGTCTTCTCTGTCTGTACTTCCCTGTGAAGGAAGTTAAATGAAGAATAATTCTCCATTATTTTTTTCTGCCTTTTTTTTTTTTTCTCATTCTAAAATGTTTATATAATGATAGAATAATTGATAATCACTATTAATACTAGGGTCATTAATACTACTAATACTAGTAAGGTATAAGGAGCTTTTTTCTCAACACTATCCATTGTGACTGCTGCAGTTTTTTCCAGAAGTGGGGCTTAGATAAATTTCAAGAGCTCTGCTGTAAAATGGTGCAACAAGGTATTACTCCCCATTTCTCTGAAGAAAACTGAAATTAAGTCAATTGAGCTATTTGAATTCACAATTAATATAGGGAAAAAAAATATGGGGGAGGAAAAATTATAGGCTTGATTTAATTACTTAAACCTGAGAACACAAGGGCTTACTGCTGTTCATATCTCACAAGTATTCATGAGTTCTATATGGGGAAGTTGCTATAGCAGAGGAGGTTCACAAGGGACCCATGCCCTACCTGGAGTGTCAGTGAGCTGCTAACCTGCATAACCTTTGATGTTTGAAAAGGCATTAGCAACTGTGGCAAAGCAAAGAAATCTAGCCTACTGAATAGGAGTGTATCTGATAATGTCACTTAAATCTAGGTACCTATATGAAGGTTCCGACTGTCAGCTAGATGTTTTCATTGCCATTATAGAGAATAGACATGAGACTACATCTTGTCTTAGCCTAAAACAGACATTTTATGTCATTTGAGACACCACAGAATAACTCACTTAGCACACAGCTATGTATCTAGTACATGAAAGTGCATGAAAGTATGTGGATTCTGTGTCACAGCTGTCAGCTCCATTCAGAAATTTCGGAACTGAGACAGTAAAGATCTGCTTCAGGAGGAGTCAGATTCATCCTCCAAGCTTCATTGAATATATCAACTAGGAAATAAACACAGGTATCTAACACTACCTGAAATGCTTGGGCCTATTGGCAGCAGCCAGCCAAAGGTAAGAAGGATGGAGGAGACTCATGACCCAGTTAGCAACAAGATGGTTATGAGGCATCTCAAAAAGTGCTAAATGCTGTTTGAGTGATACAACTGATGCCTGTTTAAATAAATCAAAGCCTATGTCTTTCAAGATTTTAAAGCACTAAGGATCTCTCAGCGTCTGCTTACATATATAGGGTTAATACCCTGTAATTCCAGTGTCTTAAACTGCATCTGAGCTCCATTCAGTAGTATCATTAATAGTTCTCAAAAAAAAAAAAATCCCAAAACAGACATTCATCTCACAGCAGTGTTAACATCTGCATCCTTAACCATTAGTTAAGTGACTGATAAAACAACTCATTCTGTCTCTTCCTCTGAGAACAGGTTTTTGCTTTCTACAGTAGTGCTGAATTTTCAGATTTCTCCAACCCCTCTGCATTGAAGGTAATTTGGATTGTGATGTTTCACATGAATTACAGCCAACCTTGATGATATTATTATTTTTTTGCCAGTAGCCACACCTGCTTAATGGACACCTTGTTGATCATACTAGCTGTGGTCCCACTAATCCACACTAGCTGGTGCGTCATTAGGTGCTTTTACTGGTTGTATTCTTCTAGCAGCTCCCACTCCCCTGTTTAATGCTGACTGTCACCACAGTGGTTTATATAATTCCCATGTATATATGCTGCTATACTGTTATTTGCTCTAATTTGTAAACTCTCTGTTAAAAGCATACCAGAGTAAAACTATACCTCATAGGATTTTAGAATAAAGTGAAAATACATGTAAGTTCAGATCCCCTTTTAAATATATATTCCACTTTATTCATATATTTTATATTTCTTCAGATTTCTCAAGCCTTTCTTGCTAAAAGATAAAACAAAAAAACCCACACTCAAAACCTTAAAACAGCAACAACAACCAAAAAAACCCCACAAAATAATCCCAAAAAGAAAATAGCAAGAAGAAAAAAACAAACTCAAAAACTCAAAATAGACCCCTCAAACATCCATACCCTCCTAGAAAGTAAAAAACTTCATAATCTTCAGTGTTTCAAATTGTGATAATGTCCTTACTCTTAGAAAGCTGGGCACAGCTGTCGTCCATACTGTGAGCAAAATAACTTCAACACACATCATTTTCTCAGGTTAACAAAACACAGTTTCTTAACAGAAAACCCTCTAAGCTATTGCCATGTAATTGGCAATTAACCTTATCTATTTCATTATAGTCAGTGCCCCAACTTGCCATGGAAGGCCAAAAATACTTTTAACCTAATCTCAGTGTTCAGCTGTAAGTAGCAGAATACTATGTTTATACTACTTCATATGTTTCCATTTGTAGGTGGAATAAGTTTTAAAGTAAATGGCCATGAGAAAATAATTTTGGAATATTCAGTATAGGTAAAATTAATTTGCAGGTTGTATTTATTGGATGCAAGTGACAAAGTGTTGACAGAGGGATGCTGCATGGGTGGCCTCTGTGAGAAGGACCATGAACCACCCACATAAGAAAATATGATCATTTCCAGAAGAACTGTGGCCTGTGGACTCACAATGGATGAGAGGAAAAATGTGAGGAAGAAAGTGTGGCAGACAAATTCTTTTGGATTGATCACTGCCCCCATTACCTGCACCTCTTTGAGATAAGAAGGAGGTAGAGGACTATGGAATGAAGAAGTTATATTGAGACTAGAGAAAAAGGGAATGGGAGGAGAAAGAAGGGAATTAGATGTTTTCATTTTTTTTCTTTGTTGTTCATTTTTCAAATCTACTTGGCAGTAAATTAAATTAATCCTTCTCAAGTTTATTTTTTCTTCAATGCTAACTGATAACCAAACTCCCTGTCTTTATCTTAACACACATACATTTTCATCTTACTTCCTCCCCTGTCCCTTGGAAGTAAAAGAGTGAGAGAGCAACAGGGTGGCTGGCTGGAAGACAGACAGAGCCAACTCATCACACTAGAATATAACATTTCTAGGCTACCTGTAACCTGACAAAATAAATATAAATTTGCTGAGAACCTGTAGGATATAAGTATAATAACATGAAGTATTTTCAAAACCTGCAGAGAAACTGTTACAATAACAGTGATTTGTGCATCTATAGACAGGAATAACAACCTCTTGAAACTCAGATCTCACTTTTGGCTGTTACATCATTGTTACAACTGTAATACGCATTGTGTCTTTTGATATTTCCGTTATGAAAATAAAAAATCAATGTGACAGGGTCAGCATGATCTGATTTTGTTTTTCTGTTGTGCTCTGTAAAGGAAAATTATTCTTTTTCCCTCTAAACACCTAAACATATGGGATTTTCACATTTTGATCACAGAATCACAGAATCTCAGAGTAGGTGAGGTTGGAAGGGACCACTGGAAGTTACCTAGTACAGCAGGTTTCCTTGGAGCACATTGCTCAGGATTGTGTCCAGATGGCTTTTGAGTTTCTCCAGGAAAGGTGACTCCTCAATCTCTCTGGGTAACCTGTTCCAGTGCTCAATCACTCTGACAATAAAGAAGTTCAAGTTCTTCCTTGTGTTCAGGTGGAACTTCAGGTGTTTCAGCTTCTGCCCATATCCTCTTCTTCTATTGATCATCACCACGGAGAAGAGTCTGGATCCATCCTCTTGGGACCATCCATCCCTTCAGATACTTGTATGCATTAATGAAGTCTCTGCCTAGTTATCTTTTCTTGAGGCTAACCAGGTACAACTTCTTCAGCCTTTCCTCGTAAGAGAGATGCTTGTATCCCTTAGTCATCTTTGTAACACTAACCTGGACTTGCTCCAGAATCTCCATGTGTCTCTTGTACTAAGAGGACTGCCTAGGACTCAATACAGCACTTCAGGAAAGGTCTCACCATGGCTGAGTAGAACAGCAGGATCACTCCCTTGACCTGCTGGCAATGATATAGAATTAATTGATATATAATGTACTTCAGAGATGAATGGTCGTTGATATTAGAATTTGTTGGCTGCAATTTTTAGCCAGTCAACAAACACGTTTTTGGTATTTTTGTTACTTGCTGTGTCTTTTGTTCATTGATTTTTTTTTTTTTTTTTGAGTATTCAGAATTATTGTGATTTTCAAAAAAGGGATAAAACTAAATGGAACTTCAATTTTTGACATGGAATGTTCAAGTATAACATTTAACAATCACATAAAATTCCAATATCTTGTTGGATTATTACTTCAGAATGTGTTCATAGATGAACAGACAAAGAGAGGCTCTTAAAGTGATTCAAAATTATATTGTTTTGCCTAAGTAATTTATATTCATCAGAGACAGGTATTTAAACAGTAAAGAAAGTAATGAAGCACTGGTGACTGAACACCTATTAGTATATTTCTTATTATTTTTCTCCTTAAATCTTAATGAGGTGTAATTATAGTTTCTTGTATTTTGTCTTCAAGATGCATTATTCTAACAGAGAGTAGTGACAAGTAGTTGTGTCTGACTTCATGAGCAGCAAACTTACTGAAAACATGCAAATGAGGAACAACAAAGAAGAGCCTGGAGATATTAACATCTGTGTGAACGAAGCAACCATTTCACAACTCAGTGGACCTTAAACAAAGCAGACTTTGAAATCTGTTCGGTACATGGGATAGATTTTTAAATATGTTCAATTACTGCTTGTTGCACAGCTGTCACTAAAGCACAGTTTCTGTCACACCAGGGATTCTGCTTTGACATTATCAGCATATAAAAATGGTGTTCATGATAAATAGTTTTCTAGCATAGCAAAACAAGTATTTTTCACTCATGTGTGTAAGTTAAAGACCTGCTTATACTTCCATATCTCTGGCAATTTAGATGAGTAGAAATAGAGAAGCATCTGCCAGGAGAAAAATAGCTATTTTGCCAATCGACCTAGTGACTAACGGACTAACTATGTCATTTCTGTGTAATAGTGAAGAAAATATATTGTTTTTTGGGGAGATTATGAATTTTGAATGAAAGGTAATTCATGACTTTATGAGGGAGGAAAGGAGAAAAACTACTCTTCTACTCTATGAAAAAGTAGATTTCACTGATAAAATTTTTCCACACAGTGAAACAAAGGACAGTAGAAGAATAATTTTGTTTCTTAGAATATTTTTCTTTAAAATATGTCGAAACACGTACTACATGGTGGTTGAAGGAAAAGCTTGATGATTCAGTTAAATAATATTTTTAAATAATTATAACTTTTTCTTAGTATTCAGTTGTATTATTAACTAGAACACTGTTACTAGTAGAACTTCTCATAAGCATCACAGGGAGTTACATAAATCTTATTTTATGTTTGAATGCCATGAATAAGACTTGTGAATATATGCTGCTATAATATTTCCAGTGATAAATCATTTAATTAGAATAACTGAGACGCAAGTTGTATTTTTGGTAAGACTTTAATAAACCCTTTTGCTCACAAAATTCTCTCTTTTAAATACCTTTCTTAGATATTGAAGGAGCAGTTTGAACATGTATTACTAATAATTCCTGATTTAGACTAGCTGACACCAAGCATAATTTATTTCTATTTCTGTCTGACTGCTTCACTCACTCTTTTATTGACTTACTCCTAAGTATCTAATATCTTCATCTGCAAAGTACTTCAGTGTCACAGCATTGCAGTACCTGTCGCTTAAAAACTCCAATACTAAAAATGACATTGGCTAAAATGTCTAAAGTCTGAGGTTTTTTTCTCTTCATGAAGAGAATTGAGCACCTTGCACAGAATCACAAAAACTGTCACACAAAGGGAGGAGCTTCTTGCAGAAAAAAGAAAATTTGACCCAATGAAGCAACTATACTCTGCTTGAAAACCTTTTAGCTTTGATAAAAGTGCATTTTAGTTTGATTTGGTTGCCATAAAATACCATAAAATAGAATATAAACATAATACCTAGAAGAAAAGAATAAAAATTTATTTTCTGTCTTTTAGAATTTGTCTTTAAATAAATCTATCGCCACTACTGAATTTCCATAAGAAGTTTTTGTTTGTTTTTTAAAATTCAGTTTGTGATGAAAATCTGCTGCAGTGAAAAAAACATTGACCTGATCTACTCAATGCATTGGTAACCTCTGATCAGGAAAGGTTTGAGCTTGATTTTATCACTACTATAGACTTCTCAGCAATAACTAATTCTGTTAGGTCAGTGCATTTGTATTTCCTGACCAGTTTGCAAGTCTTAATGGTAAGTATTTTTTTGTTTGTTTGTTTGTTTAGTTTTATTTTATTTTTATTTCATTTTAAATAGACTATAGTCTTTTAGAAAGTTGAGTAGGTAATGGTCTGATTTGCGAATTTTGGTCTTAGAATCTTATTTTACTAAAACCAGAAAACTACATGCACAAATATATTAAGAAACGTGTGAAGAAAATACAAGAAAACACACTTGTTTTTTATTTTGCATTATATCAAAAATTATATATTCCTACTTCAAGAAGGTTGTGGGTAACAGATTGTAGTATTCATTTATTTATTACTTAAATTATGTGTTGGAAAACCAGAAGAGAATGGAAGACTAAAATTATTTATCTCATGTAATGTTGCAGACTGTCAGCTTGAAGCTGCATCTGTATTGCATTTGTAAATGCACTCAATTTAAGTGAATCAGCATGCCACTATAAAGCACAATACAACTAAGGATTTCCATAGTGTGTAGATCAATGTTTAAGATTAAAAAACTGTTCAATTTTTCCTTTTAAAACATGCGTGTAACCATTAACAGTCAATCATTTTTTTGATATGCCTTATGGATGTTATCTCTGTATGAATTCTCATCAAAGAACTATTCTTACAGTCTGTAGTTTTTAAGAGAATTATAATTTTATTGGTAAGACTATTCAATACATATATTTTGAATTCCTACCTAACAATAGCTATTAATGTTTACAATTTTTTTCAAGGAACTAGCATCCTTCATGGCTCATTATTTAATCCTGTAGATTTAATTGCACAGGTATTTCCATCTAGATGGCATAGCACAAGATTTAATTCTGTTTGAATGCAGCTACTACACTTGAATGTGCTGCGTGGCTTTTATCCATAATTAAGATCAATACATTTAAACACATTTTAAAGTCATATAGGAGGTTTGAAAGAGCATTAAAACAAGAGAGATTGATCTATACAAATAAACATGCATACACACACACACAACATTTTCACAAACACATAATTTCCCTCAAAATAGAAGCAAATCATTGAAGAAGTATCTCAAAACCCTAGGTTGTGTCATCCCATCAGCTTTTGAGTAAAGCTCCCTATTGAGAATTCTGATTAAAAATTGATGATATTATATATAGTAGCTTTCAAAGATAATCACAAAGATTCAAAGTTTTAAATTACTTTGCAAATAAGTACTATTCTCAGGGCCCTAAGAGACTTTATAAATCCTGAACAATCTCTCCTGAAGCTTCCAACCACACCTATGAGGCCAAAGGCCATTTCAGTTCTGCCTGGGGCATCAGCCTCTTCCCAAGCTGTGTTGCAGGAATGTCAGACTCCAGCTCAGCCATAGACATGGCCATGCCTGCCTATATATTTTGAGTGAATAAGGATAATTTTAGGACTTGCAAATACCAAAGTAGTAATGGTAATACACCGCTAAATTACTGACACAGAATTAACTCAATTACACCTGGAATAAGATTTGCAAGTCACTCTAATTATTTCAGGAAGAGTAGTGTGGTATTTCTTTAACAAGGATCTTCATCTGCCCATATTCATAGTGTTTGTAATTGGGAAATCACTGACGGATGTAACAGGGGTCCTAAGTTGGGAAATTACTTGATTATGTTAAGTTTTACAGCTCATAATATTTTGAATGTTATGTGCATTGAATTTCATTTAAGTAGTTATGGCTATGTCAGCTACTGCTGATATGCTACTTTACTATGTATTTTTAAGAAAATAATAACACAGATGAATAATTTTTCAACAGTGTTACTGAAAAATCAGATTAAAGCAATGATTAAAACCATGATAAATCTTCAATAAAAATTGCTATCTCCCAGGACCTTTCAGAACTCTGCATGGGATATTTATTTCTATATTTTTATCATGAATGCTTTCTAAATTAATTAATATTCAAAAAAGTTCAATGAAAGAAAAAGTTTGAGAAAGAGTAATGGAAATGTATGTCATTAACATAAATTTAATTTAGTTTAACATTTATTTTGTCCTTCTACTAAAAAGTTCAAAGTAATAAACTTTGATAAATACTGCTGTCATGGAAAATAAGTAAGAAATTCTATAACTAAAGTTAATCTTTACAATGCACAAGTTTACTTGTGCAAGACTGCAACCTGAACCGAATTGGAAAACCTCTCACTTCAAGTTTTTAATAATTTTCTCTAGAAGAGATTTTATAAAATATCTACAATAGAATTCTATAGAATGGCAATCTGGAAATTACTAAAATTCAAATGTAAAATAATATTTATATTGTTAGTAGACCACAATATGATACGATATGATATGATATTATGTTTTATTTTATTTTTTGTAGCTTTCTAGGGGAGTTGTGGTGGTTTGTGAAGTGTTTTTTATATCGTGAACTCTAATGATGATAGAACTTAATGTGAGATTATGTGTGAGTATTTGCAGTCATTATTTCTGAATTGTGGGAAAAAAAAAAACAACAAAAACTATTAAAACAATTTCTTTGCTTTACTTTCCTGAGTAGGTATGGTAAACCAAGTCATTAAGACATTAAAGCACCAGAGAGTATCCATAGGAGGGCCATGAGGATGGTGAAGGATCTGGAAGGGAAGCCTTATGAGGTGTGGCTGAGGTCACTGGGTCTGTTCATCCTGGAGGAGGTGGACAAGACTGAGGCAAGAGCTCACAAGAAGGAAAGGAGGGTCAGGTACCAATCTCTTCAGTCTCATGACCGGTAACAAGACTCGAGGGAATGGTCTGTAGCTGTGTCAGGGGAGGTTTAGGCTGAAATCAGGAAAAGGTTCTTCACCCAGAGGATGTTGGGGCACTGGAACAGGCTCCCCATGCAAGTGGTCACAACACCAAGCCCAAAAGAGTTCAAGAAGTATTTGGAGAATGCTCTCAGCATGCACATGGTGTTGGTTGGGGTGTCCTGAGCAGGTCCAGGTGCTGGACTCGATGTTCCTGATGAATCCCTTCCAACACAGCATTTTCTATGACTCTACCATAAGTCCTTTCAAATACACATGGAAATACTGTTGACATTTCCAATTTAAAAAACCCTCAAAACTTTACCCTCTCTGACTTTATGAACAATTTTTCCCGAAGAATCCTGTAGCTTATTGCTTCTCATTTCCCAAACTGAAACTTATGTGCAAAGTAATTTAAAAAAAAATTTAGCATTTCTATTGTTTACTTTTAAAATTTGTTTTAAAATATATTTGATACCTTGACGCACAATTGTTTTTAACATTTTCAAATTTTTGCATAGGTAAACTTCAGTTTTTTACCTGAACCATGCTATTATCCTTCCCTTTTGTTCTCCAGAAATTTAGCCAAAATCCAAAGACATTTAGAATTTTAATTAAGAACTGGTATGTAGTTAAGTGACATTATCTATGTATTAATTATTTGACAATGATCAAGATAAGAACCTTTATGCTATAGATAGTAAAAACCACAGATTTCTAATGTAAAAGTTTTGAATTTCCAAGTACTCTCATCCCACTAAAATCAAAAAAATCCAAGTACTCTTCCTCTGTGGACAGAGAGGAGTTTACAAAAAGGCAGCTCTTATCATATTATCGCTGTAATAGTTGGCTGAGAGGTGTAAATATAACAAGATTCTTATATGTAAAACAAAAATAATATAATGAATAATATGTCTGCTATGTTATGCCTCTAATTAGTTGATATTAAGCCTTGAGTATCTAGGACATGGTAAGAAGATGTAAAAAACTGTTTCTGATAGATGCTGTGATATAAGAATGAATTAATATTACAAAAATAACGGGAAGGAAACAGATTAGATTTATCAGTCTTGCCTATATTAAGTGCTCCATCTCAGACAAATTTGAAGTGTCTAAATAAGCCGTGAAACCAAAGACTAAGGCTTTAAACATTGGGAGACAGTTTACTGTCATGATCATTTGTAATGAAAATTGAATTACCCTTTAGTGGAAAAACAATGTTCAGTTAAGCAGGAAAGGATTTACTGATGGGACACTCACTTTTCTGGGCCTTACCCTTTTCAGTGACTTATATTATTGCCTCATTGCTTCAGTCTAAATTGAGAAGCATAGGAAATAATCTTCTGCTATTTTTCTCATCTCCTCAATCTAATGTTTGCATTTATCCCTGTTCTGTAAGGAAACATCAAAATTAGGCAGTATATTCTAATTCACAGAGATGGGTTAATATTGCAAAAATGTCTACAATGAGTTCCTAATAAGCAATAGTTTGATCTTTATTTACTAGATTTATTATTTCTCATTTATTATCAATTAGACTCAATAATAGATAATCCTATTACACTTTTTTCTAAAATATTTCTGAAAATAATTTATTTTCTAATAATGATGTGTCTGTGAATTACAAAAATGTTATTTCATTAACTATATGTATGCATCAAGGGACTTAGAAGAGTTGCTTTGAGCTAAACTTTTTGAGATTTTGAAAAAATACTATTTGTTTCTCAGTTTTCAAACAAAATATCATTTCAGAGGTATAGTGACAGATGTGTATATATCACTGTAATATCCACACTTATTTCATGTATAAATATTGACAATGTCAGATTTGCATCAGTACTAAAAAAATAAATTTTTTTTATACATTGTAAGTTGAAGGACTTGAACCTTATCTGGTCTGCATTTGTTTTCATCCTTATGTAAAAATACAAACCCTTTCTGTACTTAGAGCACTGTGTTAAAGTGAACAGCAGCACTGATCCTTACAGATATTTTCCATTTTTTATTTCTGCATTTCCTGGTGCACCATGCACATAGGAAACAGCAGGCAGAGTAGAATAGGGAAAAATCTTATATAGTCAGTGGCATATTTTATCTCAACCCTGAATATCTTTGTTTTGATTAAATAACTAGTTATAGGCTTGGAAGGGTATGCAGGAATGACTGAATTTAATGACCAGTTTCTGTGCTCTAATGTATTATATAACACAGTTCTTTATTTTTTCCATCGGTCACTTCACAAAGTTCCTGGCAAATTATGTTGTGTAGCCCATAGTTTGACACAGATTTAATGGTAGCTACTTCTTGCCTTAATATGACAATATAAATTGTTTGCAGCATTGTGTTTCTATTACGGGAACCTTCTGATAAAGTAACAGAGGGTTTATGCAAAACTGAGAGCCAAAGAGACAAAGTTCTTTTCATCTCATTATGAAATTACTTTAATTAATTAATTTAATTAATGCCTTTTATTTAGAATAACATAGGACAGTATATGTTGCTAACCCAAAATAATCCTGAGTGCAAAGCAGTAGCAAGAATAATCCTAAAAGGACAAAATCTAATACAAAAGCATCTTCAATCATAGATGCAGTGCACCTGATATTGTATCTGTAGGTTAAATCATAGGTCTCTCTTTTTTATCCATTCATGTTCAGTGCAACACCTGTTTAATCTCCTATGGATATTGTCAGCTTTCTTAAAAAGAATTGAAAGCTGACAGCAGACCACCAGCCTGCAGTCTATTCTCAGCTCCCATAGCAATCAAGAAAACTTCAGGTGGTACCAAGTGTGCTCTTCCTTTAATAGAATGAGGAGATGTATGAAGTGGATTGGAAAAAGAAAGAAGAACACACAAATTCTATTTTTCATATGCACATATGTAAGTAAGGAAGTAGGAGAGAAGTAATTGGAACAAGAACGAAAAGGAGAAAAAAACCTGAAAAACCAAGACAGACATGGAGGTAGAAAATAGGCTTAAAAGACAACTTGGATTTATTAAATCTACTTAACAAAAGGTATGTACTGGGAATTGCTTATGAGACATTTCAGGATAAGCACTTGTAATTATAGTCTTTGATATCACTGGTTTATAATTTTCACTTCACAGGATAAAAGTCAAACCTTTTAGAGGTAGCTTCTTTAGCTAGGTAGATTGCTGACAGCACAGTGCTCTAACACTTCTATTTTTTTTTCCAAGAGAGCATGCTGTGAAGTGACTACTAGTGGAAAGGTGAGCAGAGTTTCACAAGCCACTGACATCTCCTCCACAGTTTTGTACCTGATAAAGCCAGTGGCTTTGATACATTGAAGACTGGGACCCAGTAAAAAATGTAAACTATAATTGAAATAAATCACAGTTTCTTAGGTGTTCTCTAGGGGAAAGAACTCAAAAACAATTCCTTGCATTGTAAGGGACAAAAATTGCCTTTATTGAAAATTTATTTTTTCCATAAAATCTTTACTATCAGAAGAACAGTCTACAGCTTTTGCGTGTCTTTCAGCACTCTGGCATAAAGGGAAGAAACAGAAGGCATAGAAGTAGCCATAATACTCTGCGTTAGAGATATAATTTGGTCCTTTACTTTCAGAATTACATTGTGACAGAATTATTTATGGATATAAAGTAGTTGCGATATTGGGCCAGAAGCAGACACCACATAGTCAGTACTCTGTCTACAAGAGAACCAAAAGCAAAAGTTTCAGAAATAAAAGAGCACTATAGGGAAAAGACATGGGTTAATCTAAGTCCTACAGTAAGTTTCATCATGATTGCCAGTTTGAATATAATATTTTAATTTTTGAATTGTGGAATTCAATAACTTTCACTTTTTTAATAATTTAAACTGAATATTCTTGTAAGCAAATTTTCAGTAATGTTTGTCAAAAGAAAATTATCATCTCTTGAGTTCAAAATCATTATCAAATATTGTCTGTGTTTATCTTTCTTGATCTCTGGTCTTCATCTTTTGATCTGCTAATATTCAGTCCTGTTTTAAATCTTCTTATTTTTTCCCTTCCTGCAGAAAATTATTTTCTACTTAAACAGTGCATGAGATAATATTTTCTTAGCTATTTAACACTTCCAATTTTAATTTAACTTTAGTTCTTGTTGAGCTTTGAGCCAGGTAGGAAAAAAATACACTCATATATCTGGTTCATGCAGCTTTTTTCTGATTTATATTTATAATTATTTGTTCTATTCTTCTAAGACATATTTTAAGGTTAAAAAAACAATCCTTCAATGTTTGTTAGGAAAGATTCCTCCACTCTTTGGTCATGTCATTATCCTTTCTTTTTTAATGTCTTTTAATTCTGAATTTTTGAATATGCCACAAGCATTTTAAACCTGTAGCCACATTTCAATAAGGTTACCATAATACTCTTTGCATGTTTCACTTCTTCATCCCCTATTTATTCTAGTTTCTTCTAAAAGATATTTCACGATATTTGTACAAGCAGTGGTTTATTCTGTGCTGTCAACAGTAACTCCAAGATTACTTTCCTGGCTAGTGCTGTTAACTGAAATAGTTGTAGGCTATAGGAATAATTTGAATTCTTACCCTGTGTGCTTTTCTTCATTTTTATTGATACTAAAATTCATTAGTAACCCTTTTTCCGATTTAACTGTGGCCTTAAATATTCAAAGTTTTTCACAGCTGTGACTGATTCTAAGTAACTGAATTTTTTGTCTTCTGTAAAGCTTTCTGAATAGTCTCCTAACTTTCAAACTTTAAAAATATATTAGGAAAAAAAAGGGCTTAACATTGATTCTAAATGATACTTGCTTTTAACTTTTTATGTTGGCTAAAATAGATGTTCACATTCCATCCTGGTTTTTAAATTGAGAACTTACTCTATAATACTCCTCCTGCTGTGGCTCTGCTTTAATTGAAATAAAAAGAGTTCCAAACTTGGAAGAACTTCTCAAAATTTAGCATTTTTTTATGTTTTAATAATTTTTATTTTCTGTTTGCATGTTACAACATAATAGTAGATGCGTTTACTGAAAGTAATTGAGTTTTACAAATACAATGTGTTAATAAAATACAAGAATCAAAATACAGACTAACCATGATCGTATGAAAATTGCAGTGTGAAGGATTGGCGTTCTGCAAGACCAGTGAAATTTTTTATTTTCTATTTTGGTCTGAAATAGGAAAGAATTCAGCAGGAAATAGAAGAAAATAGAAGAGCCTTGTAAAACTGTAAATAGACTAGACTTCTAAAAGGTTTTTACTGTACTGACATGTTGTTAAGGGTTTGTTGTGGTTTTAGTTTTGTGTGTGTGTGTTTTGGGTTGTTTGTTGTTTTTTTTTAAAATAGGCTTGCTAGTTATTCCAAAAAGCTTTAAGAATGAATAATCTAGATTTTTTTTTTTTTTTTTTTGGGGGGGGAGGGGGGTGTTTTTGTAAACAGCATCTCCTTTAGTTGAGAACTCATCATATAAAACAGGAAATTATTGCAAAATGTATGCTATTTAATTGCAAGGTAGCAGGATTCCTACTGCATTAGCAAAGCAGGGGGGATTTTGAAAGTTCTATTTAGGAATACAGTGGTTGGGTTAATTTTAAGATTAACATTTGCTGACTGATAGCATTATGTACTCAAAGTCCATTCTGTCACCAGTCTTTAGCAATGTGTAGTAATTACTAATTCTCTAAACCACATTCTGAGCTATCTAATATGGGAGGATCTTCATTAGGTGACCCCCTTAAAATCACCCAAGGTGTATCAGAAGATTATGGCTTGAGGTTAGATATTTTTGGTGGAAATGAAAATGTGTTCAGATATTTTATATGGATGCAGTTTTTCAGGTGTGAGGATCACAAAGTTGGTTGAGAATATTCATTATATATGCATCTTCTGCTTGGCAGAGAAAGCAACTGACTTTAAAAAATCAGTATAGTACATTAATATTACAAGATATAATTTTTACTTTCCCTTGCTATTTCTCTAAGTACTCTAAGTTTCTTTAGGATATTTGTATATTTAAAAAAAAAATCATGAGCATATTTATAAACAAAAGGTAGTCTTGAAAAAATGAGAAAATTTGAACAGTTGAGTTAAAAAAAATCAAGATAAGATATAGAAGAAAATACACTTTACAGAGTCCTCCTGTTCTACATTCAAAAGCTTTTTGAAATGCTGTAAAGTACCAAAAGTTGGTCAGACATTTTTCCACTATTACACTGAATGACCCTGAGATTAGCCCAGTTGGTCAGAGCACATGGCCAATAACACCAAAGTTGAGGGCTCAATCCCCATATGGGCCATTCACTTAAGAGTTCAACTCGATCATCCTTATGGGCCCCTAAACAGAAATAGTAATAACATATTAAAAAATGGCCCTGACTAGTAGCAACTCTACATAAACAGGAAAATCTATCTAAAATGAAATACACTTAGTACCTTAACTACCTTAGTACATTAAATTTTTATACTTTATGGAATATTTATAGAGAGTTTAACTGTTTCAGTAAGGATATTTTACTGCTGTATGCATTTAGGCCCTGAAATACAAATTCTTTGTGTTTAGCAATATTTTTTTTTCAAAGCAGTTTCCATCCATCAGGTCCTTGAATTCTTTCACAGTCCATTTTTCCGGACAGACCACTTAATTTCTGAGCTTCCTTCTGAAAGCCTCATTGTGCAGCCGAGCCTTCAGTAGTCACTGATATCACAGTATCACTGCTCTGAGCTGCCTGATAGGGAGTGAAAGAGACTGAAGGTTTGACTGTATGACAAAAGACTGTATAATGTTAAAGCTAAGAAGGTGAAGTTTAAGTCAATCTCTCTATATGCATAATAGCCAAAGATGCAGGCAAAGTCTCTAACACTACTGAGAAGATACACATACTAGAAAACTTCAGATGCTTCATGAAAAATGTAAAAATGCTCTATAGTCAACACATAATCTATGAAACCAGATAAACAACTATGAAATATGAAACAGACAAACAAAACCCCCAAAGTTTCTGTGGAAAGCTCATGTTGACAAAACCAGAATCCTCATCTCATTTTTGATGTCCTGCTATTTATCTATTTTATGTTTATATACTTTGAGAACTTATGAATATTAGAATCCTGGTCCCACTAGATGAAACCCATAGCTAAGTAAAATAAAGAACATCAATATTGATTCAGTTTTCATATTTTCATATTTTTTCTCCGTGTCTGTTTTTTTAAAATTACATTTTTACCAGTTTTACTGTACAACAGAATGATATATTATTTAAAATATCAAGAATCTTTTAGTAGAAGTCTAAGGATGAATAATACAAATCAAAGGAGAAATATTCAAATACTCAAAATCTCTGATCTTTGAAAGGTGTAATATATACGGTAATGAATGGCTAATAATGTCATCCACAAACATATAAAATGTATCAAATAAAATATAAGAATATATTTGTAGGAGGCAATATTATGTCTTAAAAATGTCTTATTTTTTGTAGTAAAGGGTTTTATCACCAAAAATGTTATTCTATTGTACATTTTTCAACAATAGAAATGATGAATTATTCTATCAATTTATCAATTTAGCAAATAGTTTTCTAAAAGTGTCATATTTGGTGTTTTTGAACAATTTTCATCATGCTCGATGTACATATTCCTGAGTAAGACTGTTCCCTGCACAAACCTTTACATTTTAATCAAATGCTGGGAATTCTCTTTACAGGCATAAGAGTTAGGGCATTCTAAAGCAAATTGTATTTGGTTTTAGAACTAGTTGAAATATTCTCAAATCACAGAATCACAGGATATTCTGAGTTGGAAGGAATCAATAAGGACCACTGAGTCCAACTCCTGGCCTTTCCCAGGACAGCCCCAAAGACTCACACCATGTGCTTGAGTGTTTATCCAAACTCTTCTTAAACTCTGGCAGGTTTGGTGCTGGGACCTCTTCCCTGGGAAGGCTGTTCCAGTGCCTGACCATCTTTTGGGTGAACACATTACACTTCAGTCCATGGCTGAATTAATAAATGAAATGTGGGAAACAACAAAAGTGGGAATGGCGCTTGTTTTAGAAATATGGAAGTTGTTATTTTCCAGTACAAGCTAATTATTTTCATGATGGTCAAGTTCAAAACCAAAAGTAATTAACTGTAGACAAAAGTTTCTCAACAAAATATGTCAGTAAAAACTCAATAGTAATGGAATATCTTGAAAATTGCCTGTATAAACACATTTTTAAGTATGTCCTGGAGGTCAGTAAAATAGGTTATCAGATGGATAATCTGGTGAATCCTGCAGTGAATGACTTCACTGAACATTACTTGAGATTTAGTTTTCATTTAATTAAAAATGTATATATGATATATAAGTATATGATTATGTATGTGTTTGTCTTGAGGTTTGATAGGTTTTTTTTGCTTTGATTTATCTGTTGAATAGAAGAATATACATATATATATAGAATATATATATATATACACATATACTCTTCTATTCATCAAGTAAATATATATATATGTGTGTGTGTGTTGGTGTGTATGGCACAGCTATGATAACAAAAGGCAGATTTCTCCCCCTGCGTACAAGTCAGGTATAAAAACTCCATTCTATTTCCAACATTATGCAATGATGACATTAATAATCTTCCTTTCTTTGATGTTTGTGCAAGTCATAAGAATACGTGGAAATTAAAAGTTGGCCCAAAAAAACCCACAAGAAAAGTACAAAGAAAAATTTTCACTGTCCTGTAAAATAGATGAGGAATGGAAAATAAAATATGCTAAGGAATATAACAAAAATTAAGAAGTTTTTGTTTATCTTGGATACAGTTTAAGTATCCTACAGAGCAGATTATTCCTTGTTTTGTGGCCATAAATTTCACTTCAATAATCAAAATATGCAGTTCAGACATATATTCTTAAGCTGTTTTCATATTGTAACACAACAGAATCAGTATGAATTCCCTGTTAAAAATTCAGAATATTCCAACACTAAATTAGTTTTGCTTGTTTTAGAAATGCATATAACAGTATAGAAAATATAAACACAGCATTTAAATTTCCATTAGGAGCATTTGTTCTAATTTCTCCAAACTCCTCTTGTTAAAGGTGGCAAAATCTGTAGCCTACATACCTCATGCAGTGCATCTAACAGAAAGAGTATAAAACAACAAAATGAATGCAAGGATTTGAAGGTTATCCCAGCCAGTTCCAGCTTTGGAAATTATAGTGGCAGATGCTGCCTCTATAATTTCTGGCATCACTGAAGCACAGTCTTACTATTCATTTTGCTTCAGTAAATGTCTTTTTTTCAAGTAATATATAATATATGACATTTTACCTATCTAAATATAAATTAAAATTATACTTCTCAAACTGTAAATTATATATTTAATTCAATATTTACATAAATAACAAAAAGTTCTTGGTGTACCTTATTTTCTATGTGTTTCATCTGAATAGCTGCCTCTTCCAGTAATTACAAATAATTAGCATGATCCCTCTGAGAATACCTCCACTATTGTGCTTTGCACCTTACCTTGATTATGTCCATTTCTTAGGGGACATTCCTTTTAGAAATTAAAGAACCTTTAATTTGAAGCATTTCCTGTAAACAAGAACAACCCTTATTAAGAATTTCATCTAGTACTAAGGAAGCACAGACAATCAAAATCATTGACCAATTCCTGTGTTTCATTTTAGGGAAGATTGTTGCTGTCTGAATTTAAATAGCTACACGGTCTACTAAGAGTTTTGTAAAAAGGGGATGTTTAGAATATGCTTTTAAACTTGATGAAGTTACCAGACACACAAGAAAAATTGTCATGTACAGATATGCTATCTGTCCTTGCATATGTGTGTACACAACAGCTTCCTGTACATTATTTGCATATAATGTCTACACACCTCTATATGCGCATAGACCGTAAGAATAGCATATATATAATAAAACATATGTCTTTGTCATTAGGTTTAGCTACAATGTTTTTTATGTTCTTGTAGGAATGTGCATGCTCTTTAAGAGTTAGTGCTATTAAATGAGAATAGTCTATCAGTGTTTAGGAATATATTTTTATGTGTTTTCACTTTTTTTTAATAACCTTACAATGTAATGTTGACATTTATAGCACAAATGGTTGCAAATAAAAATTACAAAAAGATTAAATCTCGCGTTTTAAGTATGGCTATATAAAATAAAAGATCTCTCTCCTTGTGGATTTAGCCAATAAACACTAATGCAAAACTTACAAATTGCACATTAAAAAAACAAATATAAATATTAATTATTGTTCAAAGTAACAAAGGAATTAAATCTACAGTTTGTAAGGCTTATGTAGAGATAATGATGAGATTTTCAGAGTATATTGTAAGACTTGAATGGGGGGGTGATATATGTATTTCAGAATAAGTAAAAGTAATTATTCTGTGTTTTTGTTTTTTAATTTTTAATTATTCCTGTTTTGAAAGGTGCAGAAGGAAATAAACACAAAGCTTCATCGACTGGGAAAATTAATTTCTTTCTCCACATCATCTTCAGTCCCTAACACTGTAAGGCTGAGCAGAAGGCCTGGCCTTTGAGTTGGTTTGGGTCTGGAGGCTGTTTTTGAAAGTAAGTCCAGACTTTGCCGACCTGTATCCAGATGCACTATGTCCCTATCCTTGGGTCTGCCATTATGCCTAAGCAACAGTTTTTTTACTGCAAACAAAGCAAAGTCAAATATTTCTTATCTTCTTTTTCATGGGGATAGTAATTGTTTGGAGAATTATGGGGGCTATTGTTTGGAGAACAATTGAGTAGAATCAAATATAGTATTCATAGTATATATGACGAGGAATAAAAAACAAACTTTTTTTTTTTTTTTCCTCTGTCTTTTGGCATAGATCAGGGATAGCCCATTATTTTCATGAGGGAATTTTAACATATGATGGGGTTATTTAGGCATCATTTTTGTATAAATACGCTGAATTCATTTGGTTTAGTAATTCAAGATGTAGGGGTTTTGAGTAAATTACCCAATACCTGATATTTGATAGAGCAGACATATATTAAAGAGCATTAAGGTGATCAAAGTTGCTATGCTTAATACAGCAGCATGAAGTATTGTATCTTTCCCAGAATTCTGATGATACTGTTTCTTTTCAGGAAAACTTGGACATACACAAGTTGTCACCTCCTCAGTTCAAAGAGTTTCTTTCTAGAACGATGATTTTCTCAGTGTGTAAATTCCTCTGAGAAATTTTGGGTGGATATATTCTCTCTACAACTGAATTTAATGTCTTTTATGTTCATAGAAGCAGTATAACATCATAATAGAATAGGCTGTGAATCCCTATTGTGCATAATTCCCACATTATAATTTCAGTAGACACATTATATTTGGCACTTGAATGATGGTTATTGCTACACTGTGGGAAAACTGAAATGAAAGAGTAATAGAGGCAGCCTTTTTGGAAACTATATTATTCAGTCAAGTTTGACTTACAAGGTTTTTTGACATTCTCTAGTTCTTCTGCCTCCTGTAGGCTTCACAGTTTTTATTTCTTTTGTTTCCCACAATGTCATGGTTTAATCCTAGCCAGTAACTTGACACCACAGAATGACTCAATTCCTGCAGTGGGATGGAGAAGAGTATAAAAAGAGTAAAAATGAGAAAACTTGTGGGTTGAGATAAAAACAGTTTAAAAGGTGAAGGAAAAGCTGGTCATGCATGCAAAATAAGGAATTCATGCACTAATTCCCTTCAGCAGTTCAGCCATGTCCAGGAAAGCAGGGATCCATCACACATAACAATGACTTGGGCAGAAAAATGCTGTGGCTCCAAATGTCTCCGCCCTGTTCCTCCTCTTCTTTCTTCTTTCCCCAAATTTATATTCTGAGTATGACATTGGTCTGGAATATCCCTTGGGTCAGTTGGATCAGCTGCCACAGCTGTTTTCCCTCGTAACTTCTTGTGCAGCCCTACTGGTGGAGTGGGATGAGGAACAGAAAAGACCTTGAGGCTGTGTAAGCTCTGCTCAACAGTAATGAAAACAATCTCATAGCATTGTGTTATCAACAACATTTTCATAACAAATGCAAAACACAGCCCCATGCCTGAAAATGTGAAGAAAGTTAACTATGCCCCAGCCAAAGCCAGAACACACAGAGACAGAAGCATTCTCCAGTGTTATTTCTTTTCCAGGCCTATTAATACATTATTTTTGTTTTGTTTTTACATGAAAAATTATTTCATTCAGCCCCTCAGAAAATTACCTTTTTATTTAGAATATTTATTTCCTTTTTTTACCAAAGGTAAAACAAGTAATGGCTTTTTTCATTCTTAATAAGAGAAATATTATAGTGTTGAAAACTTAAAATTCATAGTTTCAATACAAAAGACAGATTACCCAGGCATATTTGTATTCTATGTTGAAGCCAAGCAAGGCCAGTCTTCAGTTCTAGCCAGACATGATAGTGGAAACTTTAACAATTTAGAAGACCCTGAACAGTGTAAAAAAAATAATTATCTACAATAGTATCAAAAAAATATTAGACCAAGAAAGATAGGTCCGTATTCATTAAAAGAGTGGAATTAAAACTTAATTTCCTTACAAACTTTTATGAATATCAGAGTGCAGGCTATAGAGAAAGGTATCTTCAAAATGGATATTGGGGTGATAGTTCAGATCTTTTTGGGACTGTGAATTCAAACTTCCTGAAGTGGACCTAAACCTGATGTTACCATTTGACTGCATGTTCTGGATTATCAAGAAACTGTGGAAAGTTCACAATTCTACTTCATTCTCCAAACATATTTTTAAGAGGATAATTAGTTTAATAGATAAGGATACAAATTAGTGTCAGACTCTAGAATGAGTTTCACAGAAATGTAATACCCTATGAAAGACAGCAATTTCAAATACACATTTTTGAGGCAGAGTTGAGTGATAATACTTGTTTTAGTGTGCTACTTCTAGTGAATTACAATGCAGATGCATTGCTTAACATTGTGAATTCCTTTTCTGCTGCTGTATATGTAATTTGTAAACATTAAGTAGTGACTGATTCATTGCTTACAATTCTCATCTTTCTACTCTTTTGAGAGGAGAGGTGGTTCTTGGAGATGATTCAATGTAACTGTTACTCTTATCTGTTACTAAATCCATTCCATCCACATTTCCTGACCAGTCATAAACAATTGGAGATATGTTGATGGATGTGTGTTTAACGTTTCTAACGTGGTTAGTGCAGTTCCTTGCTTCTCTTCATCCTTAAGAAATAACCTGATATTCTCAAGTGTTTACCTCCTCTTTTGCTTTGGTTTAAATAATTGGAAAAAGAATATTCTCACTCTGGCCTCCCTCCCTTAAAACTGCCAATATTTTTGGATCTACTGAATTGTTTCAGGATTTTGCTATTCTTTAAAGACTATTTAATTTTTCCTAAAATATATTAGTTGTTGCTGAATAGAACGCAGTGCCCACATTTCCCCTCAGTTCATCCTGTCACTGTCCCTATCTGTATGTCTCCTGCATACAGGAGCCTAAAAGTTTATAGAACTGAGGGAAAAAAATTAGCAGGAGGGTCCTTGGATTTTCATATCAATTTTCAATCTACTTGTTATCACTCATGAAATATAAAGCAACTTATAAAACAGTAGAGAATTCTATACAGCTGTTTTTTCAGTGGGGCATAATGTTCTAAATACTTTTGTGGACTGGAGCTTTGGATCCTGTATTTGTAGGAAATTGTTTTATTACATTGTTCTTTGTGTGGTTTTAAACCATATTGCTCAGTCTACAGCATGAAACTGTGCCATATTCTGGCTTACTAAAATCCATTTTATTTGTGAAGCAGGAATAGCAGGTAAACAGCTTTTCTCTTCAAAAACAAGATTTTGAAATGTGCTTTTCCTTGCAGTTGTTACTGCTTTTAGTGATGATGAAGAATAAATAACCATTTCTACCTTATATTAGCATATTATACCATTCAGCTGATATTCCTTTTTCTCTTAATTGGAATAATTGGAATTCATCCTTGTATGTCCTACAGGAAAATATAGCCAGAAATTTCTTTTGATTTATTTGGTAATTTTTTTAGTAAGTGAAAAAGCTCCAACATGTGATGTGCCACCTACTGGGGTTTGACTGAACAAATTTCCATAATAAATATCTTCTGTCTTTTCTCTTTTTGGGTCCATGAACTTTTTATGTAAGTTACCATGTGCTCTGTTAACAAAATGGCATAACAAGTTCAAAACAACAGTGAAAAACATTATACCAAGATATTTTTTTAAAAATCATACAATCTATTTTTAATAATAATTGATTTAATATATTATATGTTTCAGCTATGCTTCTCTTTAAATATTGGATTACTTCATATTCCATTTTTGATTTTTTTCTAATACTCTTCAGAATGTATATTCATTAAATTCACAGAAAATTTATTTTTTAAGTGCTAGTAAGAAAAGCAAAAATTTGGTGATGTCATTTAGTGTAATTTTTTTTTTTTTAAGGAAATTACTACCATTTTGCAACGTGAGAAAAAACACAGTTTTGATGACACACCTAACAGCTGGGAAAAATGAAGTGTAAATTGTGACTTGCTAGTTTATCAATATTTTCTCTTCATCCATGAAGAATGTATAGGATTTCTAAGTATTTCCCAAGCTCATTAGACATCTTCATCCTTAGCACCACCACTACCACTTGCCATCTGCTTCACATTTCTTGTCAACCCTTTTGGGCTGCACATGCAATATTATTGAACAGACAGCATCAAAATGTCTTACTTTATTCTGACTGGTTAACAGTTTTAGAGGGTACCCTAATACCTTATGGCAACTATAATATCCAAAACTGAAAAATCTCTTCAAAAACATGCATCTGTTTCATTAAAGTGATCAGGTAAAAAGTCATTTTAGTTCAAAGGCAATAAAAAGTGACTCAGAAAAAGATAAATAAAACACAGAGACACAAACCTCATAAAGAACATAATATAACTAAAACTCCTCAACCACCTCAGCCAGTAATTGTACCATTAAGAAGCTACAACCAATGGTAAGTTTTGGGGTTTCTCTTCGTTTTTAGGTAAATTCACATCAAAAATGCATTTTAATTGAATTGTTGAGCATCTCAAAAACAGGATTCTAAGATGTCAGAGAAGTTTCAAAATATGATACATTTTGATTTCATAAAATTATGGAGTCATCAGGGTAGGAAGAAACCTTTAAGTTTTTCAAATCCAGCTGCCAACCTAGCACTACCACTTTAACCCCTAAACCATATCACCCAGAAACAGAATTTTAAAATGAATCTTGTTGTTTATCATCCATACTATTATTATTCTCTCTTAGGGAATATCACTTGAGGGTTTGCTTTGTATAAAATATTAAATTCAAACTTATGATATTGCTCACAGCTGGGAGAACCAATCTCTATCACAATTATCTTGAAATACAAGAAGTGGCAATCTTACTGGAGAAGTTGTAGCAGTTACCCTTGGAGGAAAGGATTTCAGAGAGCTATAGTGTCTGACAACCAATTTTTTTTGCACAGTGGGGTTGCTATCAGCAGTCACAATCTTTTTATAAGAGTGCAAAGGACAGCAAAGGCGACTAAAGCACACTGTCATTCTTGCAATCGTTAGCTCAACAGGGGTGGAGAGAAGTCCAGACACTCTGCTCAAGACTGTGTGCAGCCATGTAAAGGTCATGTCAAAGTTACTCAGAGCATAATCGATGGGCAAAAATCTGCCTTGATCTGTCAGAGGACTTGACCCAGATAGAGTTCCAGAGGGAATATGTTATTGCAGAGCTTGAATTCCTGGTGCTGAGCAGCCTCACACAAGGAGGATGTGCTCTGGCCACACTGCTGAATTCTTATGAAGGGTAGCCAGAAGAAGAGACGGACAGATCATACACCAGCCGGGAGGACTAAAAATAAAATTTATAAGGTCTTCACAGACAGTCTGCTGGGACTGGATTGTGAGTCTGTGGTATAAGGAAGGAGTGCTGCACAAAATATTTTTTTCCAAAGATAGCAGTGGATGCAGACTCCCAAAGTAGAGTTTTCTGGAAACTTGAGACTTTTAGGAGCATGAAGAATCCTTATCTAGTTGCAGCTCTATGCTTCAGGACTTGCATAGTGCAACAGAAATTGATGGTTGTAGACAGGACCTGTCACAGCAGGCATCAGAGTCAGAAAAGCCTCAACCAAGCGAATAAAAGCATAAAGAGAAAAATCCAGATGACACTCACTGGGACCCTCCTCCAGGAACAAAACAAACCAGACCCGTTTTATGTATTTTGGGGGATCAGATGCCTGTGGGAAGCATCTAGATTTTGCAGAAAGACTCAAGATCTGTCTGGCTCTTGCAGCATTGCCCCTTGCTTCTTAGCTGTGATGTGCATCAATTGCATTGTCAGAGAAGACATGAGGTGTTATCAAGAGTGATTTCATAGCTTTTGGACTGAAGAGTGGCAGCTCTGGTGATATATGTCAATTATGTTTTGACAGGGGAAGGAAGGAACTAACATATCCTAACAGTGGATTAATTCATTCTGTCCCACTGGCCCTGGGCTTTGGCTTCTATGTGGGGCTTTGAGTTGGACAAGGATTGTTGGGTAATGCATCTGACAAGGTGGGGTATGAATTTATTTAGAAACAGGTTTGCTAATCTAGTGAGAGATCTTCAAAGAAGTTGCACTGAGGAATGCTTCTCATAGCCTATGTGCAATGAAGGCATGTCAGGCAGAGAGGAAGTTATGAACTGTCATGAACTGATTGATATAGGATGGAATTCACCTAAATGCTGATGCATAAAAGATAGATATCTCCAAAGCTGGTCCCTCTAGTTTCTGGTTTTCAAATTTCCTTATTTCTGTCTAGATTAACACTTGGTTAGGCTGAAACATAACAAATTACATGGCTTTCTGCTAAATAGGCAATATTCTTTAATAATAATGTTGCTTATTTGGAAGCTGTCCACCCAAGTTATTTCCTTGAACATGGAAGGCATTGTTCACATTGCCAGTGGGCTAGCTTTTAAACCAGATTGACTAAATGGGCTGTATTCCTCTTCACTTATAAAAAGCATAATCTAAATTATTATTTTAACTGTAAAGTTGTATCTTGTAGGTAATTGGACTATAATTGGATGAGTCCTACCAGCATTGTTCCCTTAATTTCACAATCAGTGACACAAAAAATGGACACAGTAGTCAGTCCAGTGAATTCCACTGCAAGTAATATAAGAAAATAAAATAAAAATAAATTATTGCCCATAAACAGAATAAAGGAGATCAAGGTTGCCAGACAAATATAAAGGTACTAGATACTATTCAATATCTAGTTATAAAAATCGACTTTATATATAAAAATGAGGGAAAAATTCTCAAGTATATAAATGTATGGCATTTTGTTTTATTTTCATTCTCTTGCTAAAGCATGAAAAGCAGAAGAAATAAGTGCAGACTTGCATGTGAAGACAGTTCTGCTATACATATTACTCTGAAATATAAAACTAGTGTTCAGAATATGAATATATTCTCAAGGAAAAAGCTCTCAGAAAAAGCAAATGGAAAAGGCAAAGACTAGTCCATGCAGTGGAGAGGATAAACAAAATTCAGACTGAACTCTTATTACAAACACTGATTTTCTGTGAGATAAAAGTGCTAGGTGTGATATTTTTATCTTTCTTAAAGGCCCTAATTTTCTGGAGCACCTAACATTTACCTGAGCAGATGATGTACTAACAGCATAACCAAAAAAATCAAATGAAATATTTATTGATGAGAAGCAAAAAAATAAATCTTCTTTTCAAAGTAAGAGATCATACCTCCTCTCCTTTTCCTTGCCAAGAAAAGAAATGTTAAAACCTAAGACTTAAAATGTATTTAAAGTAAGTAAATTCCTCTCTCATCACTCCTGTGATTTAGTGAAATTTGAATCAAATTACCTTGCTCTCAGGGGAAAAAAATGGTACTTTTTTTTTTTTCCAAAGGCCTGTGTGATTTACATATCTCACTTCAATATATGGGATGTTCTGCTGTTAGGTGATAGAGATAAATGTATTTCATTATCCACAAAAAAACCTTTCATCCTGGAATAAAACATGTAGGGAGTTCAATAATTTTTTAATCACTTGTCTGCTTTTCCAAGTGTAAATCTTTCAATATTTTAGTGCTTTCAATATTTTTTCCCTGACATTTCTGATATGTATGTGATAATCCTTTCCTAACAGTTTTTATTGCAAAAGAAGAACACTTTAGGATACCTAGCTAGAAACTCCTTTGAGAAAAAGGTATATTTCCAAATATGGATCCTTTCCCTAAAAGTAGATCTCTGCATTTAATCCTAATTTGTCTGACTCTGAAGAAACAATATTGATTCTGAATATTTACACACAATGGCATTCCACACAAGTAAGTTCTCATCACCGGTATCTTCTTAGGGCATTAAGGCAACAGCAGCAGGGAGATATATCCCTAGAGCAGGTAGCAGTTCAGCTCACTCAGACTCACCTGCTCACCTCCATTTCACTTCACTCTAACTCTCTCTGCATCACTGCCCTCTGTTAAAAAGATCTCAGAGCTGCACTCTCTCCCTGCCTGACAAGACCTCTGATCAAAACAAGTTCAAGGGAAATACCCAAAGAACTCTCTAAAGACAGAAGAAAAAAAAAAGTCTCTTTCAAGTTGCACTGGAGGTAGAAATGGAACTTCCTGTGCCTTCATTGCCAGAACATCTGCCACCTCTGTCTCAGAGGGCACTTGGGAAGCACAGCCAGCTGGGGAGTCTGTGCAAGGTACACAGAGCACTCCTTCAGACATATGGCAAACTGGGAATATGTGGCAGGAGCCAAATGGATGGGAATGGAAAGGGTTGGTGTAATTGGAGTTGAATGAATGCTCCTATTAACCCTAGACATTGCAAGTCTTCCTTTTTTCCTATATTTATTTTCCCTGGAAAGGTACTCACATATGTGAATTTATATGGCCTTCTAGGAATGTATAGTCTTGTATAATTCAATTTTATGATCATTTGGAGGCAATGAAGACTAAAGTAATCAAATGAATTGAAAATAAAAAGAACATTTTAGAGAATATTCAATTATAAATATATAGTTATTGTAGCACTAATTTTTGTGCTGACACCCATTTCAGTTTAACTAAAAACTTTACTGGCAATATTTGCTTGAAAACATAGCAGGTATTCAATCTTATTGTCTTTAAAATAAAAACCTGTGCTGAGAGTCTGCAATATATTTTTGTGTTTTTACGTTCTCTTATTTTTTTATCTGGAAAAGAAATTATACATTTGGTGCTTTCATGACTATTGTTGCTACTTCTTGTGCTCTGAACTCCTAAAAATACTTTGCCTAGCAGCCAACAATGATCACAGTCATATTCTAAACAAATTTTGAGTAACTGTTTGCTATAGTTCCTGAAAGCAGGATGATTGATTAAAATATTTCTGCTTTGAACTTTTGAATACAATGTGAGTATTTAAAAACCACATCTGTTGTTTATAGAACAATCTTTTAGCAACTATTTTTCTTAAGATTTTTAGTTGGTTTTAATCCTCTCCTTTGTTCATTTTCAGGTATTTTATTTTTCATTTATTAATATATTTATTCATCTGATTTTTATTATCCATTTACACACATTTATAAAGTATCTGCAATTATGCAATTATATGCTCCTATAAGTACTATAGTGTAAATAAGTGTTAGTGTAGTATAATATATATAACATATTATATATAATATATAATATATAATATATAATATATACTAATTATATTAGTGTACTGTATAAGTGGTAAGGAAAAGGAGTGAGTTCTTCCCAAAAGAATGGGCCATTTCTCCTCTGAATTATGCAGCCCAGATTATTTTTTATTCCAGGAAAAATACGGAGAGAACCTTTTTGTCCTTTTCCTCTCTTACAGAGAAAGCATGTAGACTAAACTCAGTCTGTTTTGTTCATGTAAAGAAAGATTCTCATAAAACAGGCCTAATTAATCACAAGGATCATAACACTGTAAGAGTACATTCTTACTGCTATATCTTTTAAACAGTGGCTTTATGATTCCATGGATTTCTGGAGATGTTTCAAATGGAACAATCCAAACTTAAATGACACAAAACATTATTGAAAATGTTTGCAGTATTCTTCCAGTCCACTAAATCCATCCTTAATTTTCACAGATTTTTTTAATTGGTTCTTACCCACCTAAGCATTTAAATGTCAAGTTAGCTTCCATTATGTATGCAAAATGGCACATAAATGAGTTCATGCAATTTCTGTGATTACACATTTTTAAGAGCCAAACTGAAAAAAAAAAAAAAAAATCCATGTTTTCCCAGGTTTGAAGTAATACAAAAATAATTCAGTTTGATTTTTCTATGACATTTTCCATGAAGTTTCACATAAATATTCTAAAAATGAACAGTACTCCTTTAGAAGAATAGCCTTTCAGTTGTGAGGGGGGTAGACTTCATGTCTCAGGAGGCAACCATGAGAAACAAAAATATCATTATCTTGGTTTCAGTGTTGGAGACTTACAAAAAAAGAATAAGTTTTGATTACGTAAAACATACCAGGATTACGATGCCTGTGTTACCCTACGGGTTAAATCATACTTCTGTGCGTAAAAAGATGATCACTTTTCTCAAAGTCCCTTTTGATTTGTGTCTGAAAAAAACAAGTGCCTTTCCAACCCAAAATATTCATGCTTGAGCTAGTGGCAAGATAGGGTAGGCAGTGGTCAGAGACGAGTCTGTGTACGGCTAAGGGAACAAGTCTGCTCTTTCTCTATGTCACATTATATAACATACATCTTATGTTCAAAGTAGAGAGCTGAAAAATATGGAAATTTTCTGTGTCAGTCTTCAAATCTGAAGGGAGAAGACAGGATGTGAGAACATAACCTCAAAACATATTATTTGATATTGGCTTGTAGTCATTCTCTTGCATAGATCTGCAAATATTAAGGACAAGACTAATTATCTTGATCTTCTCAAATGTGAATACAAAAACATGAACAACTGCCTTATACCATCACAAATTTCAGTGACAGAGATGACCAGTCTGAACATCAGCTCCAGCACTTTTCAAGTTCATATCATACATAATGATTATCTGAAAGGCTTGAGGAAATCATTATATGTTCAAAGACAACTCAGCTCATTTTAAAGACTGCAGGCACTGGTTAGTCCATTGCCTCCTGTGGAAATTTTTCCAGTGTTTAATTACCATCACAGCTAGGAAAATACACCTTATCTCAAGATTGATTTTTTTTTCTCATTTCAACTTCGAGTCACTTAATCCAGTTTTGCTTATGTCAGCAATGTTCTACCACACTAGTATAACATCATTTTGTCTACGAAGAGCAAGAAATTCTCAGTGTCATCATTAGTGAAAGTATTTTAGGTGTTTAGGCTCCACATGGTAAAACTTATTTCCTGACTTTTAATGATTTGCTTAGTACCTAATACAACAAAATGTTTTCTGCCATATGCATGATGTTTACTGTTAACCTTGACATGGGATACAAATATTTTAAAAAAAGGATAGTGACTGCATTGATCTGTAGGGGAATTCTAAGTGGAGAAGCATTTAATTGACAAGAATGAATAATCCTGCCTATTTTGAACTGGATAGTCTGAACAGACCTCACAAGAGTCTTTTTGTCCCTGACTAGGTATGGTGTAACATGAACATACGTATGATCTTTTGATGTATGATAATAAAAGCTAATTGTTGATTGCAAAGATAAAAATTATATTACTAATCAGTCCTTCATTTGAACAAGTACTTTGAATAACCTGTGTTGGAATTGGTCAGACAACATTAAATTAAGAAAGAAAAAGAAAAAAACATTCTTCAATATATTTTTTCATGGATGTTTTCCCTTCTTTGTTATTTAATGAATTTTTAGGTTTTCCTTATGTATATTCATGGATGCTTAAGGAAATACTGAGATGTCTAGAAAGAAGGTTGAGGAAATAGATATTCCAGACTGCTGTCACTGATACTCAATGACTCTCTTGTCACAGTGACAGTTTCTTTCCTTCACAGAGTGACACGTTCAGAGAGTGAGGTGAGATTTTTGCTGTCATTTCATAATAGAAATGTGATATAGGAAAAGTGATTTTTTTGGAAAGAGATTGTTCTTTTCTGCCCAAGTTCCATTGCAAGCAATTAACGAGCAAGAAGTTAAACATCTGTTGTTGAGAAAAAGTTATCTTCCTTTTTCCAATCTACAGTTGCAGTAGGGAGGGAAAGTTCAAGTTCTTGTCCTTTCAGGAATAAAATCAAAACTATTAACATATCTAAAACTATTGATGGTCAATCTAATTATACGTAATTGCAAATTACCATATAAAGCTCAAAGGAATCATTCCTTTCTCTCTAAAATCTGACTCGTTTTTTTTCCTGAGGTAATACTACTTTTCTCTAATGATAGCAGGCTCACATAAAAAAACCCGATTTTTCCACCCCTTTAAATATGTTGACACAAAATACCTAAGATGGAATTTTAAGAGATTTCCAAATTAAGAGCTCTACTTTTAATAAAAGCTGTAAAAGCCTGATAATTAAAATTGATATCATCCATAAACCAGATTATAACATGCATAGACCAAGTAGTCTGCTTAGTAGCACTTCAGCAAGGGTGTCAATCCACCCATATAAATGACATGTTCACATATGCACTGTCCCATCTATCCTAATTCAAGCACTGTTGTTTGTCAAGATGCTCTTGTTCTAGAACATTTGGTACTGAATGAAAAGTGTGATAACCATTACTGAACTATTGCAAACATTCTGTAACAGTTAAGACTATTTTGAAAATGGTGATCATATTTTCATTTGATTATGGAGAAAGAATAGGAAGTATAAAGTAGGAGCATCATTCGAAAGTAGAACAATTTCATGGCACTGAAACCTTTTCAGAAAGGATTGTTGACATTATTTTTACTGTTTGCTCTTCTTTTACCATTTACTTAGTGACTAGAGCGCAGCTTGATAGTATTGATAAAGTGGTAAATTAGTCCTTCCCTTATGATTAACTGAATGTGCTAAGAAACAAAAGTTTCCACATAGAAGAACATATTAGACTAAGAAAAATTGAAAAATCTAATCCCTGCTTAAACATGTAGGTCGAGCAGAGATGCTTCTGTGAAAAGCAGGCTGCTGGCAGGACTTGAAGACACAGAAATAAACTTTTAGGTAGCATAAGGGAAGAATAAGTACAGGGGAATAGGTCAAGTGATTTGAAAGCCTTTTGGTTTTGATATATCTTATTGTTAACTTTGAGGCTTCTCTCCACAAGGGACCAACTACCTGAGTTAATACTCCAATAACAGTTGGATTCCTACATATTTACCTTTGTAACTTTTGCAATGCTTCAAGGAATGGGTTTGGACAGAGAATGGGTTTCAGAGAGGTCTGGTTTGATGTTCTATCAGAGAAAGTGAAAATAACTCTTAGCAGAAGATTCCCACCAACACCAACAAAATGATTCTTTGTTCTTGTTGGGTTTTGCTATGTTATCCTAAGACTCTTCATGGTCATAACCTCTTCAGTACTTTTTTTTTTTTTGCTTGTTTCTTTTCTAATCTGCAATTTATCTTTCTCAGATTTTTTGGGATCAATACTCCCTGAAAAATTGTTTGTGTAAGATCAGTGAATGATCCTAAGGACTATCAAATAGGAGTATTCTGAAAGATCCAGTTCACAGAATATTTGAACTAGTATGTGCTTATTCTGGAATTAAATAAAGGTCATAAATAAGAAAAGAACATTTATTTCTTCAATTAAATTACTCTTTCACACTATTTTATTATTGTTGGGAATCTACCTGCAAATAAGAATAAAGATTCATCTTAGCTAACTGCATTTACAAGACATTTTAATGCATAAAATTTTTGTTACAACTGTCAAACAATTTGCTGTAGCATGCTTTTGAATATAACTTGCCTATAAATATACATAGCCTTGTATTTTAAATGAAAAGTTTCATTATATTTGAGCCTGTAGACAATCTCTTTTTCACCTTTGAAAGTATTTAATTTAGAACAAGATACAGTTTTGGTGGCTATTCTCCTATTCAAGGTTAGATACAATGAGACAGATCTTCTTGGTATAAGTCAACACAGTTTCTTGAAAACTTTGCTAATGTGCAGTAGAAAATAATTTGCATTTCCCACATCAGTTAAAACAATTTCTTAGTATAGAATTTAAGGAACTTCAACAAGATACATTTTTAATGCCTGCATGGGGGTGCTTTTAAGGACACTGCTTAGGCCCATTATAAATGTGTTTTTGTGACTAAATATCTTTGAGATATTTTATTGCCCACATAAAAATACATAGATCAAAATATTTAAATCATAGTTTAAACAGGAGCTACTTAGATGCATTTGCTTATATGGATACAGATTCTTTAAGCGTTATCTTTAAAAAGATAAAAATATAATCAGTAATATACTGAGCTCTTGAAAGACTCACAATGAAAGGAAATGTTCATTTATAGGGTAAAATATTATCATTTTTTTCCTCCACATTGTATATAGCTATGGAGACAAAAAGAATAGGTGAATATTATATAGTATATTGCACTTCAATATTGTACAAGCTGTCATTCTTAGGCTTAAGGAGGTAAAACAAGTATGATTTCAACCTTAACTTCAGTTTCCTTACTTTTATGGATTTAAGTCTGACCATTAGTGCCCTTTTTGTGATTTAATTTCTTCCACAAATATACTTAATTGCTTACTATGTCACATAATGTTCAATAAAGCAAAGCAATGAAGCAAAAAAGTAGCAGGACCTCTTAAAAAGGCTAAAATGAAACTCTGATGAAGACAAGAGTGAGTAATGCCTTGGTGCTAATTACAGTGGTATAGCCAGAGCATATAAACAGTGTGAAACCTCATTAAGCTCGATTAAAATGTGGGTTTAGAATTTATCTAGTCAGAAAGATGAATAAAAAAAGTGTAGTTTTATTAGCCTCCACCATCAACCTTTGCTTCTCAGTGGGGAGCATTGTCATAGGGTTTGGTTACCAAATAATATACAACAAAAGAAGGTTCCCTTTCAAGCTTTAAAGAGCAATAGACATTCTATATAGAGTTTACAAGAAAAATAAGATATGTTTTGATGTTTGTATACCATAAAAAAAAAATCCTGCTAATTATAATGTTTGCAATTTAAAAAAAATAAATAAAAACATTTAGAAATATTTTAAGAGTGTTCCAGCAGGAATTAGGGATTTTGCTTGTTTCAATGGCCTAATAGTTTCTGTACTATCATACATAAAAAGACACTTCTAAACCTGCATTTCTCTGTCAGTCTCTGCAAATGACATACATAGTTCAAAGTCATTAAAGAAATAATAAATGGCAGTTAATATTATCATATTTTTTTTTTTAGTAACTGAGTGGCTCAGTTTCCCTGGATGAATTAGACATATGCTAAAGAAGTTATGACTGCTTTTATTAATAGTACATTATTTTGCATTAAACATCTATTTCCTCATTTAGTAAATGTGATGGGGCACTGAGAAAATGGGGCAACGGTCAAAGGAGATGGATGTGTCCTCTGATAAATGTTAATGAGAACACTGATTGCAATAAAATAAAGGTAATAAATCAAGAGTATATGTCCCCATCTTGGCAAGTCATAAGCATATGCTTAATTTTAAATAAGTAATTGCACTGATTTTAACAGATTTAGATTACAACCTCTTTTTTTGCACCTTTCTTACTCTTCTAAGAACAGGCAAAGCAGCTGATCCAATTTTGTCGACAGCAATAGTGATTTGCTTCTCTTTGAGACAACTAGTCCAAATGCTGTAACAATGTCATATAGAGTGCAGAAAATGCCAGTGTTGTTCTGAGCTCCAGCAGTAATTTTGCAGGTATTGGTATTCTACCAGCTCCTAGAGACCCAGTGTTCTCATTTTTCCAAAGGTGTGTTAAAGGTTTTGATATCTGAATGTGCCTGGGGTATACCTGCTGGGACACACCTCAGCCTGCAGCTGATCTCTGTGCTTTACATTTGGATCTGTTTAAAGTACAGTGTACTAACTTATGGACTAAACCTGGACCTTGGCCTGGTTAGATTAGAGATATTACATGAATATGAATAAAGGAACTAGCCAAGTAGTCAAATAGTCAATTAGTACTTAATGGTAATTCTTTTGTGGCAGTACTTTTAAATAATGCTCAGTGCTGATATATTCTGGCTCTACATTTATTTTAATAGTTTTTGAAATGTAACTAAAGCAAAGTATTTTGTTTTATTCTTTGCCTCTAGCTAAAAAAGTTTCTTACATTTCTGTGCAAGTAAGGAATGACTAGCACTAGAAACTTTGAGCCAAATATTTATTCAAAGGAGATCTGAGTATGGGTGCAAAGTATGACTTTGCTATACTGACATTAAATGTCTGTTGAGTCAAGAATGACAGTGGGAAATAAAACTAATGTATAAAGGATAAGACTTAGCAGTTACTTTTTTCTTTATTTTTAATGGCCTTTCTTCTTATCTTCACAAAGTATTCAGGATCAATAATTTTAATAAGGGCAAATGTTTATATTTAGTACTCAACTAATCTGCCTGAGACTGACTTTCAGAACTGTAGAAGTCTGTAAAGATATATAAATATTTATATATTAACATATTAAAAATACATGCATCCACATTTAAAAACTCTCATGCACATAGTTTTGAAAAAAATAAACCAACAGTTTTACTCCATTTCTGGATCTCCACTAAACATGTCTGGGAACTCAGAAGACAGTCTTAGGGTATACTGCATGAAAACTGCCTGAGGAACTATCAGATTAAAAAAGGTTGTACACATCAATATGAGGTTTTTCCACAATTCTGTTGTTGCTGAGTCAGTGCCATAATTAGTTAGAGTACTGAAATGTAATATTTACACTGTGCCCAAAGTCAGCCATCCTAACATTAAGCTGAGCTCATACCTACTGTTTGGAAGACTGAAGTCTAACTATAAATCTTCTCATCCCTCTCCAACAGTGTATTTCAGTATTATAGGTTTTTCCAACTTTCTACCTGTACATCTCCCAAGTAAAAATTCTGGATTTGTTTCTGAGAGAATTATTATATAGATGACTCTTTTAAGATGTTGCTTATGGTTAAAATTTACTTTTTAGCATTTTCCTATAGTATTCAAATTGCTATTTTTAAGTATGCTTCTTCATTTTTAAAAAATATTTCTGCCAGAAAATAATATTAAATTCCTTTACAATTTTTATGCTGTCAACCTTAGAGCTGCCTTCTCATAGAGCTGCCTTCTCACCATATGAAAACAAAAATAAAGAAAGAATTCAACTTTCACCTTAAGGTGCTCTAGCATCAACAATGACTGTTGAAGCCAAAGAGTGCAGGAAAAAGAGCCACTTCTGAAAAAGGGCAAAAAAAAAAAGAATCCCACCTTTGCACTGCCACTGTGTTAAGTGTGAGTGGAAACCAAGACAATGGGAAATAGAGGTTTGGTCTTGCAGAGGTCCGAACAGCTTCTAAAGGCGCTGACTATGGCCCTTTGGCCATTCAACACGATGGATTTAAGAGAGGTCCTATGAAAGGGTTCTTGGCTGAAAGTACTGCATTTCTAAAGGTTACTGGCAAGCCAACTCAAGATAATTAATTTTTTTTATTAAATCTGTTCCAAAATAGCCTGTATTTTATCTCTGTTACTCTCAGAGCACCGTGAACTGTGCAAATCTGTGTCCAGGGTATTCCATTCACAATGAACCCTCTAGCCACAAAACTGGATTGCAAAAATAAATTTCCTGTGTTCTTTTGTTTTTCCTATCATTTTTTTTTTCCTGTTTTACAACAAAACCTCATAAGTTTGAATGCTAAACAATGTCAAATTTTGTCCCCTCACACACAGAATCTCAAACATCACTGCAAAGAATTGTTTGGCTCTTGCCTTATCATCACAAATAGAATCTGGCTGAATGACTACATAATCAATGCAAATCTTTTCAAAACTTCTTTGTGAACTGTGTCAGCATCTTAATGTTTAATAATGAGATCAAAACATGAGAAGTTATGCTAGTATCATAAACAATGTCACTGATGATTGATTTGCAGATCCTGTATTTATCACATCATCACAAATAATCCCCATGTGCTTTTCTAATTTCCCCACTCTTCCCCAGTGTGTAGGGTCATAGGGTCACACGCTCTCAAAATTCCTGCAATATTGTTAGGGGGTTTTTTTGTTATTTTTTCCCTGTGTGAATAGAACACTTGGTAGGAACCCCAACAACCTGCTTTTTCTTAGTTATAAATTTAACATGTAAAGATAGCTAGGATTTTTAATTCAGGTAGTGTAATTTATTATTATTCCACAATAAAAATGGGTAGAATTCACTGGGGTTTGTTTTGTTTTCCATAAGCAATGCCTGTATTTGTTTAGAAGCAAGAAACAGCACTCCTGTAGCGTAATAGATTTGCATTTTTTATTCTGTTTGTATTTTGATCTCTTTTTGCTTTTCACAAAAGCAGCCTTTAGACCACAGTTTACAATCAGTGAATATATATATTAGCAGCAATTAGACCCAACTAATTATCTTATCACAGAGGAAAAGGTTAGAATTAAGTTCCTTCATTGGACACCTGCTGTGTAGATAATTAAGTATCTCTATGGTTTCTTTCATTACTGCATTCAATAATAGCTAAATACCAGGGAAACTAGCCATAATCAGACATGATTTGAAGAGATATGAAGCAGAGAGAAAATATAGAGACAAACATAAGTAGGTAGTAGGGCCTAGATTTTTTATCTCAAATGCAGATTGTCTGGGGTAGAACTGGGGAGATAGCCAAATAGTAACATCATCCTGTAGAAACACCTTAAATCATGGAAACAAGAACGTTCTCTAAAGATGTCTTGGGTTACACTGTGGGGGAATTTTTTTCTTTCATGTCTTACTCAATCCCTCTGTCCTTTCCTGATAATTAGTCCAGTAACAGAGTCAGTATCACTGTCCATACTTGTGTGCTGTCCTTCCAAAACAATTTTGACTTCATGCCTATGTTTAGATTACTAGTTTCTAATTAAGCTTCCCATTTTCCCTGCAGAGCTGAACTGGGATGAAATTTGCTATAAAATATAATTTACCATCTATTATAGACTTTTTCCAATCCCATGGTCATCTAATATGTATTGACTTAAACTCTTCAGAAAAACACCAATCTGCTATTCCTAAGTTCAGCTGCCCAAAATGATGCAGATCTCACTAATTCTGAGGCTCCTGAATGATATATTGATATAGGCAGAAGTGATTGCATATTTCTGCAAAGAAAGAACCTCCATAAGTTAACCCAAGCCTGAAAGTTAAATAGATGAGATCTTTTTCTGATAGTTTTCAGAGACACCACTGTCTTTCCTTTCCCTGAGTAATCAAAACATCTGTGATAGCTTGCTTGCTATACACCTAAAAATTATGTTGAGGTCAAGTTTCTAAAGTATATGTACTGAACCTTAGGAAGCACTGTGAGAGCAATGTAGCACCATTCTACGGTGATGTTTTAGTCTTCAGCATTAGTATATACGAATGACAATAACAGTAATTCACCAAAAGCATTAGAAGAAATATTTTCAATTAACAGTAATGCTACCTGATAGCTTTGGATTGGATTCTGCTTATTTTACTTCCTCATTATTATAACTATTTTCTTAAAATGAGGGTAAAATCACAAAATCTTTTAGGCTGGAAAACACCTTTTTGGATATTGTATCCAACTGTAAACCCAGCACTTTGAAGCCCACCACTAAACCAAGTCTCTCAGCACCACATATACCTATCTCTTAGATACCTCCAGGGATGGTGACTCAGCCACACACATTGGCAGTATATTCCAATGCTAGACAAACCTTTCCATTCAGAAATTTTTCCTCATGTATGATCTAAAGCTCTTCTGAAGCATCTTGGGGTAATTTCCCCCTGTCCTTTTGCTTTCTACTTGGGAAAAAGACACAGAACCCCACATCACTGCAACCTCCATTTGGGTTGTTGTAGAGAATCATAAGGTACCTGAGCCTCCTTTTCTCCAGGCTAAACAACCTCAGCTGCCTCATCTGCTCCTCAAAAGACTTGTGCTCCAGACTTTCACCATCTTTGTTGCTCTTCCTTGAATGAGCACCTCAGTGCCTTTTTCATGGTGAAAACCAAACACAAGATTCAAAATGTGGCCTCGCCAGTCCAAACTCAGTAAAGAGTTCAGGAAAAAATCTGCAAGTTTCAGGATACAAGTGAATGTAGGAGTAATTAATTACACTCTTACAAACACAAGACACCATAGCTCAGTTCTATAATTAAAAAAACATATCCCTATGATATTTTTTTCTTGTCAGTCCACCATAATGATTTAAAATTAATAAAAAAGAAGTGACCTTTGGAATTTTTCACTCTTAGTTAAGGATAACTTTGCATAATGCTTAAAAAAAGAAAAAAATCACAACCCAACATAATCTCATTAGATTTGCAGTCAGAAGCAATTCCTTAAAAAGATTAAATATAGCCAGAAGCTACTGTGTGATATAAATTCCATTGAAGACAGATAAAAACTAAGGTCAAAACTTTCAAATCTTAGTTTCTAGGACTGATGCCTATAAAATTTTTACATCCAAAAGAAAGTTACCTGGTTTTCAGCACTGCTTCACTAATTTTCAAAATTCAAAATAAAGTGAAATTGCCAGCTATGAAGTTGGTTACTTTTCTATTCAGAGTGCATAGTTTTAGAGTCTCCTTTTTTCAAAAATTCATAATAATACAGCCTGATTTTTATACAATATGTGAATTTGACTCAAAATATGGGACAACAATTTAACATCTTATCATCCATATTTAATGGTCAGCACTGTTGCTACTTCTTAAAATGGCACTTTATTGAGTTTGATAATCACTGTTATATATGAGTGTCCCAATTATATTCTCACTATCAGTCTTGCTATTCACAAAGTCTTATGCAAATTTTAAAAGTAAAAAATCTATATAATTGGCCTAGTCTTCCCTTTTCCTGAAATGGTACCTGGTCTGGAATCATGAAGAGATACCTGAATTTCTTCAGAATTAAATAGGTCTATTCATGAAAGAAAGCCCCATGAACAAGCCATTACTGTCTTGCATGCAGTGAAGTGGTTTAAAGAAAATGATAATTTGTCTGAAACAGTTCCTTTAGGATACAACATCATTTAATATTTTCATGTTCCAGTTAATAGATATTAATATGCCTGTATTTAACACCTAGCTTAAAAAAAAATCTTGTTTGTCTACAGAGGCCATAGTGATCTACATTGGAGTTTAGGAAGCAGTAAAATGAAACAGTCCAGATGTCATAATTCTTAAGCCTACAATACATCTGATATTTCAATTCTACAAGTGGTTTAAATTTTGACTAGTTCTCAGACTGAATTTTTTCAGTTTGTTCTCAGAAAGAGTGCTCCTGAGAATAACAAACATACAGCATTAGATCAAAATATGTGAATCAGAGATGACCCTCTGCTCCTTCCTCAAGACAAACATCTCTTGATGAATGCTCTAGATCATGTGCAATGTGTGACAGCCATCACTATTTTAGGCATTCTCAGCTACAGCACTGCTGAGATTCAGGCTTTGCCCAGTGAAAAGTGAGTGAGAAGGGTACATTACACAGCTGAAAGCCTTGAGTGAAGTTAGTAAGCATCACAGCAATGTCACTGAAGGGGGAGGCAGTTACAAATAATTACTCTATCCAGACGAATATAGCTATACCACAAAAGCTAACCTTCATCATTTTTTGGTCTTCTAAAATATGTTGTCAGAAATAAAAGGAAATCTCAGAAGAGTTTATAGCTATTCCATACTTCAAGCATTATAATCTCAGTTCTAATTTTGTCTTGTTCCAACAGACTGCGTTCACAGTCTTGACCACACACTGACCCTCTATTTTCCTGTAAGTCTGTAATTTGGAGTTTGTGTTTTGGGCTTGTTTGTTTTTTTTCCTGATGCAGGTAACTTTAATAACATCTTCATTCTTTAAACAATATCTGCAGTGAAACCATGACAGTTTTCAAACACATACATATATGAACCAGTGAAAGAAATTTCTAACAAAAACATATATTTTCCCTGATGAATTACTGTTGACTGGTTCTATCAATAGGTATGATCATCTCCTACTGGAAGATCACCACAAGTCATTTAAATTGAAAAGGAATTATTCTACAACATGTTGCTGGTCATTATTAGTTCCTACAAGACTCTTAGATTGTTTCTACTTTGAAATAAAGTTAAAAGAATAAAAGTCCAAGTCTTCTGTTTCAATCAGTGACCACAAACATATTTCCTGAGCGAAAAATACCATTAATCTTCTACTGACTAATGAAAAAGAAGGAAAAATAATGCAAATTTGCAGTAAAACAGCTATTGTAGGACACGTATATCTGTAATCATTCTTGGTTACCTGCTTCACATTCTGAAAGAGCTTTATTAATAAAAAATTACCAAACAATGTGGAATTACATCCATTTTCTCTGAGGTTCTGGAAATTTCTTTGTCAAGTGTCAGTGAAACAGAAACAGGACTTTCAAGTTCCATTTTTTATTATGCAAAGCATGTTTTTTCATCTTACTAAACACATCCAAAAGGTATCTAGACAGTAGTTAACCCACTCCCCATATTATGATTCAAATTTTTCCTAAATATGCTACTCAAGTTGTAAAAAAAGCCCACAATTAATGTTTTCAGACAGCCCTTGACATACTAGTGAATAGGTATGAGATCACTTTACCAATATTTCTGATAATCTTTCCCAATAACTAACTGAATTTCTTTATGTCCCTGCATAGGAGAGGACCTTAACTCAGATAACCTTCTTCTTTCTTCCTTTTGAAGACTGAGTACATGTAAGGTCTTGTGAAGCAAAAAATTAACAGCGTAAAAGATGAAGGACATTATAATTTGATAAGCAATGATCTGACAAACTTAAATTCTCTCCTAGACAAACAAAAAAGTAGAGCTTTTCATGAGTTTTAGATGAAGATGTTCTGGATAGCTTAATGACCTACATTTTAAATCTTTCACTCTTTTGCAATAAATTGGTTGAAAGATGTACAGTAATGCATTGATTTTAATCTTTATTAATTTACTATTATTGGGCCCTCAGAAAAGGGAAAAACTTATAAGGACTGAATATTACATTTGGGTGAACAATCTATATCTGTGAAAATGCTGAACTATTTGAAATGGGGTGTATTACTTTAGGGGCTGGCTGTATTTTTGTTGTTAGTGATGGGGTTTGTATGTTTATTTGTTTGTTTTATGTTGTTATTTTTAAAGTTCTCATTACAGCAATATTTTAACTCAAAATTGAGTTCAATCTTCACATTAACCCCTATAGCTGTCCTGGGTAGAGAGTGTTTTGAATCTGCAAAGTCACTTATAAAAACATCTTATGAAAAAAGTAGATGGGACATTTTATTTTTGTGGGAAAGCCTTATAAAGGGAAAAAAAAAAAAAAAGCAGTCACACAAGTGTGTTTCTGTCATTTGGAACATACAGGCACATTAGCAGTATGTGATATATTGCATGAGTTGAAAAAAAGGTAAAAGATGACACAGAATACCAATAAACTTGAAAAATACTATCATCCTATTAAGAATAATATCAAAGAGAAGCATTTAGTTGGTTTTTTTTATTTTCAATTGAGATTATTCCATGCCAGATCAGCATACACAAGTGTTCCAATCATAGAATGGTTTGGGTTGGAAAGGACCTTAAAGACCTTCCCCATGCTGTGGCGAGGACACTTTTCAACAGATCGGATTGCTTAAAGCCCCATCCAACCTGGCCCTAAACACTTTCAGGGATGGCACATCCGCAGATTCTCTAGGCAACACCTTACACTGACTCACCACCCTCAAAGTAAATAATTTCTTCTTAATATCAAATGTAAACCTAATTTTTTTCAATTTAGTATCATCACCCTGTCACATCCCACCAGGAGGGGTGTGATGTTTCTTCTGAATTCTCATAAGGCTGCACAAAGACCTGGAACCACACATCTGAGAACTCTGTTTTGTTGTAGACCTTAAGTCTAGCAACCAGCCCACTTCTTAGACTCAAAAGGTCTTCACTCAAAAGGTGTTGGCTAACAAGCCCTTAAATTCTTACAATTCACTTCTACGTAAGTGAAGGCTAACAAACCCATAATTCTGTAGAGTACATTTCAGTAAATTCTCAGCTCCCACAACAAACTTGTCAAAGCTGCTGACTCACAATCCACAATCACCTCCACAAACTCCTCACTCCCCCAACAAACTTCAGTGCTAAATATGGGCTGGAATATGGTAACCATGCTTTGCCCAGGCAAAGGGAGGAAAGAAAACAAAGAATATCATCAATCCTGAGATAATGAGTTGGAGGCCACATGGATGTTCCAGAGCGTTCAGAGCTGGGATTGAGAAAAAAAGAAAGAAAAAGAAAAAGAGAAGAAAAAGAGGACAAGGTGGCCTGATACTATTTATTTAGAACAACTTTTGGAATTACAGACTATGTAGAATATACATGTAAAAACTCAGCCATCTTTCATAGCAGTACTGGTAAAAATGCTGTGCTTTGTAGAGAATAAATCTAGACAAATTATAGTAATCAAACTCATAATATTTATGTTGTCTGAATAAAAATATATCATCTCAGAATTTTGGTAATGTTATTACTAGAGTTTCTGAGATTGCTGTTGACACCACACGTGTCCAAAGACAGCAGTCAACAAAAGCGTCCAAGAGCACACAAGCAGCATCACTGCCACGTATATTCACTAACTTTAGCTCTGAAATCATGATGTGTTAAGCAAAACATCCTTTGGGAACAAAATTCCAATTTTCCTTTCTACAGAAAGACTCATGAACCTAAGAGAAAATTTTCTACACGTATTTTGCGTATTGATATGCATGGAAGATTCAAACTTAATCAGAAAAAGAGAAAAACAAAATCATATTAATTATGAACTTCTGGTTTTCTACAATCTAGCTAATAATTGATAATAGAGATTCAATTTTAACATTTTTTTTTTTATAAAACAAGTATCAGTGCAACAGCAATAAATTATCTTGAAAATTCTTTAGCTATTTCAAGTTCACTGAAATACTTGAGCAACTTTGACTCTTTTGTCTAATTCAAACCTCATTAAAAGCAAAAGCTTGCAAGTTTCACTATTATATATCTTATCACCTAGTGTAGTCAGGAATTGTTACGTATGTAATCCTACAAGCATATAGCAGAGAAAATGTGATTACTCAAATATATTCTTTCACTTCAATAAAATTACATGAATATTACATATACAGTTACAGCCATCCTGTAGAAATATGAGATTACAAATACTCTACTCCTTCTAGGGATAATAAGAAAAACTGTAGTACTCTATATGATTATATTTCTTAATTCATTGTAAAAGAAAATAAGAACTTTTTTATAATAATAATTAAAGTACAGAAGTGTCACTATTAGTTCTTCATGAATCAGCTCTTGCAGTATTTTATCAACATATATAAGGAGGACAGCGAAACTTCCCTGTATTTTACCAGCCAAATTGGAAAATAATTTTTTTTTAAAAAAAAAAGACAGAAATTTTAATTATGTGAAAAGAAAAATAACATGGGGAATTAAGTTTTTATGTTTCTACTAACTAAGAGAGATATTTTTTTTTTAATTGTTTGTTTACTTGTCATTTCCTCGATGGATTAGCTAACCTGTTCCTGTTAGGAGGAATTCACTGCAGTGTGAGGTCTTTTTCTGATGCAGTACTACCTATTATAATGACTATACAACATCTGTTTTCCTTGAATGCAACAGAAATAGTAGAACAAAAAGAAAATTTAATTCTTACAATGTTAAGTTTTCTTCAGTTTTCAGTTAGCTCAGGATCCAATCTAGTAAATTTTTTCTCAGGACCAAGTAGCACCCATGAAATCAGGTTGTTTGATCATTGTTAATGCCTCTTCAGGTGGTTTTTCCCTTCAGACACAGAAACACAGGAGTGTACATTTCAGTGTACATTTCAGCTGCATTTTCTCCTGTTAGGAAGAAAATTAGCAATATATTTTACAAAATAAGAACAAATCTTTTATCAAAACAATTAATTAGCAACTTGGTGTATTGCACATAAGAGCCCTTAAATGCCAAAAAAAATATATACCAATATAAATAAAATAACTCCTAAAAGACAGTGTGGATTTCATAATATTAATTATTAGTTGGAAGTCTTTAACACGGTCTGAACTAGGTCCTTCATCATTTCTGTAAACATCGTACAAATTCCATGCAAAAAATATACAAAGGTGGGCATTTATCTTGGTAGAAACTGATTGCAGTATTTCAGGAAATGAAGCTAGTAAAGGAAAACAAATTATACACATTTTTAGATGAGATAGTTCTGCTGTTCATACAATTACCAGGTTTAAATCATAACTATGGTATATCAAGTTGGAAATAATTCTTTTTTCTTAGAAGAAAAGGTAAGATTTCAACAGAGACATACTTTTTCAGGGTTCAACTGGACTTAAAACCAAAAATATCCCAGGAAGAAGAGTGATTTAGAGATTCTGAAAACCATTGGTTTTGCCAGTGTGACTTCTCAAAATATATCTGGACACTTGGCTAAATTAAATGCAGGGTAGAAAGGTTAAAAGATGCTGCAAGGTATGCTAAAAGGCCAGTAAATTTCTGTGGTTAACTGCAAAGCTGTTACTTGAGCCAAAACATAAAGTTATTGTAGCTGAAGCTCCAGGAATAACTAATCTGGTAAAGATCTGGCACTCTAAGGTATAATAGACAGAACAGTAGGTTAGATAAGTTGCAGAATGTGATGGATAACTCCCAGACCTTAGCTAGGAGCACGAGAGATCAACAGACTGATGTGGAAAAAAAAAAATCAAACAACAAGCAAAAAATCATACAAACAGAGCAACAAGCAGAAGCCTCTATTGATAACAAAGAGCTCATTCACCACGACCATCTTGTTCCTCGTAAGAAAAAGTTTTGGATGCTGGCAACTTGTCTTTGTCCTCTAAGTACCCAAAGGCACACTGAGAAGGAAAGAAAGAAGGAGTGGATACAAAGAAGATATTTCTGTAAAATTTCTGTAAAATATTTAACTCTATTTAACACTGTATGGCTTTTCTACGTTGATTATATATTTGAACTAAAACGCTGCTATAAGATTAATTGAACTAACAGGGGATCCTACATATTAACAATGTATTTACCTTTTCCCAGGACAGTATTTTGAGACACACAACGCACCTGCAGACCTGAGATTTCAGACTGAAGTTTATTTGGATACATAAAGTAGCCCTATAGTAGCATCCATATCTTTCCTGAGACAGGTTTAGATGATCACCTCCAGCCATGTGGAACACAGGAAGCCATGTAAATACAGTTACTTTATAAGACCCTGGGGTTTTGACTGGGCACTAATTCATGAAGTGTTGAATGCAAATATATGGGGGAAACCTCCAGAGATGATTAAATAAACAGGGGTGATGTCTGCACTCATCCATTGCAACTTCAGAGCTATATCCAGAACGGGCTGTCTTAGATCTTGGATTCCCCCTAGCCTAACTTATAAAATGATAAAGAAATTATTATAACTGAGTATATTCTACAAATGTTTACATGCAACAACTTGTATGCATTTTACAAATATAGTTACATTATATATGTATAATGTATGTGAAGATTCAGCAAGGAAATTAGAATTCACTCTGAATAGAAATTATGGGGAGATGTGGCCAGTTTTAAACATCAGGCTAATAGTTTGTTTTGTCACTATTCATTAGCAATAAATATTGCCAATCCTATTTCCTAGTCACTGCCAATTGTTATTACTACATATATAAAAAATTCTTTAAGGCTTACAACTTAAGCAGCAACATGTATCTGGTATTGTATAGTCAGAATTGCTAGGTACAACTCTTAGCTCCCTGAGATCAAGATGACCATGTCTGAGAACTCTCTGACAAGGGAAGCTGGAAATAAAGCAGGAATATTCACTCTATGCCATCTTCTCCCTTCACAGATGTTTTGTGTTCCAGATCTCTCTTCAACAGAAATGAGGCGATCTTACCTGTTAAGGTCATCAAATATGATCTTGTAGAACCTGTAGTTCTTAGCATTTTGCCAAATACTGTTTCTTATTCTGCATCCTTTCACAGATCTTACTGCTTGCATATATTTTCCTGAACCCTGCTCATTGTCCTATCCTGCAAGTCTCCTTTGCAGTAACATTTTATATACTGCTGACATTATGTATCTTGTGTTACTGAGTCATGAATTGCTTAATGTGCTGTTTTAGTTACTGATGTCCAGGTGTAAGACAAATAAATATTAATTTAATCTTATTTAGTCTACCTCTGCCTTATACATACAACAGATTCTGGCTACAACATTGTAGCCAGATGTAATCAGCTGTTCTCTAGCCTGTTCTATGTCTGGTGCTGTGTCTCTGACACTCTCAGCTGCACAGCACGTGCTTTCAGTGGCAGATATGAAACACATAATTTTAAACAAAATATCTGGTGGTTTGGTGACTGTGGTAAAACCCTGGGATGTGAAGAATGCCGCTGCAGAAATTTATATCCAGGCCTTCTTATCTCCTAGAAAATGTTCTCCTTGGAAATTTATTCTAAAGCCTTTGATTTTAAGTGAAGTAAATAAAATAACACAGCACAAAGTTATGAAATGCAAAGTACAGCTTGTTCTAAGCATACTGAATACATTAAGTCTCTTTTGCATTTTGTTGTATTTTATCTAGACATTTGCAACCGTAAATACATGCATGCACACGATCTTCAGTTTTAGGGTCTAAAGTATCTTCAAGTGACTAAGCAAATTTGACAGCATTTCCCTATATCATTCTCCAGGAACTAAACATAAATTTTAGTTATGTATCCTTTTCATGTATAATTTGTTTTGTTGACTTTAGAAACAAGCTCTAATTTTGAAAGAATTCACACTGCTTTGAGCCTGATTCTGAATGCAGTATTTTGTATGTGGTTTTGAATATTACTGAAAGAAGAAATATTGGATGCTGAAAAATAAAATGTGCACACACACGTATGCATTTATCATAATACAGAATGTTGAAATTAATGCAGGTTGACTGAAAATACCATCACATACATTAATAATACATGAAATAATTTCTCTTGAGATATTAAATTATGTATTCACAACAATATTCAGGGAGATTATTTGATAGTTACATTACACATGACAGAACTACATCTTCTAGCAAATACTTTCTAACAACTTTCACCAGTCAACTCTCTTCATTGTTGTTAAAACAGAACTTTTGTGTGTGCACCTGTAGATCAAAGTGTAAATATTTGGGTTTAACAGAAGACTACAGGTATGAATTTTGGCACAATTAAGAGAATAATAATAATTTTAATAATACAACATGCTTTAAAAATCTTGTTACTACTATAAATATAAAATATTTAAATACTTTTTAAATTTTACCAAAAAATTTCTGACCTACTATTACTAAGGGGGAGAAAAGAGATAGCTATATCTGTCAAAGATTAATCCACACTGGAGTAGACAATTTTTTATGAATTTAATATCTAAGCAGGTTTGGATCAGCCATGATTATCTTTTCTATTTCTCTCCAAAAAGTGAGAGCACTTCTAACTTATTTCATGATGGTCCTTCTTTTTTTGACCCTCAAAGTTTATTTCTTTATGAGGAAATAACTGCAGTACTACACACCAGAATTTCTCATTATACAGTTCTGTAACTAATTTTTTTCATCAGAGCAGCAGAGACAAAGAAGGGGTTTAGGCTAGTGGGGTTTGGGGCCCAAAGGGTTTAGCAGGCAGGGGTGTAAGTCTAGGCATAGACTTAACAGTTTGCTTAAGACTAAGAAAAGCAAACTGTGCTCAGAAAAAGAAATCCAAACTGACAATTGTTTGAGTTTAAAGTAACTTAATTAGCTCCTTTAAAATGATTATACAGAGACTTTTTTTAAAAAGAAACTAAACACTAGATTCTGCACATTGACTACAGATGCAGACCTAGATGAGCAGTCTGAATTAGATGCCTGATTTTAAGGCAATGATTCTTAGTTGATTATTATTGAGTGAGGAAATTGTCCAATTCTTGTATGTCTAAGCAAGATGGTCTTTAATAAATATGTGTGTCTCATGAAACTTCCACAAATATTAGTGTACTTCCAGTAAAAATCAATAGCTAGCTTTGTAACAAAATGTTTGCTAATATACCTGCAAAAATATAATGCTTGTAATGTTTCTATGGTCATTTTCCAAACAAATTTTTTGTTTAGCTTTTTTTTTCCTGAAATACAAAGTTTCTTAACACAGGGATTGACAGTCAGATTCCTTGGTTCATGTTAAAATAGAGACAATTACTGAGAACAACAATGAACTGAAAGAAAGTCAAGAATACTTGAAAGACATTTTTTAAGGTCTTGGTGCCGGAAGTTAATTTTTATGTATACACAGTTATAAAAACTATTATATGAAAATTATGAGGTGCATTCATAAAAGAACATCCACAGTTCATAACCCTTCATTGGTTAAAAAAACCAACAAAGAAAAGTAGCTCACTAAGCTATGGACAATTCCTTATGAATAACTGAAAATAAATATGAAAAATTCTTTTTGACTGTGAGGCTCCTAATCACATGTCCAAGAATTAGAAAATATACACACTCTTTGGATAGCAAACTGAAAACAAATATCACCTGACAGTCATTTCCCAACTCATTGCACATGACACTGATAGCATTTTCAATCAGCTATTAATGTCTGTTTACCAGGTTCGCTGCATGAAATATATTATGGAACTATTAAAGTCATTCCAGACAAACATCTAATTTTATGCTATGTAAACAGAGGATATGTAAATCAGAGGATGATTTGGCCCAGCACTAGGACAATGGACTTCACAATTGTGACCGCTGCTCACTCCATTCCTGTGAGCACATGAAAAACTTAGATTAGGGCTCCTGTTTTTTTCATAGGGGAGGAACAGATACACATTATTGATCTAAACAGCTGAGAAATAGCAAGGAAACCCAAAAAGAACTCAATTGCTTCATCTCAGGTGAGATCAACCCTTCCCCATCTAAGCAGTCTGCCTCTACTTCCCAGTCTGGGCCACCCATTCTGACTGGGCTCTAAGCTGGAGCACCAATAATACATTAGCGTTAGGGTTACAGTTCAGAGAGCCACACAGCCTACAGCTTCAGGGACGGACACTGGAGCTGGAAAAGATGTGCCAAATGGATCATGGCAGGACATCTGTACAAAGCAAAGTGACACAGAGTCCCCAGACAGGTGCAAAGGAAAGCCCCTTTATTACAAAAATCAGGCCTTTGTAAGCAGTTAGCCCATTATCAGCTACATGGTTTTAAAACATAACAAACATCACCCAACCAACCACCATACACCACAATGTGAACACCCAATGGTTATATAAATTGTTTTTCTGCCTCTAATTCGGCTGAGTCACTTTCCCACAGTCCTCTTCTACTTAGCCAAAGTAACAGGCCTGGGCCATGGTTTTACAAGTGTAGCAAGGACCCTATTTTATAAGGCTTAACCTATATGCAACAGACATCAACATTACTATTTCCACATTTTCTGTTTTGGAACACTCATCATGGGGACCTCAGATGCAGCACCAAGATTCCATTATGCTGTGGATTAGGGTCCAGAGACCCAGACAGCCCATTGTCCAAGGGATTCTGGGGCTGGAAAAGGCATGCCAAGGGGAGCACAGCAGGGCACCAATATTGTTACTCCCACACCTTTTTGCTTACCTTCACCCATACTGATGTGGAACTGAAATGGGGAACAAGAAGATCCCTTTAAATTTAGTGTTTGTGTCATGGTTCAGAGAGCCACAGAGCCTGCAGCTCCAGGGACCCTCAGGCTGGAAAAGGCATGCCAAGCAGATCACAGCAAGGTGACATGACTGCCTCAACACTTTTCCAATCTGGGCCATCCTGACAGGGAACTCAGATGCAGGATCAAGAATGCATTTGGGTTAGGGAGAGGATCCACAGCTAGGGTTAGGATTCAGAGACCCACAGAGCCCATAGCTCCAGGAGGACTTGAACTAGAAAAGGAATGCCAAAATTACCATGGTGGGGCACCACACTGGCTGTCTCTATACGTACTCAGTTTCTTTTTACTTAGACCAAATATTTGGTACCATTTAAGAGGATATTAAAAGTATTAGGGAAGGAAATTGACTACATTTCAGAGCAGGAGTTTCAAGATTATAAGAGGAGAAAAGACTGCAATTTAATTCAATTAATTAATCAAATGTATTCAGGTTATCCCTGAATTTAATACCCTCTGAAATAAGTCTTCTTATCATTATATTACTGCTATTGCACATTCATTTTCCAGGTTCAAGAGGTCACAGTATCTTTCAGTATTCTTGAAACTATTTCTCTACCTGAAAATATACTTTCCAGCCCTGCCCCTTCATTGGCTTAATGAAAAACAATAGGCTGATAGCTAGTTGTCCTACATGCCACTGGTATTAGGGGAACAGGAACACAACAGCTTTAAAATATAGTCATAGGAATTCACATTGTTAGTTTTGCTTATAATGTTACTCTTATTTATTTATTTGGCTTTTGAAAACTAAATAAAAATATTGATTATGTAGAGCTTTCATACTTAGTGAAAATTTTGTGTTTTGTTGTAGTTTATCCTTACAACTTGTTAAATGTACAAGCAAATACTGAAAATCTTAGTCACTTGCAAGTGCACTCAAGAAAAATATTCACACACATACACAGAGGAGAAATCGTATTATTGAGTCACAATTTAAATATATAAGGTAGAATAGATGTATCTTCTGAAAGTAAGTGTCTGCATTCCCTGTGTAATCAATTAAAATGAGTACTTCTGAAGACTTTTAGAGTTAAAACACTTTGCAGTTTAAGCATCTATTAAAAGGGAAAACAGCAGAGGTGAAACTTGTATCACCAAACCTCAAATCTCTAAAAGATAGCTAGCTTTAAAATATAGATAGCTATATATACATGGTCTTAACTATGAGTGTAGAATTTTTTACAGTCCTCTCCAGGGGCTACTTCATCTGATCTACTTAGGGTATTCATTTGGACTGAGATAAATTGCCATCCTGATGTGACATTCCAGAGATTAAACAAATTTCACCCAGGATGCCAGCTATTTAAGAGGAAGTAAGATGCTGAAGTAAGTCAGAATAGATCTTCTTTTTATGAAGTGGCATTATAGCTACCATAAAAGTGTATTCCATCAACAATGTCTTCTGATAAACTTAAAGCACAGTTGAGGGTGTTGAAGGCGCAATAACATCAACTTTAACGACTAAAGCCTGTGTCAGACCACAAGCAAACAAACAAGGTTTTATAGAAGTAATCTAAATTATTTATTCAAAGCTCAATTTATTTCTTAGAGAGCAGGGATGGAGTGGAGAAGGAGGTGAGAGGGAGGGGAGGTAACTCAGCATTTTTAATATCCTATTTAACTACTGTTAAACACATGTAAAATTAACCAATCAATAAACCAAACATAGAATGCATGGAGTGCAAGGGCAGAGGAATATTCACATAGAATGTAGGTTCATCTATTTATCTACATAGCACAAATACAAAAGGTATTATTATATTATCTCATGAAAAATTTTATTTTTTAAAATCTCACCCAATCTAAGGAATCACTTTTGGTCTCCAGTCTCTTGTTGCCCTTTCCTCAGTTTTAAAATGAGACAGAGTGCTCTTCTTTCTAGAGAAGCTTAACTCTCTATAAAAATTTAAGATTATCAATAATATATATAGATACATATATGGTTTTCTTTTTAAAAAATAGGGTTAATTTTTAATACTTTTGTCAAAATTTTGTTAATTCAAAGACCATTTGGGAGTTAATGTGTTTAATTCTCTTCTTTATTCAATTAATTTAGGCAATTACAGACTTCCAGGATGTGTAACCAATCCCTCTACAGATCATTGATTTACTTTTTTCTGAAAAGTCATGTTTGAATCCTTTTAGGGCAAAAGATTAGGCCAGATGCTGCTGATTGAGCAAGAGTGTTATGAAGAGTAGGAGATAGGTCAAAAGTTTGTAGCTCAATTGGATAGCTGGTTTTTAGAGACAAGGGCCAGTGAAAAGAGCTAAAGCAAGTACAATTCTCATGGAGAACAGATCCAGCAGCAAGCAGAGAAGCTGGACAGCAGATCATGAGACTGTGACTGTGAATGTGTTGTTATTTCTTTCTGGCTCAGTGGCCTTGATACTCTCCTTGTATGAAATATACACAGTATCACATAATATTCCAGAGAGGAGTACCACAACATTCACCCTGATTGCCACTTCTGAGCAATGTGCACAATGTAAAAAGTATTAGCACAAACAGGTCTTTTCTTCTTCACACACCATCAATTTCAGGAGGGGCATTTTTAAAAGGCATGAGCTATTTACCAACATTGATTTGATCTTTTAGGCCTGTGCATGCTAATTATCTTCGCTCACTTTAACACAACATTTAATGATACATTAACATTGTATTAACATCAGTGATCATCAAAAAATATTCTTCTACTGATAGAAATCTATGTACATTTACTTTACTCAACATTCTAAAGCTGACTGAGATTGGTACCCTTAATTTCACATGGCTTATGTTTCCATTATCAGATTGAATTAGTCAAGTTTTCAATACAAATGAAATCAGGCAATAAAACCTGGATTTTTTGTTTAAGAAGAGGAAGAGGAAGGAAGAGAAGATAGCCTCCTAGGAAACCTCCAACATTTCCGTATTTTTCCTAGGTTTATCCAAGATGCAGAGCATCCCATGACTAATAAATAAGAGGAATGAATAATGACTGATTTAAGTATTTTCAACAACTCAATTCAGAATAGAATTTAATTTCAGTCTTTAAGTTACATGACTAAATATCAATGTAATGTGCTCAGTGACAGTGTTTAGTTATGAAAGACTAAAGACTGATCTATTTAGCATACTTTTTTCATGAAAATTGTTTAAATAAACAGTGGTTAAAAATATTGTAGGTTTATTGAATGCTTAATGCTAACAGAATCCAGCAAAAAATGTCATGTTTTCTTCAATAAACTTAGAATTAGTAAATTTTTTATGAGTTACAATATGCAGTGCTATGCTCTATAGATATTAAAAAGTATCTGCAGTTACTCCTTAGGTATATTAAATGGTAGCTCCTTCTCCTTTAGAAGATACCATTTAATTTAAAGTATTTTGAGGAGAAAAACAACTATAATATTATTCTGTGTTACTCAGCTTCTTCTGTGAGTAACAAAGATGCAGTAATTAGAAACAATTTACATGAATAAAACCCAGATTGAATGATGTTGTACCTCACTTCTTGCATGTAAGACATTAAGGATGAAATCCACATATTTCCCTTCCCCTTCCCATTCCTCTTCCCTTCTCCGTTTTGTTATTAATTAGTTATATTAACATTGGGTCATACAGAGATCATTGTTGCTTGAACTATTGTTTTTAAAATTGAAATAGTCTTCTAATCTACCTACATGGATCTAAACATAGACTTCAAGAAATGTTATTTTTTAAAACTACCATAACAGCAAGAAAAGTTTTACTAGAGGCCAAGAAAAATAATTATATCAAGGCAATAGTTAAAATTGCAAACATGCAAGAAATTCCTTCTCTTTTTACAATTTTGTAACTGCAAGCAGAATTACTAACTCATAATTATATTTCATTCCTACCAAAGAGATAAGAAATGATACTACTGTCCCTGTTTAGCTACCTACATTCTTTACAGCATAGGTAAAACTCTGGAAATCCTTTAAATATGCTCACTTATGAAGCAATTGGCTCAGATCTAGAAAGATCACATTAAGTTTTTTTTTACTGAAATTATTTGTTCCACATTTCTCCCAGGATGAAGCAGTTTTCTACCTGGATTTCTGCTCATCTTGAATAGTACTGATAGGTAGGTTTTGAGCTGTTCTGTGAATGACACACAAATACTTGAGTTTGGTGAGGACAAGAAGCATAAATAAAAAAAAAAAATCTGCTTCTCGCTGTATATTAGATACTAGAAGCCAAAATATTGGATATTGTTTCTTCTTATCACATTTTATTTTTACAACCTTGAATTCTACTTATTTTAAAAGATATTGTTGGATTTGATAAAAGCAGTATTTCATCTGAATTCTGCTGTAATCGTTTTGCCATTAGTTAACAACTCCAAAGGGATTCAGAGTCCTTCCTGGCACAATGCATCAGACAGAAATCTTAGAATCTAGGATAGATCTTAGAAATGTTTTAGGAAAAGGTTTCTATTCTATAAATTGTATGAAAATGGAGTCATTGCTATTTATTTGATTGAACAGAATCATGAACTTTGTAAACAAGATTAATAGGGATTATATTTTAATGTTATATACAAACTTTTAAAAGTTTATACAGTAATTTATTACAGATTATACAGTAAAATTGATTCATATAAGTACGTAAATGTAAATATATATGTGTTAGAAGTGGAGGAAGGCAGGAAGGCAGGAAGGAAGGAAATAAAAAAAAAAAAGACTTCCTTCTGTTTGCCACTTCTGCCCTGTGGAATGACTCCCCTATGTAAGGAAGGTTTGTCTGTAAAATACTGAGTATTTGCCAACTCAGCTTCTGGTTGTCCTTTGGAATAGTCATTTTCCAGGTATTATTTGCACATTTATCTCTACAGATTCACATCTCAGTTAGTTCTTTGTCTGGGTATCATATCTGCAGTTTCTGACGCTGCCCTTGATGTTGAATACAAATTGCTGGCATTGATGTGAACTTCACTGATGGCTGCTCTGAAATCAGATGGCAGTAAACAAAGGAAACAGAATGAGTGCAGAGCTATTTTTATTGCAAGGCATTAATGAAATAATTTCTTTCCTTAGTCTGGATTTCTTCTTGCTCTAGTCTTTTTTTGTTTGCTTGGTTGATTGTTTATTTTTCCTTAGAAGGATATCGTGGCTTAATTCTTATTATAATGAGTCCTTTAGCTGGGTTCCATTAGCTGAAATTTATCCACATAGAGGGAATCATTCAGCTTAGTTATCTTTCAAGACTAAGACAGTACATGTAACTTAGCAATTACTCTTACAAGCATGCTTGGTATAAAGTGCTTAAGGGAAAACACAAATAAACAAAATAATTGGCAATTTAAGCTTCTTTATGTTCTTATTTGCACTACAGATTAAAAAAAGTGAATGACATTGGTAGACTGTGCTGGTTTTGGCTGAGGTGGAGTAAATTTTCTGAGACCAAAGGGTGCTGGGACTTTCAAACATTGAGACAAAATGTAGAAGGGAGAAACTACTATGCTGAAACTGCAACAGCTGTATCTGGAAAAAATTTGATCATTTATGCTTCATCTTCATGTGTAAAAATCCGGTTGTCAAAACTATTTGAAATTTTACCAAAATATCTATAAATTGGTGTTTTTCTACTAAATAATATCCACTGGTTCTGGAACTGTAAATTTGTATATATTTATACAAATAAATATTTCAAGCCTATAATTAATTCTGCTCTGTGAATGATATTAATAATTTTGTCATGAAAGCTAAAAGGAATCAACTGTTATTTCCAGGAATATTTAGAAAGTACTATTTCTGTATTCATAAATCAAATATGCTGTTTTAGTGGTTTTGGTTTTTTTCCTCTGGGAGACTTATGCATCTTTATACTAGAAACCTTGTATTAAATGATATAGTTAGATAATGTTGTTGGCATTGTCCTGTATGAAATATCCATCTGTACTAAATCAGTAGTTTCTTGAAGGACTATAGTATTTCCTTACTTACCAAAAGAAAAAGAAGCTTTATTTATCTACTTGTGGTAGGTACTCAATTCAGTATTTATACATACATGGCTGTCAAATCACAGTATATTGAAACTTAAAATAGGAAGACTGAGTCACAAAGTGTTTCCAATAAAACTTATTAAAAACATATCCTTTTTTAACCCAAATATTTGCTCAAGATACTGTAGTGGCCTTTTCTTAGACACATAGACAGTATAAAAACAGATGGTGACAGTGAGTTTAAGTTCTCCTTTTGTTAAAATTGGTTCACAAGTTCTTTTTTAAGGAATTGGTTTTGAAGAAATAAAGCTGTTGAGAAGTTGGAGCTGCCATGACTGTAGCATCACTGTGGAACATTATGGAACATGGTCATGGCCAGAAATGCCTGGAAGGGAGCCAAGGTGAGCTCTGCATGTTCTTCTGTGTGACCACTTCCACTGGTAAAGCAGAACAAATGGTGTCTGATGAGAATCAGTAAGTGCAGAAAATGTGGCTTCTCCAAAAGCTTCACATAACTCCAGTAGGAAATAGAGATTGTCACTCATAACTCCTCTATTATGTTGTGGAAAGCTTATCCAATATCTCCCACTTTTTGCTCATGTTCTTAGCTTGGTTTCCTACAGTACGCCTGCAGATCTCAAAACAGATTGAAAACGTTTACCTACTGATTGTCTCCATTCTACACTATACTCAGTTTTACTGGGAATCTCTATCTAAATTTTGAGGCTCTACAGAGTTGTTTTTTATTGTGTATTTTTGTTTGTTTGTTTTCTGATAGAATTCAAATACCGTGTCACATCATAGAGATGAGAAATGTTTCTTACTGTTTGGTCCCATGCAAAAGCTGTGAATTTCTGACAACCTTGTTCAAAAAGAAGAAACCCCCATCATTTGGCATACCCATAGTTATCTAAACCCTGGGTTATATATGAATTTAGAGATCAGTATGAATATACAAAGGAAAAAGTATAATATATTCTCATGGTTTAACCCGAACTAGCAACCAAGCCCCATGAAGCCACTTGCTGGACTGGGGAGAGAACAGGAAGGGGAAAAGACAGAAAAAATTCATTGGTTGAAATAAAGGCAGTTTAATAGGAAAAGCAAAAGTAGCATACAAGCAAAGCAAAGCAAGGAATTAATTTACCACTTCCCATGGGCAGGAAGTGTTCAGCCATCTCCAGGAAAGCAGAGACCCATCAAAGGTAATGGTGACTTGGCAAGAAAAACATCATTACTTCAAACATCCCCCCGTTTTCTTCTTTCTCCACTTTATATATTGAACATGATATCACATCCCTTTGCTCAACTGGGGGTTACCTGTCCCAGCTGTGTCTTCTCCCAGCTCCCATGCACCCCCAGCCCGCCCTTTGCCGGTGTGGCAGTAGGAAAAGCAGAAAAGGCCTTGGCTCTGTGTAATCCCTGCTCACCAATAACAAATACATCTCTATATAACCAACCTTGCGTTCAGATAATTCCAAAGCACAGCCTCATACCAGCCACTGTGAAGAAAATAAACTCTACCCCAGCCAAAACCAGCACATAGACTCTGGCTCTTCCTGCCTGCAGTTATTGACAGGGGCACACAGCAAGCACTGGAAATTTGTCTGACTATAGGCACTGAAAAAAAGTATACAGCAAGCTACACATTCTGCCACATGCTGCTGACTTGAGATAATTGTATTATCAGTTTGGGAATATGGGGTCTGAGGTTCCAAAAAATGAATCTAAAATTACCTGCAGTGTTGACCAACCTTTCACTTCAGGAAAATAAGAAAGTGTAAAGGCCAGAAATACAGAGAGTGAACAACAGAAGCAGAATGATGGCAGAGCCAAGAAGCCAGAGAGAAGGTAAATTCATACAACTGGACCCAACAGGGAGAGTACTGGTTTATGAAAGAGTCCAATATCTGCAGAATTAATGCACTATGTACAGAGATGTGAGCCATGAGAGTGCTATGTTTGGGGGACAAGCAATACAAATGAAAGTTTTTTTGGAATAGAAAGAAAGCAGCCAGGCAGCTGACAGAAATATTTCTTTCTGATGTATTATGCTCTTTCATAAAAATAGCTGCTTCATCGAATAGAGGCAGTGTGGTGCTATTCCACCATGATCCATGTAAAATATTAACACAAAAACATCACATCAAATTTTTTCTGCTGTATTAGTTTCACTGTGTGTAAAACAAATTCTGTTTCCCTTTTATGATTAGAAATAAAAAGATCCTCCAAGAGTTAGAGAGCTATGATTACACTTACAAAAGAAAAATATATTTTTTTAATGAGGAAAGTACATTTCAGCATAAGTTTAAAACCCTACCGATAATGGCCAAATCGCTCTGAAAATACTTCTGTGATGCATGAATAAGAACATTTAGTATTAAATATATATTAAAAAAAAAAAAAAGAGACTTCAGGTATTCAATCTATAATAATGTGCAAGCTGTGCATAAGAAAAAAAAAAGTTTAAAAGTGGCAGTTTTTTCCCCAAAAATTATCTGGAATTCTATTGAATTTGTGGAGCTACTTTTTCATATTTAATCTACTGAGTGTGTTCAGTTTTCTAGAATGACCAGTTTTATCACACTATAAATAAGCCTACAATTTTTATCATGATAAAATCAGATTAAATATTCTCCACTGAGTTTCTCCTCAGTCTTATAAAAGATGCTTATAATCTAAAGTATCATATGTTGGTTTACTCAATTTTAGATTTTCTTATCTCTTGTCCTCAGTCACTTAAGTCATTACTTTCATTCTCTTTATGATCATTCAGCTATCAGATTTGTTCCTTCACAAAATATACAGAAAACTGACTGTGTTTTGTATAGAGATGCTGTTATGAACTGTCATCTGCTTATTAATTATGGGACTAACCCTCTATTTCATCCTTTTCTGAGTCTATTGATTATTCTATCGATCTATTCATTATGTGCTTGCTCTTTTGGATTTGTAACAGAATGTGCCTTTATTCCTTGTTTCCATAGTTTTGACTTAGACACAAGCAATAAAAGCTGGCAGTGTTCTTATTGTAAAGTCAACCCTTTAGATTTTATTCTGTGATTAGTAATTGATCACCAATAAAGATTGTTTTGTCTTTGCCTAAAAGACAAAAGAGATTTAATTTGAAGGAGAAAACCTGTGACATTGTAGTCAAGGAGAAAGAAGGAAATGGAATCATGTAAGAACACTCTATGGAAAATATTTAAAACAACAGCACTTAAAATGGAGTTTTGGATGTCATAAATTATTATTTAAAATTATGAAAAATTAAAATTTTCCAAATTTGAAATATCAGCTACAAGTCATAAATCAATACAGTTTTCCAGCTGTAGTCAAAAAACTGACTAATGTAGTATGTACCAGCACTGGAGATGCTAAATGGTATAATGTATATAAAATTTGTGGGAAAAGAACAGAGATAAAATATGTAGTCACTGGTACTACCGAAACAGAATACAAACATCTTCATATGTTCAAAATCCCACTAAATTCATGAGTGTGCAGGAAGGTCTTGGACTTAGCCAAATAGTCTCTGAAACCTTTTTCCCTTTTCTTACAGAGAAGATCTTAATAATAAAGTTTTGAAATATTAATGTTTAAAGCAGAACTGGATGGGAAAGCTATTTCCTTTAAAAATGTATCTTTTTTAGTTTAAGTACACTTGAAGCGTTCTTAACGATTTCTACTGCTGCTCAATGCATGTGACAAACTTTATGGAGCCTTTATCTTTTTTATCCCCTATCCTCCTCAAACCTTCCAAATCATAACCAGTTTTTGTTGAACAGTTCTCTATAGTTTTGAGTTTTAGCTTAGTGCCTTCAGATAGGAAAACATTAAACAATCTCTCAGATAACCTAATTAAGCTTAAAGTGTATTTTATTGTTTAAATCCTCTATCTATATATTTCAGAAATAAGCTAGGACAAAAAAAACCCAAAAACGATGTGATAAGAAGAGGTAAAAATATTTTGTAGTTATTGCACTTGAAAAAATTTTGCCTCTTGAATTATGCACTTCATACATAAATGCAAGATCAAGCATAATAATATAATACGTACGACTATGAGAGCTTCAGAAAATTTACTCTCAAAATTTCAACTAAAACTTCAGTTTCATCTCAAGGAACTGATTTGTTCCAAAAGGATGAATTATTTTTCACAGACCCTATATTTAAAACCCAAAGATCCTAGTCATTAAGAAATAAAACCAGATTTTGGAATCTCCAGATCATCTTGTTTTTTTCATGAAAGAGAAACAAATTCCACAGACTCAGAAATCCACTGGGAGAGTAAAATTCAATAGAGTTTGCTTTCAAAAATCAGCAATAATTTCCCATGGACAGCTCCAACGTTCAATTATTGACAAGACCATTACTAGACAACTATTTGTATGTAACTGTAATGCAGTGTAGTTCATAAAATAAAGCTGTAAATAAGTGCACATAATCAATAGTATTAATATTGATCAATTTTACATTTAAAAAATTAATAAAACAAAGACACTTTTAGTAGCTTTTCTGTGTTTACTATCTGAGCTAGTCATAACAACAAAATGGAAGAGCTATTTTTTCCCTAGGAGGAAAAAATTCCAGTTTTTACAGATATCTATATATAAATATATACATATACTCATGTAATGGCTTATAGAAAACTTGGTGTGATCTCCTAATAAAATAACCATGCTTCTAGAGGGTTGGTTTCTATGTTTCTTTGTATGGCAGAGTTTTTATATAAGATAAACAATATACTGATGGATTTTTTTACTTTAAGAATCTTAAGACTATGGGGGCAAAAGGTATTTGCTAGACGACCTTTTTTTTTTTTTTAAGTGGATAGTCAAATTAATGTTTCAATGCTCTAAAATTGTCTAATTGTCTAATTGTCAAGATTTGTCTAATCAGTGTAGAAAAACTGCTGCAGGCTGGAATCAGCTCAGTCCAGTACAAGCTCAGGCAAATCCTGAGACCTTGTGGTGTCAGTCAGTGTAATGTCTCTGGCCTCCCACCAGTAACGATAAGGTGATATTTATCGGGCTGGAGCATGGTTCTCATCTTTATCTTCCGTAAAATACAAGCCTAACTTAATGGTTTATAAAAGGTCACTGATATGGAAAACATGAAGAATCTCACTAAAAAAGAAGATTCAGAGACTGAGCTTACCCTGCCCAGTTTTTTCACCTCTGCATCTCAGTATCTTCTTTATTTTTGAGCTCCATATCAAAATGTTTTTTTGTTCTTATGCTCTTAATAATTTTTATAAGCCTCATCTTTCTTGCTTCTTTTGCGCAGTGAACTCCTACATTTGTTTTAACTTTTAGTCTTTTTCCTAATGACATTTATGTGAGTATTTGGGGGACTGATTTTCACTTTCCTTACTTTCCTCATCAGCTCAGTCCCTCCCATTGCAGGCTCAAATTTCCACTGAAGTATTCCATCCAGCCACTCTCCCACTTGCCCTCCTCAACAGGAAACTGTCAGAAAATCAGATGAAAAACCACATGGATGGAGATAAAACAGAGAGAGCACCTAGCAATTGGTGTTATGAGCAAAAGAGAAAAATATTTTAGTTTACTGTCAATTAGCATAAGCAATTAGTGATTTGAATATTGAGAAACAAACAATAAGACACCTTTTTTTTGCCATTTTTCCAGGCTTAGCTTCACTCTCAGGTTCTGCTTCACTGGAAACAACTCTCACAGTCTCTGCAGCGCAGTGGGTTGGGGTCAGGACATAGTCATTTATTTTTTCATCTTCTTCCTTTTCATATTTTTCCTGTGCTCCAGTATTGGTTCTCCACAGGCTACAGCAATTTCAGAGGTGTACCAGCTCAAGCAAGGTCTTATCCATGGTTCACAGGCTCTTCAGAGGGGTGCTTGCTCTGCCTTGGAACGTCTTTTGCTTGATGAACTGACCACATCTAAATAGCATTGCTGCTTCATCTTCATTGCTAGTGTCAAACAACTTTTCTTGAATTTAGAAGTTAAAATATAAGATAAAAGAAGTTGAAAATAAAAAATCTGCAAGAAGGCAGCATTTCAGAAAAATAATCCAAATAATGGGAGTATTTGAAAGTGGTTTTGACTAAGTTTTTTTCTTTAGGTTTTAACTGTTTGAATAAGGAATAAGTGTATTCAAGAGCACTTTCATTCCATAGATCTGTTTATAAACATTACAATTAATTATCTCTGATGGGAGGAATATGAATGTAAGTTAGTCCTGCATTCTCAAAATTACCTCCTATATATTCAAAAATAGAGTTTACTTGTTTGAATAAGAGTGAAAAAAAAATGTATTCGTATTGTTTTCTTTCAGATTTCAAGGGACAACATAAAAATTTGCAAATTAAATATTTTCTCCCTGTCTCTTCATGAAGAAATGCTGAAAATCATCTGGCTGAAGTTCTTCAAGGTTCTAGCTATATACACATATTTAATCTTTATTGGTTTTCCGAAGGTGTTACATATGCATTAAAAGAAAGTAATCAAGACAAACTTTCATCACCTGCCCTCTGGAGATTTCCCTTGTGTATTATGAAAAGATGCATACAGTGATGTATTTGAGGAAAAAAGTTCAGTTTACTGCTTTCATTTTTTAGCACAAAATTTTTTTGTACTTTGCAAGGCTTTCAAAATGCACACCAAAATACGCTTGTCTTATTAGTTATACAGTGATTTGCAGTTGTAGTTGTGATTTTAGTGGCAGAAATCAATATCACTCTCACCAGCTGATATTAGAAATATTACATTAAATGATGAATATCTAAGGTTTTCAGAGAAGTTCTTTTTTTTTCACTCCCAATTAAAACATAAATCATTCATCTATACATTTTCACATACATTTCCAAAGCTGGCTTTGTGCTAAATGTTTTCCTAGCATCTTCTGTCATTCTTTATTACTTTGGATTTACATAATAGTCCTATATTTCAAAGATATTTGAAGGAAAATTCATCTGTGTCAAGAAAAGAACTTTCCATCAGGAATAAGAGGGTAGTTGAAATGAAGAAAAGTCAATCCGATGCTTTCAATTGAATTACTAATTGCATTCAGACCTGACTTGATTTTCCATAACACCAAGAGCTTGTGTTCAGCTGTTTCTGACCTGAATTTTGAGCTATTCAGGACAAAGAAATAAATAAACAAATAGTCCCATTGTAGCACTTCTTAAACTTTCACTAACTGACTTTAGATTGATTTTGGAACTTTATTTTTGGAGAAAGAATGCAAATTTTAGCAAGAGTGCAATGTTAAATATATACAAAAATACTTTGCCTAATGATATGTTTAAATATTTTTTTAATTTTACTGAGATGTATGTTGATACAGAATTTTTGAAGCTATTTATTAAAACTATTTATTCAACAAAAAGCATGAACAAAAAACACTTCTAAAGTGCCATGAAAGTAAGAAAAATACATTAGTTTTATGAAGGTATCTGTTTTTAAAATTCCTTTCTGTATTTATTTCTTCTGTGCTGAATATATATGCTAAACATTATTGGCAAATTGCAGTTTATGTTATTTCTGATCAGCTGAAGATTTTTCCTTTGAAATAAAATGGTGAAAAGAACATGTAATTTGCTCTTACCTCCTTTAAACTTTAATGTGAATATTTGATTCTGGATCATTGCTCTATGAATCCTATTGAAAGGAACATTTCTGTTTCAAGAAATCAAGGGCAATAATGTAAATGTCACCGAACATTTCCAAGTGTGCTTTAAATTGGTATTAACCTGAAGAATAATAAGACAAAATGTTGCGTAGGTAGGACTAATATGTATATGAAGATATTTCAAACTAATAGTTCTGGAGATAAGCTCTATATGCACAGGAAAATTTTTCATGGTTCCTACCTGTTCCTGTTGTTACAAAAGTGAGATGCCTAGAATGGTTGCTAAATACCTGATCACATAGAGAGAATGAACATTGCTAACACTGGTGCAACACAAATTGCAATAGATCTTCAATGAAACTTATTTCTGGTTGCTTGTTAGCTTTTGACTTAACAAAACATTCATGAAAGTGGTTTGGTCTAAGTCTGTTGTTGAAGTTATTATTATTATCTGTATTCATAACGTGATAGTTCCCTATAATGCTTGAAACTCACTGCATAAATACTTTGAAAAAAAATAAAATACTGTGCCTTTTTTCAAGTACATTGATACAGTATTTAATATGTATTTAGCTATTATAACAGTAAATAACAGTAATATTGCAAGATGCATTCAATAAAACTTCATATTATAATCTCAGGCATATTAGCATTCAGACATTAGCAATATCACATTAAAACAAAGGACAAAATTATTAAGGTAATAATGTATTTATTGTTCCAGTAATCTTTAAACGGCATTCAAAGTGATAAAAAAGATGCAAATCAGATCTGTGAGATATTGTTCTTGCCCCAGCAAGCATGTGCATGGGCACAGATGCGCAGATGTACAGATTCCATTAGTAGTTTTTAAGCAATATAACTTTTGTGCTGTCACCAAAGACATTCTTGAAACTTTTGTTGACTTGTTACCTTATTCTATCATCTTCTTTCCTTCATCTTCTAATGATTATTTTTTTTATTATTGTTCTGTATGTCAGATTTAATATTTTCTTTTCCCCTTTGATTCTCCTTTAAACATTCACCTAAGGGACTGGACTACAGCAAATACTGTGATTCTCCAAAGCTTAATACCATAGGCAATCAGTATAAAAGAATTTGTTAAATTAAATGTATCAGGAACATCTGGCAAATCTCAAAGTAACACTGTTTCATATTTATTAAATAGCATTATATGTTTTGATTTGATTTTTCACAGCACCTGTTCAATACTCGGTCTCAAATTTTTCCCTTGTTTCATCATGAAAATAAAAAAATAGAAAATATAAAATAAACCCAGAAGAAAAAAGTCTCTTAAAGCTCTTTTTAAAGAAAATTAATAATCTTTCTAATTCTATTCAATATTATACTATCTTATTCATGTAATTATATCAGCCATTACTATCACCATAACATATTTATTGTTTTTTAAGACTAAAGATATGAATAGAAATAATTAAATATTCCTTAGTAATGACGGTCTTCAGGTACTATTCTTACAACATGTACTGTATATTAAATTTGTATGCTTATTTTTATTCATGTAAAATTGAAACCAGGCTATGGAAATTTTACCAGTCAAAGACCTAGATAAAGGAAAAATACATAAATAAATAAATCACTTAATAAATCTGAGGCTGGCTGGGGCACAGATTCATATGGGTGATATTCAGCCTGAGAATTGAGCAAACACAGATGCCGATGGTTTCTACCTGCAGGAGAGCACAGGCTGACTCCATCTGCCCACACAAGAGCAGGTCCACCCAGGGAACCCTAAGGAATCAGTCACATGCACAAGAGTGGCACAGAGACATGGGGCATGTAATAAATAGTGTGATACTCCTTAAAGCAGCAGCCCAGAGGGGCTAAGGCCTTTCAATGACATTAGATGTCTTGGTGTGGATTTCCAGATAACATATATTAATGAAATCTTGATATTCAGTCTGGCCTTTCAAATGTAAACATGTGGTCAGGTTAAGTTTATCTAGGATTCTCCTATTTATGCACTAAATAAAAAGTGTAAAGGAGTTTAATGCCAGAAAACTAGATATTTCCAAGTTAAAACAAAACAAAGCAAACAACAACAAAAACAAGCTAACAAACAAACAAAAAAAACCCAAACAAAAAACCCCAAACAACAAAACCTTCAAATCTGAGAAAATGCTCAATGTGATTGATTGTAAGAAATACTTAAGTGAAATAATTTGTCTTCTAGAAAACTCTGTGTTTCCTTGGTTTCTACTTCACTGAATCATAGAATAACTTAGGTTGGAAGGGACCTCAAGAGACCCTCTGAACACTATTTTGCTGGAAAAAGAGCCAACGTGAGATCACCTATCTCCCTGTCCCGCTGCACTTTGAAAATCTATAGTGATATTGATGGAGACATTCATATCCCTTGGAAGGCTGTCCAAACAAGAATGACTGTCTTCTTACTGTAAGTAGTTTCTTTATTTTATGAAGCTGAAACCTCTCCAAATTAAACTTATACCCATCACCCACTGTCCTTTCTATGCATCTCCTTGTGAAATGAGAGCCTCCATCCTCTTTGAAGGAAATCTTCAAGTACTGGTTACCCTTAAAGTTTCTCTTCTGTAAGGTGAAATGATGTACTTCCTTCAGTCTTTCCCCACCAGAGTGTTCTCCAACCTTTTGTTAATCATCTTGGCCCTCCTTTGGACCTTCTGAAGTCTGTCTTCATCTTTCTTGAACTGGGGGGAAGAACTGGAGGCAGTAATTTAGGTGTGGCCTGACAAGCACCGAGTCTCTCCCTCTCTCCCAGTAATATCCTTGCAGATTTAGCCCATGATCTTATTTGCCTTTGTTGTTGCAGCATCACACTTGCTGACTCGTGGCCACCTGGTTCACCAAGACCCCAGGGCCCTCTCAGCAAGGCTGCTCCCCAGACACACAGATCCAGCCTGTAGTGCTGGGCTCTTTGGTTATGACATCCTAAATCCAGAACCTCGTCCTTAGTCAATCTATCACCCGTACCACCATCCAGCCATCCAATCTGTATCTTGCCAATTTGTTCAGGACAAACTGTAAGAAGGAGTGTTGAACCCTTTGCTGAAGTCCAGGTAAACAACATCCATTCTCTCCTGACAAAACAGGTTAATTAGGCATAATTTGCCTTTAGTAAAACAGTGCTGCCTTTTCCCTATCACCTGAATCATTTGATTTGGAATAGTTTTTTAGGAAGTCCCCTTACAATACTTTTGAGGGAAAACTAGTGGACCTGTAGTTTCCTAGGTCTTCTTTTGGGCCTTTATTAAAATAATATTTAAATAAGGTGACCTTTGTTCTTTTTCAGTCTTGAGCATGTCCCCTGACATCCAGGATGTTTCAAATATGATATGCAGTGACCTTGCAACAATATCATCCACTTCTCTTAAACCCTGGGGTGGATTCTGTTCAGGGACACAAATTTGTGTGGGTTGAGCTCTTGCAAGAGGCCACAGACCAGTCCTTCCTTGACTATTGGTGTGTTGACATGTGCATTGCCACAGATGCCTAATCACAAGTGTTGAATCAGTGCAATCAGTAATTCATAGAGTATGCGCATGCAGCTTCATGAGTATGAAGCAATAAATTAGAGCTGCATCAAAAGGTACTCCAATTGTTACATTACTACATTTTCCCAAATGTATTTTATCAAAAAAATTATAAATATATTTATACAACACGGTATCAAGTGGGAATAGATACAGAAATTAAATCAAGGGTTTGACTTCTTTTTATTTTGTTACCCTTGACACTTTTAAATGAGTGAATTTTTATGATTATTATTTTTTGGCACCTATATGAAGGAGAAAAATAACTAGAAAAACATTAGGTATTTTACTTATTTTGCTCATCTGAGTGTAGGTGAACAGAATAAAGTGATATAAGGAAGTAGATAATTACTGTGTCAGCCATATACTTTGCTAAATAAAATCTAAAGGGAAGTGTGTTAAAGTATTATATGTAAAATCTGAGCATTTATCAAAGTCTTGGAGCCTGAAATAACCATTTTGGGGCATATCTAATGTCTGAATGTGTAGCTCAGAAAGAGGAATAATTAAGGGAAGAAATTTGGTTTGTGCTCTGCATCTTTAATTAAATAGTCCAGAATTCTGAGTCTGGATAAATGATGCTTTACGCTGTTTTTCTCTGAAACAGCCCACAAAGATCTTTAATATGGACCACAAACTGCAGCAGTGTGAGGCATTCTGCAACACATAAGCTACCTAAATGTGTGAGACAAAGCCATAATCTTTCAAAACCTCATCTACCATAGTATAATTACATGATTACACCTCTGAACCTCTCATTTCATCTTACTTTAACCTGTTAATCAAAAATGTTTTATAATAGAGATGAGTGATAATACCCCCACATTTTGGAAGGTTACTCGAATTTTAATAATATTCAGGTTTTCAAGGCTCATAATATATTTTCAATTTACTATAGTTTGACCTTGACAATGGAAGTTTCTTTCTGTCAGATGAAAGTGTAAGGAACATACCTTGGTTTTCTACAGAATAAGTCATAAATAAGAACTTTTCCTCCCTTTTAAAAAAGTGACAAATAAAAGACAGAAGTTAATTTTAAGATTATTTTAAATATGTCTTAAAAAAATTTGAAAACTTTATCTGTGGCCAAAAAGATTAGGAGTTTTCCTGATAAAATTGCATTTGCAATACCATTATAAGTACCCCTTGAAAAGTATAATTATGTAACCACGATGAAGTAATATTAGCTGACTAATTCCGTGTCTGTGATGCACAAAAATGGATGAAATTAACCAAATTTGGATATCAAATTTAGGGAAAATATCACAATGCATTTTATGTTTCAGTTAAGATCAGGGCAGGTTACCTTTCATCTTCAAATAAATATAATGAGTAGGTAGGTAAGAAAGATATAGAAATACCAGTTTTGTTGGAAAGTATACCTCCAAAAGTGGGGAAAAAATGGTACTCATAGTAAGTGCAAGTTATGTTTTCCATAATCTCCAGTGCAGTAAAGCCAGTCAAAGGGGGGAGAAAATGCACAAAATATTTTCCTTCATAAAAGAAATGAGAAAATTTATATTATTTTATGTCTTTTTTTAAAGTTTTTGTATTATTCTGACTGCATAGAATTAAATGAAACATAACCCATTAGGTCAAAATTAACACAAAATGAAACAGCAACAAACATTAGAAAGGATATCTTACTAAATGTCTTTGATAGATCCATGGAAAAACTGTTAACTTGAATATACCTCTCTGTTTAATCCGGAAAAGAGGATTTTTTTTTTTCTCAAGACTAAAAGGAGTATCAAAGGAAATTGCAGAACCTCAGCATTTCTGAATTAGAGAAGATGAAGTAGAGAAGCTAATATGTATATAGATGTGAATTAATTATTAAGTCTATATGTGACAGAGAGAAAAGAGAATCAATGAGACGCTGTCACAGAAAAACAGTGTGGGTGGTTTTTTCTTTTCCAAATAGAAATGTGATTAACTCAGATGAGGAAAAAAATGTAAAAGGCAAGTATCCAGAGGCTATGTGCATAAGTGGATTTATTTTTTGTATCATTTCACTCAGTGTTTTTTTCATTTCAGTTTTTGCTATTTAAGTTGAAATGAAAAACTGTTCTTTTACTCTTTGAAGGCTTTTTGTCAGTCAGATACATATCCTTGAGTGAAAAGGCTTACACATGTTGAAGCCAGTTGGGCTTGTTAAGATAAAATAGAGAGTAGGAAGGGAATGAAGAAGGATTTTATTCTATTTCAGGATGACTGAATCATAAGATTTCATAGTGGGAGAGGCAAAGTATTTTCTGATGAAGAAAGGGTATTTGAGATGCACTTATAGTGAACTTAAAGTCAGTCTGCAAAGATGACAATCACCAACAGCAAAGGAGATTCAGACTGAGCTACATCTAAAATAACGAAATGCAAGAGAAAAGATTTCTTAGATCCTTCATCATCTTTTCTGGGAGATATTTTTTTTTTTTTAATGTTTATTTGCACATACAAACAGAAAGCTCATCAACTAATACTTAAGAAAGAATCATAACATTTTTTAAAAATGTTGGTCTTCTGTTTTTGCCTTTCTGTTCTCTCTGGCTTTTATCCTGTTGATGCATTGCACCAATGCTTCACTAGGACAACAGTGATCAGAGCTCTTATAGATTATGCATTGTTGACAGACACTTCTATAGCACTTTTGTTATAATAATGCACTATTATGATATTTTTTATATATCAGATGGAAAAAAAAATGTTGGAAATATATGTGTGTATATATATATATATATATATATATATATATATATAAAAGATCAGCAGATGAATGAAAATTTTGCAATCTGTTCTGTAAAAAACAGAAGTATTGATTTTACATGTGAGCTTCAACTTTTAAATAGCCCACATTTTCTGAGAGTTAAATTTATAATGATAACAGAAAAGGACATTAACTACTAAAAAATTATATTTTTTCTTGTGATTCTATTTTTATACAATGTATCAAAAGATTGTCATGTTTGTGTTTAAGCTAGGTGTTGTCTTCTGTATCATCTGGCTACACATTCAGACATTAGATATGCCCCAAAATGGTTATTTCAGGCTCCAAGACTTTGATAAATGCTCAGATTTTACATTTAATACTATAATACACTTCCATTTAGATTTTATTTAGAAAAGTATATGGCTGACACAGTAATTATCTACTTCCTTATATCATTTTATTCTGTTCACCTACACTCAGATGAGCAAAATAAGAGTTACAAGCTGTAAAGTATCTTTTCCATTTTTTGATCTTTAAAGGACATGAGCTAGCCTTTGAAGCAGGCATTTAGAGAAATTTCTCATATGGTCCCAAAAGCCACTTTGGTGATATTATTTAGAATTAACTGACAGATCTGGCAGGTAGGAACATCTGTCTCCTGTGCCTCTTTATATTTTAAGATATGTTAACTAGCAACAGATTTTGGCTATTGCATTGGGTTTGCATGGCCTACAGAAGGTGCTAGAAGTTTCCTCCACGTCCAGCAGAGCCAATGCTTGCCAGCTCCAAGGTGGATGTGCTGCTGGACAAAGCTGGAGCCAATCAGAAATGATGGCAACACCTCTATGATAAACATATTTAAGAAGGAGAGAAAGAAATTATTGTGCATAAGTAATTGATCTCAGAGAAAAGTGGAGTGAGAATATGTGAAAAAAACAGACACCAGGGTCAGTGAAGTGGGGGAAAGAGGTGCTCCAGGTACCAGAGCTGAGATTCCCCTGCAGCCTGTGGTGCAGACCATGGTGAAGCAGCTGTGCCCCTGCAGCCCATGGAGGACCACAGGGATGCAGAGATCCGCCCATAAGCTAAGGCAGAAACCCACAGCAGAGCAGGTGGATGCCTGAGAGGAGGCTGTGAAACCATGGGAGGCACATGTTGGAGCAGATTTCTGACAAGGATCTGGAGACTTGTAGTGAGAGTAGCCCCCCCGGAGTGGTTTTGTTGTCAGAATTTGTAACCCTATAGGGAGTCCATGCTGTAGCAGGGGAACACTCTTCTCCCTGAGCAGCACAGAAACCATGTGTGATGGACCAGGTGTAACTCCTGTTGCCTGTCTCCCTGCACCTCTGAGGAAAGAAGACAGAGCTAAGAAGGAGGTGTGGTGGTGTATCCTCCCCTGACCACCTTTTTCAGGCCTTTCACACTATGACCTGAGAACTGCTCATTAGGCTTTGGCACTTGATGAACAGTACCTGGGCTGAGCTCCTCCTGAGCTTATGGAAACTCCAGCTGTTCCCAGGAGCTGGTGCTGTCTAATGAGCTCCAGGTTTTCTTTTTTATGAACAGACTTGGAACCTTGTTTTTTGTTTTGTTTGGTTTTTTTTTGTTTTGTTTTGTTGGGTTTTTTTTTGCCTGAATGGAATAACATTCTTGCTCTCACACTTTTAAAGAAAATTTTTGATCCAAAATGTGGCCAGGAAGAAACATGGTTATGATCAAAATCCTGTTGCAGTCTATAAACAGCAGTCCCAAATGAAAACCTTTGAGCTCTTCTGGACCACAGCAGTCAGCATTGTCACTTTTATATTAAATCTGTTTTTACTGATCCCTTTCCTGGTGATCTCAAAACACTCATTTGTAACAGAAGGGAGGGGTTGAGTTAAGCTGTTTTAATATCTGTTTTTACTTCTCAATATCCTGCTCTGATTTTATTAGCAATAAATTCAGTTAAAATCCCAAATTCGAGCCTGTTTTGTCTATGACGGTATTTGGTAAGTGATATGTCTTTTAGACGTTTGTGGCAGTGGCCTCAGGGGGGCCAAAGAGTTAACATTGTCGCACCCCAAACCCCTTGTGAAGGGCGGCCCAGGAGTTCTGATTGGGTTTGAGTCCCTGGCGGGGGGTTTCTCCCTTGCTGTGCTTCTACTGGTCCCTGACCCTGAACTCCACCCTCAAAGGTGGGGACCCTTGAGAGTTCTGTCCCTCAAAAACCCCTGCTGTGCCTCTGCTCAGGGCTCTTTGTTCTGGATGTGACTTTGTTCCCATGCTGAATAAATGGTTTCATGAGCAAAGGCCTGTCTCATTGGTGCTCCATGCTGGTCCCCAGAATCCTGCTGCTTCCCTGGACGAGATCCTAAGGTTGCTGACTGCAACAGACGTTATCTTAACCCATGAACCCCTCCTTCTATTTTCTCTTCCCTGTCTCGTTGTGAAGTGGGACAGTGACTTTGGTGGGTGCCTGGCATCCAGACAGGGTGAGCCCACTGTAAGTGTGAATGTTGTGAAGCTGTATATTACAGCATTCAGTCTTGCAAGACTAAGTTCATCCATATTAGAAGTAATATTTGAAAGTCCCTGAGATTCAGATGAGAATTGCACCTTTTCCATAAGGCAGTCAACTTTATAATGAGAAGCAAAAAGTCAGCTACCTAAGAGAATTTACAGTGCAATCACTCACACATAAGAAATTGAAGGTTATTGTTACAATGATTTTTCTTTATGTCATACAGAAATTAATCTTAATTAGAGAGAGTCAAGGACTTCATTGCTATTCCTATACCAAATACTAAGTCAGTGGATATTTTAATACTACAATCACTGTGTAAAACAGGAGATTGCAGATGAGCACTGGTCACCATTGCAAAGACATGAAATAATATGTCAGTTAAATAATTACATTTAACAAAGTTTTTTACTGAAGATGATTTTAATGAAGATTCTCATGTAGCTGCTTGACACAATCCATCCTATCCTCTTATCAAATTCTATTCCTAACTACTTTCTATTCTTCTTTGTTGGGGGCACAGTAAGTGGTTCACTGTTAAACTTCAGGATTAACAGGAAGGAGTTAGAGGCCAGCATCTGGAAAGATATAACTTCTAAGCTGGAGACCAGATGAAACACCCAAGCTCTGGGCTTGGAAATTGGATGGTCTGAAAGTCAGTGTCTGAAGGATCAGTAAATGTGGCTGGACATATGGCTTGGTGGTGGTATGCATGCATTCCTATATGCAAATTTTCCTCGTGGTAGCCCTAAGGAAGAATAGAGTTAGCTCAATTTCCATTGTTCATATTTATTTGCATGTTGTTTGTGTTTGTGGGTGTGCCTGTAAAAGTTCTGTCCACCTATTTTTGTGTACTTCTGGGTCCATATAGTGTGTATTTGTTGTGGCAAGCTTTTTGTGAATGCACACTCAACCTCACTGCTGGCAGGACATATCTCTGACAGCCACAGCAGACTCTCCTCCAGCCAGCCACGGAGGGTGGTATCTCCTGAGTATTCAAGTCAAGCCTTGGGTTTCTTTTCTTTTTTTTTTTTTATAAATACCAACTTTTTTACATACCCCTACAAAACCCACAACCCACAAACCAACAGAAGTATGTATCTCTAGTAATAGAAGTTTACATAATGGATATAGACATAAGGTAGATTTGGAGCAAAAGCAAGCCAGAGAATACATTCCAACACTAAACACTTATTTTTCATATTGTTTAACTCTTTTTCATGTTGTTAACTCTTAAATAATTTCCTGATTTTGATTTTGATTATTCCACTTATCCATCTTCATGCAAGTCTGACAAAAAGAACACTGGCTTTAAGTATCATGGATTGCAAACATTCAACATTTTATCTTATGTCTGGGGATTAGCAGATCATCTTTAATTTAGTAGTACAGACATAGCCTTAAAGGCCTAATTTTTAGGTGGCTAAAATTAAATGGGGTGAGGTAGAAGATATATAAAATTGTTATTTGGTAATATCTGATTATCCTTTTTGAGGTCTTTGTTTTACTTCATATTGTGGCCCTAAGAAAAAAAAAATAAAACAAGACCTGCTAAGCAAATAAATCTAGGCATTCTCCTGGAAGATCACGGGGAACCTATTAACTTCATACACTTTATATTTTTTTCATGAATTAAAATTTGTTTTGTCAGAGTTTCTAAATTAGAAAAAATCTCTACAAACCATTCATAAATATTATTTCTGAGTGTGTGTGTTTAGGTGAACTGGATGGGGATGGAGGAAAGAAAATGCACACAAAGGTAACATTTCAGAGGAAAATACTAAAATTTTAAAAGTGAAAATGGAGACGGAAGGATTCACCTTTCTTAGATAAAAAGAGGGAATGAATACCAGTTAGAAAGAAAAACAAAAGGTATATGTGTGTCCATATGATTGAAAATCAGAGAGAAATTATGTTTAGAAAGATAAAGTTTGAACATTAATATATTAAAATATTGTAACCATTAGTTTCAGTGATAGCCTGGAATTAAGCTAGATAAAAATTGTGATTCTTCATGAAGTCAAAGGATTGATACACAGTTAAGATTAGAGGAAATGATATAATGAAATCAACACTAAGTGGAATTGCTAGTAGATGATAAGCTTATTCAAATTTTTCATTAACTTGAACCTAAATATTTCAAATGTCATACAGGTCAGTGACTTCAATAATAAAACAAGCAAAAATGCAGCTGTATCAAATACTTACTGTAAAAATTATATGTTAAATCCTTAGATTGAATGGTCCTGCACAGATAATTTAAATTCTGAGAATTCCTCTGACTTACATCAGTGGAAGTTTGGGTCACACTGCATACTTTTTTTACTTCGAGATATATTTTATGTCATCTAGCAGCAGCTAAAACATGTATACCTTAAAAGGCGTATAAAAGAATGCTTTACTGTACATCTGTAATGTTTTCACTAGAGGGTTTAAACTGGAATATCTGGATAAAATGTTTAAAACCATATACCACTCTTTGAACAAAAAGATGCGAAAGACCTTTGGCATTCTTTGAATTTGGGAGAAAAATTAAATTCAGTGACTGTTGCATGCTATTCAGGAACTGTCCATTACTAAATAATAGTTAGACAATACAAAAAACTTGGAAAGTTTAATGGTTAAATGAAGTTATTCATATGTGAATAGCACATTATCATCAACAGAATAACAGAAATAAATATCATTTATCATTGTCAGTCACTGGCAACTCATGCTCAGTGTAAAAGACTGTTGATTACTGAATAATTTTGAATAATTTTCGAATAAAACTTTACCGGCTTAGTTTATTCTCCCATTGCAGCAATAATAATAAGTTGATGCCTCATTTTCTTGCTCCTTTTGCATATATTTTATATCATCCATCATTATTTTTAATTGCAAAGGCAAAACTAGCAATGAAAATTGTGCAGGAAATCAGTAGAACTTTGAGTCTGAGTTCTCCTTAGCATTAAATTACTTCAGTGTGGTAAAATAGGCCTTCAGCTTCCTAGGAAACAAATTTATTTTCATGATAGTTAGCATCTTCCTGATAATACTTAAGAAAAACATTCTTCCTAATATAGGAGAATATAACTTTTTTTTCTTACTGTGCATAAAGGCAAGTGTTCTTTAATACTTCTTACCTTTGGAATTTAAACTTATATGTGATAATAGCAGAGCATTATATTAACTGAGCTGCTGCTCAGACTGCCATTATTAATTCTAAATTTTAAAATTTACAGGTCACCTGCGCCACCTTCAACCTTAAACACTGAAGATCCAGTAGTGAAGGATTCTTCAATAGAGTATATATATATAACTTTAGAATTTTTGACTCAGGAAAAAAAATGCCAGTCAGATATAGGAAACTACTAATAATGAGAAACTATGTGTCCAATTTCAGTACCTTATTTAGGTGGTTCCTTCTTTATATTTCTGGAGTTTCACTAAATTGGAGAATATGTCAATCAAGTCCTAAAATATGTACTGAAATGCTTAAGCAAATATGAGAGATCTACTCCAGTGCACATCTGCTTTTATCTATTAAGTCTGAAAGGTCAATGCCTGAGTAGGATGGAGGAGCACTCTACTCTTGCTGCAGTAGAGCTGCCATGGTTTACAACCCCTTTACATGAGTCCTGTAGATTTGCTGTGACTAAGTCTTTAGAACTGGGTTGTTGATATGAGCAGTTGTAGCAAGCTGAGAGGCAAGTATGGATTGAAGTGGAGGATTGGTATCCTGACATAGTTAGGCACTACAGCCTAGAGTTATGCAAGATTTAATCTGTTGAGTTTAATAAGCAAGGCTGAAGGAGTTACTTGTTAGAAAAGAGACAGTGAAGACATTTTAGCTCCTTCTTTCAGTCCAGGAAAAGCTAACCATGCAGTTGAATGATCATTAAGACCTCATCAATACAGAAATAAAAATGGCCAAAAAAGGTTATATGCAATAAGGGAAGCATAAGGACCACAGAAAATCCAAATTTGTCAAGTCTGTTTTGTAATCCCAGAGATAATTCATCTAGACATTTTAATCTGCATCCTGAATGAGACTTTTAAAGACTAATCACTAGACAGTTATTTTGTGTTGTTTTCTGATTGCAAGCAGAGCAATTGGTAATGAATTATCAGGGTAATCCTGATTGTGAAGGAAAAGGGAGCATATTTATTATTCTACTTGTTCAAATAGCTCCAAAGAATATGCACAACTAATATAAAAATCTGTCCCAATAGCTGCCCTTATTTGTCTGAGAAACAGTCCAGGAAATAGAACATGTGGAAGTTTGCTTTGAATTGTCCTGAGTTTGCCCTATGCCTGACCCATATTCCTTAGGATTGTGAACTTCATCAGTGTATGATTATGGTCAGCCCAGGCTGTCTTCACTCCTGTCATCACCAATTAGCTCAGTTGCATTGGGGATCACCAGGTACAGTATCACATCCCTGCCTGTAGGGCTGCCTGTTACCTCGTGTAAGAAAATACCCTCCATGCATTCCAAGATTAGTTATGGTACATTTTTAGCAGGTACCAGGCTCACTGAAGTTCCCCAGCAGGACAAGCATCTGCAAGAATGTTACCTCCTGGAGCTGGAGTAAGGAGGCTTCAGCAACAGGCAGCTTGTAGTGAACAACAATCACAAGGCTCCCTTTGTTGCCTCAGTCTCTGATTCTTACCCACAAGCTTTCAACCTGTTTATGGCTGTTTCTCAGAGAGCTCTTTTTACTACCTGTGTCCTGATGTAGAGAATATGTCTCTGCCCTTCCTTACTTGCCTGTGCCTTCTGAGCAGCCTGTAGTCATAGATAATCTCACACCAGTCATTGGATTCATCATACCACGAATGGTGTTTCCATCACTTCCCTGGAGAGCCTCATCCAGTGCTTGACCCCATTTTAGTGAAGACATTTTTCCTTATATTCAAGCTAAGCCTCCCCTGACACAACTTGAGGCCCTTTCCTCTCATCCTATTGCTTGTCACTTGGGAAAGAGACAAATACTCCCCACAGCCTCAGGTAGGTGTTTCAGAGCAATAAGAGCTTCCCTGATCCTCCTTTCCTCCAGGCTAAAGAATCCCAGTTTCCTCAGCTTCTCCTCACAGGATTTGTTCTCTAGATGTTGGAGGCTAATTTTCCCACAAACAGGACAGGACCGCTGGATGACAGCACCAGTCTCAGCTACAGATACAGGAGATGGCACAAGGTCACTTCTGTCACTCACTTCTGTCACAAGCAGCCAAAGATTTCTTTGTTACAGAACATTTTATAAGTGTTCCAGCCAATATCATATTGCTAAAGCTTGCAGACAATTGTTCTATCCAATCACTAGAAACACACGTACACCTTCTTCAAACAGTGCTTGCCTGTTTGCTTTCTATTAACAATACACAATACTCTGCTATTAAGCTTAAAACCTTCTACTATCTTGGTAAGCATATTTTTCTGCAGTCTTAAGGTCTATCTTGGCCATGCCTGAAAACCCAACTATTGTTTCATGTCCTTGCATATTGTATTATTGTATCTTCTTTACCTTCAGGCATTGCAGCTGCAGCTAGCTCTAAGTTCTCTGCTTTTTCTTTTCTGAGGCATATTTTCACAGCTTCTGAAAGTCTTCTTACCTTTGCTGTTTCCCACATAGATCTTTTACAAGCTTCATTGTTGTTTTTTTGGAAATCACCTGTTTTGGCTTAGGACCTGATCATATAATTTCAATAAGTAACAGAGAAGACTGCAACAGCATAAAACCGTCAGACAAGAGTAAGCAAGGAAAACTCACACCTTAGTTACAACCTTCTGGTAGATGAGTTCTCAGGCCTGATCACCTGGACACTAAGGATAAGACTTAAGATAGCTGTCAGTACTAAATGTTCAAATCAATGGAAATGAATAATCACAAATTATATATAGTTTATAATGTAATTGTTAAAAAATGAGAGTTTTGCATAAGCAGCAATGACCACAAATAACTTGTAAGAACTCACCATTTGCAAGAAATATTTTGCTAATGAATGTACTTATCAAACTTTAGTTTTACAGTTGCAGACTGATCAAATATGTCAGTCTTCTAAACACTCCAACTAGCAACCTGCAACTCAATGCAAATACCTGATAAAAGTATACATATATATTCATTTGCCACAAAGGAGAGGAAGATAAATGTCTCAGGTTTTCAGACATTCACTTGAGCATAGGAGACTCTATCCTGTGTTTCAGTGTCCTTAGCTTTTCCCCTTAATTACCATCCAGTAATACTATTTGTTTAATGTCTAAATTTTTGGACAAATGAAGAAGAGATAAACCCCATCTGAAGTCAGGTTTCTGGAAAAAGACAAGGGCGGTGATCAAAAGAAATAATTATTGGAGAGAAATAGAGTTAGAAAATAAATAAGGAATACATAGAGAAGGCTGAACAGAAAGAAGGAAAAAAAAAAAAGAAAAAAAAAAAAAGATTAGTCAAGAGACCATCTGTTAATGACCCAGCCAAAATGGAACAATCTTAGGAAAGGGAAAACAGAATGCAACCAAAAGAAATAATATAAACTATGTTACTATTGCAGTCCACTATATACAAAGTTTACTACCAATATTTTGCAGGAAATTGATTGTAAATTGATGGCATATCTTTTTTTTCCTTTAGATATTGCAATTTGTAAATCAAGTGCCTTTAATATCCTTTAATCATACTTTCTTGTAAATTCAATATTTGTAGGAAAACAGCCTTGGAGAAGCTGTATCTTAGGAAGTAAAACAAGTGTTTTTTTCCCAAGTTACTGGTTTAAGAGAGAGGCTGCATTTTTCAAGGCCTGTTTACAGATGTGTCCTGCACCAGTACAGATGTATTAAGAAATCATTATTTTGTTTTTAAATAAACAAGAAGGTAAAAAAAACAACAAAACACAACTTTAAGTCTATGATGACCTCTTGATATCATATAAATAAGGAAAAAATGAAAAAACTAATAAAAAAATCTAATAATGACAATTATATTTGAAAAATTGTATCTTCTTGCTCTATAGTATTAGTATTTCTGATTACTATATTAAATACATTTTTCCATTAAAAACAATAAGGCCTGTATGAAACAGCTTCATAAATATGTTTTGAACAGAGTAAGCAATTAGTCTTTAGTTCAAAAAGAGAAAATTGATCAAAAGCTTTTTGTTTCTTTGTATACTGGATTTATCCTTATCTACAATTAGAATATGAACAGATAGACCATATGAGAGATGGCATATGAAAGACATAAGCCACTTCTGTAGTAGGTTATTATCAGAGAATTAGGATTTACAGAACCAATATTTTCTAGTTGCTTAAAGTTATTTTTTAGTTTTGTGCATCTTTATTACTATGACAAACAGGCTTGAACACTACATGATAAGACTTTAAATAGACTTCTTTTTTTTTCCCTTTAACACCAAATATTTTTAATTCTGTTTTTTAGGATTTTTTTTGGCAACAATGAACAATGACCAACAGTTGATATTCACTCCTTATAAGGCAGTGTGCAGAATAATATACAAGGAATTGTCTCTCATAAAATGTATCACTGGCCCTACCTTCATGCTTTTAAATATAGATAAATTTATTTCCTAATAAGCTGCATTCTGAACACCGCCTGGAATGATATATGCCACATTTGTTATGAAGATCAAATTGGTAATCCTAAAATTTCTTAAATCCTATCTAAATAACTTTCCAGGAATTTTAGACCTGTGTTCATATCACCATCTTTGACCATCTCCTATTTAGAATACATATCAATGTCTATATAAATGAGCTATTCTAATGGTACTGAGGGCACATAGCTTTTGCCTTTGTTTCTTTTTCTTTAAATTATTAAAGAAAATCATTTATATACAGTATATAGTGCCTAAGTTTTACTAGAAAATGGAAGAATTAGCCTGTCTGAGTATTGAGAAAGCTACCACTAAAAAAATACAAACTTTAAATTACAGATGAGAGAATCATTACTACTACTCTGAGTATATTGAATATTTTTTTTAAAGAAAATAAATAACACTAACAATAGAGATAAAAATGTGACAGTGAATAAGAGCATGAGAAGATAGTGTAAGTTTTACACTGGGATTTATGATATTTGCCATATATTAACTAAACTAAAATTCAATGTATGTTTTACCATCTATTTTCAAATTATTTTACTAATAGATATCTATTAGCCATCATATACAATATATGGGCATAATCTACATAGACATACTAACATTGTATAAGAAACTTCAAAAATCTCAACTGAAACATGATAGACTTTAACATTACCTTCTGTTGAAAAGGGAGGGCTCAGATGTACAAAATTAAGTCAGTGGGGTCTCTCCCATGAATTTCAGCTGGCAAAGTTCAAAGTAGGCACATGAATCACCCAGACCACCAGGTGACCACTAAGACAGCAACATCAGAAACATCAAGACATTGCAAGTAATAAAAAGGAGGTACAAGCTGACCAGAGCTGAGGAACAAGTAGCAAAGTAAAATTCAGTTCTGCATTCATAGGAAATACTTTTCTTTGAATTCTGATGATTACCTGTTCTCTTCGTGCTTCCCGGAGGAAACTTCGTTCTTGGTATAAAATCCCTGTTGTTTCTACTGTTCTGTAAACATTTCATTCTGAAATGCTCTTTGAAAACATAGGCCAAGTTTTTCCTGAGGCCTCCCTCTCCCATGATGGTTCAGACAGTATGCACCAAAAAAGACAAGCCCCTGCCTTTACAGTAGCCTTCTCTGCTGCATAAACCTATCCATTAAAATAAAGATACACTAAGAAACAAGAAGTCATTACAAATTTATCAAATCTATTACTTTTTAAATTCCAAATCTATTTTGTTAGAGAAGACATTATATTAGATTTTATTTACAAATATTTAGTTCCTAGATTTCAAAACACACTTATAGATGGCATCCATGATGTTCTACTGAAATAGAGTTATATGCTTACATAATTCTTTAAAGTTCCTGGAGAGTCCTCGTAAAATAATGTGTCTTAAAATGATTAACTACTTTATCTGCATTGAAATACCTTTACGCTGTCAAAAGCTAGGAAAAAATTTGCTTTGCATTCCTAATCAACTTTATGGTTTCCCATACTTGTATTACTTGACCTTTGCAACTAAGGCTATTGTAAAACAGAAGATATATGTTCTTTAATAACAAAACTGTTGCTTTTTACTTATTTTTGAGATGCATAATTCAGAAGCTATTTAAAGATGCAAATTATTGTTGAAAAACATCATGGGGCCATAAAGATTTATAAGCTGTTAAATGATCTTCAGGGCAGAAGCAAATAACATGTAACACCTGGCACAGACAGTATGTTTAACCATAATACAAATCCTTTATGGTACATTAGCACCTTCAGAAATGAATAATGTCCCAAAATCAATTTCACAAAAAGTTACAGATGAGGGTCAGCACGTAATGTAATTGTGCTGAACAAAATCAGCAAATAGAATTTATCTAACTCTTCTGTGCAAGCTCTCTTACCATTAATATTCCCTAACAAACAGAATTTAAGGTGTGTTTGTGATGGATGATATTTATTTCTTCGAGGATCTGAACTATTTTGCTATTTATCAGAATTAGAGTTATTATGCATCCTATTCCTCATTATGTGCCTAATTAATTTGCTGTATTAAAAATTCATCTTACTTTGTTCAGATCAGGCAAACCAAAACCTTTTAATTTTATTGTGCTCAAAAGATTAATTTTCTTTGCTACCATAAGGACTAATAATTTATACATATTACCTGAATCAATCAGAAAATCAGTTCCCACCCCCCTCCAGATTTATTGCAAAGCTAAAGGCTTGACTAAGCATTTATTTTCCTGAAAATCTAAAATATTTAATTGGCAGGAGTGGTGCTATATTGAACTAAGTATTGTGAAATTTTGCAATATACATAGGGGTATATAACAGCTTTACAATGGAAGTAAGACAGCAAATGGCCACGCTGAACGTCATAATTTAGTGAAACTCACTAAAAATCTTGGACTAGGCTTTTTTACTTTAAAAGATAGCTAAGGGATAGTGAAAACTGATCATATCTTTCAGATTTTTAATAATTAATTCAATTTTTTTTCAGTCTTCAGCAAGAAAATAGAGCAATTTAAATTCCTATGACAATACAGTGGAGTCAAGAATTTTGAAAATGAACAAGTAAATAAATTGTTAGATGAACAGTATGTATATTCTCAAAATTCAAAAGATTAAATTATATGACAAAAGTTGGTATTTGATAGACAAATATTCAGTTCCACTAAGTTCTTGAAATAGTTACATTATAGATGTATCTGTATATATCAGAAATAGAAATATACTGATATATGTAATTTTGTGTTCAACTGAGGATTTTTTAATCTATTAGAAAATACTATAATTTTACAGGTTTTTTTATGTTTGAATTTTTTGTTATTTATATGATTTTATGAAGACTTTTGTCTCTGACTTCCTTAAATAATTCAAATGCAAATATAGGTAGTTGTGTTAGATCTATATTGTACCCTTTGTAATATTCCCAAATCTAATAAGAGGCAAAAAATTGCAATTGTATCAATTATTTTCCTCCTTTTATTCCACTATACGATGTAGTCTATTTCACATAAAAAATCTATTTATGAACAAAAACCATACAACTTTCTACAGACTGTGGGCATATATTAAATCAATGTTCACACTATCTACTAAGAAATATGATGGCTCAGGTGTTCCATTTATCATTGACTCAAAATGAGATTTATCTTGGCAAACATTAACTGTCTTTAAATTTGATATATAGTCTAAGACAAACTATGTTGATTAATTCCATTTCAGAGTCAATGAAAAGGGACTGAAGATACATGACCATAAGATATATGGAAAGAATAGATATTTTCAGGTGTACTTTTTGAGTAGATCACTTAATTTATAGGAGGATGATGAGAAGGAAAACTAAACCTATCCTTCAAAAGTGTCATTATCCTAAAAGCTCATCTGCACTATAACATAGGTTAAAAAAGAAAGGATCCATGGCACTAATGAAGTCTTAGAAATTCATGAGGTTCTCAAGAAATATCTGGTGAAAGACCAGGGAAGATAGTATTCATGCAGGTCCTGGAAGTTCCCATTGTCCTGACTCTTCTGCAGTGTAAAGTGTCACTTCAAGATTTGTCTATGACCTTGTAGATTTTAACTTTAAGAAAGCAGCTATTGTATTGCCAATACGTATTGAAAGTCATAATAAAAATTGTTTTTCTGTGAATTAACATTCAGTTCAGCAGTAGATTTTTAGTAGTTCCATGGTAGTAGCCAATCCATAATCATGGAACTTAACCTGAATGTTTGTCAACTTCATAACCATGACTGAATAATAAATGCGAACTTCTTGCAAGAAGTTGAAGTACTTCATTCTAAAGCTTTCTGAGTCTTGTTTGAATTATTTTTCATTTTTTAAATCTTCTTCAGATTTGCCACCCATAGAAGAAAGGGAAAAATAAGAAATAAATATTTCTTTTGATACCGGAATTTACTCCATTTTCAATGATCTCAAAAAAACCTTTTTAATATTGCTGTTTGAATTTTAGGGAAATACATGTTCCATTAAAACATGCGTTCCACTTTTTATCCAACTATTTTTACTAATATTTGACTTTTTATCTATAAAGGCAATCTTATTTTTATGTAAATTTAAAAAAAAATAAAAATCTGCTTAATAATGGCTTTATCAAGCAGTATTATTATACAAGGGTCAAAGAAAATGCTGGTAAAACCAACACTTTGAATCTGTGAAACTGTGACTCTTCAGAAAAATTAAATGCTGATTCAAGAAGAATGAGTCCCAGTCCATAATAAATACAAGGGCTGTTTCATGTAATATTGGTACTCAAAATGGTGTTGATAAGAAAACTCAGGGTCTGCATTCAGATATTTTGGATGAGTATTCTTACATTTAGGTAACTTAGCCTTAAACTACTCTATCCAAAGAGACTCCAAACTGATCCTCTTAAACAACAGGCTTCAATAGGCAATAAGGTCCTGAAGAGCATTAAAAATTATTCATAAGAATAGGAGATTCACAAGCTTGTGCCTCGCAGGCTGCATCTATCCCAGTAAACCAAAAACTCAAGTCATGGCCTTGAACACTGGCACACTTCTCTCTGACTGCCTGCATGCTTTTCAGCGTGTCCCATGCCAGCTATCATGCTCCCAGAAGAGTTCAGATGTGGGCTGGGGAGTAACAAACCTGCTGCAAATTACATGGTCAAGGCCACCCTGCTCTGAGATGGAAGTAAATCAATCCCCACAAACGTGAATCAGCATTTCACACATCTGTGGGGACAGAGGGAAAACATCCTGGCCTCTTTCACGGCATACAAACATAGTTTAATGGAAAAAGACAAAAGTTTTGCATCCTGTGCTAGCGATAGGCATAAACATTTGCTGTTTTGTAAAACCACATCTTTAAATGTGTGAAAAATTTAAGGTCAAATGCTAATTGATTACACAATTAAACATCCTCATAATTAAGCAGCACTGAACATGTTTAAGAATCTAATTCTAATTAAGGTTCTGTAATTTCCATATGTAATTAGCTACAGTAAACTTTCTAGACTTTTTTATTTTATTTAATAGCCACTTTCAACTTATTTTGCACTTGCAATATTTGAAATACTAGACATTACACTTTTGTGGAATTTCTGTATCACTTAGTAGACATTTCCCCATTAACACAGTAGATGCTAAGAATAAGATTTTGCAACACTTGCATAAAACCATCGGTCATATGACAGAATTTGGAAACCAGGCACAGATAGGTAGCAGCAAAAGTTTTTTAATTTGTGGTACCACACTACCTTATCAATCCTGTATGCTGTTATGGAGTGGGTGTCTACAGGGCCCATTTCTATTACACATGTTAACTATGTTACTGTAATAAAATGTGCATAAACCTATCTCTGGATTTGAAAAGTTTATTATGCAGATATCTAAGAATCACTGCTAAAGAAGTCCTTGTAAAACACGAATTTGTAAACTTATCACAAAACACAACTTTGCAGGTCCTTATATAAATCACCATGGAAAATCAGTTCTCAGTTCAATCAGGGATGATTTTTCAGCATGTGTTTGATTTCACCACAGTGTTTAATTCCCACACAAACCAAACATACCTACCTCCATAAATCCTTTATGATCTTGTCTAATGCTGCATATGCCTCATGCATCCCTCTGCTCTGTTCCATAAACAATTCATGGAAACATTCATAGAAACATCATGAGCTATGATATTTTAATGCACAAAACATGTTTGAATTGTTTGGTTGTCTTAATGGTACTAATATATTTAAATTGTACCAATGGATTTTAATAACCTAGTAGTGATGTCACATATAGAAAGACTACAAGGCAGTGATATACAATTAAAAGGGTCTGTGATTTTTGTGTTTACTCTTTATAGAAGCTGTTAAGTATTATATATGGAAGGTGCACTCTTTGGATATGCATTTTAAAGCAAAATTCTTTTGTTTTTTGTTCAAGTTCATTTAATCTATTTTTCCAGCATATTTGGCACATTCTGAAATGTCTTCTACTGTAAAATTTTGTCATATGCACGTATGATTGGCAATGAGTAAACAGATATCACAAATATATATTTATATATACTTAGTAAGACTAATAATGATCTCTGATTGATACAAAACTGTAAAAACCACAGAAATTTTAGATACATTATGTTTGTATCATGTACATACATGTTTTAGATACATTTTAGTTAGTGGAACTTTAGACTAAATTTAGATTTTCTATTGAACATAGGTGCATATATTCAAAATCATAAACCTGGTAGTCCTCTGTCACCTGCTACTTGACAGTGAAGCACAAAAATATAGTTGAATTGAGAGACATTTTAACTAGAAGTTTCCTTAGTTTCTTTGAGATGCATTTCTGCATGTAGCAGAGTTTTGCTGAACTGGTTAGAGCTCAGCAGTCCCATGAGTAACCTGTTGTGGCTGAAGTATACAAAATTTATATTAGTATGAGCTACTTTTGTAAACAGCTTTGGTAAGTATATGTATGTGTGTGTAAATATATACTAAGATGAGTTGATCTACTCTAATTATTAAAAAAAAACCCACACAAGTTCGAAATTCAGAAAAAGGTGCAAACAGTGGTTTTTGTTGGTTTGTTTTTTTTTTTTACCTGAAGAGGTTTTGCACTTGCCATGGACACATGGATACATGTCATAAGGTACTTAATGTTACCATCGGTTTTTCTACTGCAGCCACTGCACAGAACACAGCAAAATAAAAAAAATCATAAAGAAAGGAAAAAGCAAAAAGAAATATAAAGATTAGAATAGTTGATTTGAAAGTAGAAGAAAAAGCATGGGCTTTACAGAAATTCCACTGGTTAAAACACAGAAGTTGTCCCATGAGTTGGCACTAGACTTAGGCTTCCACCCAGGCTGGTAAGGTCTGTAACTACTAAAGCTACAAAGCTGTGCTTCTTTTTATGTTTTCTTTGTATGACTCAATGATTCTTGAATTATGTTCTGCACAGTGGAACCATCCTAATAGACTTAGTAGCTTACACAATGGTTAGGGCACTTAAGTGGAAAATTGAAATATGTTTTTTAATCTACTCACACACGAAAAGTAACTGGACCTCTATCACACTCTTTGTATGTAGTTTTTCTTTTACATAAAGGAATTTGAAAAAGCAGGCAGATTCACTACTGGATTAAAAAACTCCAAACAAACCATGACAGGCAAACAAACAAACCTGAGTTTCGCTCAATTGTTTGGAAGACTGAAAGTGGATAACTGACTTCACCTGGAAACTACAGACTCCTAAAGATATCTCTTTGTATGTCTTCTGAATGAGGCTTTCAAATGGAAGACTTAAGCTTTGTATCTTCACCTAAAGTGCTGTGAGCATGAAATCTAAGCATATTCTTCCTCAGTGTTTGGAAATACATGGCTTATAGTCAGTACCTTTAATATTTCTCTTGTGATCCACATTCACTATTAATGGGTATTTGATATGATTAAGCTTTATTTTAGGTTATAGTCTTTACCAGAGTGAGTGAAGTGGAATTATATCTGCTGTGTGGCAAGATGGCTTGTCAGTATACACATTTATCAGGTATAGTGATAAAGATGCAACTTACAATTTTGCAGCAGCAGTAAAATCCCCTGGGAAATGGCAAAATGTAATAGCATAGATGCTGAGGGAGTTGGTGGCACCTTAGAATAAAGGGATAGCTTTATGAAGGGAGAGGTATAAAAATGTACACATCACAGTGCTTGTGTCTCTGTGAAAAAATTTTTGAAACTGCTGTCAGGGAATTCAGTATAGAAAAACATATCCCTGTACAAGATCATAAAATTAAAAGCTATTTATACTGATAATTTATATTTTTATGCTATTTGACCTTCAATGAAAGATATAGAGCAAAGTATTGTTTTTCATCCAATATACAGAAATCACTACTATATTTAAGATATTTGAAAACATATTTTTATGTACAGTCATCATACAATTTTAAAAGTGAACGAATTAAATCAAACATAACTACCCCAAATGCTAAAAACCAAAAACATCCAGATACAAAAATAAAGAAAGAAATAAATTCAGCAGTGCATGATAATTCAGGTTTTCCCAAAACTTATGTTCGCAGTTTTCTATATCTAAGGCAATGGCTGGGACAAATTCTAGAAACATAAACTACAAAATTTACATAATAAAGACCAAACACACATAAATGGTATATTATTTACAATGGGTTATGATAATTATATTCCTCTGAATAAACATGTCAAGGATATCTTACATTTTAAAAAGGGTAATTTGCATTATCTTTTAAAATAACAATATTTTCCCAGTTGATAATATTTCATTAACACAATCTGCTCATTTGAGCCCTTTTAAATTACATTTAGCAGGAAGACAAGATTTGCAATGTTGAGTCTGTTTGTTTTGTTTTGGGGTTTGGGGTTTTTTTTCTGTAAAACCTGCAGACTGAAGAGTGGTCAATTTCCCTTATTGAAACCCTTATTGAAATTGTAGGTTTTGATGATAACTGACAAAAGACAAACCATTTTCATTAAAAAAAAACAACAACAAAAAAACAGGATTTAAATTTCTATTATTTGATTGAAAGAATTATCTAGCTAAAGTAATAAACTTCAAAAGCTTTTTTACTTTTTACCTCTTCTGCCATGTTATAAAACTACAGTTTTAGAAACCAGATGCAGCTCCTACTGTGTGGTTAAGAAAAGGGTACATGTTATTACAAAAAAGGTAATACATGTAGCTTTGGGGAAAGACTCTTCTGGATACTTTTTATTGTTCTATATCCCATCAGTATAACTTCTGCTGATTTCTCTGAGGGACAGTTAAATTGAAAGCCTGAATGCAAAAGCAAATACCTTTAGTTACATGTATTAGAAGTTCTATACATTATTCTATGCAGTATCTTCTTTAGAAAGTCAATCTGGAAAATTTCCAGTAGTGAAACTACTGTCTGTAGATTTAGTTAGGGGAAGATGACAGGTTTTCCAATACTGGGATAAGACATGTTTTAGTCAAAAGGATATCAAAATTGTGCCTGTTCATCACAGCAAATGAATGGCTTGTTAACAAAATGTCACTGCAGAGTTTGAGAAGTCAGCTGTCAGAGTATTAGGAAAGGACTGCCTAAACCAGGTATAAAAAATATGCATGTTACTTGTTCATAGACTTCTTGATTACTTCCATGTTTTCTATTTCTAATAATTTTGCCTAAACAATTTTAAAGAAATAATTTTTCCTTTGGGGCATTGTGGGGCTGTTTGTTGATGGTTGAGAGAGGGGCTCTTCTTCAAGAAAAAAAGGAATGTTCTCCTTTACATTTTACATTGTAAGCACAGGGAAAACTAGTCTATGTAATGATGCTTGCTGACAGATTGTCCACATTCCTTGAAACAATGAGGTATCATGATACCAGTGTATCATTTTGAAGATGCAGAAGGAACATTTTTGTTAATAACCTGGATGTGGCCAGAGGTAATCTCACGTTGCAGATAAACTGCAAAGCTTTTGTTTCTGTTTCAGATTAAAACCACACTCTTAAGATTTATAGAAAAAAGAAGTCTTGCAGGAAAACTATTAAAATCTTTCATGTAAATGAAAGATAATTTTAAATGCTTTCTTTTGGAGTGCAGGTTAAACAGCTAGTGTGTTTCAAATTGCTGTAGCTGTCTTTTTGTGAGCAACAGCATTAAGTACCAAAGGGTTTTTATTTGTTAGGTTTTTTTTTCAGTAAATTACTGGCATTATAAATGAAATGAACTTTAAAAGCATGTATTAAATTTACACTGAAAGGAGAAGCAGATAGGAGAAGAGTGAAAATGTTCATACTCTGGGTACAAAACTCAAATGTAAAAATGTACTACAATGAGCAGATTGATTGTGAATATTTTCCAGAAGTTTCTGTGGTAAGAAGTCATGCATAGTGGACAAAAAGCCAATAGAAATAATGGCACAGGGAAAATGGAACAGGCAATCAATAAGAAACAAGCCCTAATTAATGTAAAATGATGAAAAGAGTACTGTATTGAGGACACGATTTCCTGTTTTCTGAAATCTGTTTTCCCAGTATAGTAATGATAAAAAAAACCAAAAAAAAAACCAAGGAAAAAATAGAAAAATAGAAGGATACAAAATCAGAACGGAGAATTTACTGAAGGCATGAGTCAAAACATGAAGCAAGCCTAGATTTTCAGTTGTTTTTGCTGCACAGCAAAGAAGGTTCACAAAAAAATCTGTGGATTTTCTACCACTCATCTCCCTCCAAAAACAAAACAAACCACCTTCCCCTAAAAAAACCAAACAAAACCCAAACAAATTTCTGAAAGTAGGGAAGAGAAAAGTAGGATGAAAATGCACAGGAACATAGCCAATAAGAGATTGCCTTATGTGATGGATGGGTCTAAAACCTGCCTTTGTGGCTGCTTGGCAGGGCTGAACACAGAAGTGAAGATCAGTTTGGTGTGTGCTTAGAGAGAAGCTGAAAGGGAGAAAAATATTCTTTCTTCAGTGCTGAAAATACTCAAACCAATTGTATGGTAAAATTGAAGTAAAGCATATATAGCCTCTACTTAAGAAGAAAACAAAGCAATAGGAAAAAAAAACATAACAAAATGTGATCACAAAAAACACACTATTCAGCACAATTAATTCTTTAAAGATTCTATTTGGTAAGGGAATTCCATTAGTTAAGAGTTCTTTAAAAGACGTGTGTGTATGTTACTATAAGGTGTCTAATGTTTCTTGTTAACAAATTTTTCTTCCTCTGGAGAATGAAAAGAATTTTTACTTACCAATCATTACACTTCAGTACATGATTTGTTACTTGTTTTGCCAAAATTCAGTGATGCCTCTGAGTTTTCTAGGCAATAAATCATGCTCTGTCACAGAGAATAACGATTTACCCAGAAAAATTACTAGAAACACATATTAATGACTATTCAATATCAAAAATGTAAGCCCTTACATTTTACATCTATTGCTGCAAATAGGGTGGAAAAATTTCCAAAGTGTATCTATGAATCACAGTGACACCTTAAATACTCTGCATTAAAAATGAAAAAAAGAAGTTTTCTGTTAAAGACATTTTGTTTGTATTTTTGATTTTTCCTTAAAAGAAAAAAAAATCTTTATGAAATAAATATTTTCCATTTCTTGATCCAGAAAGAATAATCCACTCACTAATCTTTCTGTTTCAGAAACCTCAAGGACTTTTCAGACACCTGAGAAACCAAATTTATACTTAATTAGGCTATTATACAACCACATTAATCTTCCTGCTGCTATAAAAAATGGTCAAGCTGCTACAGGTATCAGATACTGCAATGATACTGCACTTGCATTTTAAACAAAACAAAACCCCCCCACACAGTAAAGTATTTAATTAATCCTCAATATACTATGCTTGGTGTGTTGTGAGCTTTGTACAAAGTATTTCCATTACTATTGTCTTTTATGTTTCCGAGCATTGAAGAGATGATAGACAAGGGAAAAAACCAAGACTGTGCAAAGTCACCTACAGTATATCAAGGTTATTTACAGAAATGTGATGGTAAAGGACTGAATTTGGCATCTTTAAATTAATTGGGTTTTAATTTCCTTTTCAAGGAAAACGTTGACATTAAAAATACAACATATATTAGCTGATAACTTCTGTTGATGGTATATCTGGTCAGCCTTGCATTTATTACTCAGAGAAGAAAAATAATAAAATACTATGAATAATAAAATACTATGAAGTATTTAGAATTTTTCAATTAACCCATGTTGTCTTATCCCACAGGCAAATAGGAGAGGAGGGCCAGTGAAATACAGGGTTCATTGAACTGGCAAATATTCAGGACAATGGAGTTAGCTGTTAGATTTTCTTACTTGGCTCTGAAAAATATTATTTCGCTGCACATATCTCCTCTAGGAAAGTTCTTATATTGTCAGCTATATGAGGAAGGGTACTGGCAGTGAATGTGATCCCAGTAGTGAGGCCCCCTGTCACGGTCCCAACAGGGAAAGCAGACTCAGCGTAACATTTTGAATCACTTCAATATACTGATTCAGCATTTCTGATATAAGTAATTTAAAGGAATAAATTTAGCATAACACCAGGTTTGAGTCTAAAATAAGGGACATCCTTCACAATGAGGCACATATGACAGGTAGGTTTTAAGCAAACAGACTTACATGTATGCCCACAATCTCTAGTGTAAACATAAAAAATAAATAATGCACATTCAGCACGGATTCTTTTAAGTAGAAGTAGTTTAAAGAAAATTGCTGCGTGAAGGAAGAAGCTTCTATAGAGCATCTTTTTGATAGCTGAATTTAAATTATTGTCTGTATGAATTAGGGTTATCATATGAAGCACAGATGGGTGTTATATAAAAGTAGAGGGGTTCCTTGAACCCTTTATGTTTGCTCAGTCTGCCCTGAGAAAGCTGAGGGCCTTGTGCCTGACCAGTCTGTCAGTGTCCCATGAAGGGGACTCCACTGTATCGGAGGGTGATTCAACTAACTTTCTCAGGAATACCTGCCAACAGTATCAGAATCAAATCCTTTATTACAGTTTAGAAAGGAAGACCTGGATCTCCTGGAGGGAGACCTGGACACATTTTGTCAAATACATTATTCACAGCTGGCAACTGCTAGCATCCTTGAGAGACTAACAGAAACAGTTTACAGGGTAAGATACTTTATTAGTAAGCACATTGATAATGGAAAATTATGATTGATAAAGCTGGAAAATTGCTGGTGAGCATAAATGTCTGCAAAAACTGATCTGAAGCAATATAGAGACAAGATAAAGTAAACGAGGAAAACTAGCCCCAGATAATAATTTAAAGCTCATGAAGTTCTTACCATTAGGTGTCCCTATGGGAGAGAAGTACAAGTTCAGCCCTTCTGAACCCAGAAGTTATAATGGTCTCTTCTCTAATTTCTAGATATTCTTGACTTACTTTTATACTATTATTTTACATTTAGGTGGAGCTTGAGTGACTCTATTCATAGGTGCTTTTCTTACAAATTGGTGTAACATTCTCTCATTTGGCTCTTAAGGCAAAGTCAATAAAATCTGGGGCGCTTCCTCAGTGGATACAGTGCTCATGTATCCACTACGTGGTGCTATCAGCTTCCCTTCACTGCTAGGACTACCACAGAGTCTGGCCTTGGTGTCTTCACTCCACTCTACCCCACATGTCACCCCTCTTAGCATGTGCTTCAGGCTGTGTGTTGGGAAACACTATGGAATAGACCCTATACATGCCAGTCTCATTCCATTCAGGTAGTAGCAATTGCATTTTATCATATAGGTTCCCTAGTGTTACAGCATCTATTAGAAAGTGAATATAACAGATTTGCTCCCAGTTAAATTCCCACCGAGGAGAGCAGAACATTGGTTTGTCTAAAAGAAAACAAAAAGGTTCTTCTTACTACAGTTATTACATATCTTTACACAGATGTAGGGTAAAGCTTTGTCCCACTGTGATATTCTTCAAGGAAAAATATTCAGATGAATATTAAGATATCTGTTAAGACCAAATTATTTAGAGATGTCTCTGCTGGAATTAAGGTGCAAATTAGACATATCACTAAAGTCAATAGTACAGATTTTATTTAACAACAAATTTCAGGTAGAAAGTTAAAAAGAAAAGAGACAAGACAGACAGAGAAATCAAGCAGAAGCCAGACTGTTGGTCTTCCTTCACCCCTGGACTTCTCAGTGATGTGGGGATCCAAGGTTTTCACTATTTATAGATTTTATCAAACAAATAAATTAATGCCTATTGGGTACACAGTTCTCTTAGTCAATTGATTAAATGATTGCCTTACTTTTAGTGCTAATTAGAAGTTCCATGCTCAGTCTTTCTCCTGACTCAGTGGGTTGCTTGGTTCATTGGGCTGTGAGTCCCTGGTCAGAATCTCTGCCTGCCAGAATTGCCTTTTTCCCCAGTCAGAGCTGATTTCAGCACAGTGGCTGAGTTGGCTTTCCTTCTGGCCCATAAATTCTGCATTCTTTGTGTCCATTATCAGTGATCCATCCTCCTCCTCCAGCTGTGTTACCCTCCCCTAGGTCTGAGATAACACCCAGACAATTGTAGCACCTTTATTTTATCTCGAGTTCCCAGCTGTTGTAGATTATCTTCCAGTCCACATTTCAGGTAATCCAGGGAGGCATATTCGGGGGAGCTTCTTTGGTCATTGCTGGCCTAAGATATCATCTGTCCCATAACTTGGGGTGATCTTTGTTCCACCAGTGATACCTGTATTTGCAGTTGCTTCTTTACACAGTTTGCCACAGTGGGAATATTTGTCTGGAAGTGTTAACCAGGATGTGCTACCCAGATCTCACCTCTGCCGGGTTAGAAACATCCTGTTGCTCCCTTCTGTGCTTATCTCATGGCAATGTCTTTCTAGGCCTAAAGAGTGTTTGAGACAGGAAATTGTGCTCTTTAAGGCCTTACAAAGCCAAAGCTTCCAACCTCATACTTTACCAGTCTGAGTGCAGCTATGTCATTATCTTCTCTACCAAAAAATTTGCAAGCTCAGTGTCAACACTACTGAAATTAGCATGGCATTGCCTTGATGCTGTCACAGATAGATATTGGAATGACATGTATTTGAGTCTGTTCTTACAAGAGTAACTACTAATAAAACTGCAGGGATATACTATGTCATTAATAAAAGTATGCTGTAAAATGTGCCTGTTTTCCCCAACTAATATTTTGTAACTACAGGCCCATATCAATCAGAAAAATTTAATGCTTAGTTTACAATTTCCTTTGATAATTTAGATAATGTCTGTAGAAAAGATATTTCAAAACTGCTCCCTTCCTTTCTCTAGAGTAATCAAAATAATTATCTTTGTCAGTGAATCAATAAATTAACAGGACAACTGCATGGTTAACATTTAGAAACATTTGTGCCTCTTAAAATCAAAGATTTGTTGGTGAGATGAAGGTCAGTGTTGGTTTCAGTGATGAGTTCTGGATCCTGTGAGGTCAAAGTAGAGCAAAAAATGAGACCATAACTGCACTTCAGAAGATGAGGGATCCCTTTAAAAGAGGAGGGATAACTTCCTCATCATGAATATTTTTGAAAGACTCTCATGGGATAGGACCCTAGAATAGAGAGGGGGCTAAGAAAAGCCATTCATGTTCCCCGTACTCCAAAGTAATCACCACCTCGCTAGTATTCCATCTAAAAGAGAAAAAGAATTTGGGGAAAAAAAAAATAAAAAAGAAGTAAGGAGGCCTTTTGGAGGAAATCCTGGGAAAAAAAATCAAATGCATGAAATTTTACAGAAGATGGAAGGAAGAATGAGTAACTTGGGAAAAGTAGAGACACTGTCAGAGCACGCTTTCCTAAGCAGAGACCTGTAATTGAATCTGGCCAGAGATGTCAGAGGCAGCAAGAAATGTTTCTATAAGTACATAGATGACAGAAGGAATACTCTAAGAGAAAGGCTGAGGGAAAGACTGAGATACTGAATGCTACCTTTGCCTTTGTCTTTACTAACAAGATCAGTCTTCAGGAATCCCAGGAGCCTGACACCAACGACAAAGGCTGGAAGATTTTACTTTGATTGAAAAGGGTTAGGGCACAGAATATTTATGCAAAATGGCTATATAATCCATAATCCCTGATGGAATAACCCACAAATACTGATGGAGTTGATTGATATCATTGTGAGGCCACTCTTGATGATCTCTGAATGGTTGTGGTAATTAGGGGAGGAGACCGAAGGCTGAAGGAAATCAAATATCACTTTCATTCTCAAAAACAGTTTTCAAGGGATGGTTCTCAAGGAACTTCCTCAACCTTACCTTGATCCCCAGGAAGCTGAATGACTAATTAATCCTAGAAAATATTTCCACACACAAGAAGACAGGCAACAGGAATACTCAGCATGAATTCACCAGAGTAAAATGCCTGGGCAGCCTGATAGTTTTCTATGATCAAATGCCAGACTTGATAGCTGAAGGGAAAGCAGTGGATATTGTCTATCTTGGCAAGTAAGGATTTTGACACTGTCTCCCATAAAATTCTCATAGACATGATGTTGATGTATGGGATGGATGAAGTTTGAGCTGGATTTAAAAGTGGCTGAAAGGCTGGGCCCAGAGTGTGGTGTTTAGTGACACAAAATCTACTTGGTAGTCAGCAGCTAGCCAGGGATTAATGGGCTTTATTCAATATCTTTGTTAATAATTTCCATGCTAGAATAGAGTGCACCCTTAGCAAACTTCCAGATGACACAAGGCAGAGTGCCTGATATGCCAGAGGATTGTGCTGTCATCCAGAGTGACCTTGACAGGCTCGAGAAGTGGGCTGGCAGGAACATAATGAAGTTCAACCACGGGAAGTTGAACAGTGAAAATTCAACAATTCAACTATTCCTGCACCTGGAGGGGAACAACCCAAGGCACCAGTACATGCTGTGCACTACCCAGAGAGAATGCTGCTTGACAGAAAAGGACCTGGGTTTCCAGTTGGTCACCAAGTTGAACATGAAACAACAACGTACCCTTGTTTCAAAGCAGGCAAACGGTATCCTGGACTGCATTAGAGAGCAGGTCAAGGGATACGGTCTTTTCTCTCTATTCAGGACTAGTGAAGCCACACCTGGGGTCCTGTGTGCAGTTCTGGGCTTTCCAGTACGTAAGAGACATGGTTATACTGGAGACAGTCCAGCAAAGGGCCATGAAGATGGTAAAGGGACTGGAGCATTTCCTTTAGTGAGGAAAATCAGAGATAGCTGAGACTGTTCAACCTAGAGATGGCTCATTTAGCTGAATTTTTTAAAACTTAATGTCCAAAAAACTTGAATGTTAAAGCAGGTGACCAATGTAATTTAAAGTTTCTTTACCACTGTTAACACAGTTGCAAGTATGGCCTGAAATTAATACTGAGTTCCACTGCAGTTTTCAATATTTTAGCTCTTGCTCTCCCTGGTGGATCTGCTTAACATAGCGACACTAATGCCTTCATAAATCTAGATTTTATTGTAAGGAAAGGTTAATTAGCACATTTTCTTCACCTCCAGTAAAAGTCTATATTTATGACAGTGATGTTTTTAAGTTAAAAGAAAATTCAGCTACTATGAACCACCCCCCTAGCTAAAAGAACTTAGATTAAAACTTAGAGTTCTATAACTCACAGTTCAAAAGACGCAGATTAATTATTATTTATATTTACTAGAACAATTTGGCAAATTAAACAGACAATCTGAAAACAATTTACGTTAAAACAAATTATTCTCTTTCCTTTAATAGCCACTGAAAAAAAATAAAGGAAAGAATTATCAGAGAAGAAATTAGATTAGTAAGTACTTATTTTTTTAGTGATTAGAGAGTTATTATCTATAGATTTTGGGATCCTATGAGACTTTTTCCAATGCTCTGTGAAGAAAATATTTTTTTTTTCTAAGACTTGTGAATCAGGGACAAACTGCATACATAGCGAATGCTTTTGAATTTCTGTTTCTTAGCCAACAGCTGATTCAAGGTCTCTGGTCACTTTTTCTTTTTGCCTCAGCTGCTACATAAAGCCACACAAGTTAGAATACCTAATATCCTTAACAGAATGCCCTCTATAGTTCTACCATGTACGTATGTTTCATTAACCCCATCACAACATCTCACCTGGAACACAGATTGCTGGATTCAGTAATGTTACAGTATTTTTTTGAGCCTGTTTGCCTAATAGTGACAACACTGATTTCTTGTTTTGTCATGATGTAAGATACAACTCATTTCACAAAAGATTATGCTATGATACCTTTGCACAGGGAAACATGACCTTCCATTATTTAGTATTTTGCTTAGCTAATCATCTTCAATTCATGGCAATTCAGAGCTGGAAGGATCATCACGTCCAGCTCTGAAGGAAATGGCCCATGCAAGGATTAACCCACAACCTTGGTGTTCTCATCACCTTTAGAAACATGCTCTAAGCAACTGAGCTAATCTCGGGGTCACATCATTGATAAATATGCATGTCTGGAAAGCAGGAATCCCATGAACAAATGACATAGGCCTAGATGAAAAAGCAGGCTTTAAAAAAAAATAAAAAATAAAGTAAAAAGTGATATGGTTTGAGAGAAAGGAGGAAGCTGCTTCAGAGGAGATAAAATTTGATAAAACACAATTTTTAAATCATTTTGGTGCTGGAGTGACATGAGTCATAGAGGTTACCAGTTTACAACTGAGTCCAGAAGAGATAATTAGATGTTAATGTTTCACAAATAAACAAACAGTAAATAATTTTGTGAGCTTCTGAGATCATTTCTATAGTTACAGTCAGGCACCTAAGGAGAAATTTTTTGGCAAGTTTCCAGCATAGGAGTATATGCAATCAATAAATACCTACCTGGAGATTGTTCCAACTTTTCTGTTTTTCAGATCTTAAGTGAATGAAAATTTCAAGCCATATAATTTTTTGAGATCTTTTCAACACCTTTTGTTTCATTTCATTCATGAAGTTCTGTGCAAGTGCAGGTTATTTTTCTAGGCAATGATTTATGCAGTATTCTGCTTCTGGCAGCTGTAGGTAAAATAGCTATAAGAAGAAAACCAAAATGTAACAGGTAATAATCATTGCTCCATCATGGCAAGGTGACACTTTTTAATTAATTCATTAATTCATTCATTAAAACACAGATCCTTCTTGGTAAACCATTTAGTAATCTTCAGCATCATAGTCTAAAAGGACACTGAGGATTTTCTGACAGTTCTAACAAGACTTACAATCCTTTCTATTTTCCTTTCTATTTACCCCTTTCTACTCTTCCTTTATTTTCTGGATGTATATTTAAATATTGGACCTCTTACATTGGCATTTTTAATTCAGCCCCCTTCAGAAAAGACATATTTCTAGTTTTAAAGCTTTCATCCATATTATATTTTAAATGCAATCTAGTAGCAATTTATAATTCCTTGTTAAAAAAAAAAAAAAAAGAAAAAACAACTTTGTGTTGGGCAACACATGAATACTTTGAAGAACCTTCTTAAGAAAATCCTTGGAATAATTAAATTGTCAACAGCTAATAGCATCAAAACCAGGTTTTGCTGTTCACCATAATTGCCTCAGCAGGAAAAAAAACCTATCAATATTGCTTTCTGAAGTTCAATGCAGTTTCTATTCAGTGCACTCTTACTTTGATTTTCTAATATATTACTTTGAAACCTATGAGCTGAGACACTCGTTACTTTTGACTACAAATGGCAGTAAAATTGATGAGAAAGCTGATTTAGACAGCACACTCAATAAAAAACCCCTTTTAAGACGTTTTAATGACAAAATCTTGGTGACCAAGGATCCATGTATCTTTCCTGCATAATATGAAAACAGAATTCTGTTTTGCATTTTTTGTTTCCCACAGAGACAGAAGTAGATTTGAAGATTATAGTCACATCAACAACATAATCATATTCACTTTAAAACCTGTAGAACATACAGAAATATATCTCAGAATTATGTAAATACTTACCATAAAGGTGTTTGTGTATGTTGGAAATAGAGAAAAAAAAAGTGCAAATAGAAAAATTATATATGAGAAACTAAGAGTATAAAAATGCAGAGACAGTTTCTGCACATAAACCATAAATACACCAAAGATAGAATGGCCAGAGATTCAAACCAATAAAGAAATATTTTTATATATTCCAAATAAATATTTATATATTATTCCATTTATGTATTTTTAATCAACTAAAGCAATCAGGATGTTAATAGATATAAAGAACCCTGAATTTACTGTAGAAGATGATTTGCAAAACTTACTGAAATTAGATTTACCTAGCTTATTTGTAGAGAGGTTTTGTCTCTGTAGAAATATTGAATCTATGTCTGAATTCATCCTATGAATAATCATACTTTTCTCCACTCAGAAAATGTTTAAATTGTTTTTTAAATACAGAACTGAGTGAGCATGGCTTATAAATGGTATTTTAGAAAGAATGGCCCTATTACCTTAAGTATTTCAATACTCGTTGCAACTGGAGTATTACACATATAGAAAAGAAATGGCACATTTAGTTCAGACATGAAGAATATAATTTTAACTATTTCTATGCATTGGAAGTGTAGACAGAAAGACTGAATAACAGTACAAGTAAAAGGAAATCACAGGAATATTCCAAAATTTTTGTCACTCAAAACATCCTCTGCAATTTGGCACATTTCAACCTTTTTGTTCACCTCTTGAAAGGCTCATATAGAAGGCAGAATGCTGATGTAGAAAGAAAAAATCTTCATTTTATATGTTTCAATAAATAAAAAATAGAGTCTATAAAGGGTTGTGCATTTTTTCACTAGTTTTCTAGACTTTTTTAGAGCAAATTAGGATAATTTTCTGGTAGTATGTCTTGTACTCTGTGCCTTGAAGAAGGAGCAAGAGGTTTTTTATAAAAAAACGAAGGCTGAATAGTCAATTGCAAATGTTTAAAATTTAGTTTACTTACTTATTACCTTCAATGTTTATCATTTGAAAATAAGTACCACCTGTTCTTGCAAAAATACTTTTTTTGCTTTTTAAGGAGTCCAGACTGTGTCAATAGGTTTATACTGACAGGCTGAACAGGACCTTTTACTGCATACTGTCTCTTCTAATTTAGGCACATACTTACCATTTTAGTGTCATAATGAGCATGTTAGACATAGACATCCTGGTGAAATATTATTATATATATAATTTATAATTGCGAGCTACCCTATACTTAGCATTTCAATCATATATGTACACAAAGCTTGTAGACCCTTAGAGTTATATCTTTTGTTTTGAGGCTAAATGTCATTTTCAGTGAATCACCAGGTATATGAAGTTTCAGTGTAATAAGTGAAGAATGTCTAATTATTTAGATTTTGGTCTAAATACTAATGAGTCTCTTCCAGAGAAATGCTGAGAGCTACTTGTCTTTTTCCATTGGCTACAATGTGGATTTACCGAGTCTCAACCCTTGAGTAATATAATATTTTTAAAAGATTATAAGGTATAGGTAAAATTAAAGGTCTGAGTTTTACCCATTCAACTAGGCTAGTTAACACATACCATTTTATTCCAACAAATAAAACAAAAGCTTTAAAAAATGACTTGTAATGATTCACAAAATTTGTGATTTATAAATAAATACATCAGATAAAAGTGGCTGTTAAAACTGAATTCAAAAACATTTGTCCTACACAAGCCAAACATATATACACTGATTTATTTCTGTAATTTTGTGATAGGGATAATTTTTAATTTTTAAAAAATCACAGTATTATCCCTTTAGCATTAATTTACTGTGTTTTGAGTTTTCTGAAACCTGATGTTGTGCCTCATCAATACACAGAACACAGCATTTGAAACAAGCATTTGGACTACTAAAATTTACTAGGTTTATATGTCAAAATTCTAAAGTAATTTTGTAATTGCTGCATATATTAAAAAAAATCCAAAAACAAAAACAAAAACAAAACAACAAAATCCCCCAACCAAACAAAAAAACCCAAAGGAAAAATACAACAAAAAACAGTACCCAAAATGTATTACACCAGCATTTTATTATTTGTCTTCTATCTGATTCTGCCCATTAATCAATCTTTGTAATATCTATTATAAACTATCATATTTTACTGCAGTATTAGGAAGGATCATTACAAAATTATGCTAGAGGATGGATTTGTACCAAAGAATTAATCTCTTAACAAAAGATAATACAATTCCTTGAATCCAGACAGATGGCCTATGATCCATTTTATCTTTCAGCCCAAGATCTAAAACTCGCTGTATTCTTAGGCTTCATTTAATTTGATTGTCCATATTCCACTTCTTTATTTCTCTTTTAAAGTTTTGCTTGTTTTTTTCCTCAGAAATAGAAGCCCTTTTGGCAAAAACATGATAAAATAGAACAGAAAGGCGACAGAAATTTTCCCTATATATAGAAACAAGATACAAAACAAGCATTTTTTTCTATAGACATAGGTAAGACACAGTTAAGAGGAAAAATTTTTCCAATATGACATTGTCATAACTCAGAAAAGGTTAAACAGAGACATTGTGGAGTTTATCCTTGGTGATACTCAAAATCCAATCAGACACAGCCTTGAGCAGCCTTCTCTAGCTGACCCTGATCTGGGCAGGGATTGGACTAGCAGATGTGTCTCTTCCAAACTAAATTGTCCTGACTCTATATCCATGGAACTCTTCACTTTGCAACCCTGTAATACCACAAAGTATCTTGATAGTGGATGTACCTTTATAGAGAATGCCTCATAAGGATCTTGGATAATGGTGTTGGAAGCAGGGTCTAAATTAGCACAAAATTTGAAGCTGTAGCAAATATTAGCAAATATTCAACTACACCCGAAAACTTTCAGATTCTTTATGAAATTGGGAGAGCAGATCATAAAAGCAGTTCAGTATTAAAAAAAGTAATTGATTGGACAACAAGCTGCTAATGCTGGGCAATTTTTCTAAAAAGAATCATTTATTGAGCATAGTGATCTGAAAACAGTTTACATTGCTACTCTGAAAAGAAAAAAAAAAACAAAAACAACAAACTCAACCATTCTGCAAGTGACAAAGTGTAGGGAACATACTGTGTTTACAGTCACCCTGTTTTATTAGAAGGGGAAAGCTGACTTATCCTGTAAGCTTTCCAGTTTTGCAAGGCAGACTTAGTCTCTTAATGTCAATATTCCAAATTAAAAGTTAATGTTTATGCTATTGTATGATGATCTTGCAGTCTTGTTTATCTCATAATGACTCATTGGCTTTTCTTTACTACGCCATGATTAAATAGGGAAGTTTTATGAACAGAAATTACAGTAAACAAGACATCAAATGTAGACATTGGGAGTTTTTTTTGCCCAGAGACTCTGAAGGAGTCTCAGAGTTAGTTCTTCCCCCTCTATCCTCCACATTGTACACAAAATTGTGTACATATGCGTGTGCATGCATATATATACATATGCACTTATATATATACAAGCCCACACAGACACACATATGATTTTGCTTTTATTTTGCTTTTCTGGGACTTATTTCCATGTCCCAGAATAATAATTTTCTAGGAATGCTGTTCATTGCAAAAAATAATAACAGATCTCAGCATCAATGACAGAATCCAAGCCTCTGACAATGTTAAGTACTTCACCCATGGAGGGTGTACTGCTTAATATCACTTATTTGAAAAATATGATACTACACGGTATTTCTGATTTATGTGTGATACAGAGTGATACAATGACACAACAAAATGCATGTTACACTTAGCAAGATAAAGCAACTGCAATATACAATTCAATCACCATAACAATGGGATTCTCATTACTGGTCTTCACTCTGTGCTCACTCCCACAGTGCTGGGCAGATCCAGTCCCCAGAGGGGAGCACATGCATTGAAACCAGCTTAAGCCCCTTTCTCTCATCAAAGATTTTGTCATGCTTGTGTGGTTTTATAAGCTATGTTGGGCTGAGATGTACATACACTTCCTCCACGTTGGTCTGGCTAAGTAGGGGAGACATTCACAGTCTTTTGAGTATGAATGAGCAGTGAATGAACTCAGGGAGAATTATTTGCAGCAGCAATTGATACACCCTAAAACAAAAGCCACCCTCAGGCTGTTGTCACACTGACACAGGCAGTTGTGCCAAGAACGTAGAATGGTATCACTGATTTCAGCAACAATATATCTGCCTTTTTCAGATTAAAATTTGCAAAGCCTTCATAATGTAAAGTAGGCAATTAATGTAATATAGAAGAGTTTTTCCAAGCAGAAGGCTAGTCTGAAAACTTGAAAAATCTTCAAGAGGAAGGAACAGTTATCCTTTAATTGAAAATAGAGTATAGCTTTATTCTACCTGATGTCTTCAGAATCCACAGGCACACATTTTCTGAAAACTTCTTGTTTCTACGGACAGCTCAGCTACTATTACCAAAAAAAAAAAAAAAAAAAGCAATTACAAACAATCATACAAATGAATATACACAGCATGTCAGCCCAGAGGCCCATCAATCCAGCATTCTGTTTTAAAAAGGAGCTGAAAGGAGATTACTGTGAAACATCATACTAACAGGACCCACATGCAGTGATATTTTGCCAGACTATTCTGCAACCCTCCAGCAATCTGCAAATTCACAAACCTGCAGTTATATTTTTGTTTTCTAATGGCTATCAAGGGAATTATTTCCTCCATAAATTTATAATAACCATAATGCCTTGTGACAAGGAGATCTGCACCTTAATTTTACACAGTGAGAACCTACCAAGAGACAGTTGAACTGATTTCTGCTATTTTTTTAATAGCCAATAGCTAGATATGTGTTATTATGTACTACTTTTCACAATACAGTCTTCTATCCTACTCTATAGATTCCTAATTAATTCAGTCAGTGCTATTGTCCTTTTATTAACTTTTATTCTTCTTGTAAGAAAAAAATATTTAAAATTATTAGCTATATTCATGCAGATGGTATGACTGATATACTCTGATGGAGTTTTCAGAACTGATTTAACCTAAGAGCAAGGTAGTGATTCTTAAATCCAGATGATTTTTTTTTTTGTCAAACTACGTGAGATGGAAACTTATTCAAACTATTCAATGAAAAATGAGAAGAGAATAAAAAATGCTTTCTACAACACAGTTCTTATTTTCTTTATAGCTCACCCTGTCAGCAATGTTCAAATAAGAATAAAAGATTCTCTTCAGCTTGTAATGGAGCTATTTGTCATTTATTTTTTTCTGATGTTATTTTCAATATAACTTTCAAGCATACAAGTAGCTACCTCAAGGTTAATCATTGTATTGCACTCAGACAGCTTGTTTGATGCTGCACTTTTTCATAAGCTACCTATATGATTTAGAAGTTTAATTCCCACTTACATTAAATGAAAAGTCCTGTGAAAGAAGACAACGAGATGGCTGTCATACCACGAAAAAAAACAATTTTTCAGAATTCTACTGTAACAGCTACAATTCTTTTCTTGTGTGTATGAGGGCTGCTTTTTTTTTAAGAGACAATTACTATTTAATTATTAATATAAAATATACAATATCTAGAAGGGGAAACTAAGACATATATATATATATATACATATATACATATATATACATATATATATATATACACACATACATACATACATATATTTATATATATATATATAAAAAAAAAATCACAGATGTAATCTGATGAGTTTGGCAATACCTGGGTTATGTGGACTAAGGTTAAAGTTTCTACTTTGATTATAGAGACAAAGTTTGAACCTGATGCTATGGCTGTGTTATGTATTGCTGAATAAAACAAAGGAAGGCATTAATCTGTGGTTCCAAACATAAGTGTCATGGGAAACTCAAGTTTAAACTAGGTAGAACTCAAGTTTTCTAACCCATTGGAGGCACAATTCACAATATTGTCTCATTAGTCCAAATTTCATCTCTGTTCTTGCAATACTGATACTCTGGCTCTTGATACATTGTCCTTTGATCAACATCATTGTCATAGACAGATTGCCAACACTCTGCCTCTTGACATCCTGACCCTTTACCAATAGCAGCAGGAGCAGGATGCCACCCACATCATCCATGTGGTGTGATACTATCAAATCACCCTGGTGGAGTCAAAAGGCAGTGCAACTCTTAGGTGTACCAAATAGACATTTGTGTGTTTGGCTGTTGCTGTCAGATTACCAGGATACTGAGTGTCCCAGGCACTCTGTCAGAGCCCTAGCATTGCTCATGATCCTGTATTTGTTATCAGTGATTGGATGAGTTTTATGCTCATGTTGCTTCTCATCTTTCTTACTGCCTCAATAAGTTTTATTTTTCTTTGTACATGTTGTCAGATCCCCTTACTTCTCCGACCAGAGCTACCTAGTCATAATTGTTATTTTTAAAGATTTTCGTTCCAAAATGTCTGAAATGTGATTATTCCATTGTATGCATTAAGCAGTGCTTCTGAAGAAGAGGACATATGCTATGTGTCTTAGTGCAAGACTCCAGAGCATGTGAGAGTGCAGGAGAGTACAAAGCATTCTGACATTAGTGGTAGAGAACTGTGTGGAGATGAAGGGGTCACTCCTTTTGAAGAGGCATCCTGTTGCCTTTTGGAAGCTGAAACTGAAGGGAATTGCTCTCCAAGCTATGCCCATTATTTCCTTGGGAAAACAACTTAACTCAATGAAATTAATAAATGTGGAAGATATTCATCCAGTTCCTGATCTCATTCACTCTTTTTCCTGCTCAAATCCAGTTCTAATATTTGACGGTGGTTTGATGGTGTCACCAAGACCCCAGAATATTTTAGTGTCACCAAAAGAATCAATCATGTTCTCTTCAAAATCTCTTTACTCCTCTACTTTCTGTAATGCTCCTTCCCTCATGCAACGGCATACTTTAAGCCCAGCTTTTTATATGTTTTACTGACTGAACTTCCAAAGGAACATTGACAGTTTTGATTCTGTTTGGTAACTTTTGTTGCTTAGGGGACTTTTGCTTTCTTGTTATATTGGACATGTTGATTAAGGAGAGAGACATTACCACAAAAAACATTTTGAAACAGTTCAATTTTTTTCCTGCCAAAATGAACTTTTAATGGGTTTCTTTAAAAGAAAAAAATAAAGAAAAAAGTCTGAGTTGTTAAAAAAAAAATGCTAATTACTCTGCATATTGCTCGTCTCTTGAATTTTAAGAATAGAGTATAGCTATGGAAAAGATAAATTACTTGACTTACATCCCAGCTGCAGTTCATTGATTTGCTTTTTAGTCTAAAAATTAACTTTTAAAGACACAGAACTGTACTACAGCTTAGGAGAAAGTCACCTGTTGTAGGGATGTCACTGTCAACACAAGAAGAACAGTAAGAATGGTTTAAGTCATTAGGAGTAAACACTGTAACTCTGTACCTGTAAGAAACAAGCACAATTTCCTGCTAATTACAAAAACTGAAAACCAAATAACAAATTTTTCTGCATTTATTAAGAATTTATTCAAATTCTTCTATCTGGTTTGGAATGAAAGAACAGTTAAACTATACATGGTTAACATTCACTGACTATCAAGACAACTCTTCCTTTTTTAATTATAGCTTTAAAATCGAAAGGAAAAATAAAAAATAAATGAAATAGCATGTGAAATAAAATTAAACAATTAAATTCTTGTAAATTTTTCATCATTGAAAAGAAAAATATTGCTATTTTATATAGCAACAACAGTATATTTTTATAAAATATATTTTTTATAAAATACATTATAAGATTTTAATTTTCTGCAACCTCTCCATTAAGTTTTGTTTTTACTTTTTAAAGGTTTTGCATGAAAGAAAAACATGTACTAATATTTTTAGTAAAGCGTTAAGGATTTACACCAACAGAGGAGTAAGGATTATGAAATACTAATTATAATTGAGTACTTATTAAGCATTCCAAGCACCACTAATATTTCTAACACATAAGCCAAATTCTACTGATGTTAATTACATTAATCATCTCATTATCTTCTCTGGGACTGGCATAAATGAGTTAGACAATTAAGGTGGTTCCTTTTTTCACAGATATATCTGTACAACATACAGATTATTACTGATGGATGTATTGAAATAAAATCCCATTACTTTTCCAAATTACTTAATTTTATTTTCCTATGGAGAAAGAGTAAATACAGTATTTCCGCAGTTTATAAAATATTATTTTCTGCTTAAATTAACTTTTAGAAAGTCTGACTTGATGGTGGTTCTTTTTCTCACTTTTTTTTTCCTTTTCTTAAAAGAAAGGCAAAAAATCTTTGTAATGAAATTTTTTAGATGAATTTGTAAATCCTTAACTTATCCTGCAATACACTGAAAAATTTATAATGGAAAGCAGAAAATTGTCCTATACAGCCAAAAGAAAGAAAAAACCCACAGCACAGAACATGAAGATATTGGTGGCAAAATGACCAATGATCACTCAACCCATCAAAATCTTTTTAAACATTGCTCGTGTCTTAGGATGCCATCTAATTTTTGCAGGTTTTTCGATGCTTTTTGACTCAACAATTATGTGTCATAGGCAATTCTGTGTGTCCATGAGTCTCTCCACACTGAAATGTTTCTTAACATCTGGTCTTCCTTTTTTGTCTCCTTTTCACCTCCTCTCCTCCTTGCACAAATCTGACCTGCACTGAGGCTTTTCTCACTATGAAGCCAGGAATACAGTATTCTGAGTTTTAAGTCTGAGAAGCCTTCCTATTAAATACACCTTTGAAATATTTATCCCTTCCATTCCTATCCCTTCCCATCCCTTCAAAAATCCAAACAAACAAGAAGAAAAACCCACCCCAAGCTGTTATTATTATTAGATTAGAGACTGGGAATGCTTGAGAGAGACTTCAAAACAAATTTTGCTAATTTTCTGACAACTTTGTTTGGGGTGGGATATTCATATTTATAAAAGAAATTTATAAAAGAAAGATTGTACCACAGGACCAGGTTCCAAAGACAGTGCTGCTATTTGTTGGAGTGCCTTAGCTGAGTTAAAGAAAATAAATGGTATTTTATAGGGCTCTGACTTTTCACATGCATCCTTCAGGGGAAAAAAAAGGGAAGGGGAAGGGGAAGGGGAAGGGGAAGGGGAAGGGGAAGGGGAAGGGGAAGGGGAAGGGGAAGGGGAAGGGGAAGGGGAAGGGGAAGGGGAAGGGGAAGGGGAAGGAGAAGGGGAAGGGGAAGGGGAAGGGGAAGGGGGAGTGTTCTAACAATATTCAAAATGTCCAATGACTACTGTGTAGAATTGTAAGCACTGAATATTAGGAAAAAAAAACAAACAGCAGAAGAAATATTTCAATAAAATAAAAAATGTGAAGCTTCTCTTTGTTCATTTGTAATTCAGCTGGTTATATTTTTAGAAAAAATATCTAAACTTGTCTGTCAGTAGTCCACCTGATTATTTGTGCTGTTGATACATCACCTCACAGAAGTAATTTTTTTCTTTTTTCTTCTACTTTAAACTGTTTTCTGGTATTACTTGTTCATTTCCTATATAGATATATATTCCTGTATATATTCATGCATATGAATTTCAAATTATTCTGTAATTTTTTGGTTAATCTGCAATAATTGAGTGCTGTGTTTCAAACATTTTCTTTTTGTAATATAGATAATTGAACTGACGATGTCATTCTATTTTTATTTCCACCCATGAAGATTGAAGAAGTACCCTTCTCATTATTCAGTAGTATTGTCTTTATTCAATCTTTGATCTTTGGAAAACCACACTGGTGTAGTCATTTCTATTTCATTCAGATTGTATTGATTTCTTTGTCTTGCTTCAGATAGTCTCAGAAAATGTAGAATATGTTTCTTTTCCTGTTTGAAATTTAAAAGCCCATGGAAATCTTCTGTTGCTGAAATTATTATTTCTCTTCAGAAGAAACAAAGGCTCTTCTTAGTGTGTGCATCTTTCAGTTCTCTTGCTTCTTACAGCTAATATTGCAACATAAGTGCAACCTTTGAATTATAGTATATTATTAATGGGTTTGAGAAAAGTCCCTTTGAAGTCTGATGAAAAGACTACAGGGAGAACCTTTTATAATATTTCTTATGTGAATTTCTCTTATAATAATTGATTCGTGTTCACAAAATGGAAACTTGTTGCCATGGTTCATACAGGTTTTGCTGTTAATTTTTATCAGTCCTGCTGAAATTTAAAATTGCGTTTTACTGATGTTGCATGCTGCAATGTTATTATTACCATAAATTTGTGGTCCCAAGTGCGGATCTCTCTGTCTTAGCACTATGCTGAAAGAAGGAAACAAACCATAAGAGGGAGGGAGATATTTCTTAATTTTTTGAATTTTTTTTTCAACTTAAATGTATCAATATATATGTATCTAGTCACATATGCATAAAATTATTGTGCTTTAGCTGTTATGATTTAACATCAGTCTTACAGAAAAAAAGTAGAATTCTCAAAGTCTTTTGGGATTTTTAACTCCTAATAATTTGGGTAGGTTTGCTTTTGTCTTTTACCTATTTTGTTATGACATTAATCCCTATTAGTTAATATTTCAGCACCCAACAGTGAATATTTCTGTTTCCAGAATTTCTCATGAACTTAAATGAGACAAAGGAAATTCATTTTTAGACAGGAAAAAAAAATTGAAAGGCATGATGACAAAGAAAAGCAGATCAATGAAGATTAAACAAATGGTATAGATTAAAACATAAAGCTTTTTTGTTCAATAGTTTTTGTTCAATAAATTCTGTAGCACTTAGTCCACACAACTAGTTTTGTAAAGGGTATAAAGTAGTTGATAACACATTCTGTTTTCCACCCAAAATGTGTATCCTTTATGAATTAGCTTTGATCTACATTCTGTAATATCATCAACTTCTGGTATTTGGAGAACATTTTGGCCTTATGTCTAATTACTGAAGAACTGAGCAAAGAGTTTACTGAATGAGAGTGTTTACTGAAGGTATTTGATGTTTAAACAATTCACCTTTAATTATGAAAACACCAAAGAATTAGTTCTGATTTCTATAATTGATTTTCCAAAGAAAATCCCCTGACAGGTGCATTTGAAGACTTAGCTCTTATTCCCCCTGCCAGCATTTGGTCCAAGGTGCTACCGTATACTGTGGTTCTGACACAAACATCAGCCGTGATTCCTTCAGTGTCTCTTGCTTGTTCTTCAAGCAATCTTAAGATATTTCAGGGGTTTTCCTAAGACATAACATGATAAAGAAGAGCTGCTCAAACAAAATTTTCGATTGAACAATCTCAAAAAACATATTGGTGAAAAATATTTGTTCAGATTTAAAGAAAAATAGGCAAATTATATATTATGTTCATTTGAGCCTAACACTCTTGTCATAGAAAACAAATATTCACAAATTTTGCATGTTGGTTGAATGTTCAGGAGTTCCTTTAAGGTTTTTAACTTTGGGATGTAATGGATCCAAATTTGCAGTCAGGGACTTCTTGCATTAAGTAACCATCAGGTGGTTGTTCCTAAATAGCAGGGACAAGTGTTGATTCATGGGATCCATAAGGAGAGTGTAATATTGGTCACTTTTGCTTCTCATTTTCTTGTGTAACCAGGAGGCTTTTCTTGGCCAGAAATCAATATTTTTCTGTTTTCTACCCCTAAAATTATCCCTGTGTACCACAAAACCAGGATTTTAAAATGTTATTTTCAACCTAGGATATACAATTCATACACAGTGAATTTAAAAAAAATCTATTTTTAAATTCTATTTTATTTATGATTGCCATGATTTAATCCCAGTCAGTGGTCAAGACCCGCACAGCCACTTGTTCACTCCCCCACCAGACTGAAGTGGGGCAGAATCTGAGAATAAAAGTTAAGAAACTCCTGGGTTAAGATAAAGACATGCACAGGAGCGAAGTAAAGCAAGGAATTCAGTGCTTCCCATGGACATGCAGATGTTTAGCCATCTCCAGGAGAGCAGGGCTCCATCACATGTAATGCTGAAAAGACAAATGCCATCACTACAAATGTCCCCCCCTGCCTCCTTCTTCCCCTCACTTTATATACTGAGCATGATGTCATACGGTCTGAGGTATCTCTGTGGCCAGTTTGGGTCACCTGTCCCAGCTGTGTCTCCTTCCAGTCACCTATGCTCAGCAACAACAAAAACATCTCTATATTATCAACTCTGTGTTCACCATAAATCCAAAACACAGCCCTATACCAGCTACTGTGAAAAAAATTACTCCATCCCAAACCAGCACAGTGAGCTCAGACTAGGACAGTAGAAAGAATAGGGTGTTACCACTTTACAGAGCTCTGAAATCCTGAACAGTGCTTCAGCAATCCCTTTGAGCACCTGAGAACCAATGACATGTGTACTAAGAAACCACTTGTTTATTGCTATTCTATTATTGCTATAACTCATATTCATTTCACTTCATGTCATCCATTTCACTTAAGAAGAACATAATAATTACATGTGTAAATTCCAAAATAAGCCCTGCTATTAATGAATTCTGTCAATGCGTCGGTAATTTTGTATTTTATACATCCTCAATAAAGCTCATTGAGAGACAAGAAGTTAATCACTTCATAAAATAAGCCAGTGTCACAGGGTTCACAGGCTGTTTACCTGGTTAGCCAGTGGGAACAGCCCCAGGCATGTTGTCACCCTGGCAAGAGCCTCGTCCCTCTTGGGTGGTTCTGGGTACACTAATCCAGGGAGAAACAGAGTTCAATAGTCTGGGCACAAGCCTTTCTGTGGCACCTGGCTTCAGTGTTAGAAAATGGTCCTGGATGTGTTTAATTTATTAGCCCTGACAAGTATGATTAAGTACAAAAGAGTAGATGCATTTTATTCCTTGAAATGGGCTTTAAAGTTAGTTGAGTTTAATGGAAAAGAACCTTTTAAACTTACTGGCATATAAAAAGGCACAGAGCAATTTCATCTAAATTTAGATTTCTAGCAACTGCTATCTAAGTTATCCTACACTCTCATTATGGCCAAAGGAGAGGAATAAATATCTCTACATCTAATTTATGGTAGCTGTCTATCTTATAACAACCTGAAATTTCTTCTGTAAGTGTTTATTTTCCTCTCACTGATTACAAAGTGATCCTTGTGCAGATTCTGAAGGTTAACTTTTAGGGCTCTAAGCATTTCTTCAAAATTAATCCTAATGTGAATTAGCTGTAAACTTTCTGCAGGTAAAGTACTAAGAGTTTTTTCTCAGATGTGTGACAACACCATTCAGTTTCTGTTGTTTCCTTTAGTGGGAAGAGAATGTTTGAAACTAGGTTGACTAAGCAAAAGATTTTAAAACTATTTAAGCTAGAAGCATCTTATATCATAGCTTATACTTTACTTTTTGTTTGCTTTGTTTACCATAGGTCCTTGAATCAGGGATTTTGAGTAAATTAAAGGACATATGTATAAAATATTGATCATTATTTTTATCATAGGAAATACCCGCATTTTTAGGTTTATATACAGAATAAAAGTATTGATAGAGTGATGAGAGTAGATACATATCTGTGGTAAAACTGTAAATGATTTCACATAAAAAATTTCACTCTGGCAATTTTTTCACTTATAAGTCAGACTGAAATGCCTATCATTATGTTTTGTATTATTTCTCTGTCATTTGAAAGATCAGAAAAAATATTGCCAAAACTTTCATGATCTTATCACTGAGAAAACCTCAAATCAACATAACTGCCTTCTCATCTTTTGACTGAGAGTAATCTCCATACTACCATAATGATAGGGTAAAAAGGCATACAACTACCACATACTGTGATCTTTTGAAGCAAGAAAACAGCAGTGGAAAAGCCAAGAAAATGGACAAGACAAACCATATACATAAGGAGACACCTATGAATAGTGACCAAATTTCGCCTATGCTATCTTGACCTTTTCAGAATTTAATTAAGGAGAACATCTTCTTATTTTCAAGACTAAACCTCCATTATTAGATACCTAAATTATAAATAGAAATATATTTTATTTATTTCTGTTGTAATCTCATAATTTCAAACTTGAACTTTTTTCTTACTTGAAAACTTGAATGTTCCAAATTAAGTATTTTTGTAGATGTATGTTTAATTCCTTTAATTTTGTTTCATTTCTTTAATTTTATTTTTTTATTCTTCTGTTTTTCTTTTTTATTTTTTTTTTTTAAAATTACATTAGTCCACTTTAGAGTTTACTGAATAATGGAAAAATCATAAAACAGGCTGGGTTGGAAGGTGCCTTAAAGATCAACCAGTTCCATCCACCATATCATAGGCAGGGATAGCTTTCATTAGATCAAATTGTCCAAAGTTCCATCCTATCTGACCCTGAACATTTCCAAGGAATAAAATGCTCACTCTTTTAGAATCTTTAGAAATCGTAAACTTCTAAAATTGTAAAAACTAAAAAAGTCCCCTAAAACACCCCTAAAAATTGTGAATTAAATTCCAGGTTATACCAACTGACTCTATAGGTCTTGGATCCATGTTCAAAGGTTTAACACAATTCTTCACATTTCCTAATTTTAAAATTTCTCTTTTCTGCACAGGATTTGCTCTAGGATAGTCTCAATTATTTGAACTCTTTATACCAACTCTGCTTGCTTGCCTACCTTGCCAGTACCTAAAGCTTGTCAGGAATTAATTAAATTCTAACATAGCATTGAATCAGAAAATATATGCCTTTTGTACATTTGATATAAATGACAGATTCTTGCCTAGCTGGCTTACCTGAAAATCTGCAGTTCCACTAGAAATATTATCAGTCCCTAACTCTAAATGCTGTGTATTAAAAAAAACCCATTTTACTTTCTCTCAGTGTGGCTGTTTGAACCTGGCTGGATGCCAGGCACCCAGCAAGCCACTCTATTACTCCCTTCCTCAGCAGGATGGGGGGGAGAAAATAAGATGAAAAAACACTTTGTGGGTCAAGATAAAGGCAGTTTACTAACACAGCAGTGAACTTCATGAGCATACAGGCAAAGGAAAATAAAACCAAAATTTTATTCTCTTCTTCCTGTCAGCACGCAATATCTGGCCACTTCCCAGGAAGCAGATGTCGTGGTTGCTCCAGTTTTCCCTTCTTTATCTCAGCTGTTACTCTTTTGTGAATACATCATGTGACATGGAATACCCCTTTGGCCACTTTGGGCCAGCTCTTTTGGTTTTATACTCTCCCAACATCTTGCCCATGCACAGACTTCTGGGGAGGGTGGAATGTTGGAGAGACAGCGCTGAGGCTGTGCCAGCCCTGTTCAGCAGGAGCCAAAACACCTTTTCAGCTACCAATGCAGAGCACAGAGCTATGAGGCCTGCTGTGGGGAAAATGAACTCCATTTCAGCTAGACACAACACACCCAGAATAAAAAAATAATATAATAATAAATTAATAACAATAATAATTAAAAATTAAATAACAACCAAAAAATGCTGAACTTTTCTTATATTTTGTATTTATATTTTGTAGGCATCCTTCTCATGCTTCAAGCCAATAAGAACTCTCAATTAATTTTGATAATCAGGCACATGATATGTCCACAGACAAATTCTGGGGTTTTATATTGCGTATAGGATTTAATATTGATGTTTGTTATGGATTTAACAGAAAGAGAAAACCTTAGAGTCCTTACTAAGCCACTTCTCTCTAACAGGATTAATGAGTACTGGACTTCATTAATTTTAAGTATTTGCTCTGAATCAAGTGTTCTCCTTAATTATTTAGCAGCACAAAGCTAGTATGGGGTCAGACTCACAGTACGCCTTAAGCTGGGAAATTTCTCTTTACCTTGTATTTTTTTAGATTTTTAGATCCATGTGTATTTTACCTGCCCTTTTTTTCCTTGTCTTTTTTAAATTTTTTTATTTTTATTTGAGAGACAGATACTATATACTACTATATCGTATATAATACTATCATTGAAATTCACAGTTATTATTAAACACAGTGCTGTATGTGCTACTTGGACAAACAGATACTGCAAAGCATCAGCTAGACTGGTAAAATAATATTTCAAATGTACAAACATAAACTCAAGGAGTTATACTTCAGGGTTCAAAATGATAAATTCTATTACCATGTGAGAATATAGTTCCATGTCATCTGACCACATTCTAACTCATTTCAGCTGGATTTTCATCTGTATAAGTGAGAATGAATTCTGACCACTGTCTTTGCTGATTATGGTTTATGTAAATTCATTCTGTCAGGAAAATGACAGCACTCTTGAACAATCTGAAGGTTATTATGCTCTTGCTGATGCAGAGGTAAGGTTGATTACTGTCAATGTGGAAATAAGAAATGTTGAAACCAATGACATCCTGAAAGAAGAGCTGTGGACAGAGGTCTCTCCCCATGTGTAATGCAGCACTCACGTGGCTATTGGGACACTGAGCATTCTGGTTGTTAATGATTAGAGAATATTTCAAGAAGCATAACAAGTCTTTGAAGTTGTTACAGTTTTTAGAAATGAGAAGCAATATGGTGAAACATGGAATCTTAGAGAAGCTGAGTTATTTTGTTCCTGTAAGTCATTTTCGCTTTTGTGGGCAGGTATTTCATGGAAATTATCCCAGAGCTGTAACTTCAGTAGTATGCTTTAACATTATTGTAGAGAAGTATCTCCAGACAAATTTCCACTCTTTTCTTTAAGAAGGCAAAGAAGAAAATCTTAGGGAAGTAGAGGCCCATTACTAGGGGTCTGTCACAGCCATGCCAGTTGCAGGAAGGACAAGGAGGTGAGTAGGCACAGCTAACAAAGAATCAGCAAGGTCTGCTTGATAGCTTTCAAAGAAGAGAAAATGTGCTCTGTTGACTTTGTAATGCCGCTAAAGACCAGAAAGGTGGGACAGAAATGCCCAACAAGTCCAAAGACAATAGCTGGTTGTAGGGAGCAGCTGATAAGATGGAGAAAGCTGCTACCTAGAGGGATATCCGCAGGCTGGAGGAATATCATCATGTTCAACAAAAGCAAATGGGAAGACTTGCCCTTGGATAGAATAATTCCAGAACAGCCACAAAGACTAGGCTCCTGCTGGTCAGAAAGCAGGCTGCTGGAAAAGCAGAGCAATATGAAGGAGAAGAAGCTAAACATGAGTCATCAATAGTTTCACGTAGCAAAGAAAGGAAGGCAATCACCTGCTGGACTACATTAACAAGACAGAAGCCAGCTGCCACCAGGTGCCACCTGAAGTATTGAACCCTGCTCTCTCAAGGGCCTAAAATACAAGGAGGATTTAGACATGCTGGAATTGAATCAAGAATAATTCTATAAGGCTGCTGGGGGTATTTGAGTAGTGGACATGTCATTGAGATGAAAAATGATATTGCTGGAATCTCTTTATCAAGCAGAGACAACTAAAAGTAGATTGTCAGGGAAAACCTTGCTCATACACACACATCATTGGATGCTGGCCTACTTTTGGCTTAGAAAGAGTTAATTTTCCTCCTACTAAGCAGTATAGTAAAGTGTTTTGGATTCAGTATGAGAATAATGTTGATAACACACCAATGTTTTTGCTATTCCCCACTAGCACTTAAAATAAGTCCAGGAGTTTTCTACTGCCCATGCTCTGCCAGTGAGCAGGGACACAAGAAGCTGTGAGGGAGCATAACCAGGACAGTTGATCTGAAGTGGTCAGAGGGATTTTTCATACCATAAAACATCAGGCTCAGTATGCAGACTGGGAGAAATAGACCATGATCTGCCTGGGGACCGGTGGGATTGGTTGGTAGGGGGTGAGCGGTGGTATCAGGCATCACTTGGGGTTTTTGTTTTCTTGAATTTGCTCTTTAATAATCTTGTTCTGTCTCTGCTGTTTCCCTTTTCATTGTGTTAATATTATTATATTTTACTTTATTTTATTTCAATTATTTAGCTGGCCTTATCTCAACCCAAAAGTTTAACTTTTTTCTGATTCTCCTCCTCATCCCTCCAGGGCACAGGAGGAGAAAATATTGTTCTGTTTATTTACAGACAGATACTTTAAGGATATGTGAATGAAAACTCTCTGCTCTTCTAAAGACATCAGGTAAATGTCCTTTTCCATATAAAACCCAAACATACAAACCAACACCAACAAAAAAAATCAAAAAACAAAACAAAAAAACCCAGCAGAATTGTTTAAGATGGAAAAGGCCTTAAAGGTCATTGAGTCCAACATCCTTCTACAAAACATGAACATCAAGCAACTTGTTAGAATAGGGTATTTGTGTAATGCTAACTCCTCAGAGATTTTCACTGTTGTATGCCTGTCATACAATTGGTTTTATTCTTTTTTCTTTTCTAACCCCAGCAGTAAATTTTATCATTTTCAACACAAGAGCATCTGTTACTTAAACTGGCAACAAATATCTGTATAAAATACAAAAGAAATAGCAAATGAAATTTTTTGAGTGGTTTAATGGTCATCATATCAACAATAGCAGTTAAAAAAATCCTTTGATAATCTCACATGCAATCACATTAAATATCTGTAAATAATAAAGATGTCAAACACGCTAAAAATTTCTGTAAGAATATCCTGTGTTGTTATGATCCAACCGGTGAGAGGTGCCTCTGCCTGAATTAGGGTGCAAGCGGAAACAGTTGCAGTCAGTTGAAGTCAGTAATACAGATTTTATTTAACAGTAAATGTGAGACAGAGAGATAGAAAGACATAAAAAAGGGGTCAGGGGTGCTGCTAAGATCAATCTGTAGTACTCTGAATGGTCCCCTGAGCAGGATCATCTGCTGACGCAGAATATTTTCTGCTCATGTAACACAATGGTGACCACAAACAACCCCTTTTTCTGATCAGAGTAACTTCAGTGGAAGTAGTCCCTAGACATGAAACCACTTCTTAGCAAGAAATATCAAAAAACAAGAGGAAAAACAACAAGAAACAGGAAAACCCCAAGAATACAAATTTTAAAATTTAAATGTGATGTCAGTTTTTTAATTACTTAAGTATCTTCAAGACAACCATTTTAGCTTTTTTCATTCAAGGGTAATCTAGTTTTCCTTTCTGGAGGTTTACAGTCCAATATCATGATCTCTGTCAAAGAACCCACTCTTCATGGCCAATTTTTGCTCTGAAATCTTTTAAATAAGCCTAAGGACAATTAAGGTTCTGAGAAAAAAGAAACCAAAACAAATGTTTCCTCTTTGTATTTAAAATGTCAGTAGTAAACGCTAAGAACAAACACCCCTAAACAAACCTCATAATGCCAAGGCCAACAGTGGGAACTAATCTTTTCTACTCAACTCTCTTGTGTTCAATTCTGTGTAGAAATAGCACCTCAGCTTCAGATGACAAGCCTTGTTTCTTTGGAGGTATCAGTTCTAAACCTATCTTATAGGTTATAAGTTAGGAATCAAGACACAATGTGTAACAGACTCTGGACTTCAAAGAACAAGGAGAAAAGCAGAAATAACCAGAACTATGGGAAGGGCAGACCCTTTAAAATCTCAGGCACATATACTTGTTAAAATAGATCAATCTGTTATTCAGACTGTGTCAGTTGATTTGTTTCAAGCCTTGGTTTGACCTTTGCACCACTTAAGGAAGTAGTTTTTGAGATCCTGCGGTTTAGAAAACTACTTTCTGGAGGCAATCCTGAGGGAAAAATTGCATGAGCCCTTAGCAGACTATCACCTTTTACAAGACACTTCTCACCTCAAAAGATCATGCATCCAAAGAGCCTAAGATCTATGTTCCATCTATGGAAGCACTAAATGTTTCAGAAAAGTAAGAAATAGTGTGAAGTAAGCAACAGGTAAATATGATTTTTGACATTAATAATAAAGGAAATAATATTAACAATAATAAAAACAATAGTAATAAAAATAATAGTAATAAAATAATAATAAAAATAATAGTAATAGTAATAATAATAATTATAATAATGATAATGATAATAATAATAATAATAATAATAATAATAATAATAATAGTAATAATAATAACAATAAAGATTTTGTACTTAAAAGGCAGGAGTGGGCCTAAGGACTTGTCAGTGTTTGTGTTGGTCTGACTGATTTTAGCCATTGCCTAGTTTGTCTAGTGACCATTGCCCCAGCCATGCTATAGCTGAAAATCTGTGAATACCACATACGGTACAGAGATGAGAAACCAAGTGAAAATGTTACTGCTTGGCTGGTGGAAGCTTCAGTGTGCAGCTTTCAGACTTTAAGTGAGCATCAGACTCCCCCTGAGCACAAAACTCCTCCTACAGAAAACTCTTGGTGTTGACAACTCCCTGTTATACACCAGGACATCCTCTGAGAGTTTTCTTCCTTCTCAAAAAAATTATCAGCATTTTGGATCAGATGTTTTTCAATATCTTTTAACATTTGTTTTACTGATGTTTCCATGCCTATATGAAGTGTAATTAAGGTAATAGAGCATACATTGCTAAACATACACATTTGAAGTTCTAGAGTTCATGCTCTCTTCATTTGAATACATCTTTTCGTTTTTCAAATATATCTTTTTTTTAGGTAGCCACCTTTCTCTGGTAATGAACTTTTGATACTTTTCCATATTTATGCTATTAAGTTTTGATTTATCTACTTCAAAATATTTTTGGATTCATGTAGACAGTAATGTTAAAATAAATCTTTTTTTTTCTGAAAATTTAAAAAAAAAATCTTTGAAAAACCTTCAGGCCACATGCAAATTTTTTACTCTTTTATTCTTTTAGCTACACTTTTCACATTTTAAAAATAGTAGTAATCATATAAATTATTTCAAAGATTACAATTTTAAAATGTAATCTTTGAAATAACTAATAATAACTAATATATAACTAATAACTAATAATTCCTTTGCAGCTTTTTCTACTGACCTTACACTTCATTCCTGAGAGTTTCTCAAGCACTGTTTTTCTCCTATGAGAATTTTGTTTCTGAGTAAACCATGACAGTTTTTTGTGGTTTTTTTTTTTTTTTTGTTTGGTTATTTTTTTTTAATTTGTTTTTCATGATATTATATCTCAGTCCTGTGTACTGATAGGAGAAAAAGTTATTCTTTTCTTGTGGTAGCCTGATTAATTTTTCCAAGAAGCACTTTATTGATGACATCTAATTTATTGCTTGTATCTTGCATGAGCATTTACCCACATTACTTGGAGTAATTGAAATCTCCTTTACAACTTCTCATCTCCATTAGACACAGATGAATAATGCCATTTCAGATGCCCCAAGGCAATGAAAGCTTTCACACAGAGTTGAGAGGTGTGACATAGGTCTTTAGGGCAATATCTGATCTTCTACACCAGCAACTGGATACCACAGTGAACACCCCAAGGAAATGTCACCAGACACCTTTATGATAACAGCTGAACCGTGCCCTGTCCTTTATCTGCAAAAAGATTCTTCATCTGAAGCTAGGTAAGTCTGCTAGAAAACACACTTTGAGTTCCTTCATTAGAGCAACAATCCAAGCATGTCTTGTACACTCCCAAAGTGAATATCCACTCATAAAATGCCACTCAAAATCTGCTCTCACTGGGATGGCATTACATATGAGATTCGATCATTAATTTTTTTTTAAGAACTTAATGCTTGAAGCAAATCCAAAAATATCTTATAATTCACAGTTCTATTAAAATCTATATGAAGTCCATGGTACTGTTGACCCACATTTGCAGCAATTAAGAAAATAATACAATTAACATCAATTTCAATTAATTTCACCCTGGATTCCTACATATAACACAAGTCCAATTATTTTAAGTTTCTTTGAAGTAGGAGAAAGCACATTATCCAAGAGGGAAAAATGCACAATACTTTTACCACATGCAGAAGCAGTCAATTTGCATGGTATATAGCAAAGCTTATGGCAAAAGCTAAGATATTAAAAACACTTTCATTATATTTCTAAATTCACTTTTATCTTTAAAGGTCTGCTTTCATCTCTTGGGATAGTTTGAGGGGAAAAAGGCAGCTACTGTACATCAAAATTATGCTTAGTTGTAAACTACCTTGTAATTGTATCTGTGAAAATTAAAAACATCTAAATATTCTTCACATCTTTAAAACAATATTGAAATTATGTTCTGTAAGTTAAATTGAAGTCAGAGAAGAAATAAAGTGAAAAGTAGCAACAGGAAGGGAAAATAGACTCAAGATATATGAGTTTGTATAAGTTAATAGTAACTGTGTTGACAAACTGCAGAACACAAGCTATCAAATGTACTAAAATGTGGTTTTGAATATAGTCAAGGGAAGAATGCAAAATATTTTTTAAGATTGAATTATAAGCATAAAAAGATATAGATGATCATATTGTACTGTTAAACATATATAAAATTGCCTATTGATTATTCAGTGGAGAGGAGAGGAGACTCGAGGAGAGGAGACTCGAGGAGACTCGAGGAGAGGAGACTCGAGGAGAGGAGACTCGAGGAGAGGAGACTCGAGGAGAGGAGAGGAGAGGAGAGGAGAGGAGAGGAGAGGAGAGGAGAACGCAAGTATAGCTGTATTGATTCAAGAAAAACAGCTACCTAGAATCTAATCTCCAAGATTATGTACCACAGAAATAATGACTGTTCCCACCCAATTTTTTTCTACACAGGGAGAGTTTTCTGCCTGCTAAAAGAAAAGAGCTGCCTGGCTCTTTCTGGCTTTTTGACCCAGGAAGTCATAGAGACCATCACCACCGTTTCTACAATGCCATCACAATCCCAAGAGCAATATTACCATTTTTGCTGAATCACTACTGCTGAATTTGTGCTCTCACTCCTAGCTCTCCAATCTTCTGCTTGTTACATAAGAAAGAAGATTAATAGATGTGTGTTCTCTCTCACAGCTATGGGCTTTTCTTACTTTTCTGTCTCCTTGTTTCTCTTCATAAAGGTTACTGTAAAAGGAGGTTTGAAACCTCCAGCCCATGGCAGTGTCTGCAGCTGTAGCTTTGTTTAACCCTTCTCTCCTGCCACCAGCTTGGGCTGTCAGCTCTTGACACACTCCAGTGGCTGCACCCTGTCCTATCAAAACCACCAGAGAATCATGGAATGATCTGGTTGAAAGATCATTTCATTCCGACCCCTCCTGCCATGCCAAGGACACCTGCCACTAGACCAGGGTTGGAGCATCTGTGGCTTCTTTGGGCATCCGGTTCTTGTGCTTTACCCACTGCCTGGGTAAAGAATTTCTTCCTAACATCTAACCTAAATCTCTCCTCTTTTGTTTTAAAAGTGTTCCCCCTTGTCCTATCACTCTCTACCTGTGTACAAGTTGCTCTCCACCTTTTTTATAAGCCCTTTAAGTACTGAAAGGCCTCATTGAGGTCTCTCTTGAACCTTGCTCTTCTCCAGACTGAACAATACCAGCTCTCTCAGCCTTCGTACAAAGGATGTTCTGTCTTTCTGATCATCTTCAGGGCACTCCTCTGGACTTGCTCCAACAGGTCCTTCCTGTGCTGAGAGCTCCAAAGCTGGATGCAGTACTTCAGGTAGGGCCTCCCAAGGGCAGAATAAAGGTGGAGAATCACCTCCTTTGACCTGCTGATCTTGCCTTTTTTGATGCAGCCCAGGATGTGGTTGGTCTTGAAAATCTTAAGTATTCAGTAACATGTTTCTACCTGTTTAGAAAACTGTCAAGGCAAGCAAGTCAGCTGTTTGCTAAAGATAAAAATGGGGAGGCTAGGTCAACAAGAACATGCATATTTCTACCACAGAAGCTACCATTTTGATAACAAGGTGTCAGGCTAGTTCTTTCTAATGATATTGCATTTTTAAACTGGTAGATGTTCTTGCATTATTATAAATTAGATAAACTGTAAGATTTAGCAGTACAAGAAAAACAGTACCCAAAACCATCAGACTTTCAACAGCACTCTCCTAAGTGCATTGAGCCATGCCAGTGGAATTTGGCAAAAGTTTAAATGCAAGTTACTGCTATCTGTAATGTTCCAGGAACTACTTGGAAATGACAGATGACATCTTGGGGACAACAACAATAAATAAACTAGCATAAACTCATGCTGGTTCCAGTGTGATGACATTTTTAACAAAAAACAGGGGTTTATTTTTGTGTTTGTTTGTTTTACTGAGATAAACTTGTTTACACATAGTCTTTATGAATACCAAATAATTGTTAAATAATAAAAATTAAAGTGATTGAGATTATTTATGAAACATTATTGTTAGCTTGCTCTGCATAGTATTTTCATTTGAGTTGTAGCAGTTTAAGTACAAAAAGAAGTGTTTAATGTATTAGTCAACATTAAAAAAGACAAAAAACAAAACAAAAAAAGAGCCCAAACAAACGAAACCAAACAAAAAAAAATATGTGTTGCCTTAATCAATGTTAAATTTATTTTCTGCTTTTCACATAGTCTTCACAGTCAGTTTATACCCAAGCTGATACTTTTAAATAGAGCTATGAAAAATGCAAAGATTGGTAATAGAGTTTGTGATAGTTTCCTCCTCCTTAGCTACTGCTCTGTAAGCATTCAAATAATAGTGAAATACTGGTGGATTAAAGTAAATATCTGCCTCTTTTAGTTTTTCTTTTTCTGTCTATCATCTGTTCTTACCAGGTTTTTTTCTTCTGTACACTGAAAGTACAGAACTGAAAGCATAGCTCTTTTTATAAAATCACCCCTCTTAACAATTTATTTTAATACTAAAAATTTCTTTTTTGCCAAGGTATGCAGTCAGGTATATTTTTACATATTCATTCCAAAATTGGATAGTTTTGCAGAAGGAATGAAGAACTCAAGGCTATATAAACTCCAGGGGGAAAAATTCAAGGGTACAATCGTACAAACAGGTAAAACTTTATTTCCTCAGTTGGTAAATGGGAGATACTAAGATCATGAATATCCTAATCTAGACTAAGGGAAAGCTCTGTTTCCTACTGAATTTGACATGGCTTGAATTCTAATATTGGAACCACAATTCAGGAACTAATCTTCACAATACTCTGCCAATATTATTCAATACACTTCTATACAAGGCAGTTTTAAATATATTTACATATATATATATATATATATATCTTTGTATATAAAGTCTCTGTATAATCAGTTTTATGCAAATAAATGCAAATAATATGCTTTTATGTTGTTTGAAGAATACTTTTTCACTAAAAACTCTTTCCAGGACAGTATTCACTACTGAGTGATGGAAAAGTGAAATGCAAAACACACTTGACTGTTTTCAAATAATGCCGAAACAGAATTCCTTTGACCACATACAGATGTCTGCATTTGAATTGATCTCCATTTTTATATTATTTTATAAATAATGGAGAGAAATATGGTTACTACATCAAGATTAATCTTACCAGATAGAAGCATTTACTCAGAGTGAGTCAGGTTCTAAACATGCCAGTTTATGATCATTGCCTATAAAGAGAAACAGGGTTGCTGGCTTGTATACACACACACAAACACGCACACACATACACACACACACACACACACACATATATATATATATATATATATATATATATATATATAAAATAAGTGTTGAGGTAAAAGAATTTCCATAGAATACATCTTTATGTTGAAGGAAGTAAGGGAGATTGAGGGATAGTTTTATGTGCCTGAAAATAAAGACTATTTTCAGCAACCAAAAACAAAATAAGAAATTATTACTTGAACTTAATAATCAAAATCACAGATTAAGGAAAAAACAAGGACAGATTCAGAGAAGATGGATCTCTCTTTATTAAAGTTAAAAAAGGACAGTAGTAAAAGCTACAGTTCTAACTTTTTCCTGCCCTTCTTCTCTTTTTCCCTACAGCCTTTTCTGTAGCTTCTGTTAGAGAGCTTCTCTAAGAGCAGGGAAGGAAGCAGTGAGAGATATTTTTAATTAAGAAGAGCTTGCAGCACAAACCAATGCCATCTTAATGGAGGTGGATAAAAATACTGCAAATATCTCACACCATTCCTGCTACAATCTCTATTTACAACAGTCCATGCTTTGTGATAGATACTTGGCACTGCAGCAATATCTTGGGTAGGAAACCATGTTTCAGGCTCACTGGCTTTAAAGCTTGGTTGGAGTACAAAAATAGCATCATAGGGTTCCATCAGTGCTTATCTGAACAGAGAAGCTCCAAGGCTTTTATGTTTGTCCCATCATTAACTACTTACCTACTCAAATGCTCCTTGAACCATTAACAATATAAAGAGACCAAGTGAAAATATGGATTGACTACAATTCCAGGGGGGAAGGGAAAAGTCATCTGTAAGAATGCCCCTGAACATCTCACAGATTAAGGTAGAACACACTTAGGGATACACCTTCATATCATACCCTGTGTTGCTATAAAAGCTGGGAAAAAAACCCACTTCTGTCTCAAAAACTCATTCTTTAGATATGATTTCGTTACTAAATAATTTTCTTCAAATGCCTTAAGTGCTCTAAGTATGTTTGAAATGTGTTTATCTGAAAAAATCTGTCTGCATGAAACAAAATGCAATGTGGAAACTACACAGAAAATGTTATTTTGGATCAATCCTAAAGCTTCTTTTCTACACTTTGAAACACCATAAAAATATGAAAATTGAATTTTATAATTGTAATAAAAGAAATGTGCATTTTTCTTAGTAGCAGCCATGTGATTCTGTTCACAAGAAGTTTTAAAGATAAAAATATGAAAATACTTTGTCATAAAAATAAAATAATAAAAATAAATTAAAAAAAGCCACAAAATTTATTGAGTCCAAGTTTTATATTGAAAATATCATCAAATTTTGAACATTTCCCATTTTCTTTTTTCACTCTGGCTCAGGAACCTCAAAGAGAACATTTAGAATCCTCAGGAACTGCAAGAAAAAACTTTTCAATCTACCACTGAAAAGGACTTTTTTAGGTTTGCTAAGTGGAAATATACATTCAGAAGTATGACATAGTGTTAGGATCCAATTATTGAAAGATGCTTCTGCTCGAATTAAGGTGCAAACAAGACCATATGCCAAAGTCAATAACATGGATTTTATTAAACAATAAAGCGTGATGTAGAGACATAGAGAAAGAAATAGAAAAAAGGCAGGGGGAAGAGGAAGAGGGAGGGGAGAGAGAGAAACAGAGAGAGAGAGAGAGAGAGAGAGAGAGAGAGAGAGAGAGAGAGAGAGAGAGAGAGAGAGAGGCTGGTCATTCAAAACTTTACAATATTTAGATTTTAGCAAATAACTAATGTTTATTGGGTACACAGTTCTCTTAGTCTATTGATTAAATTATTGCCTCACTTTTAGTGCTAATTAGAAGTTCCATGCTCAGTCTTTCTCCTGACTCAGTGGGTTGCTTGGTTCATTGGGCTGTGAGTCCCTGGTCAGAATCTCTGCCTGCCAGAATTGCCTTTTTCCCCAGTCAGAGCTGATTTCAGCACAGTGGCTGAGTTGGCTTTCCTTCTGGCCCAAAAATTCTGCATTCTTTGTGTCCATTATCAGTGATCCATCCTCCTCCTCCAGCTGTGTTACCCTCCCCTAGGTCTGAGATAACACCCAGACAATTGTAGCACCTTTATCTTATCTTAAATTCCCAGCTGTTGTAGATTATCTTCCAGTCCACCTTTCAGGTAATCCAGGGAGGCATATTCGGGGGAGCTTCTTTGGTCATTGCTGGCCTAAGATATCATCTGTCCCATAACTTGGGGTGATCTTTCTTTGACCAGTGATACCTGTATTTGCAGTGGCTTCTTTACACAGTTTGACACAGTGGGAATATTTGTCTGGAAGTGTTAACCAGGATGTGCTACCCAGATCTCACCTCTGCCGGGTTAGAAACATCCTGTTGCTTCTTTCTGTGCAATGTCTTTCTGTGGCCTAAAGAGTGTTTGAGACAGGCAACTGAGCTCTTTAAGGCCTTACATATAATCAAAACAATTAATGAATTGAAAAAGGGTGTTGTTTTTTGGGCTTTTAAAATTTACAAAAGTTATCCAAATAATAGTTTAATCGCACATTAAAATAACTTTTATCTGGAAATAAAACATGTTAGAAATATCCTTTTCACTGAGTAAAAATAAAGAAAAATATGAAAGTTTGATTACAGATTCTTTTTTTTTAATTCCTGTTTATTTCCTTCTCTTCCTGGAAGGCATAAGAAGAGATGGAAAGATTAAAAATAAGAAAAAAATAAGAAAAAATGTTTCATCAAAGATAATTCTGAATTATTTTACTTGAAAGAAAGCAAAAAACAACAAACATAAATTTAAATGCAAAAAAATTTAGTCCAGGTGAAAAAAATTCTGTGTGATGTTCTCACAGGATAAATCCAGATGATCTAAATTTGATTCAAGCATGTATGATTCAAAAGCAAACAAAGATGCAAGTCATCTAATCCTCCTGGCACATTAAACAGAAATCTAAAAACATGGAGCTCATAACTTAATTGAATATTCCACATAGTTCTAATAATCTAGTGGTTAGAGTTCATCTCTAAGAGATGATATCTTGAAGATCTGGCCTGAAAAAATGCAGATTTTGGAAGCCAGAAGAATTTTTTCATACCAGGATGACAAAAGCAATGCAAGAACCAGCTGAGAGTGAATGGCCTAGAAAGATTATTTTGTTGTTGAAAGCACATCTCTGTTGTAAAGCAAATGTGAGGCCCCAGGTGTGAAAATGAGGGAAACAACAGCAAAAAAGGTTAATAGTCTCTAGAGACACCAGCTAAAATAATCTTTTGAAAGCATACATTTCTTAAAGTTTGTTGTGAAAGCCCTGATTGCTGTCTTGGTTTAGACAATTAATTATGTCTTGAGAACTTCACGTGGTGCTACGATGCATTTGCATTCGTCATAACAACAATTTCACTTCCAACTACTATAACAAATGCCCATGTCAGGAGACCATCTACCACTGCTTTCTGTCTCATTTACTTCACATAATAGGCTGCTTTGGGTAGTATACTAGTTTTGGCTGGGAATTAATTTTATTCACAGCAGCCTGAAAGGTGCTGTATTTTGGATTTTTGACCACAGCAGTCTGGAAAACACAGGGATGTTTTAGCTATTGTTGAGCAGGGTTACACAGCATCTAGGCATTTTCTGCTTCTTGCACTGCTCCTTCATTGAGTAGGCTGGGGAGTACCAGAGGTTCAGCAGGGACACAGACAGAAAATCTGACCCCAGTAGACCAATACATAGGTCATGCTCGGCCATAAAATTAGATAAGGAGGAGAAAAAGGGAGGACACAGAGTTATGACCTTCATCTTCTCAGGCAACCATTACACCTGATGAATCCCTGTTTTTCCCAGAAATGGCTAAATATCTCCCTGGCAAAGGGAAGCAGTAAATAAATGCCTTATTTTGCCTGCATGAGCAGCTTTCCTTTACCAAGGCAAATTTCAGTCCATGGGTCTCTCCTGTGTTCTGCTGGAATGGAACTGAGCAAGTGGCTGTGTGAGGCTGAGCTGTCTGCAAGGGTTAAGGCAAAAAATGTAGCTTCACTCTACCCCAAGTAATACTGCTCAAATTTCTAACAGAGAACTGTTCATAGTTCTAAACAGTTCTCTAAAAACTGAAGATTACCAGAGCATCCAGCTGTTTTATTCTTCGTGACAAGATCCTTATTTAATAACTAACTTTAGTGAATTTGGTGAGCAAGGTATCTCAGGTCTTAAATGAAATTCAGAGAGGCTTAAATGAAATACAGAAAGGCCTTTTTTTTTTTTGTATAAGCAACATGCCCAATTGGGTTTAGTAGTCTCATCTTTTTAAAAAGGTTCATCTACATGTTTGCGTGATGAGGCACACTACATAAAATTTTAAACTAATTAAGATACATTTTCTAACTTAAATCATCTCCTTATGTCTTGAGTTTGGTCTTTAAGACTTTATTGTCTTTGTTCTAATTGAGTCTTAAGTTTCTTCATAATAATTTTACTTGATATTTTAAGATAACACTCCATAATTAAAAGAGAAAAAAAAAAAAAAGGAAAAAAAAAACCCAAACCACAAACCTCACAAAATTTCACATTGAAATTCACCAACAATAATTATAAGGTCTTCAGAAGGTATCATCAAAGTTGATGCCATTTAACTACCAACAAGCAAGCCTGCCACGATGGATGTAGCTGCAAGGATAACGTACATTACCGGAATATCGTTACAGTTAATTTCATTACTTCTGTGCAAACAGTGCATATCTAACTTAAAACAAAGTTCTCCTTTGAAATGTACTCTTTCTTAAGGAAAAAAAAAATTTGGTTTCTTATAAAGAAACACATCTTTAAATTACTTCTGTTCTTTCTCTTGAACTATAATTACCAAAGGATTGCCATGAAAAGAGCTAAAGGCTATAATTAATATTATTCTCTTTTTCTTGGATGAAGCATTTAAATACAGTGCATTATTTCATTGATCTCCCTGCAGACAAAGTCATGCCAATCCTTTTTTAGAAACAAGTTTCTTACCCAATTTCCCCTCCTTATAACTTTGAACAGCGTGTTATTTTGCAGTTCCCAAATGCTCAGAAATACTTTCAGAATAATGATGAAATGGAAGACATGAAGATTGCAATCATGTTGACATTTTTCACTGGATTTTTCACATATAGTGATTAATAATTATTTTCTGATTCTTCTTGTACTGATTTAGTGCATCAAAATTGACCTGCAGAGGGTTCCAGAGATTTTCTCAGCAACAGCTTTGGTTCTGTAAGGATGTGGAGCCAAATTAAATAATCAGCCTGCATATTAAATAATCAAATGTTTTCAGACCAGTTTTGCTTAACCATATATCCTTCCACTTTGTTGTAGCCTCATGAGCTATAGGAGCTGTTCAGTTTGATCTAAATTTAAAATATTAATATAGGTCAATTATTTAAATGAAATTGTTATTTAAGTTTTTTATTTTTTTCTTAAATAGAAATACAAATCTCAGTAAATTTAAGTAAGGTTTGAGAGATGTCTCTTAATACTGCACTGGTTTCTCCTGCAGCAACCCATTCTTTCTCTTGCAATATCCCACCAATATAGTAGTTGTCAGAATACCTGCCTATTTAATTAGAAATGATTCAAGTAGATTAAAAATTTGTCTTTATCTATTTCAAAATACACCTGTCTTTCACTTTAGCTTATTCACTCATCTGCAATAGCTGTAAGAGCTTAATATATTGTATAGGGGTTTTTGTGTATGTATATACATGCAGCACAAGTATATGTTAACTTGTGCAAAACTCTGAAAACTGGGAAACTACCGCTGAGTATAAAAGGCAAAGGAATGACACACTAACATCAGTAAATAAATCACTTATTTGTCTTCATCTAAATTTTGTAAAATCAGAAAAGTTCTTAGCAGTTTAGAATTGTTTAATGCATAATGGATGATTCACCTGGAAAGGGAGCATGCAAGCCTTTACCTATATAAATATACATATATCATAGATAGATATATAGATAGATGGATATATATGTATACATATGAGTATTTACATTTCCAAATAACTCTGTCATCTATTACTTAAACAAAATGGCTTTTGCATGTTTTTTTTGTCTAAGTTTAAAACTTTATTTTCAGCTTGTATTTACAGCTTGTATATCTGGGCCCAAAGATTGCTTATCCAATAAGTTTCAGTCATGACGATACACATTTTAAATGACCTAGTACATTGCACTTCACAAAATCGTTTTTCCTTAGAGTTAGTTTGGACTGGATGAATTATTTGTGATTTCAGAAATTTTTTTTCTCACTACTGTAGTCTGAAGAGAAACAAATTGGAAGAGCACTGCACTGGGAAAAAAATAGAGAGAAAGCAAGGGAGTGAGAAAGAGAAAAAAGGGGATGAGAGAGAGAGAAGGAAAGAAAGAGAGAGAGAGAAAGAACACACATCAGAACAAAAATGTACTCTTACAGATTTGACCCCAAACTCAGATAGAAAAAGTGTAAATTGAAGAGTATTTGCTAGAACAACTACTACAACTACTCTCATTCACATTGAAAATCTAACATCAGAAATAAACCCAAATTTTCAGGTGTTTTTAATGATAAAAATTATATTTTCAATATTTTCTATACCTGAACAAAGTACCATATATTTAAAATAGAGTTAATATACCCTGTCTACTTTAGGAAGCTGATATATTCTTTTGACGTTAATTGCTATGTTCTTAAAATGTCTCTCCCACTATCTTCTGTTGTTATCTTCTACAAATGGAAATGTTAAATAATCTTGTAAAACCTTAACAAGACTTTGCATAAACATGCGGTCATCTTAGAATTAGTACTGCATGACTGTCATGACATTATATTGTCCTATTTTTTCATTCAAGAAAAAAAGACTTTACAGTACAATTTGTCCTTTGATGGTTTAATAATATACTTGTTAAAAAACAGATGAAAAATAAAATTGTTTTAAAAAACTAATATAATGCTAATATTTTCAGGAAACAAATCCTGTGATAGAACAAATTCCAATCTCTGCTTGATTAGTACACTATAAATATTTTCTTAGATAATCAAAATAGACAACGTCATTAAAATTCAATATCTTCTTCAATTTGCTGTTACACATTTCTAGATTAATATTCTTAAAATGTTAGTTGAAATTCCACATTGATATGCCTAGGCACTCTGACCTTGGGATCTTAATCTGAACATAAACATTTATCTGTGCCTTGTCACTGTTTTAGCTTGTTTCTTATGATCAAATCTCTTAGATGGGTGGATATCTATCACTTTGCTGCCATTGGCCTGTGTTGATTTATAGATGACATCTCAAAGCAATAGTTGCTTTGAACCGTTCAATGCCTCATAAAATAAAGCAAGAAATTCCATAGTACTCCTGTGCTCTGGTAGTAACTACAACTATTCAATATTTCCCAGTATGATTTATCATACTGTGGAATAATGCATTGACTTCTCCCCTCTTTTTCCATTGCTTTAGACTTGTATTTAGCCAGTAAGATGCCATGAGGTGGGTATATACCTAAAAGAGAATCTAAGTAAAATTCCTTGACAATCTTGCAAGCAAATTTTATTCGCGCTGTTATGCTTTGGGAGCTGTGAATTTCCAGCAATGTTTTGTAACATTCTACCCAGCAGAGAACATAAGCCTTTTCAGTTTTCACAGAAAAGTAACAAATATCATAATGGAATAAATGCAAAAATAGATTTGAATATGAATGTCAGGAAATTTATTTCTATACATATTTGATTAATTAGAGAGGATCAAAGGGAAATCATATTAATTAATTAATAATGTGTTGTAAAAAAGTTATCTCTCTTCCTCAAAGGAGAAAAAAAAGTAAGAGACAGTTTTAAGAAACTACATTGTTAAATAGTCTTTTCCTTTAGATAAATATGGTTAACAGATTTACCTTTTCATTTTTATGTGATTGATTAACCAAAATTAATAATACTTTTTAAAATTTTATTTCAGTGTTTAAAGGCCCAATCTGTGAAATGATTGTTATACACGTTATATACACGTATATACACGTATATACACGTTATATAATTGAGGTGCTGTTGCAATAAGGAAAATAATAATTGGTATTGATTATGTGAATATGTGTGTGGCAGGTTTTGGGTTTTTTTTAATTGAGATTTCTAGTATAAAGGGGTTTTTTTTCCTTTTGGTAGTAGTACTGGGGTTTCTTTTCCCCTTGTTGATTTAAGAAAACACTGTACATTTTGATAGAGTGAATATATGGGAAAAAATTCTGGTGAATTCTATACAGTCTAAATGCTACTGCCTGCATAAAATACCAAGAGAGCAGGATAATTCAGATTAGAATGGACTTCAGAATGTCTCTATTCCAACATCCTGGACATAACTCAGCTAAGTCAGCTGTGATGAGAGACCAGACTGCTTAGGACTATATCTAGTATGAGCTTGAAAATCTCCAGGGATAAGGACTGCATAAGCTATAGAGACAATTTGTGTATTTACCTTTAATTCTACATACTTTGATTTGTCATAGTTGTTTAATGTGTGCTAAGAAATGTGCTAAGCCTCTTTCTTGAGAAGAAGCTAATTTTTTTTACATTGGTATTTTTTCCTCTAAACTTTATAGGTATAATTTAATCTTATTATCATTAAAACAATTGGGATGTTGACATAAAAAGATTCAGTAGAGAGCTTTTGAGAGATTCTAATGTTCATGAAAGAGTCATTTAAAAGCAATAAGGGAAGAAATTAATATTAATTTCCTTGTTTTGTGACTTGTTTACTTTTCTGTAGAGTGAAAATGACAAAGGCATGCGTCTGACTTACATTCTATTCCAGGTTTCCCAAAAGCCTAATACTTGTAAGGTCCATTTAACAATAATTTTAACAATTTTAACATTTTCTCCCAAACTGTAATAATATTTTAAAAAATAATCTGGTAAAAATACTGTTTTGACATACAACAAAGGAAAAAATTTAAAAGTAGGGGAAAATCTTATTCTTGGTACATAACAGTAACTTTCCAATTTTTTTTCTTATTCACATTTTTACACATATTTCTATTAATACAGACAGCTATAATTTTATCCTAATACTTGCATTACTTCTGTTTTCATAATTTTATGAAGAGGAGTATTTTCCCCCCAGTACCTAACCAGCATTTATTATGAAATATATCAGGGTAAGCATTCGGGTTTTTCTTTAAAAACTTTACTCATAGAATTGTAAAGGTTGGAAAGGTTCTATAATTTTCTGCTCAAATATGTCCATTGACACAGGTTGCTCATCATCTTGTTTGCTTGAGTTTTGAAAATCTACAAAATTTGTAAATCCATGGTATCTCTAGGCTTCCTATTCCAGTTTTTGACCTCCCTTATGGTCAACTTTTTTCTCAATATATTAAATGAGAATTTCTACTCTTACAAGCTATTTCTTCTTTTCCTACCACTGAACACAAGTATATAGCACCAGGTCACATAATCATTACACCCTCCCTTGAGAGTATCAAGGTCCTTCTTTAACCTCTTAAATAAATCAATTTTTCAGCTTTTCCTCATGTCTCTTGTTTTTTCCATTACTGAGGAGCACAGAATCACGACATCTAATATTCATACTCATTTTGTCTAATTGAGCTAGTTGTTTCATTGCAGAAGGCAAATTGATTGGTCAAACATGATTTGCCCTTGGGCAATCCACTCTGGCCAATCATATTCTTGTTTTTTCAAGTTTGATCTGACATTAAACTGGTCTCCCTCCATTTAGTTCTCCAGACCCTCTTACTTTCCAGTCTTAGAGATGTGTGCGATATTACGTCATTCTGGTTCTCAGGGATATTTTATTTCCTATGACTTTTCAAAGACCCCACAAAAAACAGCTTTGAAATTTCCAAATGCATTGGTCACATCTGCCAGCACACTTGGGGACACGTGTTCATGGTCCTTAATTTGACCTGCTGCTTCAAATACTCCTTAGCTGTATTATTCTTGATGGTAAGTGATGCTTTATTCTTACTCTTTAAAAAGGTATTGTCTGTGGAAACTGGAACTGACCAGTGAAAAGTGTGAGGGAGGGAACAACCAATCAAAAGAAGTAAACACCAGTAGGTATCTTTGTTTTTTTCTATCCCCTTTCTGTCACTAGGTACACTGCTTTACTGAGTAGTGGGCTCAAATTTTTCTTAAGGTTCTTGTTAGTGGTTTTTTTATCTGTTTTCCTTTTTCTTTTCAACTGATAAACTTACAGAAGCCCTTTTTATTGACTTGTGTATCCAGTCCTAGCTTCAAGTGCCATTGAAATTTGACTTCCCAGTTCCTGGGAAGGATGCACCTGCATCCCCAGGTGCTGTCTCTACAGTCTTTTTGTGTAATTTAATCTCATTTCTATTTCTACATACTTCCTTTTTCTGTTTCTGTTTCTCTGTACAAATCTTCTGCTTTTCAGACTGAACAAAGGACTGCTCTTGTTCTTTAGATAAATTATTTTTAAAGATCAACTTGTTCTGCTTGGAGTCTTTGCCCTTCAGGAAAGTGTTCCAAAGGGTTCTGTCAAGGTGATTCTTAAAGAAAGCCAAATTTCTTTCCCTTGAGGTCCAGTATTTGGGATTCTGCTATTTGTTCAGTAACTTCTCTAAAGATTTTAGAATTTGTCATATTGCACTTGCTTCACATCCCCAGTGAGATTTCCCTTGTTTGCAATTGTTATGTCAAGCAGAACATCTCCCCTGTCTGTTCACTCATGTCATTGAGATATGTCAAGACAGCTCTGTCTCCCCATTTCCCGAGCTGTCTACCATTTATTACAGCACCTAGTTAGGCAGCTTATCCCACCGCACACCTACTGTGCCAGTGAGATTATGGCTGTTCAGCTGTATATGAACCTCTAATTCCTCATTCTCTTTTTTGCTGTGTTAATTCCTGCACAGAAAAAATGTATGGGTCCAGACTCTACCTTACAAAAGGAAACACTCACTTAGGAAATGCTTTATAACCTTTTCCCCACAAAAATAAGCTCTTCAGAAGAGTGTCATAGACAGATATCAGCTACTGAATTCCAAATTACTTTCAGCTGAATGTACCAGATATTTTATACGTGTACATAAACTTCTATTTTTGCCCATTTCCCTATTTCATATATTAGATTCAGAAAACTATTAGACATTACAACTTCAGGTCTGTGGGGCTGGAACCCCAAGATGTACATTTATGGTAAATATGACAAATGTAGATTGTTCTCAGGAGAAAGACAAAAATGCTGAGCTAATAATATTTTTTAGGTATTATATTTAATGAAAATAACTTTACATTTTGTAGAAATACTACCTGTGGCATTGATTTTTTTTATTTGAATATGTGGTAGAAAGAGAAAATGTAAATACATAGTATAATGACTGATGAATCACTGAGGAATTTTCCTTATTTTTGTAATATTTTATTTGCAACTCTCATAGTTGCAGAAATTTGATTTCTCCTTAACACTTTCCCTTTAGTAGATTTTAGTACTGTTTTTGTAAATATTTTTACTAAGGTTACTGAAGCTTTTTGGTTTTTTTCACTCAGAAAACATCAATATTTGAAATTCTATATTGAATTGAATTGGTTTGCAGCAAAAATATAAAGAAGATAAAAATAATTCTGAACTTTTCAAGACTTTCAGCTGAGCTAAAAGAACACTAAATTGTTCTTGGTCATTGAGGCATGTTATAAGAGAAATGGATGACCTTGATTTATATGTTCTTGAAATAGCCCTTTTCACCTTCAAAGCCATCCATCTTAAGGACAAGAATTTTGTCCATGATAAAACATAACATATGCTCCAAGGTGATGCCACATGTCTAGGGAGACAACAGTAAACTCTGTCAGTGAGGTATGACTGTGGCAAATCAGGTTGTTCCTGTGCTTTCACTTTGTGTCATTTTTCGTTATACCATATGTTACTTACACTGTCTTTAAAACTTTCATCAAAATCTATAAAAATCTTGTATGTTATTTTTATTAATCATTTCTGCATTTCCTAGATAATGGGTTGGCACCAAGGTTAACAATTTCCCTCTTACTCCTTCCCTTTTATCGCTCTCCTTTTCTTCACTCAGTGAAACTGGATAAAGTAAATATTTTTTCCTTCAATGAAATGACACTCAAATCAGAATTATTACTGAAAATAAGTTGTAGCCAACATTGGAGTGGGCCTCAGCTGTGCTGTTTGCTGTACAAAGTGAAACTGAGCATAATAGTTTTCTTTAATGCATACAGATTAGTCAAATACAAGTAAAGTGGTTGAATAAGGATTTAACATTATTAACATACCAGGAACTATGCAGAAAAAACTTTAGCAGTGTTTCTTACTGCATCTTCTTATTTTGGGATGATTACAGTCAGACCTCTTCAGAGATAAATGTGGAGCAATGAAGATGTCAGGCCATTGCTAGGATCTTGCTGCCAGCAGGGCTGGGAACATTAGGGCAGGTTTTAAGGCAATCATGGTAAAACGGCATCTTGACCAAAAGGTGTAACAGCAACAAATTACTGTATTTTTTCTCTTTAGAGGGATTTCCATAGCTCTACACAGACTGAAATTCCCTCACTAAAGTCTGTAATTCACCTAGTGTACAAGGAGTCAACTTTTTATTGCCAAATCAGGTATGCTATTTCTAATGATGCACTCATTTTATGAACTGAGAAGTATAAAAGCCTTCTTCGCTATTTTTCAAAAGCTTCTTGATAGCCATAAAAGGAATAGACTCATAACTAATACCTGCTGATTATGCAAATAGAACTTCCTATCACTATGTAGGAATATCTCTAATTTGTGTATGTTCTTTCTCTACCAGAAAAATATTTCCTCCTAGTAGTTTATATGTCAGTACTTATTTGAAAACTCAAACAGATGTGTAAATAGGTTTGTTAGTACTCACTTATAAAGCTTTGCAGATGCATTTGTCACAACTCTAAGCAGATAAAACAGGAACACTACACAAGCAAATAGAACATTGCAAGACTTACACAGAATTCTCTTCTTTTTTGTGCATCCAAAATAACTAGATATGTGTTTCACACAGAGAAAATACTTAGGAGAAATTAGTGTGTAAAGTTGCAGAGAAAGCCCAGCTGAAGTAATTTAGAGACAGTAATTACCTCCACATTATTGTTATTGTAGTTCTTACCACACACCATGAAGCAGAAAATAAGAATCTCTGACTCATAGAATACTTGAAAGATATTGTAAAGATTCCCCACAGTAATGCTTTGTGTGTCACTTCATCTAAAAAATTAGTAAACAAATAATAGCAATCATCTAAGCATGCTTTTGGAAGTAATGGTAATTTTAAAGAGCCATTTTTATACATAAATGCACATTTAGGTATACCTAAAATTGGTGTTTTATCTATATTCCAGTTTATAGGTTAGCTGTGCCTGGGTACTTGTGGATGAAGAAACAAACCTAAGGAGTTGAATCACTTTAGTGCCTTGTACATTCCATATTTCAATAAAATCCACAGTCAAAGTAGAAGCTGAGCATAGTGGGAATGGCCATTAAATACACTAAGCAAATCAAGAAAATCAGCCTTAATTAAATTTGTTCAGATTTGCAGAAAAAAAAAAGCCAAATCAGGTCACTGTAAAAGTTCTAGAATATTTTATTGCTCTCCCTCATTTCCTCCCATCAGCAGTAATTTCTCTCCATTCCAGCTGACCTTTCCTTCTCCTGTTCCCACTATCATTCATTAGGAGAATTTTACCTTAAAATGCCACATTTCTCACAAACACTGAAAAAGAAATAATTTACAATAAGCCTCCCCTATACTAGTTTTACATTTTATATTTTTATTTTAAAATAAAAAGTACTTATATATTTGTATTCACAGAGTTTTAAATGTTTTATTTCATTTAGTGGAAAGAGAAAGCTAATGCAAAGCAAGATTATGTGCACTGTGTAACAGCTGCTGTTTACTACTTACCATGAAATCCTTCTGTTTCTCAATTCTTCCAACCTGTTAAAATTAATTGCTTTACTAATTTTTTCGTGAAGGAAGGATGCTATTCATGATAACTCATCTAAGTAACAAATTTAAGTAAATTGGCTGTCTAATTATCTTAATCACTGGATACCAGATACTTAGAGAAACAAGTTCTGTACAATTTAAATAAACATAAAAATAAACTATGATTATTTCACATTAATTCTCAAGATCACTCTTTCCAGTGTAGAAATTCACAAACTTGATAATAAATACAACACACAATAATGTTTCTGTACCATTTCATATAGAAAGTTTCAGTATTTGTTTTTATTGGATGAAAAGTCAAAATATCACCTTTTCAAGACTATATTCCTCTAAAGGATCTGACAGTAACATACCTTCTAAATTAATCAGTCCAATACAGCATTAGCCTTCTCCTGGAACAGCTCTGAGTCTCGTGATAATTGATTTCTTGTTGCCATTTCCTATGTTTAGATTTAGATTCTTAAATGAATGACTTTTTCTATAGTAAGTCATGGCTACCTGACTGGAAAGAAGTACATGAAAAATTTGTAATAGAAGGTGTATCCTGACCAGTGAGACTACTTAGGAGAATAGGTACAATAAATATGCAAATGTATATCTTTCAGATGACATAGCATTGGTATCGATATTAAACTGACACCTAATTAAAAATCTGGATTTATTGTGAGCACACAATGCCTTATTTGAAAACAATTTTGGATTAATTCAGCATGAAAACAAGTATATTTTTAATAAGCTCTCAGTTTATCTCAATTCAAAATATTTTTGATTAGAGATGTATTTTCTGTTCAGAAAAAGAAAATAATTTTCTATCAAATACTTAATCATTCCTGCTAATGAGCAAATGTATTAGGTTTCCTTCATAAGGTTTTGACAATGAGGTGTCTGCATGAGTGTCTTCTGTGAGAAGACACTAGAAGACTCCTAAGTATGATAGAATCAGTTCCAGCCAGCTCTAACACAGACTCACTGCTGGCCAAAAGACCTTTAGTGGAAGCTGTAAAAGCCCAGAAGATAAGGGGCTAATGTGTATGTCTCAAACACTGAGAGCTGGATGTCTGTGGAACCAAACAAGGATTGCTGGTTATAATATGCCATGAGAAAGAACAAAGATGTGACTATTGATAAGGATCAGGGGATGCAGCACTTTTCCTGGACTAATGTATTTTCTCTAGCTCCTGGAGGTGAGCACAACACAGTGCAGCACAAGTTTCCTTCCTCCCTTCCTCCTCTCTTTTTTTATCTCCTTCATTTCATCTAACACCTTTATCCAAAACCCACTACTGTGTGCATATACAGTAGGTCAGGGAGTAATATACCAATTTCCATGTGAAGTCTAATTTAATAATAAAACTTTGCCAGTTTTTTTGCAGATCCTCTGAATTTTGTTGTTCCTTTTAATCATAAGCATTCCCTTCCCCTTAAGGGTGGATGTCACAGTAGTTCCTCTAGAATAAAAGATTTAAGGGAGTAAAAACTGCTGTGCAGCAGTAGACAGGAGAGATAAAAATCAGAATACATGAGAGAAACCTGAAAAAAATTCAGTGAAGGAGGAGGGAGAGGAGAAACAAGAACAGACTCCCTTGCAGCCTGTGGTAAAGACCGTGGTGAGGCAGGTTGACCCTTGCAGCCCATGGATGATCCTACACCAGAGCAGGTGGATATACTTCAAGGAGGTTGGGAGGAGACACAGCTGGAACAGCTGACTGGCCAAAGGGATATTTCAGAACATGTGGCATCATGCTCAATATATAAAGTGAGGTAAGAAGGAAGAAGAGAGGACATGTAGAGTGATGTTGTTTGTCTTCCTGAGTTACCCTATGTGTGATAGGGTCCTGCATTCCCGGAGATGGTGAACAGCTGTCTGCACACCCTTAGGAAATGGTGAATTAATCCCTTGGTTTGATTTGTTTGAGTGCCTGGCTTTTGCTTTCCCTATTACATTGTCTTTATCTCATCCCACAAGTTTTCTAGCTTTTTCTCTTCCAATTCTCTCCAGATCCTACTGGTGGGGAAGTAAGAGTGTCTACGTGGTTCTTGGTTGTGGGTTGGGGTTGAACCATGTCAGAAGTCCAAACATCAGACTAAGGTACTCTCCTTAGTGTCTTTGTTTCCAAAACCAGCACCCAGACATAGCTATTTTGCCTTTGTTTTTCAAAATGAGAGGTGAATTTTTCCTAGTAGAAGATTCAGTTTAAGGTTATCGGTTTGATTGTGTTCAGTTTGTTTCCCTATACTTTGTTGTTTTCCTCTGCAGTAACTTTAAAATTATCCTTGGGAATAAAGATAGACATACAACAGCTCTTTTCTGACATAATGAGAATGCTACTGAGGTTTCATCCCAACTTTCCTAATTTAGTCAAAGTCCAGTCTATGTTCGCATATTTTACTTACTGCAGCTGTAAAGTATTGACAGTGAAGCTGCAGTTAGTTCAAACAAAAACTTATTGAAAATTTTTTGGTTTTTTTTCAAATTCTAAAAGTGGAAATTTAAATATCTATTTTAATTCTTACTGTGTAAAAAGTAAAAAAAAATATCCTTTTTTTATCAGTATGGTAAGAATCAGTCATACTCACACAAGCCAGTGCCAAAACTGTGCTGACTTCAAGGAAATAAAATTCTGTGCCCCAGCTGAATTAGTGATCACATGAATGACTGCTTGGGCTGGTCAAGCGGAAGAAAACAAAGATGCAAATTTATGTAGTGATTTAAATGAATGAGGTACCATTGTCAGTTTAGCAGTTATCTTATTCATCCTGTTAAGATGATGTAAAATGTATCCAAGAAACGTAGAAATGCTAAGACAGCACAAATTGAGTAGAAACTATACATATATAAATATACATATAAACATTATATAAGAGCTAAAATTCTAGTAATTTCAAAACATGATTTTTAGGAATTTTCAGAAATCTACCATTGAAATTGCTTCCCCTCCACATCTTTCTCTGTAAGAAGACAAAATAACCAAGCAGTCCCCTCTATTGAATATACCCAGTCATACCTTTATTGAATTAATTAGATGTTTATGAACAGCAGTTCTTTAGGGATGAGTATGTTAATTTTGGGATGACAGTTATTTACTTTTGTTCTCTGTTTATGTACTTGGTGGTGATAACTAATATTCCATTCTGTATTATCTCGTCAGCTCAGCTTGCTGGAAAGCATTTTGATAAGGTAAACCAACAATGAAACTGAGCTTAAATTAAGATTTCTAGCATAATGAAACTCAATATTCACAGCTCCTCTTCCCCAATTGAGATCCTGCACTCATTTTAATGCAATTAAAGTGAGGGAGGGAAAATCATGTAGAATACTGAATATTCACACTGAATTGCTTTTAAACCCGAGAAAGCAACTCAACAGTGAAACAGAGATGACACTAAATATTATCTCTGTATTAAATATAAATGCTTTCAGTGATCTTGCTTTTACTACTGAAGATCATATTGAACTTTCAGACTTTCTTTGCATGGTATTAAGAAAGAAAAATGTTAAAGATGGAGAGGCTATTATTCTCCTTTTATCTTGACCTCAAAACTGCACTTTCCCTGAGGAAGTAGGAGTATGGCACCTGATGCAGACTGGCACTTGTTGGCCTGTACAAAATATCCAACAATAGAGCATGATGGAGTTATTAGACATTCTTTATACCTTATATGTAAAATGTTCCATATGATTTTCTCCTCTAAATTCCTGTGAGGGATTTAAGGGATTCATTTATGTTTTGCACTGGGACAAATGATATGTGGTAATCTAGCCTACTCCCTTAAGGTCCACAACAAAACAGGCACAGTAGTACAGGGCTTAGTTCATGTAGGCCTTTACGGACAAAAGTTGCACACATTTATTTTTGAACATGTTTACACATTTGTGTGTAATGTGTAATGTTTGCCTGTGTATATACCTAAGAGGGTGGTTGGTACAAAAATACATAATTTTCTCTTGAAATGCATGTATTTAGAGAGCAGAGGCTTTGAGAGTGGTTTTGCTCTGTCACCATTTTCAGGCTGAACTAAACACCTCAGTGTTCATCTGATGCTTGTACTTGTGCATTGGCCAGCTCCATATGTAATCCGTTGAAAAGTCTTAAATGACAAAATTCATAACATCTTGTGAGTGTTGACTTTTACCCAGAATATAACACAATGGGTAGAATTGTGATTATTCTAAAGTATTCTTTGAGATCTAAAGGCTAGAAATGTTGACAGAAGGAAAGAAACAAATATACAGATAGAACGGTACACATAGCCAGTTTATGTATACTAAGCCGTTTTGTTACTATTTTTGCTTTACTACTGATTTATGTTCAGAAAATAGCTGTAGAGCTTATCATTGACATGATTTAGCTCTCTATTTTATTTTTCCTCACCATCTTGAAGAACAGCAGGTCTTTTACCTTTAAAGATGCAAATAGGATGATTTACAAACTCAGTACTTTTTTTTTTTTGTATCTATAATTTTGCATATCTCCTGTTGTTTTGTTCACCACACTCATCAATTAGATATAAAGGACTGAAATTTGAACTCCCTCTCTTATGACTTGTTTTGCTAACACAGAATTTAAGATTTCACATAGAAGCTACTGTGGGCAGCTTTTCTCACAATAATTTTGTTCTTTTGTAGAATAAATATCTGTGACAAAACATGAAGACTAGGTATCACAAATTGTATTAGAAGTATAAAAAATATGTTTCAGTCCCTGAACAGCAGTCTGAGCTCAGTCTCTGTTGACTCCAATATTGCAGTATATACTCCAATGCATTTTCTTCAGACACAGAATTGACCAAACTATTCAGAAATTGAAAGAGAAAAATAGAAATCAGGAAGCCTAGGATCACTCATTAAATTATAGATGCTGCAGAATGGTGTGTGTAAGCAATATGAGTGTCCTATGGGGGGAAAAAAATGAGAAAAGTATTTTCTTCTTCTGTAACAAGCATCTTTTATTGTACACTTTATAAAACTCTTTAAACTTTTAATTGGAATTCTTTTTCAATTGAATTCACTTTTCCAATGTGATGAGTAGAGGATTATAGTACTTCAGTGAAAACAAATTCATGTTTTATAGAAGACTTTTGCTTCTACAAAAATACTAGGTCAGTCCCACATGCTATAGCTTAATTTTTGCTCCAGTTGAATAATTTAATTCATGATATCCAAAACTTTGATTCATTTTTCCTCTGTTCTGCAGCTAAACTCACACCAATCTAACATACTTATTATTTGCAAGAGATTGTCAGTGGCAGATTTTTTGTTTCAAGCAGCATCAATAGGAATCTTTCATTCCAAATTTGAGTATTTGGACAGTACTATAAAAGCAATCAATCATCAAATGTCATTCAGAATGATTTATCTCTTACCTTATATTTCAAGTAGTTTTTTTTGGTTTTTTTTTTACCTTTGTTGCCAAGCAATTAGGAATTCTGTTTTCCTCTAACTGAGGTTCCCTCCTGTGTATATCCACTTACTCTTTATGGGGCACTGGTGAGGTTAAACAAACAAATGCAGAAGCAAATAAACAGTAGAAACACGTTCTACAACAGCCCAATTAAAATATTGGGGTCTCATCCTTCCTGCATGAGAAGAGAAAAGCCATCCCTGAACAGTGTTGAAGTCTAACAGAAATGAATTGCTAGTTTCTGGGTAGGAAGTACACTTTATTCTCAACAGAAACCCTACTTTAAAATTTCTATTCCACAAGGCAAAGACAGCTATATCATGAAAATCCATATCAAGAGTTGAGCCTGGTGTGAAACATCAGTGGATCCGCAATGCAGAATTGATGATTATAGAACAGTTCTCAACTGAGAATGACACAGTGTAAAGGAAGCTTTACAATTAAATCTAGTTGATTGATTAATGGACATTTTGAACAGTTTGCAAAGTAATTTTCAATCACCTGAAGCATACCAGACTTCTTGATCTGAATATCTACTATTTTAAAATATTACTGAATAATATTTCCACTTGGTGTGAAGGATGGTGAAAATGCATTATTATGCATTTATGCTACTACTGTCTTCACACTGGGGAATGCAGGCTAATAAGAATTCCACAGTGAAAAGTCATCTAATTTGTATTATTGTCTGCAATGATGATTCCAAGTGTGTTTTGTTCCTATTTTTTTGTGTTTCATAGAATCACAAAATCATAGAAAGGTTTGTGCCGGAAGGGACCTTAAACATTGTCTTGTTCCAAATTCCCTGCTGTGGGCAGGGACATATTCTATTAGACTGGGTTTCTCAGAACCCCCTTTACATACTAGGAGAATGCTAAAAGGTCTCCCTGGGGACTTTTTTCCCTAGGATGAGCTAGGGACAGCTCTCTCGACCTGTCTTTATAGGAGTTCTGCAGAGCTCTGATCCCATTTGTAGCTTTCCTCTGGGCTTGCTTCAGCAAATCCAGGTCCTTTTCATACTGAGAGCCTCAGGCTTGGTCACAGTATCCCAGGTGGGGTCAGTGAAGGCAGAGTACGGGGGAGAATCACCTCCTTCCACCTGCTGGTCACATTTCTTTTGCTGTAGTACAGGATGTGATTGGCTTTCTGGGCTGCAATTGTATGTTGCCTGATCAAGCTCAGCTTTTTGTGCACCACCACACCCAAGCCTTTCACATAAAGGCTGCCCATAATCGACTCTCTGCCCACACAGTATTTGTGCTTGGGATTGCCCTGACCCACATGAAGGACACATAAAAAATTTGTACATGAACACAAAGAAGTATGAGCTAAATATTGCATAGGTATATCATATATCTGATTGACATTTCTTCTCTCATACCCAATAAAAATGTATTTTGACTGTGTATTCTGCACGCTTGTTAAGTGCTCAAGGTGCAGAACAAAGCAAAAACTTTTAAAAGGTGCATATAATGTTTCATTTAATTTTTTACATAAAAGATTAGAATTCGATATAAAAAGTATAAATCTAAGTATTTACAGAGAGTCTTTGAAAAATGAATTGTAATCTTCTGTCTTCCACTGACATACCATTTGTATTTAAATAAGAAGAGAAAAAAAAAGGAGTTGCACTACTATTTAATATTTTGCAAAGGATTAAGGATAAAATACCAGTTACCATAAATACAGTAGAAGGTTGAGGCTCTCTGGAAGAAAACCTTCTACATGACACAAGAATTTGTTTCCAAGAATAAGTATAGATAAACTGTCTTCCTTGGAATATTATTTTTTATGTTTCCTTGCAATATTATTGAACTGAAAGAAGTCACCCAATTAGCTGGTTTATTCACCTATGAGGCAGCTAACTAGCATTCATTTTTAAAAAAATTGCATTTATCCTTGTGCTGAAGCTGCAGCCACAAATTAAAGGAAAGCCTCCAAAAATAACTGATGAATTACCAAAGAGAATAGTGCAACCTTGGACACTCCAAGCAGATATCTGCAGTATGAGCCCTCATATAAGTGGAATTAATGGCCAGGATGGAGATACAGCCTTTATCATTATTCATGTCAGAAATTTAAACAGTAAGTCCTTGACACTTTCCTTCAGATCACAGTACTGCCCCAAAATCTAGCCAATGAAAAGGAGGGACATTGGCAGAGTTGTGCACAAGGTGAAGCAGCTGAAAAACTAGCAGCACTGTGGAAGCTTTGAAAACTAATTGTACTTCTTTCAGAATGTGGCAGAATTTCACGTCTGTCCAGGACAAGGTGGAACTGAACATGTATCAGAATTGTTCTATTTTTCATCTAAACAAGCGTGAGTTTTTTTGTAGAAGAACAGATAGTTTGGTAACAGCAGCTTTCTTGCCTTTTCAGAAGTTCATTAATTAAATTATTTTAGTTTTCAGGTAATTCAGTAAAGCATCAGAACAAAAAACATATCACATAACCTCCCTATCAAAAAAAACTAAACCAAGACAAACACAAAAACCCACAAAAAAACAAAGAAAACCCACCCTACCAAAAAAAAACAAACAAAAACCAAACAAAACAAACAAATCCAAACAAAAAATCCCAAAACAAACAAGCAAAAAAACCCCCACACAAAATTCACTATTTCAGACCACAAGATTTCAGGAACATGAAAATGACATTTTATTTTTTGCCTAATTGCAAACCAGGAAGCTGTATTTAGGTCAGAATCTCAACACAAAGTCACTTCCCTCTTTAGAGTGTACTCTTTAGATTAGTATCACTTCCCTCTTTAGTGTGAAATATATTTTCAATATATTTATTGAAAATAAATTTGTGCCCATTTTCAAGGTCACTAATATATATTGTTCATATGTGAAAAAAATCTGTATTATTGATAAATGTATGATTCCTTTTGATAATATTTTCAGTACTAGTTTTTCCTTTGGAATGTGTCTGTTTCATCTTCTTTCAAGAGATTTCAAAATCAGAATATTTAATTGTCTTCTATACAATAATTCAAAAACTGATCACTTATTGAAATTGAACAAATTCAAATGAATGAGCTTTTGTCTAAAACTATGTCTTTTTTAATGGCAAACTCCTTTAGAACACAATGACAGTATTTTAATGGACTATTTATACTTGCACTGCATGCCTAATTTATTTCCATTGATGGAATGGGTGCCTTTCTATGAAAGAAAATATTATTACAGGATAAAATTAATTTTCCATGGGCCGTTGGCAACCTCATGAGGTTCAAAAGGGCCAAGTTCAAGTTGTTGCACCTGGCTCAGTGCAACTCCCATCATGAATACAGGTTGTGGGGAAATGAGTTTCAGCACAGCACTACCAAGAAGGACTTGGCAGTACTGGTGGATGCAAGGCACAAATTGACCAGCAATATGCACCCACAGACCAGAGAACCAACTGTGTTCCAGGCTGTGTCAAAAGCTGTGTGGCCAGCAGATCAAGGAAGGTGATTTTTCCCCTCTACTCTGCTCCCATGAGATCCCACCCAGAGTGCTGCACCCAGCTCTGGGGGCCCCAGAACAAGAAGGATGTCAAACTGTTGGAGTGTGTCCAGAGAAGGGTCAAAAAGATGATTGGAAGGATGGGCCACCTATTAAAAAGAGCGGGGCTTGCTCAGCCTGGGTAAGAGAAGGTTCTGGGGATACTTTATTGTGACCTTTCAGTACTTACAGTGTGTCTACAAGAAAGAAAAGGAAAGACTTTTTAACAGTCTTTTTGTGACAGGACAAAGAGAAATGGTATTAAACTGAAGGAGGGTCAGTTCAGAGTAGATATAAGAAAGAAGTTTTTTACAATGATGGTGGTGAAAATAAAGGAAAATATTGCGTAGAGAGGTAGTAGACGTCCCATCCCTGAAAATATTCAAGGTCAGATTGGACAGAGCTCTGAGCAACCTCATCCAGTTGAAGATATCCCTGCTTTTTGCAGGTAGAGGTTGGACTAGGTGATCTTTAAAGGTCCTTTACAGGACAAATTATTCTATGGTTCTATGATCCTATGAGGAAAATATACACAATTTTCCTATATGGAAAGACTTCAGAAGTATGATAAGCAAATTCTCATTTCCTAAACAGTAATGTCAAATATTTTCAACTGGAACAGAAGTTTCAAAAAAATTTTAAGGAGACAAGGGGAGGAAAAGAAACTAAGAAGAAATGGAACAGCTTTATTTTTTTCATCAAAAACTTTTAATCTTATTCTGTGAAAGCAATTTCTGAAGGAATCTTTCTGTAGACTTCAATAAAAATCAGACTGAACAGGCAATCAGTAAGAGCTGAATAACAAAGAAAAGACAGCAAACAATCAGTTCTAGTGTTTTTATCCAAAATCTGACTTCATTTTATCCTAAGTTTCTTTTTAAATTAGGCTGAGCAGTTCTAGGGAACAATTTATAACAGCAATTCAAGACATGAGCTTAGTGTGGGGTTCCCTTCATGAATCTCCCCTTCCACTTGCTACATAAGTATCTTGAACTAAACATACAAAGATTAAATCACTAAAAGATGAAGTTAATTCCCTTACTTGGTAGTTCTTGATTTCTTTACTGACTTGTAACAATAAAAATAAGTAAAATAGATATATAGTGTTAGACATAGTTCTTGACCATTTTCTACATAGTTTCATGGTGATATAATGAAGAATTTTATCTATTTATTCTGTAAAGCTGAATGAAGGCTTTCTCAACTGATTATTAACAGGAACAATGAACACCATTCCACTATTGTTGCTCTCAAATGTGCATTTGGAGATGCTGGATCCAAAGAAAACTTTCAAAAGGATGAAATGGACTTTGGTATCTTCTCTGAAATATAGGGTTACACAATACTTTACTTATGACCAATATTGATTTTTTCTGATAGGTGACATCTTCTATCAAATAATTTTGTGGAAAAAAAATATAGTCATGCCTTATTACTAGCTGAAAAGCACAGAAAACATATGCAGTAATCTCCCATTAACAGAAAACAATATTTATTTCATCAATCAAGTCAGAAAGTAGATATGTTTAGTACCCTTTGGTACCTCTTTGTTGCCTCTTTGTTCCATTTGGGTTTACATAAAATCTGGGAGAAAATAGATAAATGTCTTTTAAATTAGGTTTTCTTTACTTCCCTGATATACGTAAGACTTAATACAGAGAAGTTCTTTAAATATAAATTATTGAGCTACAGGTGAAAAGTAAATAAATTTAGTTTTCATGTTTTTGTATTCTTATATACTGAATAGCAACACTGCTTTTGAGAATAGAGGAATAATAATGGATTTCATGATGAAGGAGCATTTAAAGGAAATATGTAAGTCGTGAGGAAGTTGAAGTTCACTTTGATGTAAAAAGTATAATACTGAAAGAAAAAGGAAGCTTATAAAGATAAACATGAACAAGAATTACATACATTTTAAAATAATATAAAGGAAGTGGTTGCACACATAATGCAGTCAAAACTACGATAAGTCTCTTCGATTTCAAACCCAATGGCATAAATGGAATAAAAAGAATGCATAGCAAATGTAATTTCTAGGTTCTGTTGCTACAAATAATCTTCTGCATTCTTGAGACAAACGAAATACTGTTGTGTTTCTAGCTCTATCAACAAGTGTCTTAAGATTCAAACAGATGTTCCTGGATTTTTTTTGCCCATTGGTGCCAATACTCATTATAACTTTGCCCAGAGGAGTAAGGGAACTAATAGAGTATATCTGTAGCATTAACTTGCTGAGAAATTGTCCATCTATGGCAGAGATTTGCTTCAGAGAACACAGACTTTTATTCAGTTTTCCCCATGGTGCTCATCACAGATATCCCAAATACCTATGGGTCACTGGGGAGTAGAGATGAGATAAAATACGTAATGGACTGGTTTGCATTGTAGATAATTTCCCAAAGACACAAAGCAAATCTAAAAGAGTTTATATGCATACATTTTTAATTACAAATTTTTATAGCTTAAACATATTGGATTGCAAGCAAATCAAGGTTCACTTACTCCCCTATGAGCCATCATAATCAAGGAGTAAAATCTTTTTTTATTCCCCAACACACATTAAAGGAATACAATAAAAAGTTCTTATTCCAATGATAGAAAGTAATTTTTATTGCTTTACGTGGTTAAAAGTACTCACTCTAAAAAAAAAAATTATAAAAGTAACTTGATTTGTAGCAGTAAAAGGATAAAGGATGCAACAAAACAGTGATTAACTTGGAAAATTCAGAAAAATATACAAATTTAGGAAGAATGACTATGAAATTGTACACAACATCCATGGTAAAACTCATAAAAATAAAATATTTGTGTTTGCAGCCTGTGTTATTTGGAGGATACGGATTTTCTTCTGTATATTCTTTTACCTAATATGTACTGTAATTTAGTTTTGACCTATGAAAGCCTGCACAGTTTTGGAGAGTTTTTCTGAATGTGAGTGGGAGGAAGTCGTTTGTTCTTGTAAATTTCACTTGCAAAAGATTGAGGTAGCTCAATGTTTAAACATAATAACACACATCATCTTTGTGTCCTTTAAAATCACTTCTTAAGTTCTGCTCATGGATTATAGATTTCTGACAGTTCTCAGATGAAATATCTCATAAAACACATCAATAGCAAATTCTTTCTGTTACAGGTTTTGTACATCTCCTCTATATATGCTACTTAGAATGCTTTTACATAAACAATAAACCTAATGCATAGGTATTTCTATCTTATTTGCCAAAAAATATATAGGGTATCTTCCAGGCAAGTTTATTGAATTGCATCTGCATCATTCTCTTTCCATATGCTATGTGGAGTTGACCTTTGTATGCCCAGGATTTTGGGATATTTGGATACTCTAAATATCCTCTGAGCAGACAGGTAAGTGCTCAAAAATTCAAGGTTAAAGAATACCTTGAATTCAACCTATGTGCAAATTCCAAGTGTCCAGTGAAGGTTTTAGAGAAATCTGAATACACTCATGGCATATGATTTATGAAAATGCTGATGTCTAAAAATTTTATTAGCAAAAGCTTTAAGAATCCTGTATACATAAGATGAGGTTGATAATTGTGTATAGCGCCATGACCAGACACTATATTGCAGAAAGCATTCTACTTCTTCAATTCTTAGAAAGCCCTTTGTCCTTCATGATACATCTCTGGAAATTTAAATGTCATAGGCAAATCTCTAGCTCAGAGCTCTAATAAGATTGTATATGTGGCTAAAAGTATGGGACATCTTCCTGAATATTTTAGAAAAAGATTTTTCTTTTTTATTTTCCTATCCAAAAGATCATTTCTATTTATAAGAAACCCATGATTCCTTTTGGAGGAGACCTAGTATGATGGACATCTGTTACAATTTTAATAAATTCTCAGGGTATAGAAGTATATAGGATCTTAATAGTATTCTTGTAAAAAATTAAAATATGTTAAAGATTCTGTCCTTTTCCTCAAAAATTAAAAATTTAATAGGAAAAGAGCCTCTGAAAAATTATGGGACTTTCTCTTTTTTGTGCTACTTTATTTTTACCAGAAGACTTAAATAATGCAAGTTTGGTTAGAAGTAAATGGATATTCAGGAAATTACCCGAATAATCAAAGTCCAGGCTTTACTTTACTTGAAGTTATTCTAAACTATCGTCTAACACTAACTGTGAAACTGGTCTGGGACCAATGTTAATGTGTTGTTACCTTTGAGTTCCCTTCTTTATTGCTAAGACTTAAAACCTTTTCAATTAAATATTTACTTTTAAGGCTCTTAGAGTCATTAATGATCTGCATCCATGCTGAATCATCTCTGTTAGAACTTTCTCTTCTTGTTCTACTGTAACCTATGTACATTTCCAAAGTTTCTTTCTCAGTTCTGCAAAGCTCTCAGTTAACCTAAACCAAGGTCACACTGCAGTTTTACATCTAACAATGCCTCGGGAGATGTCTCCGAGACAGCTGAGAGACACCTGGTGTTATGCCAGTAGACATAGAAAATTGGATTCCCCAGATACCATATATCAAAATACTGCCATATGAGCAGATCATGCATCCAGACAGCTTGGGAGCCTGCATGTCCTTCATGAGGAAATTGTAATAATTCACATGAGGCTCATGATTAACTTACACACTTTTAAGTTATAACAATCAGGCAGCACCTAAAAGCTTAGGTGTGGCCGGCATTTGATTCTGAATAAAACTGTATTTTCTGAGTGTCAGAACATTATTCCAAGGTAGAAATCTCCAAGAACAAAACCGCCAAAACCCCCTCAGGCTTTCTAGGTATTATTGATCACAACTACTATGCACTATTGACAACAACCACAATATTGGTAGAATTGTTTGTTTTGAAAAGATTTAATTCCAAGAAAGTCTGGCATGGTTAATCTCCAGAAATGTAAACCTTGTTTCTCTCTAACCCTTCTCCCATTCTTCAAGGAAATTGAAATATTACTCCAATACTAGCTAGTAAAATATAACTCTAAAGGAAATATAATACTAAAAGAAGTGGAAGGCCATGATTGTCAGATTAAACAGATCTTACTAGTGTCAGTAGGAACTATTTCTTCGAGTAAAATGGCTATTTTAATCTGACCTTTCTGTATCACATGGGGTGTTCATGTTAGCCTATCCACCATCTCTGACTGAATTACTTGCAGGGAATATTTTGTATTTGTGAGAGGTAGGTTGGAGTAGTATCTATAGTTTGAAAACTCCAAGGACAGCAAGAAACAAAGCAGGTTTGTTTTTTTGTTTGTTTATTTTTGTTTTGTAGTTTCATTTTGGTTTGATTTGGGTTTTTTACAGCTGAAATCCATCAGCCATTTCCATCAGGGTTTCTAAGCAAAAACCGTTTTAAGCTCTAAGCATGTGACTGGCAATTGTGGAGAAAGACTTGGAGTGCCTACAACAAACTGGTACAAAGCACTTCAGAAAAAGTGCTATTCTTTTCCTGCTTTCTTTCCTCTGAAACCTAGCCTGGCTTTTACAAGTAAGCCCTATGCTGAGAGCGAATAGTAATCATTCCACATCCAAGGCAATGAGTAAATCCTCAGGGGAGCTAAGGAACATGTGTGAGAGCAATTGCTGTGACTCTGTTTGAAAGGTTACAGAACGCATTCCCCTAACACCCTGTCATTCTCTGTTCTGCTGACTAACACAGAAAAAGTGTGGGACTCAGTTGCTCCCTCCCATGCCTGCCCCTCACACTCTGCCTTATGCTTTCCACCCTTTCTGAGCACATCAAAGCCTTGGAGTTTGTGACAGCACTTTGCTCGAGGCAATGGCTGCTAGCAGGCTCTCTCCTGTGCTCATGTCTTGATAGGACTGTATATTTCATATCTTTACTCTGTGCAAAAAATCCTCAAATTAAATACATGTGTAAAAATATTTGTTATGTTGAGAAAAGTATCAGGTTAACAACACAGAGAGTATTTTTCTGATTTGTCACTGTAAGTACTGAGCAAGGAGCAAATTTTTTGTCTCCATCTTCTTTAATAAAATTAAATTATAACACAAGATGTCATAATGTCTGTTATTCTAGGAAAAAATTTCATTCCATGAGTTTTTTCCTTGCTATTTTGAGCCAGTGAGCTGTTATAAGCAGTGAAAAAACTCCACAAATCACTCAGGAACATTCTAAATTTTTAGCAACTTGAATCTAAAAAACCAGTCATTGGTCAGCCTTTTTATTTAGCTCTTTTTGAATAAAATGAACTTGGATAGTCGATGTTAAAAAATAGTGAAAGATGTTTTTTTCACTAGAGCTATAGTCTCCTAGAAGATTGCTGGAGTTTACTTTAAAAAGGAGACTGAAAAAGAAATTTTGGATGACAAAAAAAAAATCATAAAATTATTCAGTTTAAAGGTTTGTCAATTTTTGAATTAAATAAGATTTTTTTTTTTAAATCTTCAATTAGAAAGTCACTCTGGTTTTTTTTCTAGTTTTCTCTGAGATATACTTCATTTAAAGCACAGGATTGCAATAGCTGGGACAATATGGAGTACTGCAAGAGGTAAAATAGTTGACCAGTTGCTAACTTCAAGTTTCAATATTTTCATTCTGAAACAGACTATGAAAATAAAAGTATGTGCAGAATTTTGGAATTAAAAAAAAAGGAAATGAAAAAGTAAAGTTTCTTAACATCCTAATTACAGGAAGGTGGGTATGTAAGTTATATATTAAAACAAAGTGTTATTCAAGGCATTCTGAGCAGTCTCAGATTTCAAAGCACTGTTCACTATTCAGTTTTGCATCTGGCCATCTCTTTGGTATCTGACCTTGGGCCATCAAAACCAGAGTTTTGAAAGTCACTCAGAGATGAAAATGTAAAGCAAATAGATAGATAAGGCAAATACAGGAATAATTCTTGTGTGCTCACTAGCACTTTTAAACAAGACCTATTTAGAATCAGCTTACTGTTTTCTTATTTACACTTCTTAACCTTGTGTTCTTCTTTCATATTCATAAAACATGATTTTAGGCACATCATTGTGGTATGATGTTCTTTTCACAAATATCATGACATTTGTCCTCCGGGCTGATTTCTATTCACTTATCTCATTAACATTCCTGCTTGGAGGTTGACCATGCTCTTCTCCTTATTCCTGTGCCAATTCATGACACCTGGCCACAGTAACCTTTCAAATGGTTTAAGATGTGGAATTCCCTAGGTTTAGGATAATTTCAATATCCAGTCAAAGTTATGTATGTTTGGACAGATGCCCGGGTGTTTTTGAGGCTCCATTCTCATTTATAATTTAAAAATTCTGAACTACTTTTACCAAATAAGATAATATTTATTCATATCTGATTCTTCAAGAGACATAGACACAGTTATGCAGAGGGTGATACACAGGCAGAGATGTAAGATTGTCAGAGCAAGAAGGACATCAGAGAAGAAGAAACGTTGAAGAAAAAGCAAAATAAGTACCCAGATCAGGGCAGGAGGAAAAGCAGCCACCCCAGAACAAACTGAGGATGATGAGGAGGAAGTATGACTGCAAAGGGGCTGCAGCTGATGGAGGAACCCACACCACAGCAACAGAGCAGAGCCTGCACTGAACTCCAACTCTTGCACTGCCCCTCACCAAAGGAGCCGGGTAAAACATGGAACACCAGGAATTAGGGAGGAAAGGAGGTTTTCAGATATTTGCTCACTTGATTCTTATTTATTTTTCAGAACAGAAAACAAATTACTGTCAATGAGAAATTAATTAAATTTATCGAATTTCCCTACTTGAAATATTTTTTTGTCTCAGGACAGTTCTTCAGCCCTTTTGAAATAAAGTGTGTAAAACTTTAGAAACTGATGTAATGCTGTCCTTTCTGTAGATTTTTTTTCCTTAAGAATAATGGAAAGATCCTCTTTATTACTAATAATACAAATAATAAAGTGATGAATTTGGAACAAATGGTTAAAATGCACAAAAGTAGGATTACTAGATCATTATGTTAGATCATTTATGTAATTGACATAAATGGATTCACTGGACATATCCATAATTAAACATGATTTTCATTTTTCACCAAATTGCATTTTTAATGTGCAATACCCTCTCTGTCTCATCTCATGGCTAGCATTTATTTCTACAAATTATAAACCTCTTCTTTCAATGTGTGAATTTTTTTTGAGTATGTAAAAATAAACCAGTTAATGAATTAACAAGATTTTTAAAATTAGAAACTCTCAAAGATATTAAAATGTTCTGTTGGTTGGAGTGTACTTTCATGCCTTGTAGCAACATGATAGTCTTCCCAAACTTGCTGGCCAATGACTTCAAAAGAAAGCAGTTTTTAATCTAACTAGTATTTATCACATATTTACTCTAATCCCCTGTATTTATCCCATAAACACAGGCTTTCAGATAACCTTTCTGGTTTTGTTTTTTTTTTTTTTCTTAATGTGTTTGACTTGTTCATTCCTTTATCTGGTTACTTTCAGAATTTTTTAAAATATAACCTTACTTTGTATTTCCAGATATATTGGGTAGCATATATCTGGTATCCTGCTGTAGCACTATTTTCATATCTACTGACTAATCCAAAGTTCTAACCTGAAGACTTAATTTTATATGTGTTTTTTGAGGCAAAAATAAAAGGTATCAACAGATTACAAAAATAATGTCTGCTCTGCTCGATGCTGATAAATAAGAGGTGCTACATGTGAATAAGAGTTATGATAAATGTTTTCAGATAGGGGTCAAGAAATCTCTTGATTAAAGTCAGTAAAGCAGAATGATGCTTGGGAAATGCCCTTTAAGGTCAGTGGAACTACAGCCTAGATAGCCAAGAGCATATTTCAACCCTAAATTTACTGTGACCTACTGAGGAATTCTCCCTGCGCTTAATTTTGTGTTTAGTGTCTGGAGTTGATTTATATACAGACTGTTGTAGAGTTCTCTAACAAAATATTTTATATTTATGTTCTTCTTAAGAGTGATTAGAGGTGAACATCTGTGCCCTACACAAATTATGTCATTATGAAATTAACTTTCAAAAGTTCATAAAGAGATATGGTAGCTGCAACAGCTTGCTTATTCATAACAATATGGTGACCCAAATATCTGACAAGCTAGAGCTGTTTACCTTTCTTCTTCTTGGCATGTGTGACAAACAATACATACAGAAGTGCATACAGAAATATAATAAACTATAAATTATAGACAAAATAAACCTATATTTTCATAGTAATGTCATATAAGGTGAATGTAATAACTAATATATGATATATACTGCTAAGTTGCAGGAAAAACCAGGCTCCCTACATGGGTCTACACACATAGAGCATGATCTGAGAGTTTGACCACATGTAAAATTGAAAAATTAGATATTTATCTACTTTATTTAATCAGACGAATCAAGGCTAGGATGTATTTGTCCTATTCAGCTTTGTAGTTTGACAAAAATAGTTGATAGTCATTTATTATCAGCTTCCCGTTATCATAGAATGGCTGCAGATGTGAAGTATAAAACTTAAGATGAAATACCCACCTGTATTACTTTAGCTCAAGCTGATTATAGAATGTTCTGCTTCTGGGAGCCATCTGATTTAGACAATACCTGATAAAGAGAGAGAGATCTGTCACATCACTGCAGTTTTTGAGACAGAGAAATAAAGATAACAGTGGAGCAAAGTTAGGGTAAAAAATCCTTGTGACAATATGTTCCTTTCAAAAGAAGTTTGTTTGCAAGTTTCTTCATTTAAATGATCACATTTATGACCATTTTTTGATCTTTGTGACTTTCATTGGAAAGGTAACTTTGCCTATTCATAAGGTTAACATATAGTAATTCAACGTTTTTTAGTGGCATATGCTCATTTTGCCTCTTTTATTTTTGACTTCTTTTTTTCTGAGGTATCAGTTATTTAATATCAGTGCCTCACTGATAAATTGATAAATTCAAATAGTATTATCAGTTTCACAGAAGGAAAAGTAAAATAGTCAGAAGTCTTTTATATGGCCACACACTGATTTCAGACAGGGATAAAAGCTAGCTGTCTTTTACCAAGGCTGACTACTGACTCAGTGAGACAGCAGGGTTTAATACTCCATCATTGAACAGCTTGGGTAATGATTTACATCTACAAAACATGTCTAGAACTCTACCTTTTCAAAACAGGATTTTATATAGCTCAGAGTGCAAAAAATTCAAGCCCAGCATTTCAGACTGACAAACTCTTGAATATTGTTCCCAGCTTTTATTCTTGCCTTATTACCAATCTTACAAAGTTAGAAGGATACATGGCAGAGTTTTGACAAAGCTGAACTACCTTGATGATTGTTCGAGATCTTCCAAACCAACGTGCAACCAATGTGTAGCAAAAAGAAGCTAGTTCATTGAAAACTCACAGCAAAACATCTCACTGTAAGTTAATGAGAATACTCACAATTACCATAATAAGGTCCACTGATTTATCACACTGCTGTGCTCCACTGGGAAAGATTATTACTATAAAAGATAGAAAATAAAATAATGCCAGTTGTGTAAATCATAAACATATTTGCAGTACCCTCAAAAATGTGGCATAAAATATATTCTAAATTGAGTTACATTGTGTATCTGTTGGTGGGGTGTGGGACTATCTAGACAAGAAAAAATAGAACTTGAGGAAGAAAGAGTTCTGCTTTTGTGAATACAATGCCATCATTGTGTTATAAACAGATGCAAAGCTTTTCTTGTTGTTGCAGATGGAGCAAACATTGTAGCCTGTTGACTGCAAATGATTAAACAAACAGCCATTTCTCCAAAAGTTCTTAAATAAAATATTGTCAAATAAATAGGAAATAAACCAAAAACACCTACTATTTGCCTAGAAATTATTGTCACATTATTAAGGGGATAAAGTAGAGTTTTCTTTAGGCACAGCATAGTCCAACAGAAAATTCAGCTTCCTGTGTATGGGCTCTAAAATCGTGTTCAAATAAAAACTGAGATGCAAGTAAAGAAATTTCCATGAGCTGTCACAAAATTCCACTCTGCACACTGTACAACCACTCAGAATAGAGATGCTCGTTTTGGCCCCAAAAAGAAGACAGTCAAATGAGCAACGTGAAGGACTATGCTATACATGCAGAATAAAACCAGGCAAAGCAATTTAATAAAGGCTCTTGAGGAAGGACAGGAAAAGAAGACTAGAAAGGGGAGTTTCCCTTTATGAGAGACAGCAGCTGGAGTGGATGGAGTGAGTACATGGAGCCCTGCTTGGAGTACAAGTCAAATAGTAACTTTGAAAAAGATGCTAAAGTATTTAATTTAGGAACAACATTTTCAGGGGCTAAGTAGATTTTTTTTCCTGTTTGATTTTTGTTTGTTTTTTTTTTTCTGTTGTAATTGTTATCTATTTTATTTTGCCCAAATAAATTAATAGTCAAATAATTAATATTGTCAACACTGTTTACCTTCATCAGAAACAAATACTCAATACATATGAAAAATATGTATTTTTACTGTTTTAAAATCTTTAAGACACAATCTTACTTCTTACATTATAGAATTATTTGGTTCAGTGGTAAAGCCAACATTTTGTAAAGTTTGACCACTAAAATTTTATCTGCAGTTCAAACTTACAATTTTTAATTGTAGTTTGTTGGCTTTTCTGCTATCATCTCTAACAACTGATCATTTTCATTTCTTAGATGCCATGAAAGCCTTTTGTAGTCCTATCAACAGTTTTACTCTTTCTTTGAATGGACCTTGCTGTCCTAGTCTTCAGAGTTTTCCAAACTTTTTATCATTTTAGATCTGCCTTCTGAATTTTTAAAAATTTGACTGTCTTTTTAGCAGTTAAAATGTGATATGAAAAATTAAAACAATTTGAGGAATTTATTTTTACATGAATAAACATGCAAATATTGAATTATAATAATAAAATCTATGATTTGCTCTTAAACCAACATTACATTTCAGTGAGTAACAACTGGAAAAGAAAGGAAAATGTCATTTGCTCCACTGACTTCTACATAGCAAATAAAAATAAATGTTAGGTTTTTCTTTAGATAAATAAATATATATAAAATTACCTGTTGTATTCTTGTTTCTACTTCTAATGATTTCAGAGTGAGAGGAGATTTAACATACATCTATGCTTAAAAGCATCACTCTCATGCTTTGTGTTGTGGATTTCTTTGCAGTTAAACTTTTGTAGTACATCTGACATGCAATGACTACCTGTCCTGTTATCTTTGCTTGAATAAATGGAAATTATATAACATCAATATATATATCTATATATGCAAAGTTTTGACATCTAGCAGGAGTATTTCAACATACATATATTTCTAGTAATTATAATATTTACCCATATAAAATTTCAGCTGAACATAAACAATTCACATGGGCATCTGCTGATTGGATAAATGTCAACCTCTTCTTATAAAAGATTTTAAATATAACATTCAATTCAATTTCAGGTTTCAGATTCTTACCACTGACTTAACTGAGCAACAAATGGCTCAGCATCCCCTTGTCATGATCTTATGTGTGCAAAATGGCTAGTCTAGAAAGTGCTGTAATTTCCTGGTCAATGCAGAATTTAAAAGTTCTGTTTATAATTTGATAATCATATAAGACACAGAAACAGTTGAAATAACAATATACATAAGTTTAGTGATAATAGGGAAGAAAACTACCCCTGAAGGGATTACAAGTGGATGAAATACCATCCTGTAGCACAGTGACGAATTATCTACACACATATTGATAACATAATCTTCCATCTGCCCCTTTTTTGCTTGACAGGACACATCACATATGTAAAGAAATTATACTTTTTTTTTTGTTTCAGATATTTACATCTGTGGATAATATTTACAATATCTCTCAAGGTGATCTTTTATCTGTCTTCATTAAGATAGTATCAGTTGGTAATCAAAGTTTTATCTTCATGAAGATTTATGACCTTATTCTTCAAGAGAAACTTTTGATTAGCTATCAAGTTTCCTTGGACTTACCACATGGGAATTATGTCAGAATTTATGTCATAATCTAACCATATTTTTTTATGAAATTGATTTGTACATTTGTGCTTATAGTGGAAATAACAAATATGAATAAAACATTTAATATCTTCCGCAACAAAAAATCAGCAATTCTTTTACGTAGGCATACCAAGTATTTAAATAGTTGAAGAAATCTTATATTGATGATAAAAAACCTGTTTGTTTGGCAGAATTTTCTTATTGATTTTGTGTACAGTGTGAATTCTTAGAAATCACCTGGTCATTAATTTTAGCAGTATGACTAGAAAATGTATTTTTGTCATATTCTACACTGCATTATGCTATGGGACTCTAGTACAGAGTGCCTTGTTTTTCCAAGGCCACAAGATAGCATTGTAAAATTAATTTATTAATGAGGACTCAAAAGGGTCCTCACAGGTGGTCAGGTGGTGACAGTCAACACTATGATCTGAATTAAGAATGTACAGAATGATATTAAAGTTGGGGTCATGACTTTATCCACACTTTTTATGGTTTTTATGCTATGTGGAACTCGGTGGAGCTAATGGTACTTTCCTTTCTTTTTCAGTTGTTACTCACTGAAATATAATGCTAGATGTTTGTGTTTACTTTGCTGTCAGTATTTTAGTTTGAATGTAAGTAACACTTTTTGCAATATATGAATATTAGTCAAACAGTTTCCTACGGTTAAATCACAAAAACATATTTTATAATATACTTTCAAATTAATTGAAAAATAATAATTAGTTGCAAATGAAAGATAATGTTTTTTATCTGCTGTGCCATCCACAAAGGTAAAATTTCTTTCAGCCATTCCATGTGTTGTTATATTTACTATTTTATTATGTCTGAAAGTTAACTATTGACTTTTGCTTATGCAAAATGCAGATGCATTTTAGAACATTTGATCTTCCTCTAGATATCTTGATATTCATCACAGTCAGTATCAGTTTTAAAAACATAAACACTGAACAGAAACAATGTCTCAGCTTAAGCAATATAATGTAGAAATTCAGTATATATTGTCTCCTAGATAATATTACCAAATAGGAAATTTTTTTCCAAAAAAAATCAAACCTGTTAACTATTCATAAGATGCACACAGCAATATTTTACATTAGAGAACATAATTCAACTTCTGTGGAATTATATTTTAAATATTTTTCATATATACATGTTAAATCCATCCCCAATCTGCTACAATTGGCAAATATAATGAGATGCTCCCCAAAAATAAATAACCATAACTAACTAGCTAAGAAGCACCGCTCAGTTTCCCAGTTATCGATGTCACTATCAGCTCTCTGCACATGGAGACTATTATTGCAACTGTCACAGAATTAAATGAAATCTATCCAGCAACATCTGGCTCTTCAGAAGAAAATATGAATAATTTCACCAGCTTTCCCCATCTCTGCCTGCTTATTCTAATTATGATGTAATGGAGGACATCAGCAGGCTGTGGACTTGGTGATTAACCCAGGGCAGATGAGAAAGAGGCGTAGTGAGATGAGCAAGGAACACAGATCAGCTCAATCAATTATCTTTTTTCTCAAGGCTCTTAAATACAGCAGTGACCTTGTGATGGGAAACAGTAAGTTACACTTGAACCCATTTAGGAGGTCAGAGATTTCACAATACGTTACAGGAGCTAAATTCTTGTTTTTCAATTCAGTTACACAAAAAGGAGTATTAGGTATGCATATAAAATGTACAAAGTATATACATATATATGTGTGTATATATACACATGTGTGTGTATATATATATATATACAAGCTTTGCAGGCCTTTATGTTTCTAATGCAGTGATATTCCTTTAGCTTGTTCACTTTCTCTTCTCATTAATAAGCCTACACAGCATTTCCTCCCTTGTTTGGTCTTTGTTCTGATTAAAAATTTGTCTGCAGCTATTGAAGTAATATGGAAAATAATATGACAATATAGGGATTAGGAGAAGAAAACAAAAAAAACATTGAATGTTATTTCTAGTCTTCATGTATAAGTGTGGACACATCAACAAAATCAGAGTATTAAAGTATATTCACCTGTATTGCTTGGTTTTTTAAAGACTGTGGGGCTCATTTAATTCAGATTGCAGACACATCCAGTTTCTTGCCTGAAAAGTTATCACTGTAGCAATTGGACTAATGATCCTAGATTTATTCTGGTAGCATTCTATGCTGCCTACACTAAATGAAGCAATTCGGTGCAGCCAGACACTAATCCACAGTGTCGTATTTGGCATCATTAGTCGAAAGTTTGTGATCAAAGCAGTTGTAATAGAATGGGGAATCTACATACTAAGATATCTTCCTGTACCACTTAGTTTAAAGACAAAGTAGGAAACATCCAGCACAATAAAGACAAAGAGTAAATAAGGAGAATAAATCCAGCTCATTAAAATGAATGATTTTAATGGAAGGTGGAAGAGTTTCATAAGGGAAGTGAAAATGCTAGCTGTGATCATCAGTGAATATTTGGAGAGAAAAAAACCCAAACCCTCGAATGTTTTAACCATGAGCAGGGATCTTTTTGCTACTTCAAGACAATGTAACCTTTCAGTCGAATTATTAGATGGAAATAAATGTCATAGAAGTTAGCAATTTTGTAGTGCCAGATGCTGCTGAAACAAGTTTTGTTAGTTTAGATATTGAATTGTGACTTGAAAAGTACTTGTAAATGAAAGGATGGAATTTGCTTTAATTTACTTATTTATTTTTATTGACTTAATTTTTCTGTCATCCATATGGGAAGGTAGCCTTTATTGGAATCACAATTTAATCCTTGGGTTTTAGTGGGCATATATAAGCATTAAAGCAATGTTTTTTATTTGCTTCTGTATGTTATGAGGTGGATTGTTCTGTCCATTGCAAAAAGGTTAGATTCATTACCAGAAAGTGATGAACTACCACAGCAATATTTTGTACTCTTGGCAAAGAATCCAATATCCAGAGCAGGTGACAAAATTCAAAGTTTAAAAATATTATTTAACAATCCCCCTAGCTTAGTGCTGACATAAAGTCACCCAACAATATTATGCTAAGGATGGTTACCCACCAGTATTATACTCAGAACATTTTCAAATTCTTTTTCAAGTATGTAAAGCATACTTAAATCCTGGCCACATTTCTACCCCAATCTTTTCCCTCTGTACTTCCTTGGCTTTAAGTACAATTGAAAAAACTAAAACAAACAAACAAACAAAAAAGAAAATGAACAAAACAAAAACAAACCCTAACAAAACCCAGACCTAAAAATTTATTATTAACCAAAAACGATTTCAACAATGAAAGCCCTTTCAGATCTCCTTGAATTTAGTGACTAATTAATTTTCACTACTATCACTTTCAATAATCAAGCTACTTCAGAAATCTAAGCATACCAGAGACAAAGGGCTTATTTCAGCCTATTGTCTCTTACCACAATGAATCTTGGTAATTTCAGGGGCCTGAGAAACTGTAGTTATTAGAGTAAAGCATGGATAAATTACTGCTAGCTTCCACGACTGGCTCCATATCACTGAAACTGTTTGAATTTAATTTACTTTGGCTGATGTGAGAACAGTGGCCTGAGAAGTTCTATTGGACCTCTTCAAACAGTAGGACTGAGCTTTTACCTGCTGACACTCTTAAAAACATGAGAGAATGAAGTTCCTGAGGAAAAATACAATGGTGTTTTATAAAAAAAAGCTAAGCCTTTTTTCTTGACTGTAACTGAAATTAGGAATATTGATCTGCCTTGGACTGTCATTTTGTTGTATTTTCAACAATTTGAAACACAAATCTAAATTGCAGTTCTGTTTCACCTGAAAACCTTTAGTTATGAGCTGCTGTTTACTTATTTATTAAAGGAGGATACCAACATAATTTATTGTCCTTATTGTCAAGTCAAAATTTGCTAAATAAAGAGTCTAATAAACCCTTTGAGAGAAAAAATGAAAATACATATGTGAAATTATTTGTAAGAAAATTAACTTCTGGAACATTACACAGTTTGTAACGTGAGTTTCAGCTGGGAGGATGCCATACTTTTGTAGGGTTGGATCATGTGGCAATTTAAAAATTAAATCAAAAAGAAAAGAATAGTCATAAATATAATTTTATTATACCCAGAAATCACATCTGAAAAAAATTCTCTTTCCTTAATGTAGGAATCATTGAAAAATCCCTGCAAATAATATGGTATTTGTGATTTATATTTGTGAAGAGGGCTTGAACTTTTGAATCTTTCCATTTTCTGCTCTGTTAATTTAAATAGTATAATAAAGATAAGTCAGATAATTATCTGATGTTTCTGTTAAAGTGAAAAACATGGCAAGAGTTTTTCCATGAAGAGACTCTCTGGAAAAAGAACAATAATTTTTGTTTTTCTCAGTTCTTCCTATCTATGCAACAAAAAAATAAGTTTCACAAAAGATAATATGAGAGTTTAGCTGGGAAAGGCACAGCTTGAGTTGTGGAGAAGCTCTCACGTTCGTATCGGATTGGCAATATGATTTTCTGTTTTGTGATCACAAATTTTTCCTCTGTCTCATTTTTTAGTGAAAAGCCCTGCTGTTTACTTCCCTCATATAGCAAGTGTTATGTCCCCCTAGGCTATAATATTAAACATCCTGACACACACTTGTTTCAGTTCCCTGGATGGTGCTTTAGACTGAAATGGGTTTACAGGGTTTCCTCCAAGCTTCAGTAAAATAATGTCTGAGTGTTTTCCACATGTTGTTTAATTAACATCTAAATTTTTTAAAGAACACATAGGAGGTCAAAACTGGACTTTTTTATGGAAAACAATAAAGCATTTTTTAAGATTTAATGAAATATTATCATCAGTGTCAACACTTCCCTTACTAAAGGAACTTTACTATTTTTTCTGCTGAAGAAGCTAACATATTAATAAAGCAGTTATATTTTCAGGAATGGCCAAGTCTTTAAAAAAAATTGAAGACGTATTTGTTAAATTTTAGTTTTGTTTTTTATTTTTTTTTCCTATTGTGTTACTCAGTACAAGAAGTGTGAGTTGAATCTACCAAGAAAAAAAATTCTGGAAAAAAACCCCAACCTTTAAGCTGAAGGATACAGAAATTTCCTTAACAAAAAGCTTTAGTTTTTTAACTGAAAATAGTTTCAGCTTCCCCTCAGCTGCATATATAACCTCATAAACAACAGCAGAACAAAGTGTATCCACTAAGGACTGAGATGAGGCTGATATTTAGCCAGCCTGGGTGCTATTCACTACTCCTGGTCTTTAGTGTCCCTGAGTGCCAAAACAAGTCATTTGGAGTCAGATGAACTATCCTTGTTTGCATAAAGCTTCAGGTTTAAGGCACCACTCATTGCTTAGGCCAGGTAAAACCATTTTGCCAGCTAAATATGGTCCTTTAGCGTAGAGTTAAGCATTGTATATTACTTGCACATACTCTTACTGCAGTCTCTTCCCATTCCCAGTATCTATTTCCACAGTCTCCCATAAATTCAATAGAAAGAAAAGTGTCTTTGCAGCCACTTTATAGTCTTCAGGAATATGTTACAGAAAATATGCATATTATCAATAAATATGCAAATCTTGGTATTTCCAGAGATGTGAATGTCAGGATCTTACTGGGGTTATTTTAGTATAAAAAGTGGCAGATATTTTCTCAATAAGCTCAAAGACCTGACCACTTCTGCAGTATCATGGCTTTATCTAAGGCCATGTGCAAATGTAGGTCATATTTTCACTTCCAAAACTAATATGTAGTTGTGAAAATCTCCACTTTGTCTATAGTAGCAACAGATTGCTCCTACTTATTTGAAGTATATGTTCTGCCTGCTATCTCCCTTTTAAAAGGCACTGACTTGAGGAGAAAATAGGGTTTCTTTTATACTTGTGTGGTCTGCTGCAAGTATTTTCTGGTAAAGGTAAGCACGAGTTCAGAAAAAATTTATGCTTAGAGAGATAAAATGCTACAGGACAGGGTGGTGCCAACCAAAGAGAGAAAAAGAAAAAGGTCTTAGCATTTGCCGAATGTGTATTCTAAGAGCAGAAACACAGAGTGACTTCCAGTGTAACTTGAAGAGATAAATTTGTTTATAAGTTCATTTATGTCAGTTCTGTTCTTAGTCCAAATTTGATCTGTTATCTTAGTTTGTGTTTTAAAAAATAGCTGTCAATTTTCTCTTTTTTTTTGAGTTTGTTTTTCATGTTTATTTGAAGTGAACTCTATAAGCAAAAGGCACAGAAAAGTGCACTTAATCTGTTCAACTCAGATTTAATTTAATAATGAATATTTTGTAATTTATTCATTACATTAGATTTATTCACATGATATTTACAGACCTCAGAAATTTTTCATGCAGTTTTCAAAGACTTTTCAAAACAGTTGCTCATCAAATATGCCAGAAAATTAATAAATAGGAAAGGAAAATAAATGTTTTCATGCCATTTCCAGCAATAGCCATTCAGTGACGGTAAAACTCAGTGATTATCATATAGCTATAGTAATCTGCAGAAAAGAGTTAAAATAGTCCTCATTCATGTGTAACTGCTTGCTAAAATGCTTCTTCTGTATGTCTGATCTGCTTCAGTACAGGGATGTTGTCGCTCTGTTGGGAGCAGCGAGAAGAATGACACAGACTCTTGTGAGTTGAACAGGAGAGTTCTTTCTACCTCTTCCCTAAGGTATTACTAATTTTTTTTTATAGACTGATGTGTGAAAGTACAGAAAAGTAAAACCCATATTGGTTAGTAAACTAACACATCACCATCATTGGTCAGTGGGGTTCACCACCCCTGGACTTTCTCTTGCAAGAAAACAAGGAACAGACAAACAGCACCTGCAAGGCTGTTTTCTATCTCTGAGGATTGTTTTAATTCCTCCTTATAAATTCCCAGGCCACTTTCTCAGGCAAGACTGAGAAAGTTATGTGGCCTGCTTTTCCACAGGCACTGTGCTCCCTGCTTCAGAGTTAGCATCCATAGGATGTACCACAGTATTTACAAATTTAAATCTTTGATGATTTCCTCAAATCAGCAAATGGAATCCTTTAAAATAAAGCTGCAGGTAACAGGTGTTATTAGGCTGCTGTGTGTGCAGGTGTGCACTTGGGCTTTATCATTCTAGGTCACCATCCAAAAGCACTTCTGTAGCCAGACATCATTTACAACTCTACCCTTTTGTTCCATTATTAGACCGATGCTAATATTTACTGAAAATTTTGCACTTCCACCTCAGTGTCCAAAAATTACCAACAGTAAGAATATCACTGGCTATTCACAATAGCAGTCTTTCAAAGAGAAGAATTAACTCCAGTGTTAATGCCATTATTACTGGGGGTTTATTAATTTACTTTTATTTTTTATTTATTACTTATTTTTAAATTAATAATTATTAATTAATGTACTATTTATGTTTTGCAGATAAATCAATATTACTTCTTAGAAATAAAAAATAAAGGGATTCCTCCACTTTTACTTTTAAGTCTTCTTCATACTCTGCTCATTTCTCTTTTTTCTGATGTTTCTGTAACTCACTTATCTCTTACTTGCTAACTCTTTAAAAATCACTGTCTGCTAATTGTAGTCTACATTTTTAATACAGATTTGTGCATTGTTAATGCAGTTGCTGCCTTCAAGCATATGAATATTCATATGCAGCTCTGGAATCTCAAGGAGATAAATGTAATTTAGTAAAAATCAAATTTCAGCCTTGCTGTGACCTCATCTATGTGTTGCAGTTATCACTGAATACCTTAACCTGGCACCCCTGGATTAGTTGGGCAATTTTATTATCTTGCAAAACTCCAGCTGAGATCACTATGTGAGGCTATCATACAATTTGTGATCTGCTGCTAATTTGTATGTCGGTTTTATTACTAAAACAGATTTTCCTAACTGCTGAAAAAGCAGCATTGAAAAAGAATAAACTGGATTTCTGTTTAGTCAACTAGTTATGCAGGTCCTACAGCTGCCACAGACAAAATCGTGAATTTACATTTCACTGTTAAGACCATCAAGAAATATTATTTGAAATATCTAATTGTCTTACTTCGTTACCCTGTTACTGACTATTGTAAAATCATCATGGAATCAAAACAGGATAAAGTGAATTGGATATTATGAAAATATAAGAAGGAATTAAATGTCCTTGAATGAGTCCAGAGAAGGGAAAAATAGCTGATGAAAGGGCTGAATGGAATGTCCTGTTAGGAGAAGCTGAGAACTTAGGGCTTGTCTAGTTTGGTGGAAGGGAGGCTGAAGAGTGACCTCTCTGCTTTCTACACATTCCTGAGGTGGGGGGAATGAAGTTCCCAGGATCCAGTGGTAAGACAGGTGGGAATGGTTCAAAACTGCACCAGGGGAGATTCAAACTGGACATTAGCAAGCATTTCCTTACTGAGAGGGTGATCAAACACTGGAAAAGACTTCCTACAGAGGAGCTTCATGCGCCAAGCAAATTTATGAAAAATTACATGACACAGGCTTGTCTGCAATTGAATTATTGAATTATTAAAAAAAAAAAAAATAGAATGAAACTATTATGTAAAGAAAGTGTGTGTTTAGTGTTATATTTTAAAAAAGCAGATATTCAGAAAAATTCTATATACGCTATAAAATACCATGTTGAAAAAACAAAGATATGTGGAATCAAATGTGAAAGAATATTTAAACCTAAGAAAATAATTCTTAAGAAATTATTAAACAAAATTTAAATCATTAAACAAAAATTTGAATGAAAATTTCTATTTGAGCATTCATTTGAGCTTCTTTCTTTCATTCGTCCAAGATAAACTGATTGTGGATGTTATTTGTTTTGTGTTCTATAATTTTGACACTATTTAATTTCTTAACAAAACTATTGCTTCAATAAAATGTCTTAATAATATCCAATCTGTACTAGGTGATTATTTTATTCTGAGAGTCCGTTGCTCCAATAAATTAAGACAGAATGAAAAAATAAACTTAACATGCATTCATAAAAAAAAATTAGAAAACCAAAACAAACGACAAAAAAAAAATCTGTTATTTTCTATGCAAGCTCTTTTGTGCAGTGAAAATTTGATTCTGTGGCCTTATATGAAAGCGACTATATATATATGTGTGTATATACATACATACAGATATATATATATATATATATATACATATATATGTGTATACACACACTATATCAGAACTGCTTTGAGGTTTCTCTCTCTGGATATCAGAGTGAGACAAGATTTTCAGCTACACCTCCTACAGTTCCTGAAAACAAGTTCTTGAATTCAGAGTTTAATTTTTAGGGATCACCAGGCTGACCAAAAAGCCAGGACCCTCGAGTGCACTCTGTTGTACGGGTAAGTTTTAAAGCAGATGTGGAGATTTAGAACTCTACTGGAAGTCTTAATATTTTAATATTGTAACAACTTAGGCATTTTCAAAATTCTATTTATTTGGCTTTATAATAGTCTGACTGTACTAAATGAATAAAAGTACACATAGTAGTAGAACCTGTATTTGTGTAAATGCACTTATTAATTTCAAAACTAGACTCTATCCTTTACTGTTTAACACCACTCTCTACTTGATCCCTCAGTGAGTCAGACAGGATTCTGTAAAAGTGCAGAATCTCTTTGAAATATTGAACTAATCTTTATCCCTGGAGATTTACTTTATTTGTTTCACTGTCTTATGGAGAACACATAAAATAAATCCCAAATCTACCTGTTAATAAAAAGTTGAATAGGCATTTTCACTTTATACATTGTTATATATATATTCCACCCTTTTTTTTATTATTTCAATAGATGAGATTTTGTTAATTTTTCATTTAACAACATTCAAATCTTCTAACTTAATTTACTTTCTTTGCTTTATATTTCTATGTGTTGCAACATTTAATGCTCTTCAGTAGACACAGTGCCTGACTATTTTTCCTAAGATGCCTGAATAATAAATTTTAAAAACATGTTCCCAGTTGCAGATAGGTGAAATTGATGAATGTTAGCACTCCATCCTGTGATACAAAAATAGAAGCACCACAAAAAGTTCAGTAATTGACAATCCTCCATAGCAGTGGAATGTCACATACTATCATCATGTTTTGAATGTATCTTTGTGAATAAAAGGGAAACATCTTTCCTGAAATATAAAACAATGAATAAAATAAAATTAATAAGTTTTTTGTTTCCTTATGAGAATTACTTATGCTTTATTTCCATGGCAACTATTCAGCATTTTTAAGGGGAACACTGTAAACAAAATATGTCAAGTGAGGTACTCAAGAACATTGCTGTTCATGTACAGTCAATCTCAAATTACAACCATTCAACATCTTTCTCATTCAAATGAGAGTCAAGTCTAAAGCAGATATTTCCTGGCACTGTATTGCTGAAATACATGTGACATAAAACTTCTAGTAGCCAAACTGTTTGAGTTTTTTTAATCACACAAATGACTGGCGCAAGCAATTTCTTACTGTTAAATAAAATTGTAAATCTGCTATTGATGAACATGTTTCTCCAAAGATATTTCTCTCTTAAGATGCTAAGCATAAAGACAAAACTAACCAAAGCAAATAAATTTTCTCATCAACCTATTAATTATGCTGTGTTATCTGAAGTATAGCTGAATTGAAAACTCCAGATTTGCAAATCACTTTTTAAATCCAAATTCATCTTTGAATAATATATATTGTGAAGAAGGGCAGAGGGACAGAAGGGAAGAGAGAAAGAGAGAAAGAGAGAAAGAGAGAAAGAGAGAAAGAGAGACAGAGAGAAAGAGAGAAAGAGAGAAAGAGAGAAAGAGAGAAAGAGAGAAAGAGAGAGAGAGAGAAAGAAAGTGAGAAAGAAAGAAAACGAGAAAGAAAGCAAGAAAGCAAAAAAAAAAGAAAGAAATGTTTTTTTGTTTATTTAGATGGCTGTTGTTTGAAGTGATGGTATCAGTGTTCAGTCATTGAGGGTGGGTGAAAGCCCATGAATCCCAAAGATAAATGGGTTGATATATGTTTCCATTTGGCTAGGAACACTCAGATACCTCCCCTGGAAAGTGGAGCTTTCAGTCCTCTGATGGAAGGTCACAGAAATGAGTCTGGGGGCCCTTCAAGGGTCTTTGATGTTTGTGATGCCTTCTAAGACATGACAATGTCCCCTCTTGTGAGCTTAGCTGAGCAAGTTATGCCCTGTCAGAAGGGATGAATATCCTCAGGCCTATGTGTGGATATGAGCCTCCCTGGGGAGGGAGAGGGATGTAAGGAAGGACAATTGGCATGATAAAAAGCACTCCCACCTCCCAGTATCTGCCTCTTACCTTGGGCAATTTTTTTGAGTCATTAATCATTGACATCTCAAACTTTCACACATCTCACTACAAGAAGGACATGAGGTGCTGGAGAAAAGGATGTTCAGAGAAGGGCAAAAGAAGCTGGTGAAGAATGTGGAGCACAAGTCATAGAGTGGCTGAGAGAGGCGAGGAAAAGGAGGCTCAGGGGGGAGCATCTGGTTCTCTGCAATCACCTGGATGCAGGTTGTAGTAAGATGAGAGATATTTTGTCAATGTCACATATACTGTAATTTGCCCTGGAATCCTTCCTTCTGTATTTTTCAGGGAAAATGAGAGTGTGAAGTTATTAATTAAAAGTAATATACATTATATTCTTAGGTGATCTTTAAGATAATAAGCATTTAAGTAAATTCCAACAATCTTTGGGTAAAGGCTCGCAGTTTTTTGCTGTGATCCCTTCAAAAATAACAATTAATTTCAGAAGGAACATAATTAAGACAATAAGTATATTACCAGAAGAGTAAATCTGTATCAGCAGTTAAGACATTTTATCATCCAAAATTCAATAATATTTTTTATAAAATAATTTAGAATTGTCCCATATTATTTCATAATCTTGTATGTTACAAAATGTGAAATTGTCATCTTCTTCAAATTCTGTTAAAAAATGAAAGAGTAAAATTAAATATTCAGTAAAAACTGAAATGCAGGCATTAATAGAAAATTGTATTAAATTGACTCTCCTTTATAACTAAGTATTGAAAATGTGAGTACAAACCTAATCTGATTTTCATTTCTACATAAGCTTTAATTAACTTGACATGTAAGCATTTGGCTTTATTGAATATTTTGTCATGTGTGTCACATGTAAGACATTTCTCATGCATTATTAATTTCAGGAGTTATCAAGAGGTTATAGGTCTCATCAACTGCAAATTAGATACACAAAAACAATATGGTTTGTTTGTTTGTTTGTTTGGTTTAAATCTCACATAGTGTTGTATTTCCTAAAGGAATATGTTTATATGTGTGTGGGAAAACAGAATTAAACAAATAAAACATATAATATAGGGTGTAATGTGGTGGAAGGTAAAGTAACAAATACCCTGTAATTCTTGCCATTAAACTCTCTTCAGAAAACCATGGGGATCATTCCAGGATGTGCCTTGTTAAGTGGGAAGCTTAATTGGCTCTGAGCAAAGAAGAACCTATAGAGAGGTGAAGATGAAAACATTTGTAGGGTGCCTCTTGAAAATAGTCTCTTATAAGCATCTCTCAGTCAAAAATACAAGGAAACAATTGCTTCTTCATGCTCTTCTGTCAATAAAATGCTTGGCTTTAAACTGTCCTATGGCTTCTTTATATTCCCTTTTCCTAATTATAGTGTAAATGTATGGGGTTTTTTTGAGTATATTTATAACTCAGAGATAATTTTTAGTCAAGGAATAATGGAATACATCAAGTTAAAAGGGTCTCATAAGGATAATTGATTCTAAATCCATGTGTCTCATAGGAGTACCTAACACAAAAACAGTGACTTGAGCATTGTCTAGATGCTCCTTGAGCACTGACAGGGTGAGTGCCACAACGAATTCTGTGGGGAACCAGTTCCTGTAACTATGGTTGTTGGAGTAGCCACATGTATCCTAAGGGAACACTAAGTTCAGACAAAAGATTTCCTGCTTTCTTAAACCTAGGTTCTCCTTCCAGCGACTGCGTTTTCCTTGTTACGTCCTTGGCTGCCAAACCCAAGAAACTAACCTCTGAGCTACCTCTGCAGTTGCAATGAGGACACCTACTGATGTTAACTCCATTAATAAACCTCTCTAGGCACTTATTTGCAAAGATGGTGCTCAAGGATCTGCTTCTTGGATTTCCTCTTTGAACTTTTCTCATTTTTCCAGTGTCCAGTAGCACTTTTGTGGACACATTCTCATTCCTCATCTGTGACCTACGTTTTGACTAAACTAGGACAGACTCTCATATATTTAAAGAATTATTTTAAATTTGGCTCTGCAAAACTGAGGATGATAAGCTCAAGTCAAAGACTGAGTTTGAGAAAAGTTTTAACTGTTCCAAACAACTTCCAGTAGCCCTAATTCATGAATAAAATGAATAAAAGAATGCCAAGGGTGTTGAGCATTTCAGAAAATCTTGCTCCTTTTCTCTAAAATATTGAAAGCTTACAGGATATCAATAGTCTTACAGCTACATCAAATGCAGAAGGTACAATAAGAACTGTTTCTTCATATACTCCTACAAATCTCTCAGGAATTTAAGAGATTTCCTTGACTTATGAGGCTTTAAGTCTCTGGATAAAATATCAAATAAAATGCAGAGATACAGTTTATGAAAGATTGAGAAGGGTTATAAAATTTGATTTACTGTAAATAATTCATGATGCCCTTTGCAGCACTATGAAATCCTTTTTGGCTGTTCCAGTTTTGGTTATAAATACTCATGCAATGAATACAGAACAGGATTATATTACACAGATAACAAGTTTTCTAACTGATTGTACATGTGTACCAGTGATATGTGTTTATTAGGAGATGTAGCAAACATTCCACTTAAATGTATTGACATGAAGTAACAACAAATTTGGGATGAAATTGCAAATAATGTCATATTAAGTTCTGTGTAACCCTCCAATTATTAAACAGTTGCAGAGTTTCCTACTTCTGAAAATTCTCAACTATTTTTTATTATATGCTTTTGCAAGACTTTTTACTTTGCAAATATGCTTTGTGACTACCTAAGATACTATAAACTTTGCATATTTTTACAGAAAAATACTTTATAAATAAATTTTTAAATGTCTGAAGTTTATATTTGATCTCCTAGACAGGGCTCAACTACTGGAAAACACAAAATTGACGTGAAAATTCAGAAATCAGAAACAGTGGTGCTTGTGGAATATATCTACCATATTTTTGCTTCTTCTTAAAAGTTAATATTATGGACTTTTGTTACTTGTGATGTACTTGTACTATTGTCAAAAAAAACCCAAAATAACAACAAAAAAAAAGAGTAGAAAATCCTATTTTTCTTTTCTTCTTTTATCCATGAAAATTAAATAAAATTATAAATTAAAAATGTAAAGTTTACAAGCAATGTATAAAATCCCCAACAACTTGAGGGCATATTAGGATAGAAGAAATTAGAAAACTTGGATGAACTACTGCAAAATGACTGCTAGCTCCACTGGCCTTCTGTAAGGTTAATGTCTGATGTTATTTATGCCTTACAGGGGTATTATGAATGAGCAAGGATTGCATGAGGGAACATGCACCCAGTAAAAATGGAGTAAAGAGATTTGTGAGCATATTGATAAGATTAGAGTGGTGGGAAAAGAAGAGCAATAGAAATGGGAAAGAGAACCTTAAATCCCTTAGGGTATGTAAAGACAGATGTGAAGAATGTACTGCAGCACCAAAATATATACTATATATACATATAAATATACGTAAAATATGTATAACAACAATATGAACTGAAGTGTCAAAAAAAGAGGAAAACTATTAAAATTCAGTTGCCAGTACTTGAATTAAGTTATGTGAATCCCCTTTTCTTAATCTTCTGGAAGCTGGGGGAAATGAAGAGTGATTTTCAGTCTTAGAACATTAGTCCTCTTGGGAAATTTCTTAGTACTACAAAAATATTGCCATACTCCAAGAAAAAAAAAATTCAATACACACACACACATATATATATATATATATATTTAAAATGCTTATTCAAACAATACCACTAAAGTGGTCAGTTGAAACAGCACTGTAAATATGCAAAACAGTATTAGTTGTGGTGGGAAAATGTTACCATGTATACACCATAGACCCTTAATGAGATATACGATTGGCAGAAATTTAGATCCATTAGAAGAGAGCTTCACAGATAAAAATCTGTCATCAGGGTAATACAGGATTTTAGCTCTTACACAAGAACTTGTGATTAGAAAACAATGAATTGGCTCATTTATATTAAAATATATACCTTTTCCATTCATAATAACTATATTATGTCTCGTGTTTCTTGTGCTATTTGAAAGGAAGCACACTGTACATCTGCAAGGAAAAGCATCTCTAAACAGGAAGAAATTACGTTGCTGAAACAAATACAGGTTTTCATGAGTCAGGAAATGTTTTAAACTTTTAAAATTATGTGCTTCTGTTTATTATTTTCTCATGCATGGGTGTAGCATTTGTGAAAGAAAGCAGTGCCAAAGTTATTAACGCAGTGCAAGATTCACCTGTCATTTCTATTATTAAGGAAAAGAGGGTAAGTCAAGAGGCTCATGAGAGAAAAATGGAGATAAGTTACATAATTATTAACATATCTTCAGTAGAATTAATATACCACATGCCAGATTTACTTGTAGAACCTACATAACAGCAGCTGATGTGTACACAATCCTCTTCTTCCTCTTTTATTCTTCTTCCTCCCTCACCAAATCTGACAAAGGTAACTACAAACTGCAGGTAACAACTACTGCAGTTGTTAAATCTCAGACTAAGATAAGGTAAAAAAAGCAAAATTTGTGGTCTAACCTGAATATGAATCTGAACATCTGAAGTTGAAAGGTGGTGGGCAGCTTGAGTCTTTGCTGCCCTACAATCAGAAGACCTTCCATTTAAAGCAATAAAAATATTTCAACACCTCATTTATATTTACTGAATGCTAATTTAGGCAGATGTTCTGAATCATCCTACAGAGAATCCTATCATACTCCGGTATCTAATTTGGGTCCCTGCTGTTTATTTTGAGGTCTTGGAGATGTGACAGCAGTTGATATAAATGAAAAATGAGGACACTGCTCTGCTAAATTTTTACACACAGTTTCCTTCATCTTAGATTCTTTAGATTCAGGTGGAGGCAGTGTCCCTCAGAGCAGTGGTACATAATCTAGTAGAGGTACTGTGATAAAGTCTAGCATACACCTGCAGCCTTGAAGCCTTTGTAAGATGAAAGCTTGGTCCTATCACCATTGGCATTTGCACAAGAAACAGGAAAACTTGTCTGTCTCAGAGTGCATTTAGTCTTTCCCAAAGGAAATACCAAGGTATCTGCTCTATGTATATGTAAGCATACGTGCATAGGTACATACACTGGAGCGGATGCTTTCTGTGTTCTGGCCATCACAATAACACCCTCTTTCTCTGCAGGCTCTGCTGCAAACCCCCTGCCTCTGAGGCTCAGTGTTCTGGCTGCTGCAGGGGGTTTAAGGACTAGTTCAGATATAACTCTGCAGAATGACTTTTTTTCCAGTTTATGAAAAGAATGTGAACCTGTGAGAGAAAGCTATGGGGAAGAATGTAGAAGTATAAGAAAGGTAAGCTTATGGTTAAGGTTAGGAGTGCTGAGAGAGACAGACAGTTATTAGCTCAAGGATTCCAGACAGAAGCACTTGTATGGAAAAATGTATAATCCTACTGGAAAACCAGAGCAGAACAAGTGTGGCTACTTGGGGTCTAGCAATCTCCAGGCCTGCACCATAAATATCACCACTGACATCTCTATAGGGAATGATGGCAACTCAACAGCAGTAGAAAGTGTTTCAGCAAATGTTTGCATGGCCAAGAAAGATCTTTAGGTACCTTTGGGCACAAGAATGATCAGTCTTTTGTGCATGGTAGGCAGCTAATAATTGTTTTATATCCTTAAGTTCCGCTGGCAGTGTGTCTTTGCACCTGGCTAATTATGCCCTGACAAACTGAACCAGAAGAGGGGACGTAACATTCCAATGAAGTAAAAATGTCAGGTTTATGGGAAGGAGAATATGAAAGAGGCTGTAGTTTCTGGTGGCATGTGATTTAATTGTTTTGTTTTGTGTATATTCTTCTTTTGTTTTCTTTTTTAAATTTTTTTGTAACTAGCCCCCTTGAATATCAGAAGAAAGAAAGAAAAATAAGCAGACAGAGCAGATATTGAGGTAGGAATTGGCACTGAGTCTTTACAGTCCTTACACACAATGGTTTAAGTGCTTTCTTTTTCCTTCTTCCCATTTCTTTTTAAGGTTCTTCTCTTTCTACAAAATGTTTTCAGTTTCTGAACCCCATAAATTTTAAAGGTGAGTATGGAAGCCTTAGAAATTGCACAAAAAATTTTCTGCTGAAAGAAGAGAATAATCTAAGCTTTACCTATCTGGTTGTAAGTTCATGCTTTAAAAGTGTTATGCATTAAGGTGGCATACAATGGATACTAATTTCTAGACCACACCTAGAACTCAGATTTATGTATGTAAAAATTCTTTTCCTCTCTTTTATAAGAAAGAAGGTTGTGTGAAGGTGAAATAACTTTTTTTCTTAGTATTCTTACCTTGTTTTCAAGGGTGCTGCATTTTGGGTGCAAAAATGTCACACATAGTACAGTGAAAATGTAACATGAAATTATGTCATTTCAGCTTCAACTGGACAGCCAAATGCAGAGTACTTTTCAAAAGTGTCACACAAAATGCATTTAAATAAAAGGCAATTGGAGGGAAGAAGAAGTATGTTTCTACTGTAAAATAAAATGAAATAAAATGAAATGAAATGAAATGAAATGAAATAAAATAAAATAAAATAAAATAAAATAAAATAAAATAAAATAAAATAAAATAAAATAAAATAAAATAAAATAAAATAAATAAAATAAAATAAAATAAAATAAAATAAAATAAAATAAAATAAAATAAAATAAAATAAATTAAAGTCTTTATCCTTGAATTTTAATAACTTTTGTTGTTTCCAGGTATAAAGATTCAGATACTATGTGGAAGTAATTCTCAGTTTCTTCATAAAATAAATCATGATTTCTGAAAAACTTGGGTTTATATTAGTGATCATCAAAAATCAAAAAAAAGAATTACATAACCAAAAGCTTCGTAATGTCTTATTGTGTCTGAAAACTACACAAACATCCCAGAGATATCAAAATCATAAGACAGATAACAAGAGAATCATTAAAACTGGAGTCTTTCACTTTGAAAGTGAAACAAAACCCTCAAACTTTAAACTTCTGTGAATACAGAATGACTTTTTAATTACAAGAAAATAATGTTGATTTTAAAATCAAATTTTTCCTAATTTAATTTACTAAATTAAATTAAATTAATAACACGTTGTGGTGCTTTGACCATGGCTGGATACTAAATGCTGATGAAAGCACTGTCATTCCCCTCTTCAGGTGGACAAGGGAGAGAAAATATAAGAAAATGTTCATGAGGTAAGTGCAGAGTGACCTCATTCACTAGTTACTGTCATGGAAAAAATGATTTGAGTTGGGGAAATTTAACCAGTTAAAATCAGAACAGGACTATAACAAGTAAAACAAATCCTAAGAGCACCTCCTTAGCTGCTGACCTTGGGGTTTGCACAATTCTTTTTTACATTCTCATTCCTCTCTTTTGTGGCTGCAATTACTTCTGTGCAAAAACTTCTTTCCCCAACCCCCCCTTCCTAAATATGTTATCACAGAGTCAGTGTCATTCCTGATGTCCTCAGCCTCGGCCAGTGGTAGGTCCATCCTAGAGCCAGCCAGCATTGTCCTTGTTGGATCTGTGCAAAACTTCTGTCAGCTCTTCAGAGACACACCCTACAGCCCCTTTACCTCCAGAACCTAGCCACACAAACCCAACACAAGTGGCTCTTAAAATAATAAAATTAGATCAGATCCTAATCCTTAAAGTTTCAGGGTATCTCTGACTTGTATAAGCTGATTTTTATCTTTCTGGCAAAAGTATTTATTTGTCTTTCATATTTAATTCTGCTTCTTTAAGATACCACACGTATATTTTTTAAAAGTTAGCAATCAATTACCATTTAGGAATTTTAAGCCTAAATAATAATTCTTCACCTTTCAATACAAATTATGCAGTTTTTATAATTTTAATTAATAAATTAAAGCCAGGCATCTGGGAAGGAATAGCCCTATGCAACAGTACAAGTCGAGTGTCAAATGACTGTGATGGAACCTTCTAACTGAGAAGTCCATCAGTTTCCTTGGTTGCATTCACTTTTTTGTTCTGCATTCACTGTTTCTTGTTGGGTTTGCTTGGGGTTTTTTTCTTATTTTGTCTTTTTGTTGGGTTTTTTTTGTGGTTTTTTTTTTTTTTTTTTTTTTTTTACTCGAACGGTGATCAAACACTTGCACAGCCAGACAGGCTGTGGAGTCTTCAATCTTCGAGGTGTTCCAAATCTGCCTGTGTATGGCCTTCAAAAACCTGTTCTGGCTGTGTCTGCTTTGTTAGGAGCAGGTTGGACTAGGCAGACTTCAGAAGTCTTTTCAAACCTCTGTGATTCTGTGCTTTGTGTTTTTTGTGGCCCTCTTATTTTATGAAAATTTTTTAAATTAATGCTGATCTGAAGAGAAATTTGACTTACAAAAAACCAACAAATATATAAAACTTGTTATACAAGAATCATCTTTATTAAGGAAACTTCCCTGTCTGACCATCCAGGAGTGATCCTGGCAGTCACTTTTGCACCACCTGAGCTAGGACTAAAGCCCCTCTGCCACTACACAACTCACACTCACATGATCAGACCAAGTTTCCTTAACAACTTGACCCCAGGTTTCCCATAGCAGTCTAAGGTGTCCAGATCCTTTAAATAATTTGATTATGGTGCAATAACTAGATAAAAAAAATAACAAAATATCAGCCTGATTGGATGCCTCCAGGAAAGCACCCCAAACACAGGAACCCCCGGATTTTTATATACCCTTACACTCTAAGTACAGTAAAGGGAGGGGGTGTGGATGGGTTTAAAGTCTGTGTTATGACATAGTTTTGCGTCCTACTTTCATAATCCTTAAAATAGAATGTTGTGTGTGTTGTGTTTTCCCTTTAAGTACTGTAAATGATGGTCTTGTTTCTTACTGCATTACAGGAAAATCTAAATGTCTGCTGACACATACGACACATTTGACTATATGTCTGCTTTCCTTACATGAATGTTAAATTCTTGTTGTGCAAGATCAAAGTATCCTTGCAAAGTGTCATTAGATTATTTGTCCTGGATCCCAGAGTAACCACCATCTATTCCTCCCATCAGTCCATTTCTCCAATGATTAAAGAAACAGAGGTAATGGGTACTGGGTTTGCCCAGAAGAAAAGAGTAAAATTCTCCACCTAGCAGAATTGTGGTATTGATGAACCTTGTGGAAATTTTCACCAGATCCATTTAATATATCAAGTGAAATTCAGGCTTTCAAAACAAATATTCAGGGCTTATGAGTCTTGCCACGGCTGTGGCTTTGATCTTGGAGACTGAACAGTAAAACTCTGGTGCTGAAAATTCTCTTGTTCTTCAATTACTTTTTCAGCATTCAAGGCCCTGCAGCTCATTTGCACTAGAAATTCATGTTTACATATGCACAGTATATGTGATTCACTGAATGTTGAAACAAACTGCAGCATAGACATACCACTATATCACTGTGAGAGCTTATAGCTCCCTCTAAATTGGAATTCAGAACTGGTGGATGAGCAAGTAATACCAAAGCAGTAGATTTGAGGAAGAAATGCATTAAACAGTAATCTAAGACAGATAGATCACCTATCACTTAAGGAAACACACAGACACAGACACATATACTTTTTTATTTTTCCTATTTCAAACATCTGAACAGGTGTTTTTACTTCTGTACATTCCCTAAATAGATGTTTGTTTTCAAATATTTTACTGATCTGTGATTAGAATGTATTCCCCTAAGAGACTATACAGGGTATTATTACCTGTATTTTCCTCTAAATTGAGAGGGAAAAAACCCTAAACCCATAGATTTAGCTGCCCAATCTAGTCAGTTAGGAAAGATGAAATTCAAAAATATGTATCTGAATTTTCCCTATTCTCCCATTCCACTTTTGTTCCCATAGAGTCATCCTTTCCACAGCTCATCCTTAGGTCCAATGCGCTTTCCCATTTTTAGCTCAACATACCCTTTGAATACCTACAATACCTCATGAAATGGCATCATATTGCATGAGCCCCTAGTAGGGCATATTTCAGGCATTCTGTTCACTAATATTGTTTTCGTGTCCATTCACAGGACATATGGAACCTTCAACTAGTCTCTTCAACTACAGAATCACCACAGTCATCTATGGATGAAAGATTAGAGAAATGCTTACAACACTTCCCATTAGCCATATGAGATTTAGGATCTAGGGGATTATCTGTTTCTCATAGTCTGAGACAAGAATAACTGGTAACTCAGGGAGCAAGGGGCTGGGATGTGACTGGAGGCCATATAGAGGTAAGCAGCACTTTTCTGGGACAAGAAATTTTGTTCTGGCTCCTGGGGATAACCCAAACACAATAGAGATATGAGGCAGAGGAATGAGACTAGGAAATGGACATGAACTGTGTGTGGGGTTCAAGATCACCAAAGAAACATGAAGGTCTCCAGCCCATTTCCAGAAAGATCTAAAAGAACAAGTCTGTGCACTACAACAAATTTACATAGAAAGTGAGAAACCTATCTCCAGGGCAGGGAAAACTCATCTTTACAAAGGTACCCCCATGAAGCCTGGAGGCATGTGTGCACCAGGACCCTGGACACCCCAAAGGTTCAATGCTGTGCCAGGATTAGTGATTTCTCTTTCTTCCTTTCTTCCTTTCTTCCTTTCTTCCTTTCTTCCTTTATTTTCCCCCTATTTTTAATCTATCTCCCTCTCTCTCTTCCTCCTCACCCTCCCCTTTTATCTGAAACCCACTGTCACGTGCTTATATGAGGAGATAAGGGACTAACATATGAATTTCCATGCAAAGCCTATTATTTATTTAAAAAGCCTTATAAGCTTTTGTGGACCCTCTGACTTTTGTTGCTGCTTTTGACCATGAGCATCTATGAAAATGCCATGCTCCCTTCCCCTTAAGGATGGAATACTGCACCTGGTTTAAAATTTTTTAGGCCCCTAAGGTATTTAAGAACAGATAAAATAGAGGTTATAAGAGGTAATGCAAATGGACAATGTAATAAGAACAATATGTAAAAAATTAGAGCAGAATTTTTGGTGTGGGAAAACCTTGAAGTTTTAAATTACTTTGAAAGAATTGGTGACCTACTCTCTTTTCCAGCAGTTGTTTGAGACTTCAGTCTTTAAATAAAGCAAAAATCATATCCACATATGAGTTGAAATACTTATGATGCTGTTCATACTTTGAAAACAAACAAATGGACAAGAACAAAAATTGAAGTAAATATTCAGTCCTGAATACACACTGGTATTGCTCTTTCCTTATCCATCACTGTTATTTCAGTATCTTAGGCGTTGAGCTGGATTATATTTAGAAGTTAACTAGGAAATATTCTAAGCCATACATCAGAAAAGCAAGCTATTTCATGTTATATTTCCTATCTTTTTTGTTTTGTTGTTGTTGTTGTTTGTTTTGTTGGTTTTATTTCATTCCAGGTTTTTTTTGGTGGATGTCATTTTGGTAATTGAAGTAATACTTGAAAAAGTACTTGTCATTTTGGCAAGTATGTATCCTAAGCTTGAGTGGCCTAAACTTGGTGAAAAAGCTCTACTAGAATGATTATGGTAGGTAAGTTAGCAAATGAGTTTATATCAGAAAATCATATTTCTACAATAGTTCCATCACTCTCTCCATTGGTTAGAACTTCATAATTTTAACACATTCAAGTGTGGTAACACTGAACAAAATTCAAGGACTGATGAAGGGAAGTCACAGATTTTCTTCCACCCCAGAATTGGTAGAAAATTCATAATTAGACTAAAAGTTCCAAGAGACCTTCAATTGAATTTTTCTCTTCCACAGAGCTCAGTCACTTACAAACTTGCTCTAAAACCAGTGGCAAGGTGACAAATATGCCTTGAAGTCTGGTGTCAACTTGAACTGAGAATAAATGAACTATTTCCCTTTTCCTCTCCCTTTGATTCTCACCTCTAGGCTAGATCTGCTGCAGATAAGTGCTTCAGTGCAGGTAATCTCTTAATTGCTGTAATTAAACTAAATCAAAAATGTTAACAGCCTAATAATTCTTAGTTTCAAATATAGAAAGGACAGGTTCTCAGTACCTTTTTTGTTCTTACATACATATAAGGTCCTGTTGTGGTGATCAAGGGTTAAAATAAAGCAGAAATATCTATTGTTTATACCTGATTTTAAATTCATAGAAACATTAGGATGCACAGTCATTAGGACCCCTGGAGTTTGTCTACTCCAACCTGCTCCCACACAAAGCATGGTCAGCTGGAATAGGTTTTTGAGGGCCATATTCACTCAGGTTTGTAATACCTCCAAGGCTGCAGACTCCACAGCCTCTGTGTATATCCTGTGCAAGTGTTTGATCAACCTCACAGTAAAAGAGAAAAAAAAGGAAAAGCCCCTCTATTGTGTTTAGGTGGAATTTAATGTGTTCACTTGTGCCCACTGACTCATCTCATGTTCTGTCATTGGGCACCACTGAGAAGAGCTTGGTTTCATCTTCTTCATTCCCTCCTTCCTGTCAGGTATTTATCCACACTGACAAGTTCCCTGTAAGCCAGCCCTCTCCTCTGGGAGGAGGACTCTCCAGCTCCAAGTTCCAACTCTGAATGTTTTTCTGTATGTCAGATGTTCAGTGTCTGAATCATCTCTGCAGATCTGCTCTAGGCTCTCCTCAGTATGTCCTGTTTGGGCTGAAGTGCCCTGAAGTGGGTCTGGAGTTCCAGTTCCAGTACTTAGCACAGGTGAAAGACCACCTCCCTTGGCTTACTGGCAGCACTGTTAGTGCAACACAGGAGGCTGATGGATTTCTATGCCACATTATAAGAAAAAAAACAACAGAATAATCTTGTTCAGAAAATAGTGTTTGACTTCATATTTCAATAGGTAGATAGTATCATGGGCATGTTTTTCTTTGCATAACTTCCCTGGTGCTGGCTAATCCATTATGTTTCAGTTCATTAAGACATCAGTGAAGATTTTTTTGTAACGGATTTTGGTTTTGTTTTTTTCTTTAATCTTTGGTTTCTATGTAAAAGGATTTAAGCTCCATTTAGAGAGATTAGTTTGGTGATTAGAGAAGAGATCACAGACAACTGTGGTTTCCATCATCAGATACTGCATAGATATCAGAGAGTTAAAACCATTGAATTATTCATTTGTTATAAGTCATTCTTTCTTTATCTGTAGAAGAACTGTGTTTCTTTATAACTATTTAAATGAATTTTAAAATATTCTCTTGAACCTTAATCAATGTCAAATCTGGAATTCCCATTGACTTTGAAAGTAAAAGATTCCAATTCAAACTGTGTAGGAATAAGAGGCACATTTCAGACTAGAAGTTCTGAAAATTGACAATAATAAAAAAACATATCAACAGATGACTTCTGAATTATTCAAGTAAATCAAAGGGTAAATCAAACACTGACTTCCAGCTCTTGTATTATTCTCAGCTGTGAGTGTCTTTCACAGAATACAAGCTTCCATCACCCTTTTTGCACTGTGTGCAAAGAACAAACTAAGACTTGCTGAGAGAAATCAGGGCAAAGCTTTCTGTTGATCTTTAATTGCTTTAAGAGCTTTTGTGAAGCCATGCAGCACAGTGTGCATCTGACAAAAAGTTATGGAGCAAAGGCCGGTCGCTCTTTAGTTCTAGTACATCATCTCTAAGCTGGATACTTCAGGCAAAATTGCAGTATATAATTAACATTTTCTATGACAATATATCAGTGCATTAATCTTCCAGTAAAAAAATTTCTGATATGAACTCTTTTGCTAACTTACTTGTAACTTAAGCATACATTCTCATGAAAGGTGGTCTTTAAGTGCTTTTTAGAAGTACTATTTCAACTACTGGAATGACAGCCACCAAAAGATAAAACCTAGGATGAAAAAAGAAAAAAAGGGATGGAAAATACAACATAAAGTGTTTGTCATTCTTGAGGTAGGGTTTAGAAAATTTCCTATTCAGCTTCTAACAATAATATAGTTCAACACCCAAGCTACTGAAATAACAGTGATGAATAAGTAAAGAGCAATATCAATGTGTATTCAGAATCAGGTATATACTTCAGCATTCTTGTCTGTTTGTTTGTTCTCAGACTATGAACAGCAACATTGTTAAACAATGTTGAAAATAATGCATAATCACACACAATGTTTAAGCTTTTCATTTGGGAAATATACTTAAAACATTGCAATTTCAATAAAACTCTTTTCAAAGAATGGAATGTATTTTGGTTTTTGTCCTAGCCTCAGCTGGTACAAACCCACTATCAAGGCCAAAGTCTATCAAGATTCCTGATTTAGGCAAAGTATGCATCTAGTGTTTGAATTACATATTAGTACAACTGTAGTAGTAAATTGTACAGTTCATTACTGGTTTATGTCTAATTTCCTGAGAAGTTTGACACTTAGTCATAACAGCATAATAGTATTATACAATAAAAAATAAGATTGAATCATATATTTAGGAACCTCTGGGTCATGATGTGGATGTATTTTAAGGTCCTAAAACTGGATGCATCTCAAGGTACTAAAATATGAGATACTGATGCAGAAAATCAGTGCAATTTCTAATAGAGACACTTCAAAAAAGCAGCATCCATTTTGGCAGAAAACAAGAGTTGTTCTATGGTAACTCAACCTTATAGAGCAATTCACATATTCACTTTTGGCATGGACACTTATTTTTCACAACTATTTTCTAGTGCCAAACACTTTTGGGAGCTCATCCTAAAGAAAAAGGAAGGAAAGCCTCATAACTCTAATACATGAGCTCTCTTGCCTCTTTCCAACTATGTGGGGCACTCACGAACTAAGCCAAGAATACACACCTTCTCATACAGACTTTTTTCCTGCTTCCTTTCATGAAACCACAAGAAGCTGCTTTTTCTTAATCTTTTTCAGGGATTTCACAGAGGATGCAAACTGTCTTCAGCTCTTTTGCAGGCTTTAGCAGACTGTCATCTGGCGCTGCAGAAGGCTGGCAGCATGCAGGTTGCTTTATAAAAAAATAAAAGAAACAGGTAGCTACTCTGTGCAGTTAATAGCTTAAATGTGTACAGTTAAAGAAATCTTGCTGTAAGGGTTTTAGGAAAAAAATCATAAACTATTATTTACCCATTAAATATAACCTCTCCTCCTCAGAATTCCCCAGTAAACCATGTTTTATCCAGCTTCACTTTAATATTCAACCTAGTTTACTGAGAAGATACAAATGAGGTTGATGCTCATTTGTCAAAAAAGTGCTATTTTTTTCTGGGTAGGAGTTGATCATATGTCAGAGTTTCTTGTTTGTAATACTGATTGTCCCAGTGTTTTGCCCTTCTGTATTTATGTTGACAACACCAAGGATATGATATATCTCTAGGAGACAGGAGATCTAGGTAGAGGCTGTAAAAAGGAAAAAAAGTGTCAGAGAGAATTAAAGGGACTGGTATGCCAAAGAAAGAACAAGGAAAAGGTCAAAAAATTGAAAAAAGAATACCAGGTAACAAAAGAGATATCAGGAAAGTAAAAAAAAAAAACCAAACTGCAAACTTTGGTGAAATACATAAGGGCACTCTCATAGGGTCCCACTGCCAATCTCCCTGGTTATCTGGAAGTCTGTCTTCCTCAAGTCCAAGAGCCCGACTTTACTCCTTTTCTGGCCTATATTTCTCAAGACTGTGAACTCCACCAATCCATGATTACTGCAGCCTGGGCTACCTCCCGTCTTGGCATTGCTGATTGCCTGTTTTAAGATGACCATCAAATCAAGTACTGATTTCTCTCTGGTAGGGCTGCCTATCACCTGCCTTAAGAAATTATCTCCCATGCCACAGCCACAAAGTTCCCTTTTTTTGCCTCAGCCTCTGATTTTTACCCAAAGGCCTTTTATCTGCTCGTTGCTGTTCCTCATAGACAGTTCTTCCTGGTTAATCCACATTTTAATGCAGAGAGCAGCCCCTCCTCCTCTCCTTCCTTTCCTGCCTTTTCACACCAGGCTGTAGCCATTGATAACCACACTCCAGTCATGGGATTATCCTGCCAAGTTTCAGTAATGGCAACAAGGTCATAATGTTCTACCAACCATCCTAGTGTCTTCCAGTCCGTCCTGTTTGTTTCTGTAGGATATGCAAAACCAAAACCCCAATACCTCACACACAGAATAAAATAAAAAAACAAATGAAATTGCCTTGTGTTTCTACAGTTAAATGTCAGATGTAATGAAAAGTGAACAAACTTCTGCTCTTAATCTCCAAAATATCTCCTGAAAAATCCATCAGAATTGGCCTTCAGTTTGAATTACTACAACTTGGAAAGCTATGAAAAGCTATAGTGGTTGGTGACTTTCTTTTTGAGGTTCTCTTTGTTTCTTTTGCTTTTGTTTTGTGTGGGTTTTTTTTTTATTTTTTATTTTCATTTTCATTGCTATGAAGGTACAACATTCTTTTAACATTTTAAATATCTTCCTCTTCTGGCAGTTAGAGTTTCAAGAAACAAAGGTATTACTACACCAAGTAGCAATTACTGTGCTTCAGTAAAGCTTCTCTAACTTAGTAAGTACTAGTTCTGGACTATTTCCAAGCTTTAATAATGGAGAAATTGGTATGGATCCGTGTAACAGGAAAAAAAAAGAATTACAAGGGTTTTCAGTTCCATCTAGTGGTAAGAGCATGTATATGTCTCAAAGCATCACTCAGTAACAACAGTGATAGAAAGGTTAGCAAAAATAATACAAATCAAAGCGATGAAAAACGTATAACTTAAGAATATAAAGTTGTGCTAATAAAGAAGTCAACCCCATCTGTTCTGTGTAATATTTTCTGTATGAGAGAAAATAGGTTTTGATATCTAGGACCCCAGTTGTTTCACAGGAATGAAGGAACAGCTTTTAAAAGCTTGGTGAGCAGGTGCACTGTCTGTTGCAGTCATGCAGTATGTCTGTTCAAAACTTATTTTCTGATAATAACCAATCAAACAAAAAGAATTAACCCCTCTTTTTGCCTTCACTATTCTTCAAATATGCCATTTGACTATATATTGCAAGTCCATGCAATTTCATCATAAATCATGCAGACTGCTCGAAATTGCAAAGGAAAATTAAAATGTATATTTTCTCATTGTGCCTTATAAACAAATTTATAGTGTTTTCAGTGATTTCTTTGGGTTGTTTGTTTCCTGTAACATTTACCTAAGAAGTATTTCATTTATCTATAGAGGCATCATGTTGTTGTTAATATCTGTTTTCACCTTCTGTAATTAAAAGCAAATAGAAAAAGAAAAATATTAGCCATGTTTGCTTCATGGCTGAGATAAGAACATTGTAGGTAACATGTGACAGGCCAATCATGAGAACAACGAAGACACAAAGTGGTCGTCTACTGACAAATTAAATTAAAAACTGAGACTGCACTGGGAAAAACCAAAGTATCCTTCAAGAACAGTGAAGAATAGATTTTTCTTTCAAGAGTGATCTGACTAAAGCACAGATTTAGCCATTTTCTCTCCTCCTTGTTGAACTATTTTCCAAAATTAAAAAACAAACAAACAACAACAAAAAAAAAGCATTCAATCATTAAACAAGTCATGATATTAAGTAGCTTTACAGATATGATTTTTTAAAACAAAGAGTATTTTTTTTTTCCCAACAAATTGGGTTGGGAGAGATAAGGGGGGTGAGGAGGAAATGGACAACAACAAAATACCATACCAAAACCAAGTCAGGATATATGATACAGAGTAAAATAGATGAGTTTTAGTCTTTAGCCAGTCAGTTGAGACCCTGATTTCAAATTCTCTGTTCACCTAGGAGTCATCCGTTTTCTATAATCATCATTATATGTGGAGATGAGCTCTTTCAGAGACACTTTCAGGAGCAGACAACTTCTGAAAAAGAGATATACAAGAACATGGGCATACTGGAAGGAGTCCAGCAAACAGCCACAAACATTAAGAGTCTGGAGCATCTCTCCTGTAAAGAAAGGCTGAGAGAGCTACGACTGTTTAGCCTTGTGAAAAGAAAGCTCCAGGTATGTCATTAATATATTTAAATTCCTGAAGGGAGGCTGCAAAGAAGACAGAGGCAGTCTCCCCTCATCTGTGTCAAGTGAAAGGACGAGAGGCAATGGGCACAACCAGAAACACAGAAGGCTCCATATAAAAGACAGGGAAACACGTTTTACTGTAGGGATGACAGAACTCTGGTACAGTCTGCTCAGGGAAGTTGTGCTGTCTCAATCCTTTTTTTATATTCAAAAGCTGTCTGGGCATGGACCTGGGCAAGCAGCTATGGGTGGCTCTGCTTGAACAAGAAGATTTCACCAGGTGGTGACCTTCAGGGGTCCCTTGCAAATTCAGTCATTCTGTGTTTCTGTGAAAATGAAAAATATCAGAAAAGGCCTTAAAGTTAATGTAGTAGATGAATATTATTACCTATTATTGATAGGTAAATATATATAGGTGTATATATATATACCACTCAGTATTAGATAGCCATATAACCACATCAAAATGGCAATTATTAAAGTATCTGAAATTTCTTACAGTCATACAGTCCATCTGCCTGTTGCTAAACCAGAAATATGACTGAGTGTGCCAAAACTAAACCTCAGATAAATTTATTATGTTCCATTATTTTTTTTGTCTCCCTAGTATTAGCAAATAGTGGGAGTTTTACCATTAAAAAGCTTTCCACTTCTTAATAGACCTTATTGAAACAAAAGTTTTACTTGAAATTGTTCTAGTTTTTTTTTTTTTACTTCACTTAATTTTAGTCTGTTTCTTTAAGTCCCATTCTCTATTGCTATGGAGTAATATTATTTATTTTTCTGTTAATGATATAATAACATCTTAATATAATAATTATACACTGGGGGGTTTTTTGTTCAATGAAGCAGTTGTAAACATATTTAGTTTTATTGTGATTATTTAATCATCTTTCAGTTATCAGTTTATTTCTATCCTTCTGAAAACCATTTTGGTTATTTGATGAATTCTTTCCAATTTGCCTTAATTTTCCCCTGATAATGAGAGATTTGGAAATTAATAAAATAAGCCCTTTTTTTTTCTTTGGGTGGCAGCTTGGTTTACTTTGTCAATGCCCTCAGTAGTGGAGGGCATAGCAGAGTTTGTCTCAAGTCTGTAGATACAAGCCCTTCCGAGATACCAAGGCATATTTAGACAAATAGGGTCAGGCATTTGTTATATTTTTATCTGTCTTGATAACAGCAAACAAAGAATGGAAATGGTGCTGCCATATTAGAGATTTTCCATGCCTGTGCTAATAAAGCCTCTGATATTTTTTTCTGAACACTAGAACCATTTCATTATGGTCCTTTGGCCATTTCGCGGAGACTTTTAAACTCATGATTGCAAATGTTTGAAACCCAGCATCAAGCATTGGTTGGACCCAGTCTGTAACCCTTTCTCAGGCCACAGACATGATTGTTTGCATAGGTGTTATTTGCATACTCCACAGGTGGGAGTGCAGCATGTGCTGAAAATGGTTATATATCCATACAGTTATATGAATGCATACTTGCATGGTGGCTATATATATGTAGGGACTTAATGTCACAGGAAGAGAATTGATGAAAAATGAAAGAATGACAGATCTTGTACTTTACCAGATAATAAATGATCTACACCTGCTGGGCTAACACAATGCTTCTTCTACCAAAACCACTGGCGTATGGAACTGCACAATGCCCACCATGTAAGAAGGAAAACTGGAATTTATCCAGCCCCCAGTGCCTTGCCAACTCAGCTAGGTCAACTGGAACATTGGGGTCCCTGACCACTATGGACCACGAGAGAGTCCCCTAGGACAGAAGAATGCATGGATAAAGGGGAGGGGAAATATGTTAATGATTTTTGGGGAAATGATTATCACGTGCATATTTAGTCCGAACAATCAACGAATATGCATGTAGAATATATTCACATCTCTCTTTGCAACCCTTGAATTCTGCTCCTAAATCTTCAGTGAGATTCAAGAGCATTAGGCTGACTTTCAACATAATATTGGACATCCCTGTTATAAAAAATAATTTGTATTTCAAAATTTTCTGGCCACATACAGGAGAGAATCAAGCATCTAAAGAAATGTTATCTTAAATATTAAATGCTTTTTTCTGTCTGTTAATTTTCCATTTTTACTTGACAAAAGTATTAATTAACAATTCATGAACTTCAAATTATCCTCCAAAGTCATATTTTCAAAGAATACTAAGCCATTTTTTTCACCTGCATGAAGTGCTCATCTTTCAGAGGAGTTCACGGGTCTGAGGCAGTTGATATCCTTGTGGCACACATATGCTGAACATTGAGACATTTGTTATAACTGCTTTGATAAGGTCATAGACTGTTAAATGCCCAGGAATCCAAAAGAGAGCTGTAAATAGTGGGTGCTTTCAGAAGCCCAGTCCATGATTCTTTTCAGGTTGATGTTTATATGCTAATCTTTTCCAATTGCTGCCTATGCTCATATCGCTAGTTCTCATTGTAATGAATCTTCATGGCATTCCTAATCATATCAACATTTCTCTTTTAGCTTTCCTGCTGCAGACAGGTTATTCAAGAAAAATAAAAATATCAGCATCCAGACCATTTTTTATTCAGCATTAATTTTAGCTCCTTCATTTATTATCTGACCTATTTTCTTTCTGTTATTTCTTTTCTCTCTGAGGTATTTCTTTGTTCCTGTTGTCATGTTATCTAACATCCATTTATTCTTTCTTTTCTTTGAATTGAAAGAAAAAAAATTTTCCTGAAAATCATTGTTTTCTTTTGAATCAGTGCATCTATTTTTCTTCTGTGTTAGAAACTACTTTTTTTATTGCATTCGGGTAATTTTTCTAAGGGGTTAGTATTCATGAGAATTCCCTAGTTCTGCATCATTTATTACTTATTCCTAATTAGAGTCTAATGGTTCCATGAAGACTTCTCTGTACTTGAAGCGTAACAATGGCTTGTAGATTTAGTGTTTTGTGGGACTGCGGGAGGGGGTGTTGAAATCTGAGAGAGATTAAGAGGAGCCTATTTAGTGGTGAAAATGTCTGGAACACCCTAGAACTTGTCTATTGGTCTCTGAGGACTGAATGAAGCAGACTCAATAATTTACTACATGAGAAAAAAAAGTCAAAACTCCAGTCTATTTCTGTGGTAAATAATGTAATCATATCATGGACATATTTTTTTAACTTCTCTATTTCTAGTCCACTTTCAAAATCAGAATAGTACTCAACATCTAGTACAAAACTAGATGCAAGAGAACTGGTGACCTTGACAAGGGACAAACAATTCTTTCTGAGTGGGAATTCTTGATTATTCCAATAGCAGATCTGACATGAGGTTGTAAAATTTCTATAGGTATTCAAGAAGCAGACACCCAGTGCATAATTTGTGAGATTTTCAGAATAATTTTGTCCTGGAACAGAGTATTTTATATTTAGTTTACACAGAAGGCAATGTTGAAAGGCTCAGACACTAAATTCTAGGATTTTTTCTCATTTTGAGATGAGAAACTGCATGGTTAAAGCTGAGCTGAATAAGGACAAGAATATACCCTTTCCAAGTCTCATGAACACCCCATCCGCTACTAGATAACAAGTGCTGGAAAGCTTAATAGCAGATGACCAATGCAATGACAGTGTGAGCAGAAGAGCTTTGGAATTGCTATTACTTCAGTGTGCTCAGATAAGGCCTCTAAAGATGCCAGTGAGGCAGATAACAAGTGCTGAATGCCTGATCAGTCCCTTCTTCCTCACCTAGTCTCCTTGCAACTATATCAGCCAGATGCAAGAAGGAGACTCTCCCCACTCTCCAGTTTGAAAACAATCTGCACCCATGCGTCTCCAGGCTTGGTCTGACTATTTAGGGACCAAGGAAGGGGCACCCTTTGTGAAAAAGAGCAATCACAGGCAAGAACTTTAAGGAATGATACTATATTTCCTCTATAAAATTACATTCTTGTTGATGGATAGACAGTTATTTGCCAATATCTTCTGTGGTTAGTCGCTTAAGGGGTGCAACAGGGCAACAAGACAAATGGTCATGATGAAATTTTATACTCCGCCTTATCCCATGTGTGCCATAGCTCTCCTCTTTCAGCATCATCTGACATATCTCATTCTTTCAGTAATGCATGCTGATTTTGCAACCTCTTCCTTGTAAAACTGCCTTTAAGTGTAAGCGATTGCATATGCCTGCATCTAAAATTATACTTGTGTATAAGATGTTTCTACTAGCAGGGTTGCTTTTGTTTTAATGCAGAAGTTCTTGTCATTACCCTATTAAGTATGTTTGATGAAATATAACACTATTGCCTAATATTTTATTCTATTAGTTTTAAAAGTAATAGAATTTTTATAGGTAGGCTATTAACATGGAAACATAATGACTGTAATACACAAAATACATAACATACAGCTGCAAAAACCTTAATTTACTGGCCCACAGCATTCTGTGCAAAAAACAAAAACAAAAACAAAAACAAAACCAAGAACAAAACCAAAAACAAAACAATGAAAAAACAGAAGGAAAGTAAAATATAAAATAAACAGTTTAATGAAAATGGATCTTGTGAGATTATCAGTTTCAATACATTCCTTTGGCAAATTCATACACAGTGTTTTCACATTATAAGCATTATCTGCAGTTGTTTCAGAGTATTTGTTTTCAGAATATTCAGGTTTCTCAGATATTTGCTTTGCTTTATTTCTAGCATATTTCATAACAGTTTTGAAACTTTGCCTTTTTTATAATTACTTTGGAATATATGTTTCCCACAAAATAAAAGCACTAAGAAAATAAAGCAATAAAACTGTTTCCAGAGATCTTCTTTGTACTACTTTAGTTTTAGTACCAGTGCATTACTTAAAATATTAATGCATTTTTAATACCATCTGTGCATTGGGAGATGTATCTCTTCTTAGTAAAACACCACCATGTGATTATCTGGAGCCCCACTGAAATCTGCAAAAAGTGCATCCAGGGATGCACAGTCCTGAGATGTCAGGGCTGTACAACCACAAGGCCTCCACTAATCTTGTGATGTGGAGCATGTACTCACCACAGTGCATTAATAAGGTTGGTTCAGACCTCTGTTACACTGTTCTCCATCCTTCATTCATCTATCCCTCTAAGTAAGAGCTTGTGTTTTAATATTGACTATAGTTTCAGACTAGTATAAGAACATTTTCCTTCTATGTTGATCACAGTGAGAAACTAGAGCATCATTTATATTGTGTACCAAAGATATTAAATTCAAAAGAAATAGTGTTGCAGTACTCTAGTAATCTTGTTTCCATTCAGATAATTAATCAATAGAGAGGATAGCCATTTTTGCAGAATAATAGAAAACAAGTAGTTAATCGGAATTTTCTGGCTACAGTATGCTCAGAATTAATTCAGGAAGGACTACTTTGGTCACTAAGATTGTTACAGTTAAACCAGATCAAGATACCTGAGAAACAACAATAAAAAAAGTTGCATACATGTGTTAGCAAATAATGTCTGTTTGAGTTATTTGCCCTGCTATGTGTCCAAGAGAGCAACTAGACAAAGGGACATATCTCACCCAGCATTAGGATCTGCAACATGCCCCACTGCAAAAGATGAAGAGAAGTAAACATTACCTGGGAATAGTTGCCTTGAAAGTCTAATTCATGGTGCAATAAATCATATATCAAAAGTATCTATTTCACTTCAGCAGCTCCAAAGTTTAAATTATTTGGAGTCTTCCATCTAAATCTACAAAATTATTAAAAATTAATTCCATCAAGGAGATTTTAAAATTTGTTTTCTTTTATCAAGAGAATTGAAATTCTTGTGACGAGAAATATGTTCACAGTCCTAGAAATGTAGTGTTTTTACTAACACTAAATCTAGTGTTAGTAAAAAAAACTTCTTTGCCAGGTTAACTCTGTGCAGTTTATAGTTACAGCTTTTCACAGCACTTCTTACAAGTGATGTAAGCAGCACACTGCAGCCTGAGTTAGGGACTGCACCCAGGTTCTGCAGGGATCTGTGCATCTGCAGATTGATGCCAAGAAGATGCTTTTTGTCAAAAGAACTAGTGCTAGGACTGATGCTGCAGTGCAGTGGAATAGATGTTAACAGCTTAAGTATCTTTATTCTTCATTCATTCATAAGAGTCAATTTTTAATTTTACCAGAGATTTTTTAACCTCCTTAACCTCTTTTAATGTTTGTTATTTAATGGGAATTTTCAAAAAGCACTGTACAAAGCCACACACCGTGGAACTTTAATATGCTCAAGATACTGTGACCACCTGAAAAGGATACCAGGGCCACAATGCCTCTCGTATCTGGATTTGAAACAGGTTAAATCACTAGAAAATATCAAAGAGATCTGATCATTACTAGATATTTTATGTACATAAAACAGCAATGAGACATGTGATGGAAAAAGGGAAAATGTGAAAGCCTGGTGAAATAACATCAGTCAAAAATAAAGCAATACCTCCATGAAGGAGCCAGGTACACCAGGGTACTCTAAAAATACTGGTTTTCAGTAAGAGATATAATTTATTTTTAAATTTCACAGACTTTTAATTTGCAAATAGCTAGTTTACTAGTTGTCGAACGCTTCTTATATTCCCCACAGTTATCTGTGAATTGTATGGTTTCTGTCTTATCTCTAAGTCTTAAACTTATTTTAGCATGATTTCAAATTCTAATAGTCTGAATTCATTATGGGAGCCTTAAGTGTGTTAGTGTTTCTGTTTCTGAGTTAGCTTCAAGATGGTAAAATATATGTTAAAGCTTTCTTGGTGATATAAAGACGTATGATTACTTTTGTGGAGATATTGAAACTGTTGCAGAAAATAAATGGTCAGTTATCAGTCTTAAAATCAGAAAAAAGAGCCCATGCTGACAACATTCCCTTGAGTAAACAGCTCGTTCTGATCAAGATAAAGAATACCATTCTATTTGCAGTTGTAGAAGAGACAGCTTCAATATATAAGGATACACACAGGGAAAGGGTCTTTTCCTGATGCTTGTTGACAACTTTAAAATATGAAAAGCAATTTGCAATACTAATATAATCTTTACAAATTTCTTGCTATTGCTTAACATACATTGGCTTTCTCCCTGTTAGATTTAATAGTATATAATGGATAATTATAGAATTTTTAAAAATCTTAAAATCAACTGCCTGTGGTTTCTTTTCTTCTATTTTTCTTTCATATTTCTGTTTTCCTCTTCAAATCAAGATACAAATATTTGATTGTATAGTAACTTGTCATTACTGTTTGAGTGGTGCTTTCGTTCAATGTGGCAACTTACCTCTGTATATAAACACAACCTAGATGTTTGTATGCAAGATAGAACGGAGTTAGGGAAGCCAACTGGATTAAAAGATTGGCAGATGCTCCAGTTGGACATGTTTCTTCCTTCTTCCCTCCAGAACCATCTATTTTTCCCTTAATTCCAGTGAGTTTAGCTACACTGATTTACTTTTTCTGTCTTCCAACTGCAAGGATGCTAGACAGCAAAAATTCCAGAAGAAAATGAGAAGATAATAGTTCTTCTCAGTCTCTTCAGTGTGTAGCTGAACTAACAATGTAAGGAAATTGTTTTCTGTGGGCATGAGCAGTTTTTCCTGGAATGAAATGTAAACTTAAAATCTTAGGTTTTAAGAGAAAACAAAAGGTCCTGCTGCACTTTTAATGTATTCTAGAAATAGGTTCTAACATTGGGTTTGAAACATGCTTCTGTCCTTCACGGTAAAGCAGATTGAGTGAGCCCAATTACTGGGTAATCTACAACATGGACAATGTTCTTCTGGTTCAGCTGGTCTCCTTTAACTCTTAACAATTGATGCACATGGTTGTTTGGGTAGTCAGTACCACTTCTGTCAATCTCTTGTTTTGAATTATAGCAAAACTCATTTATGCCAAGACATTTTGTCAATGCTCCATCTCATCTCTATTCTGCTGGATATGTACATTAGTTGGATATTGTCTATGCAGTCTATAACAATTTAGACTGCATTTAGAAGCTTTCCTACTGCAGATTCACTTCTGCCAATTAAAAAGAAATTATTCTTAAAATCTATAGAGAATAACTGCATTTTTTTCATTGATACGGTCTATTTTATTACTGGCATTATAAATACAGAGCTTTCTGCAAAGAAAAAATACAGCAGTTGATTTCAATAGTAGTATGTCAGAGATGAAGTTAACTCTCAGAAAAAGTACTTTCTTTTCCTTGTCCTTTCCACAATAACATTGTTAGCGCAAAATAAAAGGAAATTGATGAAAAAGATAGCATATACTTGATGTTGATGGAACGCATGTTTCTGTCTAATACACTAGAGAAACTCTCCAATAACAGTTCACCCAAGTGAAAATATTGGACCATTTTGCTCCCAAGGTCAATGTCAATTGAGGTTATTGACTATATAAATGCTAAATACAAAAGTTTGTATTGTTCAAGGCTACTCTTAACTTGTGCACTATACTTCTCAAGGTTCCCCTGTTCCATTTAGAGTTGGAATCCCTCGCTCATTTATGCCATTTCTATCTTTTTGTTTCTTTCTTTAACTGTCATTTCAGTCTGCAAATCCTAAATGTTAAAGACGTCACTGTTACGGAGGGAAGAACATCACATTCAAGAACCTATTTTTAGCTTGTCTGCTAAAGAATGTCCATTTTCACAGACAAAGGTGAGCCTAGAGGAGTGGAGATACAAGCACAAGTACTGGGCTACACCCAGACACACCATGGCATTCATCAGCCCAACACATCTCTGTCCAGCAGCTCAGAGGATAACAGCAGTACAATCTCAAGTGGGAACCCAAGTTAAAGTCTCAGACAAAGAGGCAGTCTTGTCCAGGCCATTCCCAGAGCTTTCCTAAGAGAACCTCAGGCCTATGGTTCAGATGTCACAGTTAGCTCATGAGTCATGTCTGTAGGATCATTTTACTGAATAAGCATGAGTCACTACTTAAAGAATTTGCAACACATTATGGGATGCAAGAGAAAAGCATTTGGAATTACAGAAGAATTATTAAAGAATGTTTAGAGGAGGAACCAAAGGAAAGGAAAAGGATAGAGGGATAGATCTTGTTGATTTGGTTAGGAGCAAGAATGAGGAAACAAAGGAGTAAGAGAATAGATAAGGACATTTTCATGTAAATAGTTTGTTGATCTGTGTAGTTTTCAGCCATTTTTGCACCTGATCAATTCAGTCTGTCTTAACTTCTTGTTGAATTCCTTTCTAACTCTTTCCTGCATAATCTCTCTTCAATATGCATGTGTTTAAGAGGGCTTGAGTTCCAGCAAATGGGATCAGACCAGGGGCATAGGTAGCAACTGGAACAACTGCAGTTGTGAGAGTGTGATTTGTTTTGAAGATCAGCCAGATGAGCCAGTTGAGCAGTGGGAGTCAGTCTGTGTCTCTGAGAGGGAGGCCAGCAGAAGCTGGTTTTCAGAGCATCCAGGGAGTTCCAGAGAACTGCTGGAGGGATCACATGGTCTGGGGGTTGATAAGAATATCTGCTTGCATCTGTCTTTGTGTGTGTGTGCAATGGTCTGTACCAGCACCTGGATGTGACTGCAGCCCTTGGGGGGTTGTAGGTCGAGATGCAAATTGAGAGACTGGAATTCAAGGCCATGGGTGAGCTCAGCTGCTGGAGGGGTCCAGCAGGTAAAAATGGACATATGTATTCATGCACACACACACACAGATATATAATGAGAAATGGGAACGCAGTGATGCTTTTGGTGCTTTTTATGTCTGTGTGAGTGATGAATGTTTTCATCTGCATTGATCAGTGTGGCCAGCTGTGTGTATAATGTGCTGTATATCTGTGCCCTATGCATATGTGCCTGCTGGGAATACATGCCCAGACTCACTACTGACTGGACATGGAGACATGGGGCTGCTGCAGTAGATTTGCCTACATCAGGCAGTATCAGATTTGATAACTTGACATAAGTTGTTCTGCAGTCGTGCAATCTGTAGGATAATATTATTTATAAATATCTGAAGTCCAAGTCCAATAGCAGCATTACTGGGCAGTTGTAAGAGAATTTTAAGCTACCAGGAAAAAAAAATAAATAACTAGTTCTTTCTACTGCCATTGCAGATCTGCAACACAGACCATTTTTGGTGATTAGAGGGAAGTCAGTGAGATATATTTCATACTGAGAGGGACCAGTTTTTGAGTGGATTCAGGCTTCTGATATTTGTGAAAGGTTCTGCATACTTTTCCAACTTTCTTTTTTATATGTGGGATTACTCACTGAGTAAAAAATTAATGACTGTGGCTAAAGTTGACAGAATTAGACCCTGATTAATTTGGCTGAAATCACTGGAGGAGTCAGTCAGCATCAGAGCAAAACTAGATTGTGGTTCTCACCATAGTTATTATTGCAATGTCATGGTGCCAAACTGGCTGCTTCTCAATAGATTTAAAAACTGTGACTTTTCCTTTAGTCATTTTTCCTTGTTTCTTGGTCTTTTTGATTCAAAGGTATTATGCAGACTGCATAGCACAATGAACTGCAGTCCATGAATGGAACCAAAAGGTGTACTGCATGACTCAAAATATAATCCTGTAATCCTGAAGCACAATAGACACTGTGGTGTATTCTTAATCAAAGGGATTGATCACAATCCTTTCACAGTTCTGAAAAAAAACCCAAAGTAATACATATTTGAATGTAATCTGCTGAATAATCTTTTAGCCATTCAAGTCAAGTGGCCATTGAATATGCCTTGCTTATATTTTGCAATTACAACAGTGTGATTATAGTAAGATGTTGCACAAAACTACATGGAGTTTAGCTTGGACTAATCATCAAAGTATCTATCCTGATTCTTGGATGATATGTATCCTAAGGAAACTACCATGGCTGTCATATTGGTTAATTTGCATAACATTAATGTTATGTTAATGACAATATTAATGCTGTGTTTTCAAAGTCTGCAGTGTACAGGTACACAGATTATTAGTAAAACAGAAAACAAATGACTGCATTCTAGATTAAACATGGAGGTAATTAATGTAATGTCTGAAAAAAGGTAAAAGAGAAGAAAAAGAACTTTGTGTTTCCCATATGCATTTTTTTATATTTATATCTCTATTTCCATTTCACCAAGCAGAACAAACAGAAAGGGAACTCTCTTTTTCCACCCTTCCCCAAGCATCCTTGACTGAACTTCGACAATATGTAATAGCAATGGCAGTTACATCACCACTGTTTCTTCCACCCCATGCATCTGGATTGTTGCTGTTAGATTTCACAGTTTGAGACTGAAACCATAAAATGGAATGACACATCTTCAGATTCTGTATATGGGAAATGCTAACAAAATCATCAGTGCACAAATGACCCTTAGGATGAGCCAGACAATATTTCACTTTCTTGCCAGAACAGTTTAATAATTTTTTTTGAGGTGTACACTTTAGTGGATTATTGTTTTTTGCAAAGTGAGTGATGGAGGATCAAAATAGAAAACAATTTGTTAAAAAAAGATTTATCATAGATTATAAAATCTATATCTGATTTTGTTTTAATCTGTGTGTCTGTCTGTAGTCTAAGATGAATAACTAATGGTCTTGGTATTTCACTGAACAAGTGAATTTTTTTTGTTGCTTCATGTAACTATTGCATCCATACAGTCCTTCTGTTTTGTAAATCTTTAATTCCCCAGACAAAGGCTGTGACTCAGAAGTATTTATACATACTGAACAAGAGAGGTTTTCACAGTCACTGCATATGGAAGCTTGCACAAAATGCTGCCACTTTAAAGCATCTATTTCATCTGTACAATTTAGTTTAGCTTGTTAAAATTAATAATCTTCCAAGGAGTAGAGTTATGCTGGAAATTTTCATTTTCAAAGTTTAACCAGACTTCCTGGTTCTCTCCCTAGCATTTATAGCTGTAACATTTGGTTGTCAGAGTCTCTTAAATGACTGTAAAAACCCCACCAGCATTCACATAGTCAAAAACTGCATTACATTTTCAGTAAATTTCTGATTAAAAAATCAGGTAAAAAGAGAATCTTTTTAAATTAATCTGCACATAAAGTACATATATAATAGTTTAAGCATGGCAACAATATTACTCAAGGTCTGATCCAGTGAGCCCAACTCTGACATATGGGAATTATTAAAGTTTAAGATCAAGGGCAGTGCAAAGCATTCTCAGAACACTACACTAATTTCACTTAATTCCTCTAGTTCTGGAAAGAGTGGCTATTTGAAAAAGTTAACTGAGTCTGTGTGGTTTTAATGAGATTTACTAAAAAGGTGAAGCAAAGAAATATAACACTCAAATACATGAAAATAGCTGAAATTGCTCTTACTGCAGTAAGCTCATTAAATTAATTTGCTTGAATGCTGGCTATTAGAATTATCAGACCAGAGATTTAATAGGTCTAATGCATCTGTTTGGTGAGGTTCACACATCTCCCTACCCAAAGGTTATTGAGCAGGCACAGTGTATAGTGTATTCCTTTTTGGGTAGCTGTGGTGCTGGCATGTACACTGTTGCTGTAGTGCAGAGAAAGTGCTGTGTTAGTGCAAAATGTGCTTAGAGCAAAGAAAGCAATTAAGGACACAATCTCTATAGAGGTAACCCTTGGAAAAATTCTGGTGGAGACACATTCCATGGTACCCAATAGAAAAATCACTCCAAATCAGGGTCTCAAGTTACATTCAGTGAGTTTTTAAATTGATTTAATGGTTTAGAGCTCATTTATGTCACTTAGTCAAAACTGTGCTACACTGTCCTTCTACAATTAGGCTGATTATTTTATTTTTAGACCATGATAAGGAATCAGAATGAGGAGGTGAACTTCACACAGTGTTAAGATGATAAAAATATTTAATGTCTTTGCTCTGCAGCCCCAGTGATGCAGAAGACTCTCCTTCATCCTAGTAGATAATATTAATTTCTTTTTCTTTAACTACACAGCACAAGTTTTGCCATGCAATTTTAGAGTGAATGTAGTTAGCCTAGCCAGCCACCTTACAAATTCAGAAAACCCTTAATGCAACCAAAGAAGTCGAGCAATGTTAGAGCTTAGTATGATCTGAAAATGCAATTTCTGGAGACTCACAGGTTTATTGAGTTTCAGCTTCCTGGCTGCAGACAGGCAGAGGCAGAAGTATGTGTCAGTGCTATGCTCCAGTTTGCAGGTTCTTTGGGCACTGTATCTTTGCCTGATATCACCCTGACAGGCTTAAAGTGTCTGCAAGAAGACAACCTTTTTCTGGGGCACTCACCCTTACTTTTAACCTGTCAAATTATAGGAATGATATTAGAAATTATTAATCATTCTACTACGAAAAAGACCATATAGCACTCAACATATTCATAGTACGAAAGAATAAAAAAAGGTTATAGACCAAAAGGTTGACAATATTAAACTTTGGCTTCATTTTTCTACTACTTTCAGTTCAGTCAAGTTTATTTTCTGGGGAAGCATGATCAAGATAAGATGAAAAATGGTTTAGTAGCAAACCAATTAAAATGGCATGAACATAAATCCTAGGATGTATATGTGAATGTATTTAATTATTATTTATTCTCTTCCTAGACACTGACCAAGAAACCTCAGAAAGGTACATTTCCTCACTTGGGAAGGTGAATAAAACCAAAACCAAAACAAATTCCAGACATTCCATTTGTGCTGACCTTTTTAAGGAAGAATTCCCACTTACCGTGTTTTAAGCACCAACTCTGAAGCTCTGGGACTAATTAGATGGCCCATATGTTCTGATTACAATAAACATTATGCACAACTTTTGCAAAGAACAAGGTCACTGTGATTACCTATGTGAAGTTTCATCCAAAAAGTCCATTGTCTAGAGAAACTTATTGCTGCAAGCTAATAATTCTTTTTTCTTTTTCTTCAAAAATACCACTTGAAGAGCAATATAAATATTTCATGGAATGGTACTTATTAAGTCATAAATTTTCAATCATAATTCAAGAACATTCTAAAAGGAGAAATTTGTTCTGCATTGTCAGAGAATAACTACTTTAAAAATAAAACCAAAGAAGAGTATAAAAGCATTTTTTTTTTTTTGTCTTCAGAAGTATTGTAAAGGTTAAAAAGCAATTAAAATTGTAAAATAAGCAGACTAACTGCTCATTTAATTTATTTTATCTTTCCCTTTCTTCGAATAATTTTTTTTTCTTTTAATGGTAATTTCCAGATATTGCTGTATTTCATTTGTACTTTCTTTAATATTGTTGCTGTAAATATCTCCTTAAAGTTCTTCTCAAGTATCTGCCAAATGTCACTATTTCTCTACACTGATAGAATGATGTTAATTAGCTTTCCTTTTTAAATGGTTTCAAAATTCAACTTCCTTAATTAAGAATGTGATTTAGAGAAAGTAGAGATGATTACAGAGACGATGCTCCCATTTTCCACTTTTGCTTTTCTAGACCATAGTCCAAATGTTTCCTGAAAAAAATGCATATTGCTGCAAAGATAACATTCTTCTGATACTAAATTTGTTATTAAAAAATGTTACTCCCCATTAATTCCTAGTGTGGGACTGTTTCTGCTAAAGTAATATGTGTATCTTTTGTCTCTTAAAAATACATTAGACAAAAAAGACATCAACCTATACTTACCTTTATTCAGCTGAAGGGTGGGCATCGATGTGTAGAGAGGGCGACATAAAACGATATAGCAAGGATTGTACGCTTTCTTAATTTTGCATATATTGATATGAGACAAATAAAGCAGGGAATTCAAATAACCGTAAAATTTACATAATTTTAAAAAATAACCAAGCATTGCATCCAATTTTTCTGTAATAGCATCCAAGATAATGCAAATCTGTCTCCAACTGGTGTCTCTATGTTGGAGACAGCCAAGTGTGAAGATGTCATACATTGAATAGAAATAAAAATATTTTAAACTGGGAGAACAAAACAGCTACAGTAAGTGATCAGCTATTCAGGTAAAGAAGAGAATAACTGTGGTTTCAGTCTCTGTTTTCTTTGTTATTTCAGTATGGATGTGTCAGTGAATAATGCAAATAAATAACATTAAATATGATCAAGGACCCAGACTCATGGGTCATTTCTTTTCTTTTCAAAGCTTTCGCTAAATGTCACAGAATTTATATGATATTATGTCATGTTCTTTTTAATTTTCTTTCCCATTTCTTTGTTTTGTTTTAAGGCCCTTTCACTTATTTTCAAAGACCTGTTTTTCTCACTAGACTTATTTTTTTCCCCAAGTTCCTCTTCCCTTTGCATTGCTACATTGTTATTTTTTGGCTTTTTTTATAATTGTTTCATATGCTAATAAGATTTTAAAAAAAAATAAATGTGTGTTCATAAGATTAAGATATATTTTGGTAGCTGCCCTATTGTAGGAAAGAAAGAAAATTTGTATAGATGAAGTCAGTTCAGTACTCATAACATGATGATATAAGAGATTGTGATTTTATTTAGACAGAAGATCTCTGCTGAAGGTAGCTTTCAAACAATTATATTGGTAAAAAAATAGGAAAAAAACTGATGAAGTCATTAAATTTTCAAAAATTACAAATTATCCTGTAAAGCTTCAGTGACTGCAAATTAGCCTTTGCTATAGCCTTCTGCTAACAATCTATAGATCATTTTATTATTCATGAATTTTAGTAATTTCAGGACACTACAGGTCATCTTATGCTCATTTATTTGCTAAACACCTTGTGCTGGTGTGCCTGTGCTGAAAAATTGCTACTATTTACTTCCCACAAGACACACAAGCAACAAAGTGGTGGATTTGGCCCCAGACATCCACTACACCAGGCAGCATATATATCTTGCTGTCAGGGAAATAAATGAGCCCTTAAATTGGCTGCAAAGCTTTAAGAACTGAAATTTATATGTCTAGTTATCAAACAGAAAGTTCAGAACACCTGCCAATATGAAACATAATTGTGACAAACTGTTACATTTTACCTTTAACTTTTTGGCATTAACGCCACAACTTCATTATACGGATCTCATCCTCCCTACCCCTCCTTTCTCCCTTTGTCCAGATCAGTTCCCTTCCAGAAAAATACTCACTATATTTATCTATTTGCAAATGCTGAACAACCATTGATACATTCGTTCATCTCTCATCTGAGGCAAAGAAAGAACAAAATAACCTACTGAAAACACTAGAATTACCTATGAGAATAATGAAAAATAATCACAGATTACCATAAAAAGTTAGTGGTATTTAGATATTTGATCTTTATAACCTGCTTGGAAGGCTTTCCACAGAATATATGCAAGAATGAAAAGCCTCTAGATTCTTTTTTTTTTTACTTAAAAAATTCAAAACAACTCGGTTTTATTTAATTGTCCCAGTTTCAATGCAACATTTTTTGTTGCAGCAAATCCAGCAATTGCTAAACTCTTTACTCTTTTCCTAAATGTTCCATGAAGGGAAAAAAAGAAAAAAAACAATAAAAATTCCTTTTGCCTCTGACCACCTTTAAACTGCGAACTATGTGCACTGCAAATAACTAAATATTTTCCCTCTTGTGCATGTGTACACCTGTTCCTCCAACCATTAACATACACATGGAAAAAGTACCATATTTAAAGAGAACATTTTTTCTGTGTTATCTATCAATGAACAGAATATCTAGGCTAAAACTCAATCCTACATCAAACAAAAAATCAATATGGAGAGCTTAAAATTCTTAAATGTCTTGACCAGCTGTACCTTTCTGTTCAATAAAAGGAATGTGAACAACCTTAGAAAGATAATTAAATGCATAGCACTTTATGTTCTTTATTATTTTTGACCATTTAGCTTTTTCCAGCTCCTGTGCACTGTCTAATCAGGAAGTTTAGCTGTGGATAAAGTAGTGCATTATGGTAATTTGTCATAATAGCCAGCAATTGGTCAAAACATACTTGTTTCTCCTACCAGGATGAATATGTCAGTGATTTTAAATTACTTAAAGACATGGAGATAGTGAACACTATCTTATATGAAAAAGAAAGATAAGAAATAACTCCGTGAAAGGAATTTCATTTTCACCTTGTACAGCACAATGCTGAATACTAAATTGCTAATCCCCACAGAGAAGTCCTTCATACTTCCCAGGACTGGTACATTTAAGACATGAAATGGCCTTTTGTGTTGTTTCCATTCTTTGGCCAAGGAATATTGCATGAAAGCATCATGAAGAAAAGGCTGAGGGGAACATTACTTCCTTTAAATTTCTTTCAGGTGCTATTTAGGCATATTAAACTTGATGGCAATGATTGAGTTGCTCAGATTAGTTCAACCACAGCAATAGAGGTGCTTTTTAAACACAGTATGCAAACAGTTGTCATTCTAGAAAAGCCTATTTAGTAGGTAAAATAATGGTGTGTATAGAAACAACTTTCAATTTGGTGTTTCTATAAATTCATATAAGTAATTTTAAATGAAAAATTTCACCAATTTTTGGTTCATGTTTTATCATGAAATATACACAATAATGTAGTTAAATTAGTAAGTGCTGTTCCATTTATAAACATAGGTTGTATTGCAGTAGGAGCACAGATTGACATTTTTACTAGACATTATCACAAGTCTGAAATATGTTGCATTCAAAGTGTGTTTTCATTCAACAGTTATTAAACTATCAATTTTACAAAATAATGCAGGACAATGTGGGCTCTGATGTTAATGTAAAGAAATAACAATAAAAACACATCTTTCTAAATTCTACCCAGAAAGTCTGAATGCTTAACTTGCACCAAATATCTCAAATAATTATTCAGAAAAATTGCTCCTCAGTATCACCTGAAAATCATATGTGACAATGACATCATAGTCATATAATATAATCATATCACATGTGATGGTTTTCAGCTGGTACTGGGGGGTAAGTGCATAAACACTGTGTCTCCCTGTGATAAAATTTGATGTAACTAAACTCTAAGTTGAAATGTACATGTTCTAGGTCACCTTTCAATAGAAAATCTAAATCATTCCTGAAGTTTATTGCTATTGAGATATTAGTCAAGAATATCCAAAACAGCCAGTCTCTTATGCATCTGAGAAGTTACGCATTGTGAAATTTTGGCTAACATCTTCAGGATTCTTTAAATACTGAATAAAGACAGACATTGCTTTATAATAACCTAAGTTTCCCAAGGAATAGGATATCTGAGTCATAGACTTTTCCCAGGATACTTAGGATAATCACAACTCCTAAATTCTAAGTACCCTAAGTAGCTAAATGCTACGCTAAGTACTTTGACCCTGTCAAACTGCACCACTTAAGTCTAAGACTGTGAGAGGAAGTAGGATTTCCTCTGAATAAGGGTTTTTCTTAGAATTTTTTGACCCTACTCCTAGATTTTATCTGGTGCAATATAAAATAAAATAGTACAATTTTACTTAGGGTTATGATGTTTAATAGAGGCAGACTGTGTTTCACAGCTGAAGACCACAAACTACTTGTTACCATCCCTGGAGGTATTTAAAAGTTGAACAAATATAGTTCTTATGGATTTGATATAGTTGTGGACTTGGAAGTGCAAGGTTAATGCTTGGACTTGTTGATCTTAAAAGATGTTTTCTACCCTGAAGTTTTCCATAACTCTGTGGTTAGATATATATGTGCTGAGATTACGCAGTTAATTTTTTCAGATGTGGTTTTCATCTTACATTTGAAGAGACTCCACAGGATATGTGATTCACCTTGACCCATAATATCTGCAAAACTGGTCTGAAGAGATCTGATTAGTTTCAAAATAAAAAGAAAAATATTTTGAAAAATACTGTCTGAAAACGACAGAGAATCTCAGGCTTCTCTGATGAAAAATGAAGTAGAACCCTTTTCAACATTATACTTCAGAGAACAAAACTATGGTCAAATAAAAAACAATTCCAATAAAAACCACTTAGGCATTATAATTTTCTTCTTAAGTTTATCAGACCAATGGATAACTCAAACTTTTTTAAGACAATGTGCTAAAAAAAACCAAAACACAAAATTACAGCTTTTTATAGTATCACCATGTGAGATGATGGGTTTTGTGGGAATATCTGGCACAGAAATGCCTACCTATCTCAATTATTCACTCTGTGTATTGAAGTTTCTCAGTGGGGGAAAAAAGAAAAATAAAATTTATGTCTATCATTTTGGGATGAATTAAAGGATTTTTTGAGTCACCAAATTATCATAATTGCATGTGTGAATTCATAAATAGTTGTACAAATAAACACTTGTATACCTGTTGGATTGATTGTTACAAGGATAGTTGCATGTGTCTTCCTATGATCAATGTAATTTATTCTTTTTATTGTGTCTATGTGTCTAACTACAATTTCTATGTAACACATAATTTTTGTACAGTTACTTATAAACATTCTTTTGTTTTTTCTTCTTCTTTGTTCCCTGGTTACATATTACTCAGGTATTTAAAAAAAAATGGTTCTTACAAAATATAGTCTTTTTCATCCTGGTGAGAGTGATGTAAATGAAATCTCTGGTATTTCAGCACATCTAGTTAATTGATGATATGAATCATGGGGGGTTTTTTGTTTGTTTGTTTGTTTGTTTATTTCATGCTTTGTTAACATAAAGCAGAAACATCAGAAATGAACACTCCTGCTGTGCCAGAGAAGCAAATTTGAACTGTGAATGAATTAATCCCCCAAGAAATAGCAGGCCCGTCAACTTTGACTGAAACAGGCATTGTGCTGCTTAATACAAAACAAAACCATTTAATCATATTGGTTTTGATGGATGCATAGCACTGATGATGAATAGTTCTGAAAAAAAAATCCAACCAAATTTATTTGAATATTATAAACAAATACTATCTAATATGTAGATCTTGGTAACTTACAGATGAGTAATAATTGTGCATATGTAGGTATTACAAATACCTACATATACAAATATACAAATAATTTCAAGAAAACTAAGGAAAGTACATGCTCCCACTATAATCAACTCTCAGTAAAATTAAACAGATTACTCTCTAAGTTTTTTAGCAATAGAAAATTAGTATCTATAATTTCAATTATATCTATATTATCCATTTCATGACATAAGTTAAGAAATAATGTGAAGATTTTGCATAAATTTATCTACATAAATAGCTGTTATACACAAAACCTAACATGGACACCTAGCGTGGGCCCAGAAGGTGCTGATCAGCCACACACAGTCTAGCTGGAGGCTGGTAAATAGAGGCATAGCCAAGGTGTCAGTGCTGGGTCTGATCCTCTTTAACATGCCAATGGCATCCTGGCCTGTATCAGCAATTATTGTATTAATTACATTTTATACAGTTAAATGTATTAGTGTGGACAGTAGCAGCAGGGCAGTGATCATCCCTTTGTACTGAGCACTGGCGAGGCTGCACCTCAAGTCCTGTGTTTTGGCCCCCTTACAAAAAGCAAGACTTTGAGGTGCTGGAGCATGTCCAGACAAGGGCATTGGAGCTGGTGGAGGGTCTGGAGCACAAGTCTGATGAGGAGTTGGCTGAGGGAGCTGGGGTTGTTTAGCTTGGAGAAAAGGAAGTTCAGGGAGGATGTTCTTGGTCTCTGCACAATCTCATAATCTCTGTAAATTTTGTATCTCCCTTCTTACAGCCTACTGAGATCTTTAAGTTGGACATTTGTAGAATCATACCAGAGGTAAATGTATGTAATGCGTCTAAAGTTTAGTCATATTTTATAATTTCAAATGGTTTGACTTAAAGTATTTAAAATTAAGATTTTTAAGGTAAAATCTGTTTAAAAAACACTCTTATATCATGTAAGATGCTAATTCATAGCACACAAAAAATTAATTGAGAGAATTTCAAGAGAGTTTCCATTGTAGAACTGCAAGTACTGGATGGAACGCTCTAAAATTACTGCAGATTTATGACAATGTTGCATGAGAAAATTTGGCTCAGGCAGTTTGCATCATTGAACTGAAAACCCAAACAGATAAACTTTACTAGAACTTCCCAGGTAAATAACTGCATGTGGGGGAATAAAGGTTAATGCACAATTTAATAACTGGAAATTAACACATACAGTTTTACCTATCAAGGAGAAAAGAAGACCCTTAAAAATACTTGTATGCCTTCTTTCAATACTTTCAGTCTGTTCTCTGTCTTTGACCTAGTTAAAATTCCTCGTTAAAGAATCAATAACATGTCCATTTCTTTCCATTTTCAATTTGTTCTGATGCTTTAGGAGCAATCAGAAAGAGTTTTCTATCTTTCTGATGTGCAAGCCACAGATCATACAAGAGAAAAAATGTCAAAATGAACCCAGTCCAAGTAGTAGCTCATCTTGTTCATCTTTATCTTACATATTTTGCTAACTCTCTGGAAGTTATACCTCTTCAGTGGTATAGAACTTTATGCATTGATTTCAAGTTGCTGTCAAAGCAAAAGGGACTGGCAGGTCCCAAAGGATTGTGACTCCTCATCTGTAGAAGCAGACAGCATACAGAACTTTTGGCTTTTTTTTTCCTAAGGTTCAAAAGGTACCAAGTTCACAGGACTGAAAAGCTCCCCATGGGACCTGCTTCCTGTGAGCTATCCTATTGTCACTGGAGGAAGGGTTCCTACCCCTTCCATCTATTTCAAAATTAATTTCTGCTAAAATTCCATTTGTTTTTTCTCTTTCTGTTTGTTTCATCCTAGTCTAATTTAAACAGCACTTCTTGAAGAGAGTGTAAAAGGGTGTTTAAGCTCTGTGGAACAACACTTCTGGTTTTAAGCTGCAGCAGTTGCAGTGCAAGTTTTGTATCTAAGATGTATAGTAATGACAATGGATCTCATTGTAGGACAAAAACATAAAAGTAATGCAGATAATGCAAATCAAACGTAAAAGTTTAACAGATCTGGAGATCTGGATTTCTCAAGGTTGGAAAGGTGTTCACAATGTTAATTTTGTTTTCAGACTGAGTGCATTTCTAAAACCTCTTCAGCTAAAAGACAGTAATAACAACAACAGCAACAACAACAACATCATCATCATCATCATCATCATCATCATCATCATCATCATCATCATTTTACAAAATTCATGTTGGATGAAAAGGAAGGCAGGCAAACTGTTTAACAGAAGAGGATACATTCTTTAAATAAAAAGGAATATAAATTTTCCTTTGATTCGAGGAACTGCTAGCACTGAATTTCCCGTCAATATCTTTCTTTAAATCCCAGATTCTAAATAATTATGTTGAGTCAGTGTGGCATCTGATTGTCTTTAGATTGCATGTAACTGAATAATAGAAATGTTTCTGTGAAGAGAAGTAGAGTTGTTTTTTTTTTTGGTTGGGTTTTTTTTTTCCCTTTTTATTACATTCATTTTGTTTTAGTGTAATTTTCACGTCTTCTACTATCAAAATTTTTGTTTCATCCAGATATCTTAGATCCCTATTAGACTTTATAGATTTTCAGGAGATCTGAAATAGCAAAAAAAATATTGGGATGATATAAGGGAGCATAAACTGTAAACCATACCTAAACACTCTGAGAATGAGGTTTAAAGACAGGGATCATATTCCTCATAAAGAAAATCTAAATGTACCCTTCCTGTATTCTCAAGCATTGATGAATTTTTGATCAGTTACCTGTGGTATCTTTGCCTCTGTATTGATGTATAATTTCAACTAAGGTTGAAATAAATAGAGTTGTGCTCAAACTTGGTTGATGAGAATAAAAGAAATATACTTTATAAAGCCAGGAATATATGCTTAGTATAAATGGAAACCTAATCAAGATATAAACACAGTCTAAATGACTACCTAGAAGGTAACCAAAACAGATTTCACCTGGATCAGGGTAATCTTTGCATTCTTTTTCTCTCTCTCTATCCACAACAAATTGAGGTATAACCTGAATAAATAGCTCCTCGCAAAGCTGGGGACAGATGCCTGTAGCACCAAAAGACACAGATGGTAGAAAAATGAGTGACTATTCACATAAGCCATATAAGAAAAGGCAAAATTACCCAGTGTTTTTGCTGCAATTCTTCACATCTTTGAAAGACTGAAATTAATAACCCCATCTCTGTTTTTGTACTTATGTAATGATTAACAATTTCTATAATTAAAAAGATTTCTTTTAATTAGATTTTTTAATTATGTAAGTACTTAGAAAGATCAAGTACAAATTTTTGTTAAAGTTTAAACTAGATTTTATTGTTGTTTCTGAAGAACTAACTGTAACTAATGAACTCTGCTTCATAGAAGATATTTGACTTTCTACTTAACCCACTTCTAATCCTTCCCTATGTTTACTGGCACTAAAAATATAATAATCAAAACAAGATGCAGATTTAAATGAAGCTTTTTTTTTAATTTTATTGCAAACTTTTTTTGTGGAGAAAAAAGTTTTTGCTTGCTTTGCTATTTTTCTCAAAATAAATAGTATTTCAAAAGAAATTAATAGATGGCTGAATATTTTAAATCATATTTAGATGATCACAGCTTTCAAGATGAAATGACAGATGCCCAAGGATTTTTTCTGGTAGAAAATATTCAAGAAAAAAATAGCTGCTCTCTAGTATGTATCAACACACCTCCCTGCCAATTTTGGCTCTTGCAGAGTATAAATGTCTTCTCTTAACACAAGTACATTACAATCTCAATTTGGATATGTATAGTAAGGAAAAACTTGTTTCCATGACTTTATAGAGCCGACTGAAAAGATGATAGGTTAAAGAGGGTTGTTTATTAGCATTTCTCCTATTGCTAGGACTGAGAAGCCTGAGAAATAAATACGTTGAAAGTTTTCTAACTTGTAGACAGACAAAATCATCACAAATATTTATAAGGATATTTTAATCATAACATCTCTCAGAATTATGGTTGCTTAGACAGTTTTATGCCAATCTGGTATTCTGGACTCTGGCTCAAGATAGAAGAGAGATTTTGTGGGAAGTGTAAACACTTCCTACCTCTCTTGAATATCTCCATCGTGGCTGGTGAAACTTTAAAATATCTACTGAGCTACACTGAATAATTGTGTCAGATTCTGTCTTTATTCAGCCTTTATTATGCAGATTTTTTTTTTTTTCAAATATGTGATGTTTTGTCTTCTACATGTTTAATTCTGAAATAATTGTTTTAGATATCTGTTATTTTCTTAATGATAAAAAGGAGCCCATTCTTCCTCATAGTGGCTAATTTTTAAAGTTACAATTGTTCCCAAGCATTATACAATATTATATCCTCCCATATATGCTTCTTTATTTCCATTTCTATAATATGCTGTGACAACTCTTGTTATTTTCTACATTTTTTATTTCATGTGCTCTTTAAATATTTTTCTAGTATTCAGTAAATATGGCAAAAATTCTGTAATCATTCAACAATTTATTGGCCTTAAACAATCTTTGTATTGCACTTTGCGGTGAATAGTATTGTCTCTTTACTTCTAATAATGTCCATGCCATTCAGAAATTTGGTTTACTTTCATACAATACTCCCAGAGAGTTTGTTTCTCACAGACCATTAGGTTATATATTAGGTAAATAAATAATAATAATACAAGGCAGGGGAAAATCCCTGACTCCTACTGTTGATTATAACTGATATAATACATTTTACTGCAAGATTAGAAGTATTTCCACATAGATGAGAAGAAGTGTCATCAATCCATTCTCAGGCAGTATCAGAGATGCACAAATGGCAGAAAGAAGAATTAGGTGCCTGTGGCATGCATTAGTAATCTACAGTGTGGGGTTTTTTTAAGTTTTTTTTCCCTCAAGAATCCCTAAAAGTATAAAAATTATGTTCTCAACAAAACATAAAAGTGACAAGGTTTTCCTTCTGTAAAGTATATGTTAGTGTCTCTTTATACCTGGGAATTTAAATGTCAGATTTGCAATATGGTTCTGGATTGAAACAAAGCCAGCTAGAATGCTACAGGCACTATTCATAAGCTGCAGAACTGGAGAGAGATGAGTCTGGTGGGTGTACTGTGGGGTGGGCAAAGAATTGGTTGGACAGTCACATCCAGGGGGTAGTGGGAAATGTCTCAGAGTCCCAAAGAACATTAGTGACAAGTGATGCTTTACAGGAGTTGGCATTGGGAGTTCTTGGGAACTTTTAAACATCTTCATTGGTGACAAGGGCAGTGGGATGACCCTCAACAAATTTGTAGATGACATCAAGCTGAGTGGTGCTCTTGACACACCTGAAAGATAAGACATAGTTCAGAGGACAAGATGGACAAGCTCGAGAATGGGAATGGGAATCTTGTGAGGTTTAACAAAATGAAGTACAAGACGCTGCACCTCGGACAAGTGCCAGTATCAGCACAGGCTGGAGATGAACAGATGGAGAGCAGCTGTGCTGAGAAGGACTTTGTGGTGCTGCTGGATGAGGGGCTGGGCATAACTCAGCCATGGGCACTCAGCCCAGAAAGCCAAACCTGTCCTGGGCTGCATCCAGAGCACCGTGGGCAGCAGGGTCAGGGAAGGGATTCTGTTCCTCTGCTCTGCTCTGGTGAGACCCAACCTGGAACACTGCATCCAGCTCTGGGGTCCCCAGTGCAGGAAGGACATGGACCTGTTGAAGCAAGTCCAGAGGAGGGACACCAAGTTGATCAGAGAGATGGAGAACACCTCCTGTGAGGAAAGGCTGAGAGAATTGGCATTTCTCAGCCTGGAAAAGAGGCTTCAGGGTGACCTAATTGCAGCCTTCCATTACATGAAGGGAACTTATAGGAAGGATGGAGAGAGACAATTTACAAGAGCACATAGTAACAGGACAAGAGGGGATGGATTTAAACTGAAAGTGTACTTGTAGATTAGATTAGGAAAAGATTCTTTGTTGTGAGGGGGGTGGTAACAAAAATTACATGGGAACATCATGGATGGTCCATCCTTGGCAATGTTCAAGATCAGATTAGATGGAGTTTTGAATAATCTGGTCTAGTGACCAGAGAGAGGTATCCCTGCCCATCCCTGCATGGGGATTGGAACCAGGTGATCTGTAAAGTCCCTTCCAACCCAAGCCTTTCTATGATTCCATGATCTTACGCAAAGGTCACACATAAAAATTTCAACATTTAATAATAGCATGCATCATATTAACTCCATCTTTCCTACCTGTTTAATATAAAAGCTGAGCAAACAGCTCAGAAAAATAAGCCTTTGTCTCCCTATTTTAATGAAAACCCTTTAAAAATGTTTTTCCTTTAACCTATAAGAATAACATGTGCTCACTAAGGAATACATGAAGTATAGGAAGAAATACATGATGACGAGCATTCTTTACACAATTATTTGCTGCATTCTCATCATTGCTTCTAGTTAAATACATGCACAAGATAAATCCAGCTAGTTGAGGGACTTGTGAAAGGCTGCTAATTCTGTAAATCATCAAGAAGAATATGTATGTATGTTATGAGGAAGAAGGAGTTTTATCAGTAATTGCTCTTCATTATTGAGAACTGAGTAATTGCTGCAGAAACAAACTCAGATGCCTACCCTGGCTCACACAGTCACCTTTCAGTGGAATTCTGTAATTATTGTTAAAGGTTCATATTTGCCAATTCTAAAAGAGTACTGATAACTTATTCTTTTTTTTTTTTTTTTTTTTAAGAGAAGGGTTACTTTAAAAAAAATATTTCTGAAGAGAAATGTTCAGTTCGAGAGTGTTCAGACAATTGTTGCAAAGTTCTTCAGGAGCAAAAATGTTATCATAATCTTTGAGATTGTCCAACTAGAAATGGCCACTGTATGAGCTTGCTGAAAGTGAAGTATTTGCACCTATCACTGAAATGTTGTCTATTCATTTGCTCCGGACAGCTAAGTGCCTCTCTGTTTTCTGCTTACAGAGGCTTAAAAAAATTATGCAGTCAGACTAAAAGTGTTTTCATAACTGTATCTTTTATATGGTCAGAAGTTCTTTCCACCTCAGTTGCACTGTGATCAAAAACCTGTGATCAAAAGGAAAGAAAAATCATTTAGACAATTACTTTTAGATGTGCCCTCCATAAAGGTTACGTCTTGTCTCCAGTGCTGCAGTAGGATACCATTTTTTGTTATAGTTTTGCAGAAAAATGCCCCATGACAGAGGAGTGAGCAATTTTATAATATAAAAAAAAAACCCAAAACAACAAAAAAAACCCCTAACAAAATATTTCAAGTGGGCTGTGCCTTGAAACTGAGTATCCTCAGGTGGTTACTTAGTAGAACGTTTTACACTATACTGTGAAGTAGTAAGCATGAATGGAATTAAGGATGTGAAACTTTGGAAAATTTCAAATTAAGATATTTTTATTTGCAAACCTTATTCCACTGCAGCATTTCCAAATTTCTTTCACTTTATTTTTCTTCTGTTCATCATAACAGTGAATATAAAAAGTAGTAGTAGTTGAGGTTGTTTTCATCAGAAAGAAAAAGCACAAAGCACTGAAAACAGAACAAAGCAATTCAGCATCAAAATTCAGTGTTACCGACTGCATCATTAGAGCTGCAAAGTAATTTTGTACAGCCTGCTGAGCATGCCCTATTTTGTGAGGCATCAAATACTATCTTGGATATAAAGTTCAACCCCTCTGGCAATTCTGACTCCTTCCATTCTTAATTGTTATAATTTCCTCTACAGAGGTGCCATGACATTCAACAAAACCTGTTTGCTTGTCCTCTGCAGTCTGTGTCCTCCACAGTGACCCTCACATGGGACCCCCATCTGCAGCATCCAGGACTGACCTTCAAGCTTCCCAAACCCAAGATTCTAGATCTCGTATTGTAGGTGAGCCTTTATCGAGCTCTGTTGAGCAGATAAAGCACTTTGTGAAGTCTACCTTGTATGTTTGTGTGAGTATATGTGCATGGGTAACTAATTAGGAAGTGAGAATTGCCTCCTTTCATCAGCATGTGCATTACACTGTTTACTTTCATTTTAAAATACTTTCCTCACAAAAAATAACCAAGCAAAGGTAAAATGCATGCAAATGTTCTTCAAGTTATTGTTTATTGACTTTACATTCTTTTTTAATTCCTCTTCCAACAAATAAATATGTATAGCTCTCAATAAAAACAAGTCAGTCTGCAGTTGTTTTAGTAAAATACTGTGGACTGTAAATCTTCCTTTTGTCAGAAGATAATCTATGTATTGACTTACTATCTCTTCACGTCTCTAAAAACATGAAAACTTAACCTAGAGTAGAACCAAGTTGGTAGATTACATAGGCTTAAAAAGCAGGAGGGAGCCAAGAAATAGGAGAGTTAAAAGAGGAATAAATTTGTCTAGGCCGGTACAGAAGGGATTTCACAGATTTGTGGCATGAAACTTAGAGGAAGTATACCATCAACAATTAGGTGATTAATGACTCGTATGTGAGAAGAAAATGCATGAACATTCCTTATTGCCAACAGGTTTGATTCACTGTGAATAGTAAGCAGACAAAGATACATAGTCATTTGTACCATTTTGAATGTCAGTGCTCAAATGTTTTAGATAACATCTGAAGTATTGAATGGGGGGGAGGGGTTTGTTTGTTTGTTTGTTTGTTTGTTTGATGGCAGATTTTTAATTTAATTACAACTTTTCCCTGCTCCCTATGGGATCATAGAATCATAGAATACTTTCATTAGAAAGGGAGCTCCAAAATATCTACTTCAGCCCCCCTGCTATGGGCAGGGACATCTTGCACTAGCTAAGGTTGCTCAAAGCACCCTCTAACCTGTCTTTCAGCACTTCCTTATGAGATTCCCACTACCTCTCTGGGCAACCTGTTCCATTGTCTTACCAACCTGACTACAAAGAATTATTTCCTTATGTCAAATCTACCCCAACTGAAACCAGGACACACCCTCTTTCAGTTCAAAACTGTTTCCCTTGTCCTGTGACAGAATTCTGGTAAAAAGTCTCTCCCCATTGTTTTTGCAAGCCCATTTTAATTATTGAAAGGCTGCAATAAGACAAAGCCTTTTCTTCTCCAGGCTGATGAACCCAAACTTTCTTAGCCTTTTTCTCATAGGAGAGGTGTTTGATTTCTCTGTCTGTCTTTGCAGCTCTCCCCTGGACCTGCTCCAACATGTCCATATATTTCTGCTGCGGCCCCCAGAGCTCAGCACGGTATTTAAGGTGGGGTGTCATGGGAACAAAGAGGGACAGTCACTTCCTTTGACCTTCTGTCCATACATCTTTTCATGTAGCTCACAATAAAATGGGTTTTCTTAGCTGCAAGATCATTTTTGGTTCATATTCAATTTTCATCCACCAGCACATTCAAATTCTTATCAGTAAGGCTGCTTTCAATCCATGACCCACTCTGTAGTGATATCTGGGGGTTACCATGACCCAGGTGCAAAATCTTGTACTTGGCTTTATTGAACTTCATGAGATTCACAGGGCTGTGCTCCTGACACCTCTGAAGATCCCTCTGGATTGTCTCATCCCTTAAGCATATGAACTGCAGCTTCATGTCATCTGCTTGGGACAGGTCACATGTTGCTATACAACAAAAATTATGGTGGCAATTTCTTGTGACCATATTTAACTAAACTTTATTCAAAACTCTGCCTGCCCTGAAACAACATTTTCTTCTTTCTGATAGCTGATAAATATCTGATATTTATATCTGATATAATATCTGATAAAAATGATCAATAATTTCCCCCTATATTTTAGATGCTAAAACTGGATATTTTTTCTGTCTTGTCTTTCAAAGAAATAAGGAGGAAAAAATGAAGAGCATTTTTCAGATATAAAAGCAGGAGGAAGTGTCTGAGCTTGTACACTTGTTTCTCATCAGTTAACACAATAGTGATCCAAATTAGCTAGTTAAAAATATGAGGAAAGGAGGTTGGAGACTGCTCCCATCATCATAGACACATAGTACCTATGATAAAACCAAAAGCAATTACTTTCTGAAGATATTACTGAAAAAAAGGAAAAAAAAGAAAGGATTAAATAATGCACCCTGTCTTCCTCAAAGTAATCTAGTACTTCAGGGAATATAAGGAACAATTATGAAACTCTAGCTATTCTCAGGAATATGTTACATTGTATAAGCAAAAAGAAAAAAAATGAAATTACAGACACAACTCAGATTTTTGTGAAGTCTAAGTAGCAATGAGAAAGATAGCCCTAATTAATAGGAAGAAAAACTCTTAGTCACAGAAATTTGGGAACAGCGAATCAAACATAAAGGACAGTGAGTTTTGCTGAGAATGGTCAGCTGACACTACTAAACTGAAATGGGATATAATGTTGCTGCAATTAAAATGATGACACACAATTAGAAATACATCTCAATTTTTTGAAATTTTACATCTGTTATACTTTAATATCATCTTTGATTGGATATCAAAACCAAAATATTCTTTGTTTTGCATGTTTGTCATACATTCTCTGTTTTTCTGACTTTAATGGAATCAAGAATGGAATCGGATCGCCTGTGTATTGTTTTTTATTTATTTTTTTTGTATGTAAGACACTTGTTTTTCACAGACATTCTAAAACTGCAAAAGCCAGCATAATCATCCACCTCATCACCAGTGGTTCAAATTGAATTAGATTATCCATTAGATTCAATTGAATCCATTGAATCTAATGGATACAGTGTATCCAGTGAATACCATGTTAACATCATTTTGAGTTCAGGCAGCTGGGTGACTTCTAAAGACTTTTATTGGGACTTTTTTACTGTAGATTTTTTAAGCTGAGGAAGAATATAAAATACTTATTCTGAACTGTGTTACAGAAATAAGGATATTTAATTCAGATCTGCATTAACTTGCTCAGCACATAATATCACATGGAATTTATTGTATCACATAATTTTTTCTATATAAGCTTATAACCAGGATTTTACCTCAGAATCAAGTAACTATGAAAAACAGATCACAGAAACTCCTCTCTGTTTCCTGATTATTCCCTTAAAGCCTTAATTTTAAGCATCTTTCAATCTTCAAATAAAATCCATCAAAAATCCTCATAGATAAGTATGGCAAGCTTAAAAAAAAACCCCAAATCATAAAAACCGCCAAACAAATAAAAAACCCACACAAACCTCCCCCCTCCAAAAAAAACCAACAAAAAACCCCACAAAAACCCCCCAACAAACTAACCCTTCTCAAATAACCAAGAATATTGAAGTGAGATGCATGTTATGGATTGAAAATAGGGCAAGTAAAACCTGAAGCTATTTTGATATAAGGTTTAATTGGCTAAGTAATAAATTTCTAATCTGATTAGGTAACTGATTTCCTCAAAGATTCAATTTAGTCTTTATTTTCAGTAAAAAACAACAAATGCTTAAATCTTTTGGCTATACTGGACTATTCTCTTAAATTTTCATCTTAAAAGAAAATTAGAAATATATCTAAACAACCTTTACAGGACAAAGCCTAGACAGTCACATAAAAAGAGGAAAAAAAGGAAAAACTTTTTTAAGTGGTAGTGTAATGATTTGTCATATAGAAATTAGCCTGTAAATCAACTAGAATTATTTTACTGGTGAGGACTGGGAGTAGTTTTTGTTATTTTTATGCAAAGAAATCTATAATCTCAGAAAATGGCAAAAAGTTCTAATGGCTTTCCTAGACACTTTAGTAATGCTCAGTGTGGGCATTAGTGAAGTTAATCAATGCCTGTGTACAAATATATGCAAGTCAATTCTATAGCGTCCTGGAGTTCAGTGATAATCAAAGGAAGGAAAAATTAATGATGTGTTGATGTGATGTGTTTTGGGAAACCAAGACTGAATTTAATTTTAGACATTGATTTGATTATTTTTCTCCATACTTATGCAAATTATATTAGCAGGTTTTTGGAGCGCTTTTAGTGTTTTTGTTTGGTATGGGGTTATAATTTTCTCAGTGATGAACATACTATTGACATCAAGACAACAGCAAACACCCAGAACATAATGACTTTGAATTAAAATTAAAATTTAAAAATGAAAGGTTAAAGGATAAAATTTAGGTTAATTTTAATTGTTCCAAGCTTTAAGCTCAGAATTTTCTGAAATTATTTTTGTATCTGGCTCTCCTTGAACTCATAATGTGAAAATAGCAATTCATAGGTGCATTGCAAAGGTCAGTTTAAAACAAACCCAAAAACTAACACAGCATTTTTGAGAATATTTGGAAAAATAACTCAAGTAATATATTCTAAAAATATGTGGTGTCTGAAGGTAAGTTAATTAATATAATTTTTTTAATTCTAAGGTTTATTAACCAAAAAAACCCAACCACCCACATAAAACCACAAAATATATGGTGGCAAAGTGGACTGAAACCTCTGTGTGATAAATAACAGAAGGGATAAAGGGATAAATCAATTTTACTCTGAAGGGATGCAGACTTAAAAACCTATGTTAGAAATTAATATAAATTACGGGTATTCTGATAAATCAAGCTGCAAGTAAAACAAAAGAAATTGAAGTACTGAAAAACAATCTTTTGTACTGACACTGAGGTTTACCTAAAAACATAAATCACAAAATAATTTGACAACTTAAAAGCATTTTTTAATATTTTAAAGAATTATAGAAGTAAATTTTTTTATGGATGTAAATATTGATTATATGTTATACAGATATTTGTAACTATTTCTTGGACATTGATAGTGGTTCACAACTCAATTGCATAGCAAGAGTACCAATGATAAATAATTTTTAATAGTTAAGGCCTTGTTTCTCCCAGAAAGAAAAAAAAAAAAAAAAAAAAAAATCCAGAAAGTCAAGTCAGTGTTAAAAGTAATTGGACCTTGTGATACAGATTGCAGCAGAAAGACCATTTTTAATAACTAATTAAATTGCATTCTTTCATGGATTGGGATAATGTCAATCCTGAATCAGTAGAAAGGAAGTTAATTCCTCCTGACTTTTGATAGAACTTCCTGGAAGCTCTTTGAAGCCAGATTTCTGAAACTCTATACCAAGAATAGCAGACAACAGCCTTTCACTTCGAGACTCATTTAATGATGTGTCTAGTCTAGAGAAACTGGACAGTTTCAGAGTTCAAGCAAACTGCGTTGGGACCCTGCTAGTACAAGCTCTCATCTTCTGCTTTCCTTGTTTGCTAGAAAAAGTGAATCTAAATAGTTGCTTTTTAAAGATGATGTGAATTTCTGCAGAGCCAAACAATTTCAGCAGTGAGCCCTGCAGGATCCCATCTAAATAAGAAACATCCCAGAAGGTAATTGAAAAAGCAGCCTATAAAAAGACTGCAATACTACAAGAAAGTCAACAAGGGAATACCTTAATTAATGTGTAATTTTCTTGTCTACTTATTCAGTATGGAAAAAAATGGAATTTCAGGGTAGTACAAAAGAAAAAATAAAGAAGTTCCTTATCAGAAACAATGCAGAATGCATCAATTCTAGCTTTGTTCCAGTATACAGAATAACCTTTTAATATTTATTCAATAAATTTCCATTTCTTTAGGTGACACTGTGAGAGAGAAGTCAAAAGGTCTTTACAGAGGTTTAAGTGTGTATCTACCTACCTCATTCAAATCTAACCAATTGCCTTCCCCTCAAAATGTAACATAAATAAAACTTCAGCAAAGCCTTTCCGCATGACCATCAAGGAAATTTCTACTCTAAGACAAATTTAGCTAAAGGAAGAAAAATGCTACATTGTATCAAAGTATGAAATGTGAAAATTTTTTATAGATTAATTTTTTATTGGTGTTATTTTATAATCAACATTTAGTAATAGGTAGATGCATTTATTTAAACAATTCTATTTTATAGTTACAAATTTAATTAAGCAGCATTACTTGCTCAGCAGTTCATTTACATAATTTAATCTATTTTATACCAGTACAAATTCCCCTGGTATAAAGCAAACCAGAGAATTCTTATTTTTATTATGGTATTTTTGATCAGTCAAGGCAAAGTTGTAGTTACAAGAAAGCAAGAAAACACCCATGCAAAACTACTTTTCTACTGCAACTCCTTTTTAAGTTGAAGAAATTCAATGGGATTAGCATTTTCTACAACAATAATAGTAATAGTTGTATATGCTGGCATACTCTTTTGCAGTACTAACCTTCATTCAAAGTATTCTGTGTAATATATGCCTCCCATTAAAAGCAGCAGTGAATCCTTTCAAAATCACTCTTTTAGCAAAACATGTGAATTTGATGCTCATCTCCACTACATAAATGTAGCTGTATAATTCTGAGAATCACAGAATTACAGAAGGATTGAGGTTGGAAGGCGCCTCTGGAGGTCATCTTGTTCAGCACTGTGGCTCAAATGAGGTCACTTAGAGCTGTTTTCCAAGGATCATGTGCAAGCAACTTTTGAATATCATCAAAGATGAAAACCCCACAATACCCCTGGGCAACTTGCCTCACTTCTCAGTCCATCCCCAAAGTAAAAATGTGTTTCCTGCATTTCAGACAGAGCCTTCTGTTTTTCAGTTTGTACCCATTGCCTCTCACCCTGTCACTGGGCACCACTGAGAAGAGTCTGGCTCAGTCCTCTTTATGCCCTCCCATCAGATATATACATACTTGTATACCATCCCTTTATGATTGCTCTTCTCCAGAATAACCAGTCCCACTCTTCTCAGCCTTTCCTTGTATTTGAGGTGCTCCACTTCTTATTCATCTCAGTGGCCTATTCCTGGGCTCTGTCCAGTAGATTCCTATCTCTCTTGTTAGTCAGAATAAGTAAAATAATTTGTTAAAGGAAGATACAATCTCGTAGGCTTAAGTCTAAATGAGATGACAGATAAGGGCTGAATTTCAGCGTACTTCAGGATACAGATTAGATTCCTCTTCCAGATCTATAGTGTCTGAGGCTGTCATGGGGAAGACATTGAAGAAAGTCTTGTGAAGGCAAGAAGGACAAATATAGTGAAGGAATTCTGTAGATAAATTTCTTACTTTTAAACTATGATTATTCAAGATTTTTGGAGCAACATTAAAACGGGAAGTGGAGTCTTTTTGTGGTTCTCTGCTCACTCTCATACCATTGCTTTTACCAAGGTGCTCAAGTCAAGCTAACGTACTTTGCTACTGCAAAGGAAGGATCTCCACCCCTCTACTTCTTTCTAGTCCTTGGCATTCATGGGAAACTTATTCCCTTCCTTCCTATTTGATGGAAATTTGGTTAATGATGTTGCAAGTTCATTTAACTCACTAGACTGTCAGAAAACTTTTTTCTGTTTCATTTGTTGGATTAACTTTCTGCCAAACTAGTCAATTGGAATGATGTAGTGTGTAGTCAGACTAGGAGAAGATAGAGGGGGACTGAGTAGGAGCCTTGGGGAAGGGAAAGATATCCCTTTTTGCAGAGCATAGAGTCACTCTGTCAGCTCATCCCATCTCCTCTAAATTCCTTCTGGGTCCCACTATCTATTCTCCTCTTTACAGAAGGAGACCAACAATCTTTCAAATCTTTCCCATCAGTGGGGTCCATGGATGTGCTTCTTTCCTTAACTTCTCTCTTACCCAGTTAATTCATTGTTATCTGGATCTCACTGTTTTGCAGATTAATACTTTCTGTGGGCTCTCACACGTCTATCATAGTCCTATCTTCTTTCAGATGCCATGTATCCTGTTCACACAGTGGACTACTGAGTTAGAATGTGACTACCTTATTCTGGATAATTTGTCAGTCTCCAGCCAACAGGAATATCATCATAAAAGGTAGAGCTTATCAAGACAGATCTAATCAAATGCATTAATGAAAATGAAGAATTCAGCTTGGACTAAATTTCTACCTGCTATTACATAAAGATTACATCATATGCCCTTTATGACAAGGAATAGAGACATTTTCTTCTCTTGAAAATGTTAGATCCCTTTTTGTGACCCTGTGGTAATGTCATACACATCCCATTTATTCCTCATGTTTACCTTTAAGCCAGTCCTTCGGGTCTTAGTGCTTTCAATCTTCTCTCTATAGTAGATAAAAATAGTAAATAACCCCAAATATCTGTGTTACTGTTTAATATTACAGTCTTGTACCTATTGCATGTCCAGAAAGGTGAGCACAAAGTAAAAATTATTCTATTTGCTCTGCTTATTACATTGAGAAGACTCTTCCCAGAACAGATAAATATCCTGAAAATAACAAAAAGCTGTATTAAAATTATAGAGAACTGACTGAAAGTTGCTTGTGAAGGCTTTAAAAAACAATTAAGGAAGAAGTCATCACTGGCAGTCTCAAATATCAATATTGTACTCCACAAAGCCACAGAATGTTTTCTTATCCTACCCCAGGTAAGGACATCACCAAGTGGAAGGACTGTTCTGACATAACAGGTTACAATATCTTTTCTCTCATTTATTTCATGCCTCAAAATTTACTCAGCTGCTCCCTTCTCTCAACTTAAGTCTTCTAATAGTGATATACAGACAAAAATATTTACATTGGCACGTGCATAATGAACCATTATAAAAAAACTGGTAGATAAACTAACATTTCATTTGCTCAGACTCCTGTTTTTTAACACATCACTCTTTAGTATTTACCCACTGTAAATTTTCCTGTAATATTAATTTCTCTCTTTTTACTTTTTTATTCCAGAATAATTGTTTTCAAAGTTCCATGGATTAAGAGCGCCTACTAGTGTCAGTTTCTGAATCCTAAAGCCTTTTTATTCTTTTTCTGTAACTGAATATGAAAAGGTATTGTACTAGTACAGAAAACATCGAAAGGAACCAAGGCAGAAAGGTTTACCTCATTAGAGTTGGATCAAAATTTGGATTTAAATTAAAACAACTGCTCTCCCCTTTCACAGCAAATGTAGACCTATGGAAGAGAAGTATGCCCTTTGAATAATTAAGTCTGTGAATCTTTTGTCTGCCTAATAATTACTTTACACATTTCTGGATCTGAAGATAAATTATTTTTTGATTTTCCTCTGATACTTTCCATCAACTTATATCCAAACCATCAAATCTGGATATGATTTTTGTTGTATAACAAAAGATCTCAGAATAACTTAAATGGAATATTTCATATATACATTAGTTGCTATAATGAGGAAAGCAAAGAAATCAGTCAAAAAATTCCCTTTATTCTTTTTTCTCTTCTGTTAACAAGAAATAAAACACATTGGTTCATATGATACATTACTGTAATTTGAAAAACATAATTTAGTTCTTGTGTTGCAAAAATGTAACATTTATATAAATTGTGATTTATGAAGTTAGCCTCTAAAGGACTGTGGAAGAATGGTATACCAGGGATTTGAGTCAAATAATCATTCCACAGCAAAAAAAAAAAAAAAGAAAAAAAAAGACAAAAAAAAGACAACCTCTTTTGTTTAAAATAAAGCAAATATTTTCTATTGCATGTCTTTGTCTGAACACATCACTAGATATTACAATTTTGATTCTCCCAACTGCAGATTTAAAAGTAAGGCAATTTCTCCCAAGCTGAATGATATGTGTCTGTCACTCTCAATTGTATCAACTGGAGTGATGCCAGAATATTTAAGTCAGGAATTGTCCCTACTCTGTAGATTTTACCTGACCTGGTTATGCACATGAGGAGAAAGTACTTATATGAGAGAAAAGCACTTTTGTGGATATAGGACTGGGCATGACTTGCTTAACTATTTAAAAATGGAGCACTATACCCTTCAAAATAGGGACTGTAGAATTATTCTAAGAAAAAAAATAAAAGGCAAATCCTCAATGTTTCTGACATTGCTGAGATGTAGCAAGTAACACAATGGGAATTCCACTGGTAGGAATGACCTCATTCTCCAGAAAACAGCAACTCTGACTCATGGATAGAAATATTTCATAACAATTCAACAAATTCTTGGGAAGGATCAGGCAATGCACCTCTTCAATTTTTTTTTTTTATTTTTTAAAAAAATCCAGTCCCTAGAATGAATCAGATTATTTGTTTATAGACAGGAATAGTTAACTGGAAACTGTGCATTTTCTATTTAAAAACTTTTGTTTTAAGTTATGAAACTTTTATCCTTTATGTAATTTGCTTAGACCTCATGGACTCATGTCATTGTCAGATGTCTTTAATTTGTCTTGAAATTTTTCCTCAGATATTTGTTCATTTGGTCTTCATCATAGTTACTGTCAACAAGATGCACCCTCTGACATATGTCCTTTCAAGAAGAGCATCAAGAAACTTTAGTAAAATTTGTGAAGTGTATCAGATAACGCTTCAGACAGCTTAGACAAAAATACTTATTTTGAAAAGAAAACCAAAAATACTGCATTTAAAGTTCTTAAAATACCTAAATCTTTCCTTTTCATGGAATACCTTGTAAGCTTGGATAAAATCCAGAGCATCAGGAAGCCTGGGGTTCATGTTTCAAAATGCCAAATTATATTGGGCCTTCCAGCACAAGGTCTTTGTCTGGAAGTGGTGTTTACTTTCAGAGGCAAGTTGTTTCTTGTATAGATGGTGATTTAAATTGTAGTCAAACAGAAATATATGTATATTTTAATATACATCTGAGAGACTCTGTTGAATTGATAGCTGCAGTGTAATATTAGTTGCCTTATCAAAAACAGACTACTCAGGAAAAAAAAAATTCTAAATTTCCACCCAAGATAAATTGCAATGATAATTTTTGAAAAAATAGGGTATAATTTATTTATTTATGGTTTCTAATATTTTTATGTCCTAGATGAGGTTTATGCTATCATTTAAAAAAATAAAATTAATCTATTGAATATTATTTCAATTGCCAGTTTATTGCAGAAGTGCTTGATGCAGTGAATATCAATAATTTACAAATACCCATGCTCATTTTCCCTCCAGGGACAATGGATTAATGCTGAAAATTATACTGTGTACAAATATGGATATGCATTAAGGGAATTATTCCTCAATGAAACCTTTTTATTAGTTTATCAGAGCATTTATTTAAGATTTAAGATTTAAATTTTATCATTCTGGACCGTAAAATAAAAATATTGATTACTGTGTTGAACGGAGTTAGGTTAGGTTGTCTCAGCCCTTGGTAAATGTGAATGTAGGGAGTTAGAAACCCTCATTAAAAATAATATTCAGTTTGAGGAGACAGCTTCCTAAGAATATCTGGTTGAAATATGTACTGACAAAGATTGTTATTTGAGGCTTTACTTTGCCACATGTTTACCTTCCCTAAAGAGTTATGGTTCTGACCAAGCTTTTTGGTCACTGAAAAGTCACTGAAAAAACCTTGAACATAAGGTTTTTATATATATCTGACTAAATATAGGTATGTACACCAAAGCTAGTTTCCTTTTTTCTTTCTATATTATTTTATAAAATACATGTATTTTTAGGATATATTTAATATATTTTATAGTGGATATTTACATCCTCAAAATATGATTTTTACTGTGAAAGTATCTCTTCAAGGAGAAAAGGATGATTAGTTCTTGTGTGACTAAAGAACATACATCTTCAACTGGCCAGATAAATTCTCTCCAAAGACATACTCTATATGTTTTGAAAGAACTGAGTTGCAAACCAGCTCTTCTGAAATCCCCCCTATGTTTTTATATCACTTGAATTCATGCTAGCAAATTTTAGATACTCCAAGAAGTAACTGATCTAGGAAGCTTGTCACTCTTAGGCATCTTCTATGTTCAGTGAAGAGATCTCAAGATGTTTCTATAGCTTTTTATTTTGTACTGTAGAAAATATGCATAATTTTTACATCTAATTTAAATGCTTACATTCAATTACATTAAACAAAGATACACATTTATTTGGAATTAGATTAAAAGGAAGGGAATTTCACCTAGGAAATAGATTATAGGTAGATAGGCATCTGCCCCTGGAGCTAAGCTAAATGGGTCTATTCTTTTTGCAACTAGACAGAAATAGTTTTCAGCAGAGTTTAATTCCATTCTGCTCTAGGTACATCTGAATGACATGAAAAATTCATCTATTTTTTTCCATGATCACAGTATCTTAACACATGAAAACCCTGAACTATGAGTAACAAACAACAAGTAACAAATCTCATCTATCTTGGGCAATAGTAATGTAAAAATCGACCAACCTCAAATTTAGTAAAATCATCCTATATATGGGATTAAAAAATTTTTAAAAGTCTATTAGAAAAGTATCATATGTGTCCACTTGTTTTAGAAAGCTAAGACCCTTGTGCCCAATCCACTATGAGGACTTTCCACTGAGCATTGTTCTGGGTTGGAGTGTGGTTCGACTGACTTGTTCAGGGTCACAAACCGACAGCTCAAGACAGACTCCTTCCCAGATCTCCACAGTTGTATTCGAGTATGTTATCTGCTGCTGCAGACTGCCAGTGTCCTTGAAGGACTAATAGTCTACAGAATAATACTCCTTATTATAAACAATGATAACAGAAAATTGTGACAGGTTAAGGTACAAGGATTGCTGGTGATAGTACAAGACTGAAAATGTATTCAAAACAGCATGCAGACAAGCTTCCGTCACCAATCAAAGCCAGCTTGAGATAATCAATCTGTGCATGTAGAGTATGCATTTTATTCACTAGAATTGTTTATGAAGGACACAGCTTCAGCATGTTGACTGGTCCCAGAAGATATGATGGAGTCTCCCCTAACCTCCTCATTTCTAACTTCATTTTATACTATTTCTGTATGTTCAGGTGAAGCTTGAGTGACTCTGTTCATACCTACCTTTGTTACTGATCGGTGCAAAATTTTTTCGCTCTTGAATGTACAGTCAATAAAATACAGACACTTCCTCAGTGAAGGGTGGTCATACCTTGGGGATGCACAATTTTGGGATGGATATGTGCATTAGTTGCAATTAGGTTATGAGTTCATCCAAGGAGAGTGTTTTCATCACACTTGCTGGTTCAGCAGCAAGACATCTCCCCCCAGCAGAAGACCACTACTAGTTTTATCAGCTGAAAGGTAATATCAAGCTCCCCTTCCTTCAAGGATTCCACCAAAGCCTAGACTCCACCCTCTCTCATTTTTAGCACAATCAGGTTGGGTGTGTGGGGAATCATTGCGGCATAAGTTTCAGGTATGTCAACGACATTCTATCCAGGGAGGACAACTGCATTTTATCCTATAATGTCCATGTGATTATGACTTCTTTTAAGATGAGAATATAACTTCCCAATTTCCTCTAATTTTACCCTACTCGTCTTTACACAAGCACTCATTAAGCAGCATGAGTAAAACTGCAAATAGTTTGTCTCCTAATTATTCTGGGCTCAAGCAGTGTTGAAACATTCTTGGTGTGTTCAAATATCCTTTATGACACAATGTGTTTTCCCGTTTTCCTGATAGCACCATAAAGCTTGAAATGACCTTTCATCCCACAAAAATAAGAAATACTTTAATGTATGCAGTAAATTAAACAACTTATGGGGTATCTCAAATAAAACACAGTCTGTTTGATCTAAAGAGGCTGTGAGCAAAGTAGACATACATCCTTTGAATATAATGCAGATGTACCCTCAGAAATGCAGCTGTAGATCCCTACTGCACATAAATAGTTCAAGAATAAATCATTGTTTTTATATTAGCAGAGTTTATAATGTAAATCTGGACCTTGAGGTATCTGTTGACAAAGATCTAGATCTTAAAATGTGTTTTATTTTTTGCAAATGCAAAGGTTTTGACCTGGAAACATAAAACACAATTTGTTTTTGTTTGTTTTCTACTATTGCATGTTGTACTACTCTTGGGATTTGTCTTTCACCTATCCAATGATTTTATTACAATATTTAATAAACCTCTATGATGTAATGTTTTTATTAAATTATTTACTACAAGAAGTAATTTTGTATCCTGCATTTCCTCTTTAGTTGCTTTGATCTGTACCAGGCTAGTTTCAGTAGTTCAAAAGATTCTAAGTTGCTAACTCCTGAGCTGATTGAAATGTAGCAAACTATAAATTCTTGTGATACATATTTTTGTATCAAAATGACTTTATGGTTGGGTTTGTTTGCATGGAATGATATTAAAAAAACTAGTAAGTCAGTTTACACAGTTTTGTATAAAATCCTTATTTACTCCATCAAACCTTGGTGCTATATATGTTCATAGTCCTTTAGCAGAGTGTATTAGATGTATGTGGCATCTTCTTTTCAAAAGATACCCCCTAGACAGAAGCATTAATTCTAATTTAAATCATAGCTTGAAGATTTTACATGTGTAATATTAAACAGAGGTTTTAGAAGAAAGACTGGATTAAAGTTCTGGAAACTATTTTTTTTTTTCTGGGAGATAAAGTAAAACCAACAAGAAAAATACTGAATAAATTTTTCTGTGGACAAAATTATAGGATTGAATTTATAAGAATTTCCAGATACTTTGGGGTCTTTTTAATAGCTCAATGTTTTCTTACATTTTAATATTATTTATGAACTAGTCTATCTCACAACAGAAAATCTGATATAACAAGTTTCTATCTTGTTTTTTCATTCCAGCTAACATAGTGCAGCTAACTGCACTGCTCATACAAATGTATGTGTACATATGTCTAAAAGTAATTAGGAAAATCATTCTGATTATATATAATCTGAAAACCCACAGTTGTCTTTTTATCACAGGTTAGGGAGTGCAGCTGCTGGAAAATAGATGAGTATTGTGTAGAATCCTAAACTGTTGAAACCTGTCTTATCACTAGTAAAGATACCTGCTGAATGATGAGAAATGCAACAAACCTAATATGCAAGTGAAAAAGCAAGTTACTGAGGAGGTTTGACCATTTTTAATAATTTTTTTGCTTCTATTTCTGCTTTGCTCTTGATTTCCTTCCCTTCACATCCTGCCCTGCCCTACCTCACCCTGCCCCACCCTGTCTTGTCCCATCCTTCTCTCTATCCAAGTCAACACTAGAACAATGTGGAAACTTCTGGTTTTCCCTCTGGTCCTTTCATGAGGCACCACTGAAAAGGGCTGGCTCCATCCTCTTTGCACAGTCCCCTCAGATGTTTACAGATATTATTTATTATAGAATCATGAAATCATTTAGATTGGAAAGGACCTTTAAGATCATTGAATCTGACCATAAACCTAATATGGTTTATGACCAGCACTAAATCATGTTCCTACACACTTCATGTTTAAAATAGCCCCAGGAGCTGTGAGTGAACGATTCCTCTGGGCAGCCTATGCCAACACTTGACAACTCGTACAGCAAAGTTATTTTGACTAACATACAATCCACCTTCCCTGGTGTAACTTGAGGCCATTTCCTCTTGTTCTATAGCTTTTTATTTGCTAGAGGAGACCAACTCGCACCTGGCTAAAACCTCCCTTCAGGCAGTTGTAGAGAGTGATAAGGTCCCCCTTGAGCCTCCTTTTGTCCAGGCTGAACACTTCTTCAGCTGCTCCTCATAAGAGGACTTTGACATAAGAGAGGTGCTTTAGGTCCTTCATCAGCTTCTCTGGATACCTTCCAGCACCTCTCTCTGTCTTTCTTGTGGTGATGCATGCAAAACCAAACACAGGATGGCTGAGTACAAATATGACCACTGCCCTGGTCCTGCTGGCCAAACTATTTCTGATAGAAGTAAGGATGATATTTTCCTTCTTCACAACATTGAGCTCTCCCCTGAGCCTTTGCTTTTCCAGACTAAAAAGTTGTCTCAGTCTTTCTTCACTGGAGAGGTAGTCCATCCCCTTCATCATCTCTGCTGGCCTCTTATTGGAGTCTTTACAGTATGTTCAAGTCTCTTTTGTACTGAGAACTGAGGATCCATGTAGTCACATAGTCCCAATCAACTGCTACTTCATGGTTTTTCATCCCATGGCTCTGATTCAGGGAACTCCAGCTAGATCTCACCAAAGCAATCCAGCACAGATGGGGCTAGCTCTCAGCATCCAGAGCCGCTGGGGATTGAGGCCAAGAACCATTCCCTTCCTTTTTCTATTTAACAATGTAACCATAAAGACTAGTTCATGAAATCACAGTGTGTGTAATTATTTTACAAATGATCTAGGTACCCAGACTCAAGTCTTTGATGATTTGGTTAAGCATGCTGCAGTATGTTACGACTTAGTTACTTTAGTCACCTTATTCCCAGAGAATATGGAATCATAAATGCATAATTAAAGTTTTATCTCTTTACTGACAAATGTGCTGTAGCTAAAATGTGTTTGAGGGAGGATTCCAGCTGCAACTGGACTTTGAACTGAAACAGATGAAGATTTAGCAGAAGCATTCTCCTCCTTTTTGAGCCTGATTTTCTGAATACATGGACTCAAAAAACATGGGAACTGATCTTTGGCATTTGCAACCTTTCTTAAAGTATCCTTCCTAAATTACCTTCTTAAACTAAGTATGTGCCAATAGGAGCACATATGCAAGTAAAAATAACTGATTTTGATGATCCAATATCCACGTTAAACATGCTTTTTGTAGTAGAGTAAATCTAGGTGAATACCACAGTGCAACTGGACATTAACATTACAGCATATTAAGAGGTCTCCAAGAGAGATTCTTTTGCTATGTTTCATCCAAAAGTAATCATCCTTATGTTCTTCAAGACTGATTTATAATGTTAACCAAATATAGAAAGTGGAAATAATGGTAGATTTGCTTCAAAGGCAACCTATGATCTGAACTAAAAAGCTAATAACTATGTACTACAAAAGTATCAGAAAGACCTTTAACCTGCTAATGCCAGGTTTTATTTGAACACAAACTATGGTAATGAGAAAAATTCAGACCCAGATAATAAGACATTATGAAGATTAAAGAAGTTATTAATGAATCTTTGCTCTGCCTAATGTGTTCTTCCACATGGAATGTTTTCTTGCAGTCTTGGTCTAAAGCAATTTTTACTGGCTTTATGGTTTTCAATATACTTTGCACAGTACAAATTCAGGAGGGGATTTGTCTGTATTTCCTCTGATCTCCTCTAGTAGTAAAACTGCTATAAATTTCTAGTGTGTCTCTCTGTACTAGCCTCAAAATATGCCTTCACTTTCAGTGCAAGCATAATGTTCTGTTATTTACATGGACTTCTACCTGACCTAGAAAGTAACAGGAGAAGACGAACAGGGAACTTTCTTCTCTTGGATCCATCCATATCCTTTAAAAAGTGCAGAACATATATTTATTATGAATAAAGTATTAGAAAAGTTGAGCCCATTTTACTATTCAAAGCAAAAATAAATCATAAGCTTCCAGAAAGAGATAAATCTGCTTATCTTGTCCAAAACACAGATGGCTTCCACTACAATCGTGTGTTTATAGACAACATTTTAAATTCATTTAGCAAGAGTTATTCTTACATTTGCATTGAATCCCCTTAAAAATAAAAAAAAAAAAAAAAAAGGTGCTTTTGCTTTGTCATTGTTTTGGAGGATTTTTTGTTTGCTTGTTTTGGCAGGCTTTTTTTGCCATTGCTTTTTCATTCCCTTTTTTCTCAGTGATGTTCTTGATGGGTTCTCTAAACTACTGTTGCTGTCAGGATGTCTGTCACTCGCCATTGTGAGGATCAGGCTGCACACAGAAATATATTTTCAATGGATACAGGGAGAGGCTTCCTGGGAATAATGGTAGAAGGCATCTAAAATAAGATGTGTCATCATGCTATATAAAATGAGTTCTAAGTAAGGCAAAATTTATAGTGTGTTAGGCTTCAGCCTGAGAAAGTCAGGCTCCTTTATTCATCTTTTCTTTCTCTCTTTCTCTCTTTTCCTCTTCCTCCTTCTTCCTCCGCTCATCTCTTCCTATCTTCCTACCTTCTCCTTTCTTTCCTTTCTCTCAGCTATCAGTTTCAACCCTACAACCCTATATAACAGATTTATTCTTTTTCGTGTGCTGCCTAATTCTGGTATAGTTTTAGAAACAGGCTATCCCAGGAACAAAAAGTAAATGATACCAAGACTCACTGTTGTCCCAGCAGGCTAAAAATTAACTCAAATGCATAAAAATTGGTATCACAACAATTATTGAAATGTTCAACTTTCCCTGTTTTTTTCTGCTATTCTCAAAACTCAAATTTATTTTAGCACAGGGTGAAAATCAATGGTTAGTTTAAAGAAGATTCATAAACTGTGTCTGAAAACAGCCTAAAATAACTGCACATACATATATATTACAAAAGATCTGTAGGTTTCACAGCTCTTTGAAAAACAGTTTTGTAAATGATAAATACCTACGTCTAGCCTCCATCACCTGGATATTCCATTTTTACCTTATGCCAGGAATCTAAGCTTCAAGCAGACATCCTAATGAGGGTGCATGCTGTGACAATCTGCTGGGTAAGCTACTATATGCAGAGCAATTTCATTATTTTTAATATATGTGGTCTGCCTATGAATACTTGATGTTTCATTTTGCTCCTATCTCATCAAATTCTGGTAAAGATCCATGAAAAGGCAACAATGAAAAAAACACCTGAGTGATATAAATGCCTTCTTAGCTTTGCATTTATAAGCCATTTTTTGTTAGTGTAATTGAATTTGCTGATAAGCACCTGGGACTTTTTTGTATTGTTGTCCTTAGATTAGTAACGCCTTCTCCTAAGCTAATGTGCAACAGTATTTTTCCTCTGTTCATGATTCCTTAGCTAACAAAATTATTTTCTACATAAGATACCTTTCCTGTTGAGTTCATGTAGTCAGGAGTTTCAAAACAGCAAGAGTCAAGATCTGAGAGGAGGAAAAAAAATTACTTTTCCTACCCACTGTTCCATTTCACATTATATGTTTCAATACTGGTAGTTTAAAATGAACAAGAATATATTAAAATTTAGTAACAGTAAAACATCATAACTTTAAGGTAATAAATAAGGATTTGAATGCCTGATTTAATCTAAATAATTCAGTTTCTTATGTCTTCCTTGGCATATCAAGAACAGATAGGGCAAAATAATACTGAAGAAAGGATAACCCCACAGAGTCAAAACTGAAGTTTATAATGCAGCCATGAAGGGTAAAGCATCCCTTGTACTTTCATGCTGATTGTTTCAGACAATTAAATTCTGCAGTAAGCGTGAATCAAAATGGATCCCACCTTCCCTCCTACTGGAACTATTCTTAGTAACTCTACAGTGACATTTTTCCACAAATATTCTTCTGATCACAAGAGCAATTTCAGATACCTCAAGAACAGAAATGTGAACTTTCTAAACATAGCAATTATTGACCTAACAGAATATTTGACCAAAGATGTTACCTCATCAAAATGGCTTTGAAAATATTCAAAATTCAAAATATTTATCTAATTTAATATAGTTATATACTCTATAACTTTAAATACTGCCTTTAATAAAAAAAACCCATGAAAACTATAGTTTTTAAAACATGAAATAAAGGTATATAAAATAAAATCACATTAAATAAAATTATCTATAATATTATAATAACACATTATAAAATCACTTTAAAACGTATTTGGAATTCTTTTAGTAAAACAGTTTACCTCAACTCTTTGAAATCAAGAGTCCTCACTTATCTGTTAACCAAAAGTTATAGTTTAAAATTTGTAGCACCATTATTGTTACAAATTATTTTTGACTCTTAATGATAAGCACTAGAAAGGCATGATTCTGTTTGTTGTGTCCTTGTATTCTTTGCTAGTCAATCCATTGTTCACCTAGCTGGACCATTGTTAATTTTTGTCTAATAACAGAATCACAGAATGGGTAAGACTGGAAGGAACCACTGGGGTCTATCTGGTCCAACCAGCATTCTTGAGCAGGTTCATCCTAGAACACCTGGCACAGGTTTGCATCTGGAAAATCTGTTCCAGTTTTAGGTCAACCACACAGTAAAGCTCTTCCTCATGTTCAAGGGGAACGTCTTGTGTTCCAGTTTCTGCCTGTTGCTCCTTGCCTTGCTGCTTGTCATCACCAAGAAGATTCTGGCTCCCTCTTTTCAGATACTGATATACATTGCTGAGGTCCCCTCTCAAGAAGTTGTCTCTTCTCAAGGCTGAACAGGCTCAGCTCCCTTGGCCTTTTCTCATAAACCAGGTGCTCCAGTCCCCTAATCATTTGTTCCTGGGCATTCACTGGACCTGTTTCAGGATATCCATGTCTCTCTTGTCCTGAGAAGCCCAGAACTGGACACAGACGTGACTCACCAAGGATGAGCAGAGGGGCAGGATCACCTCCCTTGACCTGCTGGCAACGCTCTTCCCAGTGCAGCCTGGGGTACCATTGACAGTGCTGTCCACAGGGACAATGCTGGCTTATGGACAGCTTGTCCACCAGGACAACCACGTCTTTCTCCAGAATAGGCTAATAGGAAATTATTTACAGAGCTGTTAATTTCTTTATATTTAATTATAATAATAATATATTCATTGTTTCAAGATACATGTTTTCAAAATATATTTAATGTTTCAAGATTGTTTTATATTCTCATATTTTTTTTTCTTATATCTGCAGTATAAATTTTTACAAATAGAAAATTTAAATTGGAAAGGAAAGAACTTATCATAGGTATGATATTTATTATGTCAGGAAGCCCTGGTTAAACAGGATGCAAAAGTGATCTGTGATCCAGAAAAATAAACATTTTGAGACATAGATACATCTTCATTAGCCTAATAATTTACTGATAAGCCCTACCAGTACCCAGTGACATCATAGCTCTCATCTGAACCACAAACTTCAAAAATTCTAAATATAAATTTACTTGCTCAAAATTTTTGTACAGCCATGAGTGATTGAGCAGATAGAGTATTCCCTGTAAAATTAAAGTAGATAAAACAGAGAAAGTCCAAGTGTGGTTTAGATAACTCCAGAGTCATACAATTTAATTTGTATATAATAAAAACATAAAACCAGGTAGCATCTGCACCACAACAGGTTTTTATTTTATTGCCTACAATTATAGCACCACAATTACAGGGAAATTCAATATAAAAATGGATTACATCTCATTATGGCATCTAAAGTAAATTACGTGATGTGTATTTAGTCTGAATACATACATTCTCATATACATTTGTATTTATATATACATATAAGCACGTACACAATATTTGACAAGAATTGTCCAACATTGTATAAAAAAGACGAATATAAATAATTTATTTCTTTGCAATGTAATTTAGGAATATGCACACTTAACAATTCTGCTGTATTAACCACAGAAAATAATACAGAAATGGTGATTACATTTATTAAATATGGAGAAGCTTCAAGAAAGGAGAAAACATCAGTTTCTTTTTCCATTTTTCCCCCCCAAGACAGTTACAAATTTGAATCCAGAAAGGAAAAAGAATTATTCAGATAATTATGTATATATTTTGCATTTTCAGAAGCTCACTGCCTACCATGACCATTTCCTGCTATGGGTTTCTGTGGCTAAAATATCACAACAGAAGGAAGCTCAAATGTTTAAGTAAGGAAAAAAAATAAATATTATTGTGCACTTATGCATCTACATGTTTTCCCAATTAATTTTTCCCAAGCAAATAATTCAGTTTTCCAAAAGGCTAAGAGTAAAACAAGTGTAATTTACTTGAAATGTTTAAGTCAGAGTACAGAACAGAAATACAACAATAATGATCTTCAAATCAAGTGGAAAACAAAGGGCTCTATGCTGGTATCTGTCCTTATTAATATTGCCATGAAACACCTGCAGAAGGCAATGGCATGCACTGGCATCAGGCTTGCAGGTACACAGCTGCAGGCTGTGAGTCAATACATGTGGGTGTTTTAAGGGGGAAAAAACATGTAGGCAATAAACAAGTTAATTTACAAAGAGGATGATGCAAGTATAGTCCACTACCTACCTGAAATAGTAATAATTTTTTTATGAGAGAAATGGTGATGTTTCTTTTATGTTAATATTGAAGAACATGTTAAGGAGTTATTATTATTTTACTTTCCTTCAAATGCAGGAAAAAATATGGAATAAAACCAAATACTTATTTATTACTTATTTTGTCCAATTTGGAATAATTTAATTTTTTAATCTCAGATAATCTGTAGTCTCAAGAAGTCAGAAATACAGCATACCTTCAAATTGTGTTTCTGAGATTCAGCATGCTAAATCCTGACCCATCTCATCCTTTGAAGTCTGTGTTCTTCATTAGAATAAAACAGAACTTTGTATTCTAGACAGCTTCCTACCAAGTGTCAATAATCTACAATTTCAAAGTGGCCTCATTTTCCTTTTCCTGCCTGAAAAAGATGCCAAACCCATAACGTTTTCCATCTTTTTTATAAGATTGTTACATACTAAAGACAAAGCCTCTTTTAATATAGCCATAATACATAACTATGTTTTTCCTCATAAATTAAACTTCAAAATTCAAGACAGTATCATCTACATTCAACATCTTCCTGTTACTATACATTGCAAATAACAGCGTCAAGGTGCTCATAAGATGTACCTATGTTTCATGACTCAAATATTAATTTCTAACTTCATTAAATTTATCTTCAAATGGCAGGTATATAGGGAGGACTGCCTTTAAATAGTTAGCAGAACTGTATCCTAAAAACTTAGCAATGTCAATCCACTGACACTGCTTTGTGTTATCTTTGGTGAATTAATCCTCATCAAATGAATGATAGTGGTGTCTTTATGCCTAAATCTTTGTTAAAAAGTGTGAACATTAAGATGGATCAGAAGAGTGCAGTAATTATTTGGCTTGCCTTTACTCAGATTTACATTAATTCCACACATGATCCTGTCACATAATGCCAGAATTTAATTTAAAGAAAGGATTATACATAGATTAGCTGTTCTATTTAAAGAAAAATAATAAAAAGAAACAAAAGGAAAAAAGGAGAAAAGGAAGCAGACACACACATGAACAAATATGTGTATGAGATGTAACATTGCAAAATTATTTTTTATTAGCTCTGTATAGGGTATCCTAAAAGATATAATAATTAGATACATTGCATTTAAATACAATTCAAACAGGTCTACAAAAAATTGAAATAGTTTCTATTTTATAGATTACAGGAACCTAATAATCTTTAAACTGAATATAAGTGATGAGAATAATGTAAGGAGAAAAAGTGAGGAGTATAACAAGGGTGATATGGGCATGGTAAGTATGCCATTTGCTTAGTGATATGAGACTGGTTTACTAAAATATACTTTAGCAAAGTGTATTAAAAAGATGGTCCTCAGAAGCATATAACAAGAAATTACAGGAAATGTGATTCTGAGAAAGGATTTTAAAAGGATTGTGCATTTTTTAGCGTATATTTTTTAATATTTTCCCACTGTAAACAGATATCACTCTACATATTAATTCAATTAAGGGTTTCATTTTCACATTTCACTTTAACATTACCTTCACCTTTCAGTTTGTAGGAGAAGACCTTTTTACTTTAGAGCTGCAAAAACAATGTTGAAAAGCAAATTTTTCTTTAGGTTCACCGACCTGTCCCAAATACAACTGAATTTCTTCTGAAAATCTTTTTTAATCCTTTGGGAGCAAATAACTAAAACTATATTATTTGTACTTTTAATGACTTTATTTAAATTTTAGCTTAGGTTTATGTGGGAAAGGATTATCTCTAAGTTCACCTGAAAATTGTATCCTTAAATTTATGTTTAGTTCTCAGATGCAGATTTTTTTTATGTAGTTCTATGCTTTAAGACTAATTCTATATAAATTAACACTGATTTTTTTTTTCTGAAAGCCTTTGACTGCAAAATAATTTTTACTTGTTTTTATTGTGTTTCTGTTTCATTATATTTAAAGCTTGCTTTTGTCAAATACATAGAAAATCAGGTGAAAGAAGACTTAACTATTAAGATTGGTTAATGGGATGCTGGCATTATTTATGATTAAATTATTTATTATTAAATTATTATGTAAAAGAAAGTTTCTAGCTGAAATAGCTAAAGATGACCAGCAATTCATAGAAACATACAATCATAGACTAGTCTGGTTTGGAAGGGACATTTAAAAGTCACTTAGTCCTGCAATGTGCAATGACATCTTCAACTTGATGAGGTTTCTCAGAGCTGCATCCAGCCTTGAATGTCCTTGAATGTTCCATGGATGAAGCACTCTCATTGTAAAAAAGACTTGCTTACATATACTTGGAATCAACCTCCTTTAGTTTAAACCATTAACCCTTCTCTTACTGAGAAGAGGGTTGCTAAACAGTCTGTCCCATTCTTTCTTGTCATCTCCCTCTAAGTACTGAACAGCTGCTGTAAGCTTTCCCTGGAGCCTTCTCTTCTGCAGGCTGAACAACCCCAATTCACCCAGGATATCCTTATAGCAGTGGTGCTCCATCCCTCTGACCATTTTTACTAATCTAATAAAAATATAATTCTGGAAATATTTTTATAACAAAAATCCCCATGTTTTCCTACCTATTGTTTATTTTTTTTTATTTTTTTATTTTTTTAAACATAAGAAAATATGTTGTGTCAAATACATAAAGATACAATTTGAGTAGAAAATGTGTAGACAATGGAAAATCCAGACAGCAGTCAATGGAATGTCAGGAGTAAGGGGATAATGAGGAGACCTGCTTACTTTTTAATTTTATTAGTAGAAATTTTAATATGAATTCTCACTTGTTTCTTTGCCTAGGGGTCATGGTGGACAGGACTTTCAGCCATGACTTTTATTAGAGGATGGTGTGAATTTGTCACAGACTCATACAGATAGAAGATTAGACTATGAACAAAGCAGTTCCTGGAAGAGTTGTACCATCAATTGCAGAGTTTTTTTCCTTTTTTTTTCCCCTCACAATCTTTGAAAATTTACAGCATTATTTTTGTTTTCACTTACAATATGACATTGAAGAGAAGGAGTCTACTTGAAAAAGAATTTGTGTAGTATGAACACTTTGCTTGATCAATATAAAAATCTAAGGGGAGAGATATTTGTTTGGTGTTTTTAGATTTTTTTCTTCAGAAATATATTGTGTGGAGTCTTCAGCTCTGATGCTCAAAGTCTTTATTTCTCTGGAAGTTCAGTCTTCCTGAATTGAGAATACAACTTTTCTCAGGCTTTAATGTTGAAGTGACACAGACATTACCTGGGGTGAACAACTCAAAAGTCTGTCACTTTGCAGAATTTTTTACCATGGATTTGGAGGTCAGGAAACCCTAGGCAGGTTTCAAGTATAGTTACTCTACTTGTAGCATTCCTTCCAAATAATTTGCAGGAGACTGGACCTATTCAAGCTCTAAAAACAGATCTATTGATATCTAATGTAAGTGCTTCTCTGGTTTGAGTTTCTATATTAGCTGTCAGTATTCATGTGCATGTATATGGATAGAGTGCCTTAAAGGAGTCCTACTACAAGAGTATCTCTTTTCCAACCTGCAAGAAAATGGTAATATTCACTGTTGTTAGTGACATTAAACACCAGTAAATAACGAAAAACTAATTGAATGTCCTTTTTGTATGAGCCAATGATTAGGACTTTGTGTGCCCCTTTTCTGCCTGGCAAATAATAGAATCAATTAAAAGTGCAGTTTTGAAAGAAATTATCCAAAAGCTACTATAGTGCAGATATTCATGTGATTAGACAGTACTGAAAAGATAGGGTCTTGTAACAGTGTTTAAAAATTGGATCATAATAAAAGAGTTCAGATTAAATGTTTTGGATATCTTGATGACTCACATAGATATAGTGCATTAAAATCAACTACTGATTAATGTTTCAAATTTTACTTCCAGATCCAAGCATCACAGTATTTTGATGACGAGGCAGACCCAATTTCAACTCTGTGGTCTAAACCAGAAGACTGCAGATTTATAAGGAGACTTTTAAATCTGACATTACAGAAATGGGTTCTAATCAGTGTATATATAGGGTAATGCTTTCTTCCTAGTTTCTTTGAATATCAGCAATTTTACTCCTAAACTTGAGATTAATGTATTTAAAATTGAAAAAAATATGACTGTGAATAATATCTAATATTCCATTAGTCTTCCTCTTAGTTCAAGGAGAGGAAAGAAAATCAGCAATAACTTTGGAAAAAGAAAAAAAATATATTTTTTTTTCTTGCATTTTAGCAGGCTAAATCAAATATTATTTTATTTTTACTTTGCTTTTATTTATGAAAAGTCATCATAAACATTTTGTGTTGGAAGATTATAAACACTTTGCATGAGAGTAATGCATGTTTTAGACTGACATTCTTAAATATTCTGCTGAAGTAAATATAAATGCACTATGCATACGAAAGAAAGAATATTCATGCTCACTGGTATACTTAATGTGTTATTTACCTAAGGTACTTGAGTAACTCTGAATTTCACTAATATGTGAATCGTTCCCTTGTATTTCAATTCTATGAGCTCAGTTATTTGCAAAATATAAAAATAAAGCTAAGATAAAAAAATAAAGCTCAAATGGAATTTAGGATACAATTTTATTTTAAAATTCTTGTTATATAACAACTGGCATTATGATGTCGTACTCATCATGTTTGTGTTGCCTCCAGCCTGAAAGGCTTCTCTGAATCTGACAGTCTTACAGAGTTTATTTATGTTTCCCCTCAGTGTAATTTGGCTCAACAATACATCTTCATACCTAGCTTGTTGAATATTGGTTCCTCAGGAAAGAAAAAAGTTCTCCTTTGAATGGCTTTTGTTTGTTAGGCAGACTTTTATCGACCATATATATATGAAAGATCATGTTTCTAATATCTGATGTTGCAAGTCCCTTTTATTGAAAATTTATATTCTTTTATTTAGCTAACATTATTTGTTACTTTCATTTAAGGGTTTGGGAAAATTCTAAAATATTTTTTATCTCTTCTTAAATGTCTTTAAATACAGAATAGCTGTTATTCTCCCCCTCTTTTTATTATGAGGTTCACTAAAAAATCAGTTTCAAGTTAAACTTATCTCCAGTGTGTGAGAAGGAAGTGTCATAAGCTTAGCAAGATTACCTAATTTTTTATTATGTAAATTTTTTTTACATGTAAAATTTATGTTTCTGGGGTACTGGCATATGTGTTTTACTTTCTTCCATCAGATTTCTCTGCCTCATGTATGCTATTACTGGAAAATAGAGCTTAAGATTTTCTGTCACTTCACTGGGTAATAACTCATCCTTGTGACTTTCAATATGTCAGCACAAGAATAAAGCCAGGTAGAGAGAAAAGAGTGAGTGGGAATAGGCAATCCAAGTCCAGAACAGTTCAGCTTAATTTTAGTAAATGCACAGTTTATACAATTAAAAGGATATCACTGATTCTTCAAATGTCATTTTAATAATATTTTTTATAACCATCAATTATGTCTCCAAATTTTCATGAAAATCCCCTTTTGAATTTTAATAATATTTTTTATAACCATCAATTATGTCTCCAAATTTTCATGAAAATCCCCTTTTGAATTTACACCAGTAAAAAGGCTATGGTACCCTGATGACAAATTTGACATATTTTACATAGCTCTATTTTCTGCTGTATTTTCTACTGAAATTTATTCTTAGAAATTTATTATTAGAAATTACCTCTGTCTATAATAGAGATTAAAGACTAGAACAAAAATAACTGGTGTCTGTGGAGGATAGCCACATCAAGTGCATCTTCCTTTCTGAAGGATGTACCTTTCAAAACTAGTACTTCCCTTCCCCCCATTTTTCTACTGGTATTATAATTTCCAAAGGAACTTAAGGTATTTCCAAAAAAACTGATTTGGATTTTTTAAAATTAATGTTCATACCATCAATATTTCATACTGTCAGTCTGACAAAATCATAAGTAACTAGAATATTAAAGGAACAAGGGGAATAAATCCATATGCTTTCAATCTGTATGAAGGCTGTGAAGTTCTTTACATGAAAAAGGCAGATCAATCTTGCTTTATCTTATCTAACAGCAGCAAAGGTAACTTACAAAGTGTGTGACAGAGACACATAAATTAGCAGTTTGCAAAAATTTAGTATTACAATAACTGTGTCAATCTTAAAATCTTTAAAGTAGTAGAAAGAGTTTTAGGAAGACTTCTTGTAGAATTATGATTTACAAATTAAATTTATTCTTCCAGATTAAAAAGAAAAAGTATTTGTTTGATTTCAATTTACGTATTGTGCTATATGAATATTAATTATATTCCTTTAGAAAAATACAGGCAAGCTTAAGAAATCAGATCATTAAGTCATGTAGTAATTTATCTTCATTATGAGAGCAGTGAATACTTGCTTTCTTTTAAAAAGACAAAGTATATACCTACAAGCATGAAGTAAGCTAGTCTCAATAGGTGATGAAAGCTACAGTTTTTGAAACTAAAAGCAAGGAAAAAATATAGAAATATGATGGTTTGAATTGGAAGGAATCTTAAAGATCATCTAGTCCTCCTCTCCTGCCATGGGCAGGAGCACCTTCCACTACATCAGGTTGCTCAAAGCCTCATCCAACCTGATCTTGAACACTTCCAGTGGTGGGGAACCCATGACTTCTCTGGGCAGCCTGTTCCTGCATCTCATGATACTCATCATATTTTTTTCATTATTTTTAATCTAAGTCTACCCTCTTGCAATGGATTAAAACTGTTGTCCCTTCTTGTGTCCCTACAGACCTTTCTTACAAGACCCTTTTATATACTGATGATTCTGACATTCACCTAATATATTATCTCAGAACTTCTGGGAGAGGTTACAGTATCCTGTCATAGAATATCCTGGCTCTTCGTACACAGGAGATTCTGAGGAATGAATTTTACTGCTTTCTTTACATTAGATACTTTGGTTACACTGATGTCCTAAATGCTTAGCCAGCTTTGGGATTGCTTTGCATTGCTGAGTAGAGAGCTGAAGAGAGAAGAAGGAGAAAAGATGTAATGTGTTGTCATGAGTACAGAAGTGGGTTCCAAGGACACATACACACACAAAGAGTTTAGAATCTATTCCTCAAATCCATGAGTTTTTGAAATTCCACTAGCACAAATTTTTATCCACTTTAAAAAAAACCATAAAACAAACATAGACAGATGTCTATATTTAGATGTCTGCAATCCAGCTCTTGGGATGGTATCCCTGTGATGGGATATTTTCACTTCGTAATATACATCAAAATGAAACTAATTATAAGTACATAAATATATATAATATATAAATATTGGTAATTTAGACAGCTGAGATTCCTCTCCTACTATCATTTGTGTTACGATTATACAATTACAAACCTTTTGAGATAGTGATATTTCTTCCTTTTATGTTTGTACAAAAGTAAGCACATATAAGTCCTGAGTGCAAAGACATAACCATAGCATAAACAGCACAAATAATGTATTTCTAGGAATTATTTTCTAAAGGTACTTTTGAAGCATTTCCTTTGTTATATGAATCTGTGTAGGTGTAGAGGAAGAGCAATTGCATAAAAAGAGATTTGAGGAGCTTTTTGCCAGTCATATTATCTTCCAGTTCCTACACAAATAAATTAATTGCTGTCAAGCATTTTATTAAAATATGAGAACATAAATATTTGCAGAATATGTAAAAGGTATGGACTTAGACTTTTTAAAAAAATAAATATTGTATCAATAATTGCATTTGTGGAATCAATTGAAAGTCAACTGAAACCATATTTGTACAACTCTAAGTAGCAATCAAGAATCATCACATCAAAGAAAATATTAGAATTTGAATTTGACATATCATGCACTCTTTTGATCTTGCTATTAAAAATATAAACATAAAATCAGATCTAAAAAACAGAAAGAAATTTTAATATTTTCAAAATTAAGTGTGACATCTTAGGAAATTATATAATCATTAAAAGGGATGCTTAGTCATGTGAATTCTAATTACTTTTTTAACCCACACTGTACAAGGCTTCATATTTAGTGAAAAAATCTTGCAAAGTGCCATCAGTGGTTTAGTCATCTAATATTTAGTTACTGAGTTTTATCTAGATCACTGGGTTCCTTTTAATAGCAAATGGATAGCTATGGACACAACAATTAAACAGCACAGTTATGTCCCAAATCCTCCACTTAATAAAAACAAAGACATGGGACAGAAACAGCAACAGATAGTCTGAGTATGTATTGTTTCTGCCTATGCACTGCTTAGAATGGGGACGCCAGAGAACATGACCCACAGAAAAGAAACCATGCTCAAACTTGGTTTCTGTAAAGAAGTAAGGTTTTTGGAGAAAAAAAGGGACACTGAAGAGAAAACAACAGTCCTGGCTGGAGGAAAGATTTGCATAATGGGGAAAGAACCCAGAGATCAGAGAACAGTGTGGAAGTGATGCACAGGGAGTGCCCAGAGAGAGACATTTGCTAATGATGCCCAGGAGTGGCAAGTATGAGCAGCAGCACATCATGGATGACAAAACATTGAAGTGCCCAGTCTTCCCAGACCAGGAAGGACCTTTGTGCTGAGAATTGTAATGCTGTGGGCTAGCGAGTGAGCAATCACATGAGCATGTCTGTGAGCTAATCAAGCAGTCAAAATACTACTGTCTCATTGGTTGCTATCCAGATTACCCTTTCAATCACCATCCAGATAGTCCTTATCCAGATCCACTAGTATTTGATATCTGTTCACTTTGCCTATTAACAATGCTTGTGGGGCTCTTGTCTTCCACACCACTGGGATTAGGGTTTGCAGCCAGACAGTTTGCAATAGACGAGACCTTTCAGAATTTTGACTTCTACCCCTCAAATATTACACTTTTCTGTCACAAGCACAGCAAAGACTCTGCTGATTAGACAGACTCCAGCCTGTCGATACAGGGGTTGTCATTTATTGTGTCATGCCTGTGACACCCTTTTGAAGTGACTACCTTTTCCATTACTTTCAAGAAGAAGGACTGTCAATAAATTTTAAAATATAATCAGAAGTACATTGTGGATTACTCTTGTTTATATGCTTATATATGTCTTCAAAAACTCTAATTATTTCTAAGACATTTCTTTCTACAAGCTTTGTTAACTCTAATCTTTATATTTACTGCCATCTCACCTTATTCTGTTCCGGGCTGTAATAGTTTCAAAGTAGAGAAACCAAAATTGCTTGTTTGTGATCCTCTGTATTTCCCTAGAATCCTTCTTATCATTTTAATTGAAAATAAGCTGGATGTTGGCTTTCATAACTTTCTCATTCCTATGAAGGGTTTCCTAGTCTAATTCCTACAGAATTCATAGGCATATAATACCTGTTGCTCCCAAACTGTGAACCAATGGTAATAAACTGAATGAGACAGGTTGAATAGTATTCATCCACTTAATTATCTGAAATATCTTCTGCTGATATTTTCCTGTAAGTCTCTGATTCCTCTCCCTGATATGTGAACTTCTTTTCTTTTGTTCTTCCATAGTGACACTGAGGCAAAAAATTTTGTTTCATGTGTTTTTTTGAGTCATCTATATGCCATTCAGACTGCCTGAGAGATTCTTTCTCCTTTTGTTATTAAAATAGTTTTATTTAGCAGTATTTTATTCTCCTAAAATTTCTCACTCAAAACCTTTTCCTCCCATGTCCCATATCAGGGAAATTTTTTGTTTGATTGTTCAGTTTGTTGTTTTGTTTATCTTGGGCTCCTTTTACAATTTTGAAAGAAAAAGACAGAAAATGATCCCACAAAGGATTTTAAAATATCAGAAATAAGATAACAGTCAATCCATCCTTAACACTTTCCAGAGACTCTAAATTTCTTCTTTCGTACCTTTTATGTAATCTCTGTTGAGATGCAGTTTTACTGAGTTTAAGATTTGATGTTATTAAATGGCATAAGGAAAACCCATTAGAAATGTGGATGTTTGACACAAAAAGAAAGAGACAATAATAGAAATCCTTGAAGGAAAAATAACTGTTTCTAGAGAGAAGAAGCACTGGGTGCTTTATGATTAAATTTCATGCTTTGACACTTTTCAATTCTTTGAAAGCAAGTGATGATAATGAAAATGACTTCTTAGATTGAGCAGCAGCTTAAATCAAGCCAATAAAACCTAGACTCCAACTTTCGTGTGTTAGTTAAATGTTCTTTTATCTCTTAAAGTCGATAATGAAACTTGTTACTTAAGGGACTTAACAGTGGAAATTTTGATAATTTTACATTGCATGTCTTGAGTGTCAAAATTACATACTATCAAAATGTTGCTGCCCTGGCTAAGAGAGAGTCTTATGGGTTATGAATTAATGCATAAAGTCTAAGAGGAAAAAAAATTGAGTTAATAGATATTAATTTTTCTCTTTTTTTCAATTAGAGATAAAAGAGAATTTCTGTTCATAAGTGTTTCAAAACACATTTTAAATTATTTAAGAAGAAAGCCTTAACTTTAGCACACTTAGATATGAAAAACAGCTACTGTTGGATAATAAAGATCTTGACAGAGGCCTTAGAGTTAGACATTGATGATGGCCAAAAGCTTCTTTCTCAAGGAATGTAAGGTTCAAAGGATTTTTTAAAGCAAATATATATGAAAACTTGACTGACAGGAAGAACATAACTTTTGGTGTCTTTTGGCTAAAGGGAGGTGATGGATCTTGAAATCAGAAGAGAACAATAAAAGAATACCAGGCAGCACATAGTGTGAACTGAATTAAAATAAGTTGAACATTATTCTACAAGGTAGAACATGGACTTTAGATTGTGCCTGCAGCTTTCTAAACATACATAAAAATGTCTGTTTCCTAAAGTACTCTGAACTTAATGGACCGAGTGAAAAAGTGAAGGTAAGGTAAAAAGTGAAAAGTAACTTCTATTATCTTACACACAGAATATATTGACAGAATTAAAAATGAAAGCGATTCTCAGGTTGAGTCCAGTAACATGATTGCTGAAATGTACTGCCTTTAAAACTTAGTCCTGAAATTAGTCCTAAGACTTCATCTGTGTCAGATGGGAAAACAACAAACCAAATAAAAAATGTAAAGGAATACACATTCAATGTTGTCCCTAATTATAAAAAATGTACGTATTAAAAGGAATATATCATTATGAGTAAGTAATAGTGATATGCAGAATTGAAGAGAAATTTAATTTTCATTTTTGAAATTATTTGCTATTTGTCACAAATTGCTGAAAGCACCAATGGTAGTCTGCTGCATTAGAGTTATTTTCAGTTCATTTTACCTAAGATCTTTGTAATGTAGTCTAATATTTTGGTGCATGTTACAGTGCTTGGCATGCTGAATGAGATATAGCAGCCTAAACTAATTTTAAAAAATAGTGCAGTAGTGAACACTGAAATCACCATAGTACCTCATATTTATATTGATATCAAATACAATATTAATCTGAGGTCTGTGTATTATTTCGTTCTCTAAACTAAACCACATAACTTTATGTTGACTGCTAGAATAGTGTTGCACAAGATTCCCACAGGGATGGGTGAACTGGTGATTGTTGCAGACATATAGCTTTTCCTTTTGTGCTGCACATGCAAGAGATAACTGAAGATTCAATCTTCTCTTTCTCATCTCATTATGAGGAGGGGAAGAGGTGATGTGTATGTTTCTGGCCCTTGGATTCTCTTTTTCTGCTTTAGAAACGCTTGAGAGCAAATATCTGCCTACAGCCATAAAAGCTATTAAAAAATTACAAAAGCTCAGCTCAGCAATAGCATTTTGCAGTTCAGCCAGGGTTTGCAGCTTGAGACCTGCAAATACCTTGGGTCTGCCGGTGAGAGGTAGTGCCTTTGGGATGATATTCTAAAAACTGTGCAGAGGGTGTAGTCTGACACGCAGGTGAGGAAATAGAGGCTTGTGATAAGAATTCCAAGATACATTTTAGTACTTTTCAGATGTGACCTAAGCATTTAGATGACTGAACTCTGAGTGCCAAAACCACTTTTCAAACCACACAAACTCCCAACCCACTTAGAATGCCTCTGCATCAGCATTTCAGTTCAAACTGGGAATGCACAGTGACGTAAATCTCCCAGTTGCCAACACTGCTCACCTGAACCTCCCTGTCCCTTGTGGATCCTTCACACTGCAGAGAATGAACTCACCTGCTCAGGACTCCAAGGACCTACACGCTGCAATAGTTAATAGGGTAAGGCTTGCCTTGGCCTGGGCCAGCTGCAGCTCGTTGCAGTCCTGGAGCTCAAGCAATTGATCCCTTCCCCAAGGTAGATGGAGCCCTGGGAGTGCCATGTGGTGAAGGACTTAAACTCCTTAGCTGCCAGAGAGTAACCCACACCCTTTGCATTAGGCTTCGTGCAGTTTTCCAGCTTAAAATGGGACACAGTATGAAAAAGCAAAAATAAAAACAGCCCTATATAAATAGTTTCAAGTGGCCCCCAGGTCTGTGATTTAAGGAACCTTGCTCCTAGTTATGTTGCCAAGATACAACTCACTCTCTGTAAGCCTTGAAAAAAACTGTATCCATCAAGCTTGGGATCCATGGGAACATCAAAATGGTGAGCATCGCACCACAGAATAGAGGCAATTTGAATCTATTGTTATTGTTATTATGATTGCTATTACTACTGAGAGTTTTTTATTAACTAGATGTGGACTATTAGATGGTAACAAACATTAACTAGACAAGCAATACATTTCTGTTGTCATATGCAGAATATTGTCCCTTTTTACAATAGTAAGATTTTGTATTAAACAATGCCTATTTGATTGACAGCAGATTTCAGAACCTCAGCACTAACAGTTTTACTTGTAAAATCCTTGTTCATTGTCACTGTAGACTTTCCATTAGACTCTGATCCTTGACATGTCTTTGGCATCGTAATAAAATGAAACAAGATTGCTTCATCTTTTTATATGCATAAGTGATATCCAAAAAAACTTTAGGCAACAGTTGTGAGGCTGTTTGGTAGCCAGTTGAAAGAGGCTCCTTGGCTGACCATTGTATAGCAAAGTTTGTCAAATTGCCTGTTTCACAATAGATAGTGTTTTAGTTTTAATCTGTCCAGAACCTGTCCTTAAAGATTTTCTCTGCGGTCTTTTCTGCTAGCCCATTCCACTGACCTGGTCTCAGATTGTTTGTCAAAATCATCTGTTATTTAGGCCAAAAATATCAGTATGTATTTTTAAAAATAATTAAAATAGCAACATGCATTGATATCCAGGTCTAAATGAGAGCTCCAAACTGGCACTTTTTCATGACCTGGATGATTTTTTATCTAACTGTTGTCAGTTCATATGTTCCAAATTATGATTTTAGGTGTTTAATAGGTTTTCCAGCAACGAAAGAGCAGTTTGTTTAATTTGTAGTTACATATGAAAAGATTTTGTTTTTGTGGGGATTTTTTCTTTTTGTATAGACAAAATATTTAAGTAAAAACTTAGAAAGCAAAGACAGAATTGTTAGCTTCATAGTCTGCACTATCCAAGACTCTTTTTGGCTTAGTGTTATTTTTATTCAATTTCTTCCATTTCTTTAAAGGTTATTAATTTTTGTTGTTTGTGGACGGTAAGAGGAGGTGCGAATTATTGGTATGTCAATTACAATTACAATGAGTGAAACATCCAGTAAGCCCCAATTTATCCAAGGCTACCTCGGTTAATGTTTTGTTGCTGTTGTATTTTTGTTGGGTTTTTTGGGGGTGAGGGGGGCTGGTTTTGGGTTTTGTGGGGGTTTTGTTGGGTTTTTTTTGTTTGTTTGATTTTGTCTGGTTTTGTTGTTGTTGCTTTATGATTTGGGTTTTTTTTTGAGGGGGCAGTGGACATTAACACCCTGGGTCAGTTTCAGAAATCTGTTTGGGTAATTGTTTTTTTAAACAGGTTGGAACCTATTTCACAGTCTGAATTATACACATGCAAAACTACAACAGGGACACACTGTGCATTTACAAATAGAAAAACAACTGTCAGATTCACAGAATTTCAGCACAAACTTGGCAGATTTTTTCCTATTCCTGGCAGTGTTGAAAGTATTCTAGTTCTTTTATTTTTTCTTCTGTGTGTACTAGGCCCAAAGCCAATACATACACTGACATATGGGGAATGCTTGGTACAACCAGATGTTAAGAGATGAATTCTTCTAGTATTGGCATCTGGGCCTAGGTCTGTTCCCTTGGTATATTCCTCTCTTTGACTCCTTGATTGGTTCTGCTGCTGGCTGCCGTGACATCTGTTCAGCTGTCTGCAGGCTTGGTAAAATGCTGCTGTGTTTCTTTATCTTTCCGGATGTCATATTTCTTTGATACTCTCAAGAGCATAAAAAAATAAAATTTTACTTTGTTGTGCTCATCAATAGGGCAAAGTATGGATATGCTAAGTGATTCCATACAGAGGGAAAGGACTCCATCCCCATGTGTCTATCTGTCCATTGTGAAAATACAAAATATTTTTCATGCATTTATATTTTCTTGCATAATTTAGATGGAAGGTGTGGGTTTTGGTTTGTTTTCTGTTTGTTTGTTTGGTTTTGTTTGTTTGTTCTAATAATATGCATCCATACTACATCTGCTGTAAAGAAAAGCATTCACTACTTCAAAACAAGACCCCTGAGATGACCCATTCATCATTTAAACAATTTCTCTTTAAACAAAATTCAATGTAGTAGTATTTGTTAGCATGCTTTAATAATTGAATAATTTTAGTAGCTACAAAAGAGAGGGAAAAAGACCTGGGGTGGGAAAAAGATGTGATGATACATTCAATAATTTCAAGTATTTTGCTGTTAAACCTGGTTGTGATTAAAATCCTGTGATCCTTTCCTGTGACCATCAAAAGGCTTAGAATGTGTGTGAGGTTTTTATAGTCTTGAAGTTCATGACCAAGATAATATATGTTGCTACATATGAAGTGATATTAATGATTTATTTTGAGTCAAAAAATTGGATCCTGAACTCTTTTGGCTACTTCTTTCAAATGCCATATGTTTGTATTTTTGTCAGACTGAAATCTCTTCCTTTTTTAAGTGTGACTTCAGCAACTACTGTTCCCCACTTCACTGCACACCAGAGCCCCAGATTCTACTGTTACAGAGCTTCTTTCCTTTGGAATCTGTGATCACTTGAAAGCTGCAGTGACTCAGACCAGCTTCTTTGAAGTAAATGTTTAACTATGCACAAAAGCAGAGCAATCAAAAAAAGAAAGGTTAAAACAACAATTCTTAGTAGACCTTAGTAATTCCTCTAAGAGTTAAGTAGGTTTAATTTATATTGAGTATTTGAACTCTTCTGGGAACAGAGTGTTTTCTTCTCATTGTTTTCCCACTTACTGAAATGAAAGGCTTTGTTTCATTTCATTTAATAATGGAGGGGTTTTTTTGTGTTAATTTATTGTTTATGGTTTAGGTTTTATTTTTCCTTTTAGCAAAAAGTATATGTCTTTTCAAAATCAGTTTTGAATGTATTGTCTCTCTACTTCTTACATTATGTTTTGAAAGAGATAGAAGACTTGTTACCCTTAAAGAAGAACCTTTTTCCCTGAAAGAATGTTTGCTGAATTAACTTTCCTTTCAGATTTATGACTAAACTGGTTGAGTAGAGATGATGGTCTTGTCTAACCCTAATCCCAGAACCTGGGCAATAGCAGGAAAGAAATAAACAACCCCAAACAATTTATATATGCATTTTAACAGTGAGACAGTCTTTGAGAACTGTACTACAGAACAGGTATCCCATTTTAAAAAGGAAAACATGAATGTAAAAGTGTAAGCATAACTTGGATTAGAATAGGAAAGAAATCCTCAGAGACTAGCATTATGTGCATTCTGCTATAGACTATTAGGATTATATTTGCATATATATATATAAAAATACAAGTACTCATTATTATACATCTAATGATACTTTATACTAGTTATGCCTGGACATTACAGCTGACAGATGCCTATGTAATAGTAGAAGATTTGATTAAGAAATATGAATTATTCTTTGCATTGATAACAATGAAGATCTTAAGATGAACAAGTTCTAGAAAATAACTTTGTATTAATTGAAATTCATATTAATTGTAATGCATCTGATTTCTAAAGGAGGACTTGAGCAATGCTGCTGTGTAGTCAACTTTCTTATGCTTCACACAGACTAACATGATAATTTAAAACATAGCATAAATCACAAAAAGAGATTGAAAAATTGGTCACTCAGATTCTATCAGTCATTTACAACCCCAATCCTAACATTATATATAAATATAAAAACAGTTAATTTCATCCATGTTACCTTGTAGCATGATTTACTTTAATAACTCAATCCTACCCCAGTATGTCAAATTAATATAGGGTCTAGTTCCTCCTACATAAACCATAATATGGAGGTTTAACTGATTGTTATAAAGAGGGCTTCTACATGGCAGTTGCCTTTCCCATTCAATGTACAGAGAATGTGGCAACTAAGCTATTTATTCTTATTCTACTTACTCTATCATTACTTTACATTACATTAACTGCACACCATCCACCCTGCACACTTAATCAGGTATGGGTCCTCTAAACCCTTGCATCATTAACTACTTACCAAAAAAGTCATTATTATCTGATTGCTGTTCAGCAGACTTTGTAAAATGAATTGGTGGTCTCAGGCAAATGGCCACAACTCAAAGACTTAGTGAGCATTTGGTATTGCTTTACTCTGTTATTGAAAGATAAGAAAATAGTGTATAGAGTGGTACATCACCCACTGAATTATACTGTGACATGAAAAGGTGATCTCTGCAGCTAAGCCTTCTAAAGCTACATGAAAACTTTATACAGTCAAGGCAATACAATTTGTTTGTAGCAATCTCTGTATAAAAAAATGTGATTTTCTGTGTCCAGGAATATCAATCAGTTAAAATGGACCACAGACACATGGGCATTACAGAAGAATTCAATTATGTAAACACACAGGTAAAATGTGTACATTTTAGTCTAAGAGATCTAAGGATGTGTAATGTTAAAACTCTAAACAAATCCTGGAACATTATTAGTGCAATGCCACAGAACTTTAGGAACTGTTTAGCAATAATAAAAACTGAGAAGAAAACAGAAAACTGAATCTGGTCTGCAGTGAACAACTTTTCATCTCCAACTCCTTAGTTACAATATTTGAATGAGTTACTGTCTAAATAACTCACTCACAGATTCACTTTCTGGTCCTAGTCCAGATTTCTATAGAGGAAATAAATGTGTATAAGTTGTAAGCAAACCTGTGTGTATTACTGAGAATGCAAATATATTTCATGGAGAGATAATTTTTTTTAGTATTATTATTTTTAGATAGAAAGATAAAATTGAAAGTAAAAATTTTGTTCCTACAAAAAATATGGTCTGTGATCCTAAGTGTAAGAATTATGAAGTACATATAAAGTGCATACTTCAGTGCAGGAAGTCTCTCAGTGTGACATTGTGTTAGATGAAAAGCCTTTGCACATGTGGTTGAACTCTATTTCAGACTTGTATGCTGAGTATTATTAAGGTTATTTACATTCAAAAGTTTATTACTCTTTAAAATCTGGATAATAAATGCCGTAAATTACATATTTAAGGAAAAAATTAACCAATACAGTTTAGTCTCTGTATTTTATTCTTATTTTTCAATCTATATAATTTCAACATTAAACATAAAGAAAAAATAAATTTTGTATAATAATACACAAAAAGTATTCAAAAATAGGGTAAGAATTCCCAAGAACATTTGGCATTTGACAAATGCTGATGTTACTTAAGTGTTATGTGGCCATTTCTACTACAGAATTATCAGAGATAATGCTATAACATTATATATAGATGTCAATACATAATCATTGTCTAACATGAAATAATGCTAAGAGTAAAGATTTAGCTCTCTAAAAGGTAATATATTCCTAGGTCCCTTCTGTACCTACTAGTTTCATCCACCTGTACAACGGTCAATGTCAGATGTACTAGGAAAGCTATGAAGGAATCAGACTGGAATAAGCTCATTCTTTTATATGTTTATATTTTGCATGATTTTTGAATTTGTTACTGTACCAGGAAATAAGATATCTCAAGGCAGAACAGTATGACAGGCTTATCTGCCTGGCAGTTGAGAGTGCCTGAGAGGGTGCTGTAAACAAAGGTCACATATTTAAGAATATCTTTTCTCTTGTAAAAAATATTGGGAAAAGTCAATTTTGTTTCTCAGTATTTGGCAAATATTCTTCTAAAATTTAGTGATTCCAGAATATTATCCTTGCCGTCAGCATATTATTTTCCATTGTTCTCTTACAGATAGGGCCACTGGCATCCATAAAGTGGGAGATGGGAAGGGGTCTGAAATATCACCAAGATTTGTACTCTTGAATAAATGCACCTTTTGCTCTTTCTGTTACACTTCTGTACAGTACCAAGCTATATTTTTCATTGCAGTTAATTGCAGCTTCAATTTCCAGTTCAAAATATTTTGAAGCAGGTTCAAGGCAGCACCTCTTTTACATGTGCAAATTGTGATAAGAGATGTGAGCTCTTTATTTATGTAATGATGAGTACCTCAGCATATGAAAGAAGTGATAAAAATTTGATTTTGGCACTACTTGTTTTCTGGGTGCAGAGATTTCACAATACAGAAAAGAAATAAAACACAAAGAACTACAAAGAAGACATTAAATGCAACATCAGAGAATGAAATTGTTTCTACTTCAAAAGAAGTACCTATGATGAATGTGGCAATTACTGTGAACAGACAAGGCAACAAATGAAAGACCTGGAGAATGGTGCAGATAGACATTCATGACAGATGTTATAAGGATGCCAAGGGACAGATTGCCAGACAAGTAAGTCAGAGAAGACACTGATAAATATACTGCAAAGGATAACTTTTCAAAGAAGGTCAGGAAAGAAGAAAAATGAGCTTATATAATGCAAATCTATACAAGTCTATGCTTAGCATCTTAAACAATTAAAAAGCAGTATACAGGATGATGGAGGAAAGATACCATATCAAGTAAAAGAAACCTGGACACATTTCTTTGTCCCAAATAATTGTTCCCTCCAATAAACACTACCCTACAGAATTACTTCACCTTTACAGAATTGCTAGAGGAATCACGACCTTAGGCATGCTTAACGGGACATGGAAGAGATGTGCATCTCAGAATGTGGTTCAAAGGGTGCATTGTAAAGCAACCTAAGACTACCAGAAAAGACATTTTGAACAGATGGCTTGGTATAAAGAACAGCACAGGAAAATGTGGCTATGAATTTCATCTTAAATAGAAAAATGCAAGGATCTGTGTTAAGGTTTTAGGAGTTAAACTTTGTTGTAGAAATTTCCCCAAGTTATATATCTTCATTCTTATGCCTCCCTCTAGCCTTCCTTACATGCTTATCACCGGCAATGTATTACACATTCAGGTAAAGAAATACAGGGTCTCATGTAAACATAGAAATCTATGCCAGTCCCTTGGATAAATAGTGTTGTGTTCAGAACTTCAGTTTGACTTGATTTAGGTGAGGAATTTCAACTGTCATCACATCCCAAAACATGTAAGGAGGGAGACCTTGGATCATATGGGGGAGGATTAAGTCCCAGTAATGGAAAAATCTCCTTCATAGGTAAAATCAGTGTGGGAATAAACAGTTGTCAAGCTGCATTGCACCATATCATAATAATCTGGCCAGTTTCAGTTTATCTCTGGGTAGATATCTATTAAAGATAAATCAATATTTTTGGAAACTTTATTTAAATTCTCTAATAATGCACTTATAAGGGATTAGGTCAGCAGAGGTGAAAAGATAAATACTTAATATGCACCAAGTACTTCTAATATATGTAGTAACTGATTAATTCTATACCATTGTTCTGCATTTTTTACTTCTTGCATTGGTAAGCAAATTGATTCAACTGCTTGTCCATGCAAGTAACCCATGGATAGGATTGGGGTTTTTTGACCTTCTGTGAGTTTTTCAACATTTGCCAAAATAAAAGACAAGATATTGCATTATTTAGATAATTGCTCAGATTTGATTAAGCTGTAATGAAATGAACATTCTCAGACCATTCCAGTCTAGTTGTTTCCCTGTAGAATGAACAAAACTAGCCTTTGATGAAGGACGAGACAGTGAGAGAGACAGCTCAAGATTTTTTTTCTTCATCCTGATGCATTTTTTGCATATGGATATATAAATGTATTCATTTCCTGCAAGAGAACGCTGCTTAACAAAAGCCCTAACCAGATGAAAATAATTTCATAAGAATAAGATTGTAGAAGAATTTTTAATACTGACACTTATTAGCTTTTCACTGCTTTACTTTACAATTTTCATATTTTACCATTTTAGATTTCAGTTCTCTTCATATGAATCATGTATTAATATCTTTGTATATCTGCATGTGCATTCATTACCTATATATATATATATATATATATATATATAGCATGTAAAGAATTCCAAGAAATCATTGTGAAGTAAAGAGAATACAGAAAAAAGAGAAAAAGAGAGGTAAAGCTAGAATCTCTTTTTTTTTTTTCTTCAGAGCTTATTTACAAGACTCCATTGCTTGAGCTAGTGAATTAAAAACATTTTTTTCCACAAATCAAATTATCTTCTCTCATTCTCTCTTTCTTTTAAGCTGAAGTCTTGTCTGAGGAGTTAATTGGCAATGCTTCTATAGCCTCAAAAAAACCCAAAAACAGACAAACAACAACAACAAAAAAAATAAAAAGGAAAAATATATTTTTCTATCAATAATGTCCTACAGGAGTAATTTGCAAGTCCCATACAACAAACAAATTCATTCTTAAAGATATTATATGAGATATAATTACATGAAAAAATAGTTAATCATTGTCTTTTTATTATTATATAATCAAAAATTCATAGAATTAAGTTGTAATAAACCCATAGGGATCATAAATTCTACCTCCCTGCTCCTTGCAGGACCACCTAAAATTACATTGCATGAGTAAGAGCACAGCCCTTGATATTTTTTCTATCAGGTCAATCTATCCAAAGGTAATATTTTTTCTGCATATTATTTTGTTTGTAAATGCATAATTTGTGCTGAAATAAAATTGAGAAATCTGAATGAGTAGTTTGTATTTCTGTAATATTAGCTGATTTGGTAGATCAATTTTGAATCAATAAGTAGATCAGCTACAGAAACATGTTTTGACTACACACTGGTTAACACACTTATTAAACATAATTAAATATTTTTGAAAATATGTACAAAAGCAGAAGGTTATTTTTAAGCAACCACATTCAAGTGAAGAATTTTCATGATACAGTTATCACCGGTACAGGACTGGACTGAATGTGAAAATCATTAAAGATTTATTTTCTTTTATGGTATAGAAAAAATCAGCAAAAGACTCTCAGATAAAATGGCTGTAAAATAGAAGGCAAAAGAAAGTTCTTTTCTTTTTTTTTTTTTTTTTAACAGAAGTGATCCTGCAAGTATTAAAAACAAATATTTAGTTAGAAGATAAAATGTCAGTCTGAACAGAGAAGACAGGGAAAACACATTTCCCAGCTAAAACAAGCATAAAGGAAACAATTAGAAAATGTCATCATTGTCCTGTTCCTCTACAAAGCAAATGTGGAAAGATTTTTAATTACATCTTGATAAGTCAGTGAAATGAATGCGATTAAAATGAAATTATACCTACTAGTATAATACTTAGCAATTTCCAGTGAGAATCTCAAAGTAAATATCAAAGCAGGTCAAGAAATCAAGGAACAGTGTCTTCATTCCTGAAAAAGAAATGTTAACATAACACTGCTTCTTTGACTACTATTAAGTTTGTTTAACACAACTGCACTTTTTTAAACTGAAAGTTGCAGCTCAGAAGTGTGGATTTTATAAATTTGTTTTGGAATATTCTCCAGCAGCAGTCATTCAGGAGCCTGATGATTCTTTTAAATTAATTGCCTCATCTTGATCAGAACATCCCTAAATTTATGAACACTTTATATGTGACTAAAGTCATAATTTTGATATAATTTTTAACTGTAATCAGCTTGAGAAATGGTTGATATTAAAATCAAATAGCCAATTCATTTTATCAAGATAGAAAATCATCCCCTTCTAACCAATTGACAGTGCTTATTCTTTCAATTATTATTTACAATGTATTTTTAGAAAGAAAATCTGGCAGTATTCTGATATATCCTTCCAGGATGACTTCTATAGACACCATCATATCACAGGAAGTTATGGCTGGAAGACATTTTCTATGAACCTATTAATGATGGTAATAATTATAAAGATCACATCTTTAAATGTTCACAGTAATATTTCCTCTAAATTACTGTGTATTTCTTGTTTGGTTTTGTTTGTTTGGGTTGTTTTTTCTTCTGATCTCTGAAGTTAAATCTTTCAAAAGTTTAACACTGAAATGCTAACTTATATATGCTTACAGTGTTAATCCTTTTAAAATAATCTCTTCTGCTGGCCCTTAGAAATGCTACTGATTGTGAAATTGTCCTACCATGTCCTTTTTGTTTTTTTTTTTATTCCTCTGTGTCTAATTACAGCCTGCAATTAGCAAACATACTTGAAGGTAAATATTTGCAATGATCCACAAACCTAGTAACATCATAAGTTTTAATTAAATAATTATATCTATATAGTATTTGTTGCAGTTTCCTGGTATCTAAAAAGATAAGATGCCCTCCAAGAAGTGAGTTTGTGAAGAAAGACTGAGAAGTATTTATATAATTGAAATTTACAGATAGTGTTGTCAAACTGTAGGTGATAAAATTTTAATTAATTCTTTGCAAGAAGGATTATTTTCCCTTACTTTTAATATTTGTTACAAAAATGTACAGTCATCTTCCTACATAATTCTGACTGCAGAGGTAAAATGTTATTTTGGATATGCTGGAGACCTGATTTAAGGACAGCACCAGTTGAGAACATGGTTTAGACATATACTTTATTGTGTAGTAAAGTAGTAAAGTTGAATTGTTTTAATGTTCAGGTCTGTTTGTATCTCACACATCTCTGGGCACCAGTAGGGGCATAGTCTAAGCCAACTAACCACCTGCTTCTTTTATAGCCAGTAAAATAAGTTCTACTACCACTTTAGTAAACCCACAGGTGGTTCACAGGATGTAGCTCACACCCTGGCACTAGAAGTGCATCTTGAAATTAGTGATGTCCTCTGGTCCCTTGAGACCAAGGTAATGTTAGCAGGTGGGTAACAGAATAACAACAGATCTGCTGAATAAAACAGATGACTCTGAGCCCCAGATGTCCACAGGACATGACTTCCAGAGATTTCACCAGGAAATGCTGTAAGCCTGGGACAGTGGACTGAATGTCCATCAGCAGATGGAGCACCATAGCTGTGTTTTGGAAGGACAGCTTCCTCTTCAGTTTTCTACAACAGGATTTTTTACTGCTCTGAAACCACACAGGGAAGTCAGTGAGGGCTCAGTACATGGAAGTGATTGGAGATTTGTTTTGGAAACATATCCTGATCCAACTAGAAAGTAGCATAATGTAAACTGGAACAGAAACAGGTACCTAATATATCCAGCTGGAAAACCACCTTGATTTCCTAGTTTTGTCATTGCAGAGGTGGAAAATGAGAAATGAAAGCAGGACCTGAGGTATGAGGTGGATGTTCTGAAAACTGTGGAGTGCTACCAATATCCCCTACTTTCCAGTGGACACTATATTAACCTTGCAGTTCAATTCCCCTGAGCTGGCAATTAATAAAGTCTTCATCTTACAGTTTTATCTCCAGACTTATAAATCATGATGTTAATTAAAAAGAACTGACATAATTTCATTTTACCCTGGCATAATTTGTTTCAGTAACAAAATGAGCAAGACTCCAGTAGATATAAGAACCTACTCTTTTGTTCTCCAAAAGTCCATATCAGACTTTCACAATTGGTGAGTATTGTATAGACTGACAGGAGCAGAACAACAAGATCCTTATACTATAAATTAGCCATATGCATTTCATCTTATTTTGAAATGTCTGTGCATTTATATGAAATTTCCTCTAAGTTAAATCCTTGTTCTTATGTGGGTAGCAAAATGCAACTTTATAATAACCTGCAAGGATAAAAAGCAAAATCTTCTAAAGAATCAGGTTTTATTAGATATCTCAGGAAAATAAAAAATATTATTTTGAAACTAAAACACAGAAGAAAGTCTGAGGGTACTCCCTTTGCACTTTTTCTGGAATAACAAGGCCTCTGAGGATGCAGCTCTTTGCAATCACTATTTAATTAAATGTCAGAAAGTGTAATGTTGAAGGCTCACATCGAAGGCTCATGTAATGTAGCTTACTTTACACACATAACCTTCACAAAAACATCTTCCAAATCCACTTGCTAAAAGATTTATGGCATCATGCAAGTTTTACACCAATGAGTGCACTAATGGCTTTCTTTGATGCATCCCACAGGACTCATGCTGTCTGGAAAAAAGCCAAAGTATGGAGCAGCACGTAATCATCGCAACTGTAGGCTGGTTGGTAGTAAAAAATTCTGTGGCACAGAAGATAAAATATTAAAATATATGGAATTCTTAAGTCTAAAAAGTTAAAAACCTTTTGTATCTTGTGGTGTTTAACAAGCATTAAATTTTGCATGTTAGGGTTCTTATGAGTGGTGTATATATATTTGACTTGTAATTTAGTTCTGTACATTTCCACACCTATAAGTTATATATGCTTCTTGGAAAAGTAAAAAATAAGTTTAAAAAAATACAATTATATAAAGCATCTTAAAATGAAATTGTTTTTGAAACACCTACAAGAATTAGGGTCTCATATCTTCACTGATGCCCATTAGCAGTAGGGTGTCTTCTGTAGGCTTGTGAGACTTGAAGCTGAAATTATCATGTTCATTGTTAAGAGAATTTAAAAAATAGATGTTTAAATTTAATTTAATGAGTAAAATAAAAGTAATACAGTAAAGAAGACAAAAATTAAAGCACAATCATGACAATAATTTCTGGAGATAGAGGAGTTCTTACTATTAATAAAATTAAATGCTTCTGTAATACTGAAAACAGGAAATGACATAGCTATGGAATGTCAAACAAGGAATGAAAAAATTCTACATACATGATATTGCTATGAAGATAAATATTCAAAATGTTATTGGTAAAAAAACAAGCATGAAAAATATAATTATTCAGAAGCTCTTTGACTTACAATTAAGAAAATTATTATTAGTTTAAATTTGACATTATGAATTTGACACAGGCTTTAATATTAAGTTATTTTACTTTAAAGCATGGTTTTATGGATGGTTTCTCTGATAATTTCTTTTTAATAGTTAACACTATGAACTCTCAAAAAGCTCCTCTGATTATTATTTTTTTTATTGGAAACAAAAATAAAATCCCGTACATACAAATAGTTTGTGTCACTAAATGCCATGACACAACACCAAGTTCTGTGTTAGAAGAATTAAAATGAAATGTGAGTTATAAAAACACTGGTAGGGACCTCTCCATTTGGTTGAAAAATGCAAGTAACCCCTGCTCTTGTGACTACAACATAAATATAGCCCTGGAATTTATTTGTATGTGTTTAACCTAACCTTAGACTTCTACACATGCACATTTACCTAATGTGGTTGCTGTCAGAGGGCTGCTGTCTGCCTGCTCAGTATAGGAGAATAGGATGAGAATATCCTGCAGCTTATCCTATGCTCCAGGTGAGTGGCCAAATATGTTGGATCATTTTCGCCTGTTGAATGGTGCTCAAGATTATGAATCTTTCCTGCATATTGACCAGCTCTTACAAATGTTCCAAAATAGTCTCAAAAACATAATATAAAACAAACCAAGACCTAGAAGTAAGGGACAGCATAATTCTACAAGTCAAATTGGTAAAGCTGCTTTGAGTTTCATCAGTGTTAGACCAAAGTTAATTTTCATTATATAAAGCATAACTTCACACTTTTAAAGAGACATGTCTTTCTTGGATTGACCTTAAATATGAACGTCTTTAAACACAAAAATACAAAGTCAAGAATGTAAACTCTCTGGAAAAATTACCTTGTATTTTGAAGTAACTGCAGTGTTTTTTAACCTGACAGGACATTAAATGGCTAGTTCCTGTACTGATAGACTGAAACTGTGACTTAGTTTTCTCTAAATTCCTCTAAATTGCTATATTAATATAGTATATTTATAAGGTTACTATGATAACACAAATCAGTAGAAAAACCTCCCCAACCCAGTTCAGGTATAGTGGAAGGCTTCATGACTTTTACACTTGATTATTCAGATACCATGCAAGAATACTTTCTGGTACTACCTTTTGGTCAACCTGAAAAAGGGGTGCCATTATTCTGAATCTGTCACATACAATTTATGTGTAAGAAGAACACCAATCACTGGTTTCTCCCAATTGCTCACAAAATTTCTCCCCTCTGCTCCTCATTTCCCTTTTCTCTCCTATGTCCAGGACCAAAATATTTCTCATGTACCATTATAACTTTTCCCAATTTTACTTATTTCTCTGTTACAAATAGATGAAAAAAAAAATAAAAATGTTAAAGCAGTGGCATAGTGGAAAGGTTTCATTTCCAGCCTGGCCAAAGTTAAAGAACAAATATATGCTTTATCAAGTCTGTTGCCTTGAGATATCAGCTCTGTTTCCAAGTTCAAGAGCATACGCTAATAATCAGTTAAGGATACAAACTCATCTGAGACCAGAAAGAGCTTTGATGTTCGCCCTGGAATAATCTCAAGGTGAGGACACCACAGTGCTATGGTAATTAGGCATATGAGGTTCATCTGAACAATGCTAACTCAAAGTATTTTAGCTCTGTGCCACTTGAAGGATGAACTAGAATTCTTACCTTACTGTACATAGCTGTAAATATTGAGGATAGTTTAAAAGCATATGTAATAAAAAATTTAGAGATTTCCAACCTGTGAGCCAAACTCTATCTTGTTAATCTGATAACATGATTCCAGAGAAAATGAGAAACCTCATCTTCTGCCTTAATGGAAGCACATTAAGCTTATCTCTTTAATGCTAAGGATTAAATTTAAAATGTTTTAAATTTGTCTTGTAAGAATATTTTAAACCATGAAGATAATTTAACTGTTTGGGTGTTTTTTTTCTTTTTTTTTAATTAAATATTTGAAGCATACAAAAAGATGCAAATACGTGTCTGTATATATGTAGGATAAGTATACAAACTGTGGTCAGGAATAGTAATCAAATATGGATTGACAGTGCATACAGCATCACAAAATCATTAAGATTGGAAAAGACCTCCAAAAGAGTCCAACCTTTGAACAATCACCACCTTTTTGAATAAACCATAGCACTAAGTGCCGTGTTCCTTGAACATATGCAGGGATAGTGATTGCACAACATCCTGGAGCAGTCCATTCCAACATGTGACAACCCTTTCCACAATGAATTTCTTCCTGATACCCAACCTGAACTTCCCCTGGAGGCTATGTCTTCTCATCCTGTCATTGGTTGCCTGTGAGAAGAAGCAAACACCCACCTGGCTACAACCTCCTTTCAGGCAGTCTTAGGGAATGATAAGGTCTCTCCTGAGCCTCCCTTTCTCCAGGCTAAACAGCCCCAGCTCCATCATCCACCTCACATATGGTTTACACTCTAGAGACTTCAGTAGATTGTTGCCCTTCTCTAGACCAAAGAAAAGAAAACCAAAACCAAAGGACACAAAAATTCAAAACTAAGAAATAGACATAAACATTTTTGCTACTTTTTCTTTTATTTTGCCACCAATTCTCATTATAAAAATGCAGTATTCAGGTATGATATTTATTTAGATCATAGACTTCCTGCAGTTTCTTTTGGACCTATATAGTTCTTATATGTGTTCTTAAAGAGGATTGGAGTTGTGAAGAATAAGGATTTAAAAAAGGACATTTAACCTGGGGAAGAGGGGAAGGCAAGACATTGTTTTAATGTTTTTTGTCTTCTGCTGCATTCTAAGCAGTGTGACCACCAGGTTGAGGAAGGTGATTCTGCTCCTCTACTCCACTTTTTTGAAGTTCCACCTGGAGTGCTGTATCCAGCTCCAGGGTTCCCAATATAAGAAAGACATGGACCTTTTACAGCAACTCCAGAGAAATGCTGTAAAGATGATCAGAGAGCTGGAGCAACCCTCCATGTAGGCAGGCTGGGAAAGTTGGGATTGTTCAGCCTGGAGAAGTCTCTGAAGAGAGCTCATTGCAGCCTTCCAGTATCTAAAGGGAGCCTACAAGAATGATGGAGAGACTTTTTACATGGGTGGATAGTGACAAGACAAGAGGAAATGGCTTAAAGCCACCAGAGGATAGATTTAAATTAGAAATTGGGAAGAAATTCTTTACTGTGAGGGTGGCTAGGCACTAGAACAAGTTGCCCAGACAAGTTGTGGATGCCCCATCCTTGGAAGTTCAAGACTAGGCTGGATGAGGATTTGAGCAACCTGGTCTAGAGGAAGGTGTCCTAGTCCATGGCAGGGGGAGTTTTTACAGGAGGGTCCTTACTGTTTACTTTCACACCAGATCATTTTATGATTATATGATAGTTGTCTCATATCTTACTATCAAAGTCTATTGGATTGTCAAAGCAATATTGGTTTTCCCCAAAGTCAAGAGTTTTATTCTCAACAATGATTGATTAGTTACTTCTTTATCTTGACCCAGAAGCTTTTTAACCTTATTTATATATTACTCCATTTGTTCTGCAGAGGAGTAACCACCTAAAGGGGTGTTTAGGTATTAGCCAAGGCTAACTGAAAACACTAAAAAAGTGGTGAGTTTCTGCTAAATGGTCAGAAAAAGAAAGGTGAAATAGCATTGGCTTAGCAGAACTGGGAGTCTGGAAAATTGACTGGAATGCAACACATGTAGCACTGACTGATGAGGCATGCTATGTTTATCAAGCATATTCTTGAGCTGGAATGAACAGGACTATTATGCTTATCTGATCACCTTTAGCTGTTGAGCTATACCAGCAACAGACAAGATTTTATAGGAAATAGGATTGCCTAATAGCAAGTCAGGAAAATAATGAATTTAATGATTGATATGTTTATGCAGGCTCAACATTTATCTCCAATAATAGATGTGTGGGAGAAAATTCGTCTTATGCATTATCAGGTGCAATATAAGGAGTTGGAGAAGAATCTGTTCATGCCATCATAAGGGCTGTATACCTCACCTACTTGCAGTCTACCCATTAAATGAAAGAAATTACAGTGTTTTGGGAGCAAATCTGTCAGGGAAGTTTCAGACTGAAGTATTTCTTTACCAAGAGGGTGGTCAAACACCTCTGTTCAACTTCCTAGACAGGTGGTCAATGCCCCAAACCTGTCAATGTTTACAAGGGATTTGGAAAATGTTTTTTAACATGCTTTAGTTTTTAGTCAGCCTTGTAGTGGCCAGGCAGTTAGCCTAGAGTACTGTTGTAGGTCCCTTCCAAAAGAAAAGGTTCTATTCTATTCTACCCAATTCTTTTAGATTCATCTTAGTTCACTGCTGCTTAGCTCCAGCAAAGATAGATCATAGTATCATGTCCCGGGTTTTTATATGAGTGGAAAATTAAAAATTTTCAGTGTGTACATATACACAATTAGATAGATAGATGACCAGCATTTAACCAATGTCTTCAATAAGTATGGAATGTGCTGTAGTTTAAAATGAGATGGTACAAAACTAGAAGTTCTCATGTTTGTTCTAGTGATGATGATCTGCTTCACATTATTGAACATGGCTGTAGTTATTTACCTTATCACCCTCCACAAATGTCATATGAAAGGCAATTACTCTTCTAAGGTAATTGCACAATGGTCATTGGAAAGAAGATTTTGGCTGAGTCAGTCCATTATATTTGTGCTACTATTATAGCATAAATTCATATCCTCCTTGGCCACTTTCTGATAATCAATTTTCTCTGTTCCTTATCTTTGCTCTCTATTTTTCTGACTCTTTGGTATGAATTTAACTTCTCTCATTAAAATAAAATAAAAAAGAGGATGCTTGTTTGCTCTTAATCTTCTGAATCAGACAAAACACAACCAGGCTTTCTCAAGTCTTTAAAATAAGAAAGCAAAGTACATGGACTTGATTTTCCTAGTTTAGGTAGTTCTAATCTTTTCAAAAGAATTAAGAACACATATTTTATGATATTTTTTTTGTCTTTGTGCTATTCTGAATACTCTTAGTTTGGATTGTAGCTTTTTTTTCCACAAAGCCAGTTGAAGATAAAGATTGGAATTTAGCTTCTGATGTCTGTTGGAAGGTAATTTGCAAATTTTGAAAATGTCATGAAACTCCTGATGCTGCACATCTGGTGCTATGATGACACCATGTGAGCATTGCAATTTTCATCTTCCACATAACATTGTCTGAAATGCAGGTGTATTTTTTTTTTTAATTTGAAAGAGAGGAACAAAGTTCATTTTATCATGAACTTTTCTGTTCTTGTATCAAAGTTCAATATCCTCACTTTGTTTATATATGGAAAATGCCTAGTGGCATTTGCAGAGGTTCTGGAAGACTCTCATAAGGAAACACACATAAATGCACACATATATTTCTGTGTTTTGCCTATAAGTAGCCCATGGCTACCTAAAAAAGCAGGTGAGGGCCAAAAAATTTTCCTTAAGAAACTTCCAATGCCATTCAGCTTCTCTGTGTATATAATGAATTTGGACACACTATTTATTTGTGGTAGTATTAACCTCTCACACTTTGGCTGCACACACAGTGCATGCATAAATCACTGTGGGATGCCTCTAGGAAAGAGAGACTCCTATGCTACTGTTTTTAGCTAGTCCATCATACAATAGTTCTCATTATTGTGGCTAAAGAAATGTATCTGAATGTTTTGCACATGTAATGTCTGACTGTATATTCACATTCTGAAAGACAATTCATATGAACGGAACAGTCCTTGACTAGATTTATAAAGGGGAAGATATGGGTAAAATTCCTAAATATTTATCCTCTTATCTGAACACTTTAATGGTCTGAAGTCCATTTGTAGGAAGTTATATAGCAGAAAAATTTATTCAATTTCTTACTGCCTTTTTGTTTATCCATTTTATATTTAGTTTTCAGTTTTCCTGTCCCTCTACTGACATTCCAATATTGTATTCACAAGAGGTGAAGATTTCAGCATGAGAACTCACATGACGAGGATACACAGAATATTATACATGAATTTATAGTAGTTAGATCTGTGGAAGTTTTGATTACATCTAAAATACCTAATTTAGATTGAGAGACTTCAAATTCTTAAACTTCCAAACATTATTATTGTTGAAAATAAACTTTAAAAAAATAAAATTTATGTATTACAGGAATACCTAGTGAACATGAATATTTCCAAAAAATAGTAGATTAAACTCTAAAAGGCAGTTCCTCTTGAGATGTACTTTGAGGGAAAACAATGTTTTTTAAATTCTTCTAAAACTACTGTTATCCATGAAACAACAGAAGATCTCTGGATTGAATCTCTGGATTTCATCTCTGATGAAAATTAAACCCCAGGAGTCAATATAACCATATGGGAAGGAAGTGTTATTGATATACAGCATCATACAGTTTTTTGCTTGGACCATATCCAGGCTTCTACTGGTACAGCTGACAGAACTTTAGGGCTGAGGTACAAAGTCAGATTGGGGACAGTTGTTCAATTGTTTGCAGTTTGAAATGTTTCAATCAAGCATGTATTTTTCCTGATTTTTCCTGTTCTTATATTTTTTTGTGCACAAAAAGGAAAACTAACATTTATTTGAATTAGGTAGAAATTCTACAGAAGGAATCCAGGTATTTATCTTTCAATAACACCATTCAATATGGATGAGAAAGTAAAAAGATGAACTTTTTACCAAAAATAGAATTTAAAAGAATGACTGCTGAGAAGATCTGTAGCCTCTTGGGGAGACAAACCACCTGTTCAATCTGAAGTGGCATCATTAAAAATAAAAAAAGACTGGTACAGATTCCATTCTGTGGAATCTTCATAAGTATCCCAGAATTTTCATAAATAATTTTAAAAAGTGAAACATTTTTAAGTTGGATTATAGGAAATAAAAAAAAGTTAGAAAAACCCAACTCTAGGAAGTACTATTGCATGTATGAATTTGACAGATCTAGTATTTAAACAACAGTATATACCAAGTAAAAAGTGTTCTGGTTATACTGTACTGGAGGCATAAATTCACCTTCTACCTTTGGCCTTTAATACCATCAAAATGAAAGCCCTTGTCTCTCACAAATCTTTAAAATCACAGACTAATATAGCAATATAACTATGAGTGCTGAAAACCCAGCATTGCTGCTGTCAAGAGATTCTAATTGAGCATTAACCAGTTCATCTGGATGAATTTTACTGATACTTAATAATTCTAGTCCATTGATTAAATCCTGTTAAAAATCTCTTCATTTTTAGAGTTACTCAGGAGGCTACCTCTCCTCGGTCTTTCTAGTACTTAGATGTACATTCGCTGTGCTTCTATGCTTATATGAACAGGACAGGGAACCAAAATTTATGTGTTATAAATGCACATGTAATATATTTTGTTGTGTGCACTCTTACAAAGGTAAATGATAACTCAAGAGGAGCTGAGACAACATATTATTCTTGCATCTCCCACTTGGAAGCAGTGAGGGAGATGGTTAATACTAGTTTGGTTGTTGCTTTCATGTTGTTAAAAACAGGGAAGTCACACAAACTTTCATTGACTTCACCATTCCTTTGTATTCAGATTTTAAAAAAAAAAACAAACAAAGCTACAAAACACAACAGGATTTTAGGTGCTTGTATTTCTTATATAGCCATGGAAGACAGGCAAGTGTTGAGGCTTTCATGAGGAGATCCTATCTGCCTAATTGAGCAAGAATCTCTGTGAGGCTTCAGAATGACTTACTGATCCCAACTGACCATACAATGAATGAGCATTCTACCCTAAAATACCTAGAAACAAGTTCATGCCTGAACAGGAGTTTCAGTAAGTACTTTCATCAGTGCAGGATACCAAAATATCAAATTCCTATCTAAAGCAAGTCACTTGTGTTGCCAACAGCACACACATTATATTGAGTAGTCCAGTATTTAGAGGGCTTGCACAGAAAGTGAGAGATTTCAATTTCAGGCCGTTTTCAACATATGAATGACAGAGCGATGTTCCTTCCCACACCTCAAGAAAATTAGTCTTGCTTTAGAATGTTTTTGAGGTTTGACTGCTTAATGTCTTTAATTGCTGTTCAGGTCATGAGAACACAATGGCATATTAAACTGAAAATTCAGTGTAAGCTTCTACTCTTTGGGTCACTATTTATTACACCTAATATCCTCTCAATTCCTCACTCTCTTACATGCTCAGCCAAGTGACTCCTCTGATTCAGGTGCATAAGCTGCTTCCAACTCTTCTAACTCTCACAAAAACTATGTTCCGCTTACTTGCTAGAAACTGTGAAAGTGTTAACAAGGACAGGAGCATTTCACTCAATCCATTGCCGCTATGTTCTTCTCCTAAGTGAAAGTTAATTGTCACTCTTGGACATAAGAAGCAAAGGTAAGAGGAATTTGGTCTCAACTAGTGTGGCTATTCCTGTGTTTTCATGTAAATGATAGCTCTCCTAGAGCTATTCAACTCCTGAGAGGCAAGAACATTATATGCAAGACTGCAAACCAAAAGAAGCAAAGCATTTATATTGTAATTTCTTTCTAGTGATCCATAAGTATTACAAACGCTCAGGCTATCCTTTTCTGGTTATTTCCACTGAGGCATTATTGCTGTTGCTTTCATCTTTTTCATGCACAAACAACTCATGTTCAATTTAAATCTGTAGTTAATGTGATCATACCCTGTATTCTACGAAAACCTGTTTTCTTAAACCTGCTTTCAGAAGTACAATTCTCTTGAGAATTTTCCTCTCCTTTTTCATAAAAGATTAGAAGAGAATGCATCTGTATATTACTGACTTCAGGGGATCACATATAAATTCACTATCACAAGAAATTTGTAGTAAATCTACCTTTTTAACTTTATTTTCTCATGAACACATAGGCAGTGTTAACCATTTAAAAAGCAAGTGATCTGAAGAACATAAATAACATGTTTTTCTTTCCAGGTTCAGTAAAGATTTTCTGGAAAATAATTTTATTGTAATGTAGGCATTTGAAAGGAAACAAGGTAAGTCTTCACATGCTAATTCTAATTACTATGATAAAATCATTCCATACTATTTGCTTCATTTTACTGGCTTATTTTAAAAACTATGGAAAGTAAGTTTCTTCTCTGATAGGGATCCCCCTTTTACTTGGTAGAGGTGACTTCCTTATTCTGATAATACTGATTTTTTTTTCTGATTATTTTTGCTCTACTAGGAAGAGGTGCTAAGGACAACAAGTTTAGTCCCTGAAATTTATGCTAAAGAGGTCTGAAAGTTATTTACTGTAAAACAGCCTCTCTTTCTCATATTGCAGACATAACTGTGTGTTTATATTTTCCTATTGTATAAGGCATAGTACTGAAGAATTTTCAGCAGAAGGGGAAAATATTGTTAAGAAGGTACTTCAGGTAAGTGGGCTGAAAATTTCACTTCCACTTTTACTAGAATGGGAGGTTTTGAAGTTACAGGACCAAACTTAAAGAAGACAAAACAAACAAATACTCCAAGAAAAATCCTTGAAAGAAAACCTAAAAACTGTCAGATAGCACCACTACCCTCTGCCACCAGTATTCACATGTGAATACTTGCAGTGAATACTGCTTATTTTTGGCATCCAAATTTCACCAACAATTTAGTTTCTTTCAAAATATTTATCAGCTGAGTATGTAGAAGACTGAAAGGATGTCATTGCTGACAGTATTAATCTACATGCAATTTTCTGTTTTTCTGCCCAACAAAATGAAAGTTAGATAACTAGAATGGATTCATATTACAATAAAGGATTAGTGAAGTTCTGTAAATCAAGGTTGTTTTGTCTCTCTACTTCCTCTATCCCTACCCAGATGAGCTAATATGTTTCAATAAGATATTATTTTACGAAGCTTTTTGAAATGTCAAATGTCCTACCATTTATTAAATTTTAACTTTACGAAACATTACAAACAAGGAAAAAGAGAATCTGGAAGTCCAGCAGAGTTTTTGAGCTCATTTCAAACTTCAGAGAACTATCATCCCCAATAACATTAAACTGCCCCTCTTTTTTTTTTTTCTGAGCCAAAATAGGCACAAATGGAATTTTAAACCATTGAAAAATAAAAATTAATCCAAGAGGTTTATATTTTTTCAAAACTATTTTGATTTATGATATTATAAGAAAAAAAGTATTTTACCTTCTGTGTATCCAATCCTGTTGCTTTTGTTGCAGGGTAGCCAATGTTTCCTCCAGACATTAAAACTCATCCTGCTATTACCTATTTTAATAAAATATTTTACATTCTTTTTTGTTGTTCTTATTCTAAGGAAGTATATATGATAGACAGAATCAGCTAATTCTAAGACTTCTCAATCTTAAAGTATCTTTTAGATATCAATCCTAGAGAACCTTTTGCTCTCCAGAGTTACTGATGTATGGATAGATTCAGTTATTCTGAATTGCACATGTACAGGTACATGTATTAACACACAGTTCACAATAAGAACAAGGTGAAAGGGTAGGGAAAAGAAGGGTAGCAAAGAGAAAGGAGAGGAAAATGGAGTGGGATGGGGGAAGAGACAGGAGACCTACTTGAAATATCTGTTGAATTTAAACACCATATTCAATCTTCACGAACCACATAATGATAATAAATTATTATATCATAAGACAACCTTAGGTTTAATTGCCAATATGTTTATCTCTAAGTGTAATATATGCAATTTTTTTTAAAATAATGAAGAATTTTATGTCATCTTTATTAATAGGTGCATAAGAATATTGTTTTATGATAATGGTTCTCTTTTTTTTTTCTACTTCCTTGTCATCTAGTACTGGAAACATTTGAGAAAATGATGGAGTTAAAACCCTCAACTGAATACTGATGACTGAATCAAGGAATGCTCTTTTTTCAGTTTTTATTATTTCATAAAACCTGGCAGAAATAAAAAAAAATATTCTGGGAAAATTATCTTTTCCTTTGCTTATGAGAGGATTCTTAAAAAGGATAAGAATTTTAATAATTGAGTACAATGAATATATAATTTCAAAATCAGTGACTGAAAACCAGAAGGAAATAAATATTGCTCTTTTCCAATATCACTGCTCATATTAAAAATATACTAAGTGGCCATATGTTCTGAGGGAAAGAAAATTTTTCTTTCTTATAGAAGTCCTTCAGCATACTGACAGAAGTACACAAGTGAGATAACATCAATGTCTAAGGTCCATTGTATCAGTGAGTTTTGTCCTCTGGAGATACACATTCAAATATAGCCTCAGGTCACACAGATAATGAATTTGGTGGTTTCCTTCTGACTCACAGTAAATACTGTACTTTAACTAAAGACAATCCACACAGTTTGCCAGAAGTAAAGAAAGATTATCAAATGAGATTGAGGTAGATTGTTTAAACTGTAAAATAAACTTTAGAGGATTACTTCAGGCACCTCATACCAGAACTTGACTTTTTATCAGGGCTTACTACATCAGAAGGACAATACAAAGAAAGTTATAAATGTGTCTATATAAGTATTTATTAGAGTTTTGGAACTCCAAGGACCATTATTATTAACCACTATAAAAACTTTGAATATCAAGGCCTTCTGATTAACTATTGCTTAGTTCTAACAAAATTTCGTAACTCTGTTTTTATAATTTAGTTATACCTTAAAAAAAAACCACCTGAAGTAAATAATTTAAAATTAGAATTTCACAGGCAAGAAACCAGAAAGAATATGTAATTTCTTTTTTGCCTTCAATATTGATATAATAAATAGCTCTCATGCCCAGCTGGTAACTCAGTCCCACATTCCCACTCACTAACCCCATCATAATGCAATGGGGGAGAGAATTGTAAGAGTAAAAGCTAGAAAAGTTGTTTGAGATAAAGACAGTTTAGTAGGGAAAGCAAAAGCCAAGTGCACAAGCAAAGCAAAACAAGGAATTGATTCTCTGTTTCCAATGTGCTGGCAGGTGTTCAGCCCTGTTCTTCAGGAGAGCAGGGCCCCATCATGTGTAATAGTGACTTGGGAAGACAAAAGCCATCACTCCAAATGTCCCCCCTTTCCTTCTCCTCCACACAGTTTTATATGCTGAGCATGATGTGATATGGTCTGGAATATCCTTTTGGTCAGTTAGGACCAGCTGTCCCAGCTGTGTTCCCTCCCAGCTCTTTGTGCACCAAACCTTGGTGTGGTGGGTGAGAAGCAGAGAGGGCCTTGAGTCTGTGCAAGCCCTGCTCAGCTGAAACACCCCAGTGCTACCAACGCTATTTATCATAAATGCTAAACACAGCCCCACATCAGTTATTATGATGAAGGTTAACCCAGCCCCAGCCACAAGCAGCACAAATTGCTCTGTGTGTCTTATCTGTACAAAAAGGTTAGTTGTTTTTTTGTGGGTTACTGTTGTTTTTTTTAACCTTTTTCATTACTTTCCTTGATGATGAAAATGCATCTAGCTAGTGTAATTTTTTGGACTTACAGAAGGAGTATTCCACTAGTGTGGAAAATACCAGTCATGGTAACTTAGAGGCTTTAACATCAGATGATTCTACATTCACTGTTATTATATATTTCAACAGCTAAGACAGAAGTGACTGTAAGAATACAGGTAAGAAAGATTTCTCAGAGGAAGTCTGTCTCCACAACAATCTCTACAATCTAGTTTATCATCTCAAAAATTACCCCATCTGCTCAGCACAATCTATGTTAATTTGTCACTTGATCAATAGCATCAAGGCACTGCTATGGTAAAATACCATGCAGTCTGAGAGACAGATGACAACTGCAGGATTTTAATATTTATAATTTAATAATTTGCTTTACAAAAAGTGAAGGTGGAGATTGTATTTTATAAATTATATGAAACAGAAATGATTGACTTAATTATAAATATATTTTAAATTTTATTAATATAGGTACACAGAATGACATACAATGCACTGTCAATGCTGTATAATGCACTGTCAATGCTAAATTTTTTAAACAGTTTATTTACGTACCCACTTTGTTCCCTCTTAGACTAAAATGGCATTAAAAAACTGCTTAACAAGGTCTATGTGCATCCAAGATACCAAAATAGATATTTCTTGTAGTGGAATAAAAAGAAAACACACTGTCAAATTTGATTTTATTGAAACCTGTTCATTCTTTAAATCCAGACAAAGAGTAACCTTTTTTTTAATGCAATCATTGTTTGAAGGTAAATGTTTTGCACTTTCTTTGCTGGAGAGGAATAATTCCATTATATGTAGTTAATTGATTGACCTTTGAAGAACTTCTGAAAAAATCAATTTCAATAAATCATTTACATTAAAATTTATGCTTACTTTATCTTTGTTCAATATATGTCTTGCTATACTAGTTCACCTTTGCTATGTAAGAACAGAGTTGAAAATTGTTCTGGGTACATCCTGACATCTATCAAAGTTTTATTTTTTACTCTTTTACTAAGCTCTTTCCCTCCTCTTCTCGTGTTGTTTTTCTTTTCTTAGAAATTAAAAGGTTTCACCACTTCCTCTTCAGAAAATGTTCCCAGGATTTGAAGTTACTTGAATGAATGAAGATCTGGGTGCACAGAAGTGGGAGAATCACTCTAAAAGCCACCAATTAAGTTTGAACTTAGAAATTAAATATTTCTTAGTGCCACAATTAGGAAATAAGAAAAAGAAATAATGAAAGGAAGAACACTGACTTGATTAAGATATACAAGTATATGTGTATGTGCAAACATTCTGCATCTAATAAAAGTCACAAACCCAATAAGATTTCTATGATTCCAAACCATGAGAGTTAAAACTGAGCAGATGTCTGTGCAGGTGATTTTCCTGTGCATGAGCTTCATGGACAACTGATTCCTATCACTGCAGGAGCTAATTTTCCACTCCAGGATTTTTGTTTCCAAAACTAATCTAATAGGCATATAGCCCAAGAAAACACAAGATAATATTTGTCATTATTTTTATGGATTCAAGATGTTATACTGTGCATGAAAATAAATACATGATGTAAATTAGTAAATAATCCAATCAAGTTTGTCAAATAATGTGACCAGTAACATGATTTTCCCTATTAAATACTTACCCAATGGCTTACTTACACCTGTACAAAAACATTCTATATAGTAAACATTTTGTTGTAAAAAAAACTTAGAAAATTGAAATGTGCAATGTCTGGGATTATCAACAAAGGAAGTATTGCATTATAGCAAACCAAATCTAATTGTTCTATTCATTGAAATTTATCACAGGGAAGGAGGATTATATTTAGCTCTGCGTGGGTTTTCTTGGGATTACTTGCTTGTTTGTTTGTTTTTAAAAGATTTAAAGCACTCAGTTCTTCTTTCTTAACCAGACTATTAAAATTAAAAAAGATTATTTAAATTAGAAGTTCCAAAACCATTGCCAGCTCTCAAACACTTGGTCATTCTAGAACATAATTCAGGAAAACCCTGGGATTAAAAAAAACCCAAAAACCCGACAAAATCAGACCAGAATTAAAGAAGGTACTTTGTTTCTCTTTTGGTCTTGCACTGCCATTTTAGCTATGGCAATACCTGTCATGGAAGCTCTCTTTCTGACTTGTGCTGTTTGTTTTAGGTAATACATTGCAGCTACTTCTGATGGGTTTGAAAAAGCTATGGAGGATTTAGATATTTGTAAGTGACAAAAATAGAAATGAGAACTTCCCATTATTGAACAATCAAGGTGCTGCAAATCTAAAAACAGGATAAGAGAGTATTTCTTTGCTATTGACCTACCTACATACACTGATAAAGTATCAACTTTATCTACTACAGTAATACCTAGAAATATCTAGAAATAGCATTCTGTATCTACATTTTCAAAATGTAACAATGAATTCTAACACTAATGAATTAATATTAAAATAATAAAAATAACACAGACAACTATTCCATTTCATCCAGAAGTGATATTTGGGTATAAATTTTCCATCATAGTTTAGTTTATTTTTGTGCACTTCTCCTATAAGTCTCAAAAAGAAAATATTGGGAGTTTGCCTGTGCTTAATATGAAGCACTAGCAGAGAACGTCAGAGGAAAAAAAAATCTGAAGATACCAAACGGAACATCTGAGGGAACAATTCCTCATATCTTCAAGTTATTTCATGTTTGAAAAAAAGTAGATAAGAAATGCTGTTCAAAAGAGTTATTTACCATACTGAATCTGAGTAGAAAGATGTGTGAAAAGCAGCATAACTCTTTGAGATGCAAACTGTTCGGAATTTTTGGCTGAAAATTATTGAGTCTTGCCCTAGTTCACCTACAGATTAGTTGTACCTCAAGGATGTTATACAAGGCAAATGAATTGGCTGCTTCTAACTTACTTTGCAGTCCCCATCACCTCCTTTCTTCCTGAAAAAAAAATGCTCCTTTTTGAAATATTTTTATTTTTTTCTCAGCCTCTGGGGAAGTTTCTATATTTTTTCCCAGAATGTTTCTTTTTTAATTTTTTTTTTTTAAAAAATCCATTTTTTTATTATTTTTTCTTTTGCTTATTATTTTTAAGTCTTTCTAACTCTCCCTTTTCCTTTATATTTAATGCATTGAAACTATTTCTTTCATTCTCTTTATTACTTCTGTCATTTTCTTCTTTATTCACAGAATACACTGTTCATTAGTTTTCCCATTTATTTCTTGCTCACAGTACATTTATAGAAAGAAGATACATATAATCCTCAGCATAATATTAATTTTGTTTTGAACACCTCATATTTCCCTTATGTCCTTTCTCTCTCTCTTTCATTTGGTTCAATCAATACTGCTCTCTGCTTCTTTTTCTTCCAAATTATTTTCTGATATCTCCATAAACTTTTCTTACTAATCTTTTTTGATAGAGTTTTCATAATCAGACTGCAAAATATGGCTGGGGAGGGATGTGAATGAATACAGAAAACTGCACATAAAATAAATGGTTAATGCATAAGTATTAAAATAATCACCAGTCTGTGCATACAAGTGCCTAAAAAAGTTTGAAAGCTGCACTTTATAGTTCATCATTATCTTTTTCTGTTTCTTTTACACATATTTTTTGTGTCCCAGAAACCTGCACCACTTCTGTCTTCCGGTCTGTGAAAAAAACTTAGGTTACATGCTTAGATCTACAACAAACCAGATTAATTCTTCCTTAAGGTTTTATTAAAAATTCTTCTGATAACAAAATATACGAGGTAGTTTTTGCTGTAGGAAATACCAAGGCACCTGAATTACATAATTTCTATAGAGGAAACCTCCCTGTATTTTTGTATTTGAATATTCAAATATGTTGGCATATTATGTATTAATGATAAATACACCAGTAAATAATGGTAAATTATGTAGGACCTTTCAAAAACAATAGCAAAACTGCATAAATTCTACAGCTTTTAGTAATAAATAATAAATAAAGAGCATTGGAAAGCTGGAATAGATTGCCTGGACAACCTGTGCAATTTCTGCCACTCAAAATCTTCAAGAACCAGTTTGACATATATCTGTCAGGCATGACATTAGTGTAAATAGTCCTGCCGTAGGGCAGAGAGGTGGACTAGATGACCTCCTGAGATCCCTATATCCTCCTCATTCTGTAATTAAATTCCCAGAGGTCTGCTCACACACTATCTTAACATACTCAGATCTTACCGGGTCCAAGTAAAATCATCAGCACAGGGGGAATTTCTGGCATTGTCACAGACTACTATTAAGAATACTAATTAAATAAAATTGATGGAGCAGAGGTTCTAAGTTAGTCTATACAAGTGCACGTTACATTTCTTGCTGAAGCTTAGGTATCTTATAATTAAATGTTTATATCCATTTGATCAGAAGGAGAACTGACATGAAAGCATTTTTTTATGTAATGGATACAACATTCCCCTGTGAGAGAAAAATACTCAATCTGTGTTCTCTGATTTCTTTCTGAGCCCTGTCTTATTCCCTGGTGACTGACAAATGGTAATACACAGGGGTTACATCTACCAGAGTGAACCAGAGCATATAAAGGAGCATTTCAAATATCTGCCTGTTTATACAGTCAAATTGTTCAGAGTGGCCCTTGGGCAGTATATGGATGAGCAAGATAGAACACTCCCAAACAATTTCTGAATAAGGTCATAGCCTGGGACCAGTCCCAAAAATGAATCTGAACATTATCCAAGCTGTAAGATCCAAACTTTCAACCACTGTTTCAGCTCTGAAAGCTTCCTTCCTTCATCAGTTCTATAGTATTAATGAAATTAAGTTAAAGTGAAATTAAAGCTCAGGACTCAGACAAAATCAGGACTCCAAAGTAGGACCTGGACAAAAATTTCAACACCAAAGAGCTCACACAGTGAATATATCCTTCAGATGCGCCTAATGGTGGAAGATGCCTCCATTATCAAAATAAAAATTTCTTCATATCTACATTTATGGTTCGCTTTTGTTGAAATTGATATGTGAATGCTGTGGGGGCCAAGTCTTATTAACCCACAACGGGATCCAGAAACTGAAAATAAATCTGTATATACTTGAGGGAGCTGGTGCATACATGTTCTGGAGTCGCACTCCAAGCCTTTTTATGGGCAAAAAGGAACTTATAAGAAGTTATTCATGCACATAAAAACAAGACTCCCTTGTTCATGTAGCTAATATTTGAACAGTGCAATATCCAACATTTCCCAATTAATGTGGGAAAGCTTCACGAACAGTATGGTTACCGTTACTACATAACACATCCTAGTGTGTGTCCCTTTCCTGTGGTCCCATTCTCACACAGCTAGAGTTCATCTGAATCACAAAGTTAACAGACATATTTTCCCTTAAGCATGATTGGGAGTGCAACTAGTTAGCGCAATCCTGTGTTTGTTTTTTTTTGCTAGAAGTATATAATGCTCATAGTGGAGAATTCTTTTGGTTATGTCAAATTTTATCACACATTGTTACATTAATTATGTTTTCTTTTACACATCTGCTCCCTCCTTTTTGGTTACCTGCTAAAGTCTTACAGCTGCATAACAGCCTCCCCAGCATTAGGTGATAGAAAGGGCTACTAGTTGTGATGAAGTGACTGCCTGGGGGTATCAGATATTTTCCATATGTAGTTTTCCCAAGGCTTCATTTACAACAGTCAAGCATTTAGACAATTGCTCACTAGGGACTTTTTACAAGCTCAAACCAGCTCTGTCAAGGGAAAGACCAAAAATGTAAAGTGAGCCTCAGCACTGTTAAATCAGTAAAACATATGGGATATTATTCTAGCCAAGCCTTTATGTGCCATTTCAGTCTTACATTGGAGGTTTAGCAACTATTATGTTAAAATTAAGTATTAATAATTGTTGAGGTGATCCTTCTTGTTAGAATATTGAAAGATCATTGACATTTTGAACAGTAAAGGTAAGTAGTTTTCAAGTGGCTTTTCTGCCTAAAAAGTTTATGTCTGAGGTACCCTCTTTCCCTCATGTTAAATCTGGTGCAGTATAGTAGGCAGAAGAGTATGCAAGATTCATGGGCCCTTGACCTGAAAATAAACCAGGAAAACCAAAAAACAGTCTTAGAATTTACTGAAGTCAGGAATGAGGTAGTTCTGACTTCTCTCCTTCATTCCCAGCATTACATATTTCTATTCATGCAATAATTTTTTAATGGAAAATGAAGAATTAATCTCGAACAGAGAGTGCTATATAAAAGATGAAGGTTCTACCAATACTGAGCACTAGAAAATAGAAATTGCATTTTCTAAATAATTTCATCCTGATCTTCTGTGTCAGGTATATTCTGTATGCCTATCACAGATAAGGGAAGTTAAGACTGTCTTTCTGTATAAAAGAAAGCCAAGTACTAGTTCTTGTCCCTGAGACCAGGGTATGTAAATTGCCTTCTGTGCCCACTGCTTGTGACAAAGTTGATGTCATGACCCACCCTACCTCACCTAGACATCAGGAATGGTATGCAAATCAGATTTGTTTTACAGAAAGCCATCATAAGCAATCCAAACCAGAGCTATGGAATTCAGTAATATCTAAACAGTGATGATGGTCAAGATGGAAGTGCTTGAATAAATTTCTAATAACTTATGCTTTTGTAGAACATGTATATTTTGCAAATAATCAGCTTTGTTTACTAGAGTGGGAATTTAGTGGCTTATGCTATGTCAAAAACAAATTTATAGACTCACAGAAAATATTTAGAAGCTATTTGCCTCTTTTGTACATCTAAACACATCTACTTCTTTTTTTTAAAATAAATACTTATCAGCTACTTCTAAAAAACCCATTATATTGTACAAAGGCCTGTTTTTAGTAGTAGAAACACTCCACTGCTACTGCTGTTATTTTTCCTTTTATGTACATATGTTGTGTAACTGGCCTGATTATCATAAATATGTTATTTATTCTCTCTTTTAACAATCTTTGATCCAAGAGAAAAGTTTAGGGTTCAAAAGAAAGTCTACTCTCTAAAACTGTCATATGCATATTTCTAATGTAAAAATAAATAAAATAAATAAAACAAAATAAATTGTTCAATAGGAAGCAAAATCAAACTTTTAATTCATCAGCTAAAGAAAAATCATTGCAGCTTAAGGGTTTCTTGGTGTAATATTTTTGTGTGTATGGTCACTTTGGGATTGCCATAAATGAAAAAATAAAATTCAGAAGATTCAGCAATCAGCAAGATTTTTTAAAAAGACCATTGACAAATGCAATTATGAGTAATAAATGTATTTAAACATAATAGAGACTTTAGCTAATAGCACAATTCAACATTACATTGAGCTTGCAGATTTTAAGATCAGAAATTGTTAGTTCATATAAGCAGGGTTCGCTGCTGTATTGTCACAGCTTGAGTGGGATCTATTAAATAATTTTCTGGGTGTTAACATTGCTTGATGTAAGTGATGATGCATAGTATTGTCTTAAAAAAAAAATTTGCATTTATCAGTTCATATAAAAATTGGAATACTGCTTCACTTCTCTTATCAATGATTATTTTGATTGAAATTTATCAAATGGGGCAGAAAATATTTCAACTGAATATCAGTTCTTGTTAAAATAATTTCATAATTTTTTTTACAGGATTCAGTTTTCTAATTAGAAGTGCATAATGCCAGGTAAGGTGTCTTAGGTCATCTTCACAGGGCTTACCAACAAGACACCAGATCTACAGAAAATCTGCATGTTCCTGAAACAGCACTGGAATCCAGATGTGATCCACCACTGGGATCAGGGAGAAAATAATTGCTGTAGAAGAAGAACTACAAAGTGTACAGAAACACTTTAAGTATAACATGATCAATTTGATCACCTCAAGCTAAATATACTGCCAAGATAAATCCACAGCCTCTCATTTTGAAAAACAAAGACAAGAAAAGGTATGTGTGGGTGCTGGTTTTGGAAATAAACTAAGGAGAATACCTTTGTCTGATGTCTGGACATCTTTTATGGTTTAACTCCATCCAGCAACCAAGAAATTTATGCTACAATTTCAAGCAACCAAGAACCACACAGCCACTCTCCCACTGCCCCACCTGAAACAAAATGTACGATTACTAATTTCTTCAATTAATGAAAGCAGCTGACTACAAGAGTTTAGTCTCCTGGTGAAAGTTTCTTTTCAAGAGGTAATTTTAAAAAGCTAATAATGTTGCCTCAGCCTACCCACTTTTCTCTTTGCACTTCTGACATTTCCCTTTCTTCTCTGCTTTCTCTAACAAACTCCACCCAGAAACCAAGGGTAAGCAAAAATACTTTCAAATATTTATCAGAATTAGATATTCAATTTCATAAAAATTATCCCCCTCACAATTCTTCTTTAATTATAATATTTAATAAATAAATTTCTTTCAGACCCAATATCTTGCGAGTTTATGTTACATAACGTTTCAGCTGACTCTGCATTAGCTCTTCCATATTGACAAATATTTTCCAACAGAGCAATAAAATTGTTTTTTGAAGATCCAGAGAGAAATTATGAATAAGTATTGATACATTCACACTTGGCTTATAGCTAAAAATAGTCTTTTGAGATCAGCAGCTCAGGAAACAAATCACTACTGAACTTCTCTAGCACTAAATGGTATTGCAGTGCTTCCTTCAATTTTATCTGTTTGCATTGCTGAATCTGTTCTGTGGGGGCTTTTATTTGTTTTAACTTTAGATTATATAGTTTATAGGCACAAAATTTGTACTGTTTTTCTACAGTATAATACAAAAGGCAGACTTAGAATGTGTCATTTTTCATTGACAAAAAAAGCATCACTGTAAATAATACTCTCAAATGAAAAGCTATAGTGAGTAGGGCCAGGAAAATGGTGCCATCCTTCACCTTTTATAATTTTTTATTTAATTTATAATATTAGCAGGATATTCATAAAATACTGTATGCAAATCTGATGGTTTCACAAAAAGAGTACTTAAAAACTAGAAATTACAGTTTGAGTTTGAAGTCTGAAAAAGTACATCAATTATCAAAACTCAGGAACATGGTAGCTATTAATTTAGAAACAAGACTACAGGTTTATAAAAATGTTTCACATGAAGTAGAAATAATGATTCATTTCAGAGATTATCTTTACTGGCTCACTTGTGTTATAAAAAGAATGGAAGAGCAGATTCTAACAGTCGCATCTGGCTGTAAACCTATGAATTAAGCAGAAGATATCTTATAAATCTCCTTCAAATATTATAAGTAATAATCAACTAGCAGTTAACTATACATGAATACAACTTGTATGAACACAATATTCTACAGGAAACAAGGATCCTCCACTTGGTAATGTAATACAGATCATTCATTTAGCACTGAATTCCCAATTTCTTCCTGGCTCAATGCTCAGATTCATTCCAGCTCTGGATACTCAGCTTTGACTGCAGGTTTAATAAATAATTTAGTCTGTTTCACCTGCAATCTGGCATCAGAAGGATCCAGTTCCAATCTTGAGAACTCAATCAACTGATTAACTGAATAGAGATGCCTCACTATATTGCTGGTGGAGAAAATATATAGTAATTACAATTCTACTCAACACACTAGAAATACAGGAACGTATTAGGAGACTAGAGCTAAGAAAGACTATTTAAAGTTATTTTTTACAATATATACTATATACTATGTACTATATAATATATACTATATTTACAATATAGTGTGATTCAACAACTAGAAACAGTAAAAAATGTGTATTTCATTGCATCTTGTAATAAAATCATTTCATTTTAGCCACGCTGTATAAACTATTTTTTACATAATTATCTAGTCAGCTAGAGACCACTTGCAAAAATCTGAAAGATATCACATTTTTATTGCACACCTCTTACTGATTTATGCAAGGAGGGTTAAAAAAAAATCCTTTGCTTTTCAAGAGTCAAACTTTCTGACTTATTTGTTGTAAGTAATGAAATTAAGAAGATTGAGTAGATCTGTAGACTTATTTAAACAATAATGATATTTCCTAAGAATTCTAAGATTTCCTAAGAATTCCAGAGATACTGGATATATAAAATTTGTTCTTAGATTCCTATCTTATTGAACTTTAAGCAATATCATAAGCCTTCACTTTTAAAATTGACACTTTTTTTAAAATTTTCATGAGTCACTGCTTAAAGCTATTTTTATAAAAACTCTCAATATACAAAGGTATCTTACTACACTGCCTAGAAACATTAGGAATTTGACTTTACAGAAGAGACAAGGTAATGTAAAGATTTAATAGATCATTCCTAAATGTCCCAATAGAAACCTCTTTGATGGACTGTCTTCTTGAATGATCAGAAAAAAGAGTTCTGAATACACCTTATCTTTAGAGTTTAATTTTCATTGACAATGTATGCTACAATTTCAAACAAGAAAACATAAATCTTCTGGGAAAGAGAGATTCAATAAAAATGGATGTGTTTGAATACACACCTACCACTGCTACTTAATGTTTTCTGCATTAAAATAAACATTTTAACACTGGCTATTAATCCAGAATCAAGTTCCATTAAAATCTGGTATTATTATTTTAATCACTGTTCTTGGAACCCTCGGTTCTCATATTGTTACATTATTAATTAAATTAAATAAATCAAGCACTACATAGCAAGTAAAAAAGTTCAGAGAGAAAAGTGTTCTCATACCAACAAGTTTCAACTTCTTTTATCACCCAACTTTGAAATAAATGAACACATAGTTAGGACTTTAGAAGTCTTAATTCTGAGATGTTGATATTTTTGTTGGCACTTTCCCCCCTCTTCCTTTACATCTCTCAAAGCTAATTTCAACAGGATAAGTTAAGATCTCTGAACTGTTTTGAATTTGGCCCATAGGAATCTATAATGGTTTTTGAGCTGAATATACCTGCCAACATAGCTATACTTAGCAGATTCCAGGACAAAAATGTATCTTTCTTTTTCCATCTATTTTGCACATTCAAATTCTTCTCATTTTGGAGATGAAATTATAACCCTTAAAAAGTAAAAGAAAAAACACACTTCTCAACTAACTTGACAACGTATTTCATTATATTTACCTACATACCTAGGAATAATAGCTAAGGAGTGAAATTTCTGGCACTGACAAATGGAAAACTTTTGGGAATAAAAATTTAAACCTAATTAAGTCTGAAAATAGGACAATTTGAAGTTCTGTTCCTGAATCTAGTTAATTAAAATACAAGAACACATAAAATCACAGCCATTTTAGAACACTGAAGTGCATGATTAAAACTTAGTAAGCTGCATGGGTTTTATAGATGATGTAATATAAATGATAAATTTAATGCATTTCTTTGTGTGCAGAAAATAGATCCACACTCAAAATACTAGCACAAAATAACGCCCACTAGACAAAATAATAATGAACCCTCTAAAACAATTTAGAACAATCAATTACATATTCATGGGTATACTATCAAAGTGAAGTAGTTGATAATAATGGAGGTATTTTATCAGTAATCACTGTAATTTGTTTTGCCATCATTTGTTCAGTTTATCATGCAAAATGACTTGTTTTGATTAGGTCTAATTAAAATTGCAAGAGAGGAGGCAGATTGCTTAACTTTTGTTATTTATATAGTACATTCTGCTATGCAGTTTCACTTAATGAAACAGTACAAAAGCTGTTGGATAATGAAATAAAGGTTTTATACTAATCTGATAAGTGTAATAGAGATCTGAGATTGTAGACAACAGTGGACAACAGTAAGTTTTAATAGTCTTTCCATAGTCCACTCAATTGATGGCCCCATGAAAGGCACATTTATTGAAATTATATTTAACTTGCTTCAAAGAGAGGATGATAGAGTGAATAAAAAAGGAGAAATCATACTTGCCCACTTTGAATATAATCTTTGTCAATCTTTGTCAGTCATTTTATTGCCCATATCTCACCAATTTGATGAAAAGACGATGGGAGAATGTGTCAAATACCATGCTAAGGCCTAAGCATACAACAAACAGCATTGCTCTTATCCACCATGGTTAGGAGATGGAGGAACAGAATAGATGGGTTGAAAAGTGCTATAGCTGAATGATAGAATTTCAGATATCATTTTGGTGTAGACTATTCAGGAGGAGGGGTAGGGAATTAAAAGGGTTTTTTTCCTCCGGGACTGGTTATTTTTTCTTTCAGAATTGTAACAGGTAAGTGAAAAGCTGAAGAGAAAAATTAAATAAAAAACATTGTCAGTAATGGTTATCTTTCAACCATGAAGCAAGCCTAATATTTTTACAAAGAAAGCAAAATAAGGTCCAGTTTTTTCACCTTTTTCTCTACATTACAAAAAATTCCCTACATTCTCTACAACGGCTGTTACAGAAAATATTTATAACCAATGTTTAAGCATTTGCAAGGAGAGATTAATAAGAAATTAATTAGGTTTGAACTGTCTTGTGCTAGGTCAAAACTAAGTGTCAGCATATGTCATAGTGCATATGATTCATCAGAAAGTCATCTGATCTTAAAAAGTAACATAAAACCAGGATATGTAAGCAGAAAAAAAAAAGAAATCATGTTTTTCATAGCTCAGACCTCTTTACAGTTTGTCTGTAGTTTGTCCATAATTTGTCTACATTGTCAAAGTTAAGAAAGGATGCTTTTAAAAATAGTTTAATAACTTAGTCTTACAAAATTTAATATTCTTTCAAAAAAAACTACATTTCAAAAAAGGAAAAAAAAATTACCTTAGTTCTGGAAACAAAAAGTGGGGTAGAACTCTCCCAGATTCACAGCATAAACCTGTTTATAGAGCATTATGGCACCACAAATTCAATGATTAAATTATTAAATTCAACAAAACCAAACTATCTCAAAGTACCCATAGAAAGAATGGTTTGAGATTAATATATTTTCCAGCAAAACTTTTAAATGCACATAGCTATAGCATATCATCAGATGCAGGTTTAAGAACTTAAATAAATGTGGATTCAGATGGGGAAAAGGGAAGATCTTTACTACAAATTTTAGAAAAGAGATTTGAAATCTCATCAGAAAACACTTAGCAACAGCTTCCAGCACTGGAAGCTTCCACCATCTGTAGTAGAAATATTAAGCAGTCTTAAATGCTTTCTCTCAGTCTTGCTTTACAGATGGGGATTTAAATAACTTCCTCGACTAAACCCAAATCTCTGTTGATCCTTTTGCTGGTGCTTCAGCATCTCAGCTTTGAGTCAGTTCTCTGTTACAGGCGAATGCACCTTGCCTCTCAGGAGCCTTCCATTTTTCATTTCTACTGCTAGCTGTATGCTCGATGTTTTTCTCATTCCGTTCCTGTTCCCAGGTGTTACGCCACTCTTTTTTTTTCCCAGATGGCCATTTTCAGCTGTGCTTGCAAAAGGAACCAGTTTTCCCTTCTCCAGAAAGTCCCAGGAGACTGCAGCATCTGGGGCAAGGCAGGCATTCCCTGTTTTACTCTGCTGCCTCATCACAGTCCTTTTCAAGAAAACTGGTGGTGAACAAATCAAGTCCTTGTACAATTCACTGAAATTAGTCTGTCTCATATCTGTGGTTTAATTCCCTTTAGGTAGTGAATAAAAGTAGCAGAAGGTCTCCTATATTCTAGTTGAGTGCTCTGATCACCGAGTCTAGATGCTAAAGGGAGGAGACTATGGCTTCGTTAAAAATTACTGTTTTCAGTCCCTTCTGTTGTAAAGTTCACAACTTCAAAGTGTGGAATTTCCTGCAACAAAAATGCCTCATTTTTATAGAGAATATGGTTTCAAGCTTCTGTCGTCTCCCTTTTGACTAGATGATGCAGTAAGTTTAAGAAAAAAAGAAAATGTGGAAAACTGAGAATTTGTCACACCCAATTAATTTTAAGTCCATCATAGTATCCTCTAAGTAATTTAGTCTCAGTAAGTAGATTACAATAAGCCAGATACACTCAATTGAAACAAATGCCATATACCTATTACTGTACAGATGTAGAAGAGTTCAGAAGATGAACCACAGAGTGGAAAAGCAGGCATGCTATGGCTTTTTATAGACAAAATGGGTAAAGCTTATAAAGCAAATATAGTATCTAGGATTTTTAGCTTTTAGGATGACATACCAAAAATAAGAGCTCATATCTTTAGAATTTTTTTTGCCTTGGGGGGCCTAGTGTGATGTGCTATGAACAATGGCATGTACTGCACTAGTGCAATCATCAGTCACAGACAGCATGACTTTGTGAGGGGAAAGTCCTGCTTATCAAACCCGATTTCCTTTTATGAGAAGGTAACATGATTCAATCTTTTTAAATTTCAGTAAAGCTTTCAGCATTATCTCTGACAGTATCCTTCCAGACAAAATGTCCAGCATTAGCTGGATAAACACATCATGAGAGGGGTGAGCAGCTGTCTCACGGGCGGGGCACAAAGGATTGTATTGAATGGGGTGACACCACAATGGTGACTTGTCACTTGTGGGATCTGCAGGGCTCTGGTTTAGGGATACTAAGCTAGTTCTAAGCAAGATACTAAGCAAAACAGAGAAGAGCTCTTGACTCCCTGGAGGACAGTGAGGCCCTGCAGAGAGATCTCAACAAATTACAGGGCTGGGTAATCCCCAGCCATACGAAGTCCAACAAGGGTATGATCCCAGATCCTGAACCTGGGATGGGACAACCTTCATTGTATGGACAGACTGGGGAATGAAATGCTGGAAAGCTGCACCACAGAAAGGGACTTGGGGGTCAGAATTCTGATTCCTAAAATAATATTTTCTAAACTAAATACTCTATTAGCTCTCATCTAGAAACATAAGTGTTCATTCCAAATATCACCTGCAAGAAACAGATTTAATATCCATTCTAATAACTTAATACAAAAACAGCTATATACATTCCCACTGACTCTCTATTATTGATTGACAAACACATGGAGATGTATTCTCTTACTGGAATCTTAATTTATTGGTGATGGAGGTTCAGGGGTGAGCAGCTGGCTTCTCCCCATCTCTTGGGAGTAGAATATCTGAACTCTCCAAATGTAAATGTATCTCTTCACTTGTACAGAAAATGAAAAATCTACTGTTTCTCATTCCTTTCAGATCGAGTTGTTGTTTTCTCAACATCAGTTATACAAAGAGTATCATACTTGCAAATTCCTGAAACATCTACATTTTGTTGTTTTCCTGGTAGACCCTAAAGCAATGGAAACTTGATTTAATGTTGATAAGCATTCCTTCATGTTAGTTAGCTGGCTTTTAATATCACTTGGAGGCCACAACATGGTCCATCACCACTTTAGTCAAATTCTAAATGCATAATAAGAAAAAGAATATATAGAGAACGGGAAAAAAAATCCTAAATCAACAAAGGCCAAGGCAGTAATAAAGTGTGGAAGTTAATTTATTCTTTAGAGTTTCAGGCAGACTAATTCAAATATAAGTTTCTATAAGTTTTTATAGAACTCTACTTGGAAATAGTAGAGAAAAAAAAAAGGGGGGGTGGAAATAGTATTTTATAAAATGCTATTTATATACTATATAAAATTTTATTTTATATAAATTTTAACTTACTCCTAGAAACCTACAAATTATTTTATTTACCAGAGTTCTGAAAAAAATTCAATCTAGTTTACAGCCTAGAAGGTCCTTGTACATTTTATAGTTTATTTTTTTCTTTCTCCTGTCTTTTTTTTTGTTTTTGTTTTCCTTACTTTATTTTGAAATAATTATAAATCATAACATTATCCCATTCTTCAGGAAGAGATCAGCAAGAGAGGGACGACCCTGTTTCTTAAAAAATTGACATTGACAAACTACTTTCAGCACTTATTCTCTCGGATACGTCTTTGCCTCTTGGCTGTTTTCCCAAAGTGCTTGGAACAGATGTTCCTGTTTGAAGACCTTGCTGTATGTATTTATTTGAGGGAGTTTGCTACTTAAGTTTCGTGTCTGTGCTATAAGAGTGGAGGGCATTTACTGCTCCTGAGTCTATGGGCAAGGGTCAGAGGAGCTTGCAGTGGGAAGTAGACAGTATTCCCTGAGCTCAGGACAAGGTACCTTTATCTGGTCCTTGAACTTCTTTGCAAAAGATGTTTGGAGCCAGAGTTTCATAACTTGAGAGGGAGGAAAAAAGGAACGGTGATAGATTATTATTAAATATTTTAAAAGGATGTTTTCATCTATAATAGATTGGGTAGCATTCTACCTGCCTTGGTTACTCATTAGGTGATCTCCCGTGCTCTGTTCTGTGATATCCTTCTGAGTAATCTTATTAAGACATTTTTGCTGTACTTTTTTTTATCTTAGTAATCTGCTAGAAATAGATTGGGTCTTATTTAGTGGATGAGACTTTAAGTCTAAAACTACATTATTTTCTTAAATGAAAGGAAAATGAGGACTTATTTTCTTATGTAATCATATATCTTTTAAATGAACAGTTTCAACACTTAAATTTTAACGTCTCTGCTGATAATTCTAATTTTAAACAGATGACTAATGCATCTAGTTTTATGAAGCTCTGATAATTACATATTAAGACTTATTGAAAAAATTAAGCTCATTTTTATAATTATAACTCTGAGGATTGGTTGTGGGGCCTCCCTCTTGAATACTTCACAATAGCTTAATTCCATGGTTTCCACTTGGAAATGTATACATAAATGGCTTTTTTCCCCCCTAAAGTCTCTAACTCAAAATTTTATTTGCTTGAATTATGTAAAAAAGTACCTCTTTTTAATGGAATAGAATGGTCATAAAAATGTCTTTTTATGCATGTTATCTACTTACTAAATCTATCCTTCTCGTGGTTTTTTTTTTTTTGTTTGTGGGGTTTTTTGTGGGTTTTTTTGGTTTTTTTTTTTTTGGGAGGGGTGGGGGTTGGTTAGAGCATTTTCCCTAATTGCTTCAATATTTTATGTAGGCTTGCCTTAGCTCATCCGTTACCTTTTCCCAGATGTAATACTAATTAACCTTCCCCTAATAATCCCTTTAGAAAATTCCCATTGTGGGCACTCATGGGTGGTAAAGTCTGGTTTATCATTCAACTCAATATAACTTTTTAATTTCATCCTTAATTTCATCTACCACCAAGGGAGACTTCAAATTAAAATTATTAAACTGTCTGTCAATTAACAGGAATGTTTGAATAATTTGTCTTGCACCCAAACTGATAGGTATATGCTCTGATTAAATTATTGTTCTTCCTGCTAGACCAATGCACAATGTTGGGACATCTCATTTGTAAGTCAACACACTTTGAAATCTTGTCTATGGTGGGTGCATGCCCCAATAAGCACAGTGGTATCCAGTTTCTAATTTAGGTTCAGGAATACTTATTTCCATGCTACTTGCATTGAACTACCATATCCATACTAGAAACTAGAAAGTGCAACTATATAAAATACAGTTTCTGAGCATTTTTTATTATCTCACAAGTGCAACTTGTCTCAGGTCTACCGTGTACTCATTGTGTCTTGAAAACCTTTGGGTGACACTTTTACTCATAGTGCTTATTGTTACTACAGTATATGGAATAGATTATCAAAGGATCTTTATATCTTTACTTTTTTATGCAAAACATTAAAAAAATGGCAATAGGCTTTGTAATGCTCTTAAAAACAGAGAAAATAGAAGGTCAGTCACAGATGTTTCACACAGAAGAACATTATTCTTTTTGTACCAAAAATGTGGAATGGTGACAGGTTTCAAAATCATAATCTGTTTTTGGTGTCACTGTGGTTTCACTGTAGTTTCAGTGTGTTTAATTTACTCTGTAAGGAAAAGGATTTTAGCTGACTAAAACTGCAGCAATTGCAGTACATCCATTGCGTAACAGGTTTGGGGGTTTTTAAAGTAATTTTCATCTGATGATTACTACATCTTAGCTGGAAGTTGATGCTTGGCAAACAACACATGGTTGCAATGAAGTTAGAACCACTGTGCATAAACAACTACTGCAACAAGACTTTAAGTCAAACTTTTTTCTTCATTTTTCTTTCCTGATGTCATATTCAAAACTATAGCTGTACACTGTATTTTAAGAGTTGATTTGTTCATCCACAGACTTTGATTGCAAAAATCAAATCAGCATTGCTATTCCCCAGTGTCTGACAGTAGAAAAATATCCAAAAAGCAATCAAACTGCTATATTTATGTGCGCCAGTACTCAGACTCAAATATTAAAGAGGGAGAAGAGAATACTTAATCTGCATTGATCTTGTCACAGAGGAAGACAAAGTGAAATGCAAACTTCCTGTGATATATGTGAAAAAAGGTTGGGAATTTGTTGATAGAAATTGCTTAAAATATTTTTAGCAGCATAGTCAGCCTTACTAACAACATTTCAATGGAGAAATAGTTCTTTGTTCATATGCTGAACTAATTTCCTCTGTGTTTTAAACACATTTCTCAGTCATGATGGGTGTAAGAAGGGGTAAGCAACTGCTATTCTTTAAGTTATATTTTAGGTCATACTTGCACATTCTGAACATGATACTCTCACAGCAGTGGAGGTCTCTTGCAAGGTCCTGTGTAACTGCTCTCCCCACAGAGATACCAATTCCAGCCCACCCACTGTGCCCTATCAGTGGCTCATAGCACAGGCTCACAGTCAGTGGTTCAACCCCAGGCCTGATTTTCACAGTGCCAGGCCTCTGTGTATCACTACTTCTCCCAAGGGTGTTTCTGTTTTCACTATTTATTGTTTAATTTAGATGCTAAATCAGATGCTAATCCTAAACCAGCAATGGCCTTGTTGCTTACATTGCACAGGCTAAACAACCCCAGCTCCCTTAGTAACTTTTCATAGAATTTGTGTTCCAGACCCTTCACAATCCTTGTTGCCCTTTGGACATGCTCTAGCATCTCAACACCTTTCCTAAACTCAAAGTGCCCAGAACTGGACATGGTACTCAAGATATGGCCCCACTAGTGCCAAGTACAAGAATGAGCTCCCTAGTCCTGATGGACACATTCTTCTTGATACAGGCCCAGTTACCAATGGTCTTCTTGACCATGTGGGCACATGCTGGCTCATGTTCAGCCTGAAATCAATCAGTACCCCCAGATCCTTTTCTTGCCACTGTCCAGCCACTCTGATCCCATCCCCTAGTGCTGTGTGGGGTTGGCATGGCCAAGTGTGGGACCCAGAACTTGGTGTCTTTAAACCCCATATCATACCCCTGCTTCCTAAGAAGAAACAGAATTAAGATGTTGTACTGCTGTTGGGTTCTTCAGTATCTTATGTTCTTGGGTGACAGGAAGATCTGCCTTAGGCATCCTTCACAATAAATGGAAGATACATGTCTGATTTGCTCTGCCAGTTGAGATATCAGGAATGATAAAACCCACCTAGAATTAAAAAGGCAGTTCACATGTTCACTTCCTCACTTTAAACACCATCAGCTTCAATAGCATTGCATACCATCTTTTGGAAAATATTCCTTAGCTTGGCTTGGCTTGGCTTGCCTTGGCTTGGCTTGCCTTGCCTTGCTTTGCTTTTCCCTCTACAGGAAGAGTTAAGGGAGGGAATGAAGGATTATGACAAAAGGGCACTTTCCCAAGGTTCTCACTAAGACTGATACAGTTTTTACCGTGGGAGTTTTTTCTTCTCAGTCTTCAATCCATTTTGAGGCCTTTTGCTATGTTTCATATGAGAGTGTTTTCTTCTTGTTGGCTCCCAGATAAAGTTTGAAAATTGTAAAGTTTGAAAGCCTCAGATGGAAAAAGAAAAGAGTTAGGGGCATGGTTTGAGGGCAGCCAAATGGTGTTAAACCTTCACTCCATACAATATTCTCAGTATTTCAGCTACAACAGATTGTCAGTAGCCACTTGATCTCTAGGGGACTGTTACAGGCTGAAAGCACTGAGGACAAAGCAAAAACAGACAAGTGCCGGTGACTGTACTCTAAAAACTCATCTAACACTGCAATCCTTCACTAGTAATGTCAAAAATCAGATACATTTGGCTATACCTGTATTTTAACCTTGAATCTGCAGACTGTTCTGTAGCAACTTGAAAGGTGTTCCAGAAGATGCCCTGCATTGCTGTGTGTTTGGGTTTTTTTCTCCTCAGGGCTAAACTACGTGGTTTTCTGATACCAGAGTGCCCCCTCCAGCCATTATGCATCAGTCTGGTGTCAGATATTTTGACACAAAGCATCTTTTAATTGTTAAACTGGCTAAATACTGGATTTGAGTACATAGGGAAATTTTACTGAGAAACCCCTGCAAAAAACAGTTGTTTGCATTTCTGGCAAGACTGTCTTGCTCTATACTACTCACCTCCAAAAAAAAATTTCCCAATTGAAGAAATAGTACAAGTCTGCCAAGTTCAGTCAGAAATCAAACCAGTAGATGGGCAATATGGATAATTGAGGGTCAAACTTGAATATGTACTTAAAACAGAATGAAAAGTACAGCTTAGCCCTGGCCTGGTAGACTCTAAGACTTAGTTTCTCTTTTATTTCATCAGATGACCTTCGCCACTGGGCTATCAGATCTTTTGGTACATAAAAGGTTTTAAATGCACAATTTCTTTTCTTAATACAGATTTGGAATATTTTATGGTTCTGGATTTTCTTGCAAGTTTCCCAAATAATGCGTGACCATGTTATTAGGGACACCAAAAATTTTTAAAACTTTCTTACTGATTTGCCTTACTCAGGTACTTTAGACAGGATTTCAGTAGCAGGGTGAACTTCAGGCAATATGCCCAACATACAACACATTAATTATATGAACAGAAAAAAAACCAATTTTTTTTCATACCAAAAATATATTTGGAAAGAGCTGTGAGTAAACATATCAATAAATTAAGGGCTGTAAATATTCTAGAACTGCAGCAGTAGTTTGCAAAGCAGGATTTCTGAAAAACCCTAAGAACTTTAGAATAAATGCAACAGAGAAAGTAATAGCAATCAAGAAGACGAATGCAAATGGAGAATTAATACTGTGTAACACAAAATACTTTTCAGCAGTAACAGCTGGTGACCAAATTAAGATGGCTGGGACTGGGAATTACCTAACACTGCCAAAAATAATTATTCCTTATTTTCCCTCTCCTTCTACCCAGTACAGGCAGAAAATCACATCTCCCAGAAGAAATCAGTCAACCAGCTAAACAAGCCTGATCTCTTTCTCAATACAAATCCCCCAAATGAGCAGCCAGCTTCTAACCTTCTGCTCTCCAGTTACTGCCCTCGCCCCCAATTTCCCTTTTCACCCCTTTTAACAATATCCCAAGCCTCACATATAGCTCAATTCTTGCTGTTGCTTTTGAAAACTGCTAGAAAAGTTCTTTGTCTTTTTTCCTTTGGGGCTTCTGGAGTTACTCCTGAAGTGCAAATAGAGCACTGTTAAAGTGCATTCAGCAAGACAAGAGGTAAATCTGCTTTTAGCTGCAAAGAGCACCAAAAAGGTTGCTTGTTAACCTGCTGAGAATATTTTTTTTTTTTAAAAGCGAAAGAGACAGAGGTTATAGTTTACCATCCTTTCTGTTCTTTTTTTGACTGAATTCTGATAATGCAGGAATGGGTTTTTTTATTTCTTTTTTCTTAGGTGTTTTTTTATTTAAGAGTTTTCTAATAACAAAATTATGCCAATAGCATACCTCTGGTGATAACCTTAGTTACTTACTTTGATAGATTTTATTGGCAGAGGATTCCAAAAAGCCTCTCAAAGCTCTGCATTTGCAACAGAGAGGTTAATTGTAATGCAGATAAAACACATTACAGCTTAACCTCATTTAGCTGTTCTAGAGTCAGTGAAAGTTGCTGTCATATGGCAGAAGTACAGCCATATTCTTCCTCTTCATGTTGTTCATGGAGGTGCCTAGATTAGGACCATATGCATTGCTATTTTCTTTTTGTTATGAGATTGGCATTAGGAAAAACCAGCAACTCTGCATCTCTACACATTGCCCTGGGGGTATCAAAGAGATTCCAGAGGGAAGCTCAGGAAGATGCTGTCTGCAAGCACCCGGTGTAGAGAGGAATACTTACATTAAATGAATCAATAAGCACATTCATTTTATATGATTTTATTTTGTGTGTTTGAAAAAGGTGCCAAATGTGAAATGTAAAAGTCCTAACTGAAATAAAATACAAATATCTGAACTAATAAATGGCACTTAAACATGGGTTTGTGATTAACCTTAGTTAAGAAAATAGGGTCCAGACCTGGAAAAAGTCAAAAGCTACTATTTTAAAAAAGAGGAAGGATGAAGAGGAAGACAAAGATTGTGTTGCTCCTAAGCTGTGAGATGAAAGAAGGTGCTTGGAAGTGTGATGTGAGCTGACAGTCTGGTCCAGCTCTCCACTGTTCTGGGTGCCAGTGCTAAGATATTAGTGAAGACCTAAGTCAGTAGAAACTTTTGACTAAGTAGCAGTGTTTCTTAGAATTGTCTTTTTTTAGCTCATTTTTTATTTTCCCCTTTGTAAAATATAATAGAGTTGAAAAAGTAAAAGTAATATTTCCTTCTGACTAGTCACCATTGTCAGGATTTCTATTTCTCTTGAAGTCTTAAACTGAGTTTTTAATTTTGTTCAATATTTAAATCACATCCTGCCTAACAGACTGAGTAAACAGGCAATGCTTTCAGTTTTCAAAGTTTGCTTGTATAGTGTATTCATGTCAATGAGAGCTTGCTCAAATTAAGTCTGTCTTCTGTAAATTAAATTCTACACCTTACCTTAAAAAAGATATCCTTAAAGCTCTTTTCTCAGAGGTAGCTATATGTTAAATGAGCAGCTTACAACCATGATCTTCCATACATGAACTCAAGAAGCCAGATTTTATTTTACTTTCCTGTTGCAGAAAGTGATATGCATAAGATATTTACTTTTGCACTCTCATCTGCTTCTTGTCTTTGATCTACAAAAGTAAGAAGTCATTATGGCTGGGTTTCTTGCACAGTTTATCTCTGTTCTAAATGCACAACATAATGTTTATATATGCATGACATAAATATTAAGCAGAAGTTTCAGAAATCTTCTATGACATCTGTGCAAAGGCCACAACTGACAATCAGTGTAGCCTACAGTATTTCTAGGCTGTAAATATCATACTGTTCTAAAGATGATAATTTATTAATTATCATGGTACTCTGTGAAATAATGAAATAAATTAGACTTAAATTTTAAATATTGAAAATGAGATGGAAAGCAGATTATATTAATTATATTAATTATATATTTATAATTATATTATATTAATTATATTAATTATTAACAAAATAATTAATTAATTAATTAGTTAATTGAAACCTTAGTGCCAAACAGGCAGAATTAGAACTAATTTCAGTAGCATGCCTTCTTTGCCTTCTCTAATTTATATAGCTGTATTTCACTTTCAGACTCCCTTATCCTGTATTTTCAGATATATTCACAGACACTTACTATTCACTAATTGTTTTGATTTTATCCTCATAAAAATTTTCATTTCTGTGTTTTGCAAGTTCACTGTCTCCTGAGTGTGACCAAAACATGCAACTATCCATTTTAAAATTAATCCATTTGTCTTACATTTTCTTATGTATGATTTTTCTCAAGGGTTACATTTCTCCACAATTAAAATGCATGCTTCATTGCTTTTCTCAGTTTTAGTAATTATACATTCTGCTGAGTATAAACTGTTGCTAAGATATGTTCACATAGCAAAAGCAGCCAAGTCTAAGCATAGAAAGGTGTAGAATATTATTCAGATCCTCACATTAGCTCCTCTGAAGATAATGGCATTTTTCTCTCTGTTGCTTAACAACATTACTGTCAGCTGTGGCTCAGTAAAATTTGCAGTCAGAATGCCTACATTTCAGGGAATTTATTCAAAAGAGAAACTCTAAATGAAGACATTGATGTATATAAAATATGCATGTTGTTTCATTGCTTAAAAAATGTTCAGCTTAAATTATTATCATTTCAGTGGAAAGTTATGCCTAGCTTTAAACATCTAGTTAGTTTTTGTCAGATACTTCACATGTAATACTCTGGCAGCTTCGTGGTTCATAGCTTTTGTATTTTCATTTGGTCTTTTGTACTAGGCTGATCTTTCCACAAGTCAGACTGGTCCACCACACACCTTGCATCTATGAATTTGCAGGATTTGAATGCCAGAAAAACATCATGTTATTTAATAGGATCAAATCTTTATGACTGTTCTAAATTAAACAGAGAAGATCATGTCATTGTTGCCGAAATAACTTGTGTTTTAATTGTATATAATCCAGAATGGAAATATGGTATACATAGCATAAGGTTTCAGACTAATTTGTGGCTTTATTGGTACTATTCATAGTTTTCCTCTGCTTGGGTGAACAACATGAGTGCATGGACAGAGTGTTGCAGAACAGGGTTTGAAAACACCAATGAATTCAGGTAATTTTTTTTTCCATTTGTGTTTTGTTTTAACTGTTAGATGATGCAGTTAATCAGATATTATTTTCTGAGGAAAACATCGTATCTGTAATCCCACAATACTCTAACATTCTGCCATACAACGGTTATATTAATAAATTACCATAATAATTGTATAAACTAATTTTATGCTTCCAGAAAGTGAAATAATATTTGTATAACAGAGAGTCTGTTCAAAGAGCTCATTGCTAGACTTAAAATGGGGTTTAAAAGGCTAATCATGCACTGAAAACTGCATAGCTTCTTTCAAAATGTGTGTTGTTCATCTATCTCAAGGCAGCTGCCCACAGAAGGCTTCTTAAGGTTCAAGGGGAACCTGCTACTACAGCTTCCATGATGAGCACCGAATGAAAGATTAGCTGAGATAATAAGGAAGGTGTTATGAGCAGAAAGGAAGAAAGGCAAAAGTGTTAATTATTTAGTATATCAGCTGACACTAAGACAAATGGGCATGATGTATTATATATCTGCATGGCACTGAAAAAAAGTTGTGCTTTAAAGATAAAGTTAGAAAACCTCTTAGAAAACAAGAAGTTTGTTTGTGTAATCTGTTCATGGTGAAACAGAAGGAAATTTTGCAATTTTCCATATTAAACTAGATTTTTTTCTTTTACCTTAGTTTAATAATGAAATAGTGAGGTTTTCTATAATCCTAATTCTTCTTAGGTGATTTTCAGATTTGTTAAAAACAAAAAAATTAAATCAGGGTAACAATTTGAATAGAAATTATTGTTGAATGGAATAAGACTCAGATACATCTGATTTCTACTGATTGTGTTTTAAAAGGAGATTATTTCAAGGTTCAAATGTGTTCATTATGACATTTATATTGTTTTATTACTATCAATGCCTGGGAATTTTTCTGTTTACACAACTGTAATCTGAGCAATTTAGAGTTCTACTCAGATTTAAAAATTAATATTGTGGTTTTGTATTCTCTGTTCCTATCACTGCACAAAATTTCTACTATGACAGAGCAATACCATGCTCATTTTACATGAGTAAAGTCAATAATATGCAAGGCTAAACTGATCTTTTCAATTTTTATTGGTTTTAATGGCTAAAGTGTACATGCTATGCAAGGAAATGTGAGACTACAACAACAAGGAGGGATTAGGATATCTAAAATAGCAACATGCATTTTGCTGAATATTGTGTTATTAAGCCTTAAACATTTCCCAAAGGTAATATACTGTTTTAAAAGAGTTTTAAAAGGCATTTATAAAATTCCAAGGGATAGGAATTAAACCATGCATGCATGCAGTCACTTGAGCAGAAAATTGCAGCAATTTCAAAATTATGTGTTTTTAAATCTGTGAACACATCAGTCATAGATATACTGCCTTATTTACATGCATAAATTGAATTTATTATGTATATTTTAATGATGTGCATAGTCTATTTAGTTAATTACATTCACCTTTCCAGCTATATGCAATAAATTACACATTCACTGGAAATATATAATGAATGATGCTTGGCTTCTGTGCTAATGGTGATTTCCTGTTTACAATTCCAAGATAATGTTGAATTGTACATTGGTGAAATGGAGCATTCTTGACTTAAAAACACAGTTTGTAGAATATGTAGAATATGAAGAGACTTTGTGAGAAACTGTTATGTTTGGAAATGGTATTACCTTTGCACACCTTGTACCTTACTTTGCTGTTGCTGTACCTCAGACTGTAGATGCTGAATCAATACAGAGACCATATTTGCAACCCATGTGCCACTGGAAGCCAGAACAAACTTCATGGCCTTTTTGATCTTGATAACAGATGAGCTCTCCTGAGACAACTTGAATGTGTGTGAAATACTTCTGTCTAAATATAAATCTCAGAATTTTTTTTTCCTGTCCTTAGAGTATTTTATGTATGGTTATATAATTTTTAACTCCTGGAAAAATATGTTCAATGGAAACAGCTCCTATAATTTTTTGGTGTGCCCAAGACTTTCTGAAACAAATTACATATCTGTAAACTGATACCCTTAAAATATTATGGTTGCAACACTGACACTGTCTTCTGTTTTGGCATTCAGTTTCCACTTTAGTGCTCAAATAATTCTGGATTCCTGCTTCTACTCGGGTTTATTAACCTCAGAAATAAAACCATGAGATGTTAACAGAAAGAGAAAAGAAGCAAATGAATGAATGGGGAAACTACTAGATTAGACATGTGGAAAGTGATAATTATATCTTTGGGGAGAGAAAACCTTATTTGGATTGCAGTACAACAATTTGGAAAAGGAAAAGTCTCAGGAAAATGTTACATGCAATCAATTTGTAGAATGTTAAAAAAATTATTTGACTTTAACAATGTCTCATTTCACATACAAATGCAAAGTTATTTGCAAACTGTATAATTATTGCACTTGGGACCAGGATTTAAATTATGCAGGAGCACAGCTCAAATTGATCTCAGTATTGCCCTCAGTTCCTTCCATTATTTCAGAAGAAAGTCACAGAAATATGGATTAGTTTTGGAAATATATTTTATGTAAAAATTATACATGTTGAATATCTCTAATTATATCTCTGTTTACCTATGTACAGAAATATCATTTCTGCTGGACCAGAACTCATCCTCTATAAGTATTGGCAGAGGGATATAGAAAGACTTGTAAAACATCTTTACTTCAAAAGACTTTGTAGATGAATGTTGAAAAAGATTACTACCTTTCCAATAGTTACTTACCACTGAGTTCACTTACTATGATGGATTGTTGGGGTTGATTTCTTCCCTCAGGGAGGTGAGTGGGGAAGGGGAGTGTTGACTTTTACCTACCTCATAAATAGGTGAAAAACATACCTACCTCTTCTTTAAGTCTAGGAATGCTGCTAAATCTTTACCACTTGCACAGTGAGTTTTCATTCTGTCTCTTTCATTTGCAGTTGCTCAGGTGTATGCTCTGCTGCCTTTTTAATATTCCGTTAGGCTTTTCTTGGCAAGGACAAAGTTACAATTCTGTTGCAGGAAACCCTTTGGGGAAAACAAACCCGACAAATCTGATGTAATCTTTTAAGTATTCTGCAGAGCAACAAACTACAAAGTGACCAAGATTTCTCATTCATATTTGCACCACCTGTTATTTTACAAAGTAAAAATACATAATTTACTACCAAAAGCCATTTTTACTGCCAGGGAGGGCAAAAAAGGGATGTAATGACCTCAGTGTATTCCATTAATAAAGCTCACATTTCCTGGTTGATAATGAACATTAAGAGCTTAATTGAAGATATTCAAATAGATATAAATTACTCTAAAGCTGATGATTTGTCTCAAAAAAACCCAAATCACCTATATCATGTAGGAATTTAGTAATTCAAACAAGTTATGTGATTCCAGAAATATTATCCTGTCTTTCCTTGAAGACAGAAGCAAGTCAAGTGATTCTTTCTGCAAAGAAAAGTCTGAAAACTTCTGAGCTGACCTTACCTTTTGTGAGGTGGGCAAATTGTGATGGTGTTTTTTGGAAGAAAATGGCATACAATTATCTTAAGTAGTTGATTTATGATTATTGAAGTTTGCCTATTCTATTACAAGGTGACCAATATCTATGATTTGTTAAATCTGAATTAAAAAAAAAAATAAATCACAATTTCGATCACTTCTCTATGGGAAACAAACAAAAAAACCCAAAACAATTAAAAATATTTGAAAAGGTTTGCAATGAAATCTTACCTCTACCTTAGTCATCCACCTGGTTTTAATTTATTTATTTTCATGACCTAAAAATAAGATTATTAATATTTCTGAAAACTTCGAAGTCACAGGAACTTCCTAGCTAAGAAATGCTGACTTGAAAGAAATATATGAATATATGACTGAATAAAGAAAAATCCTATAATAAAGTTGCAGGAGATTGTATCAAAGCTTGCTCAAGTCAATATAAAGAAGTTAGATGTGCAGAAATATAGGCAAAAATTTGCTCACTCATCTACTCTACCTCTTTCAGTGACATGAAATCTAATTACACAAAACCCACCGTGTTTGGTGTAAGCAAGGACAAGTACATTACTATATTATTGCTTTTCATGCTATGGAAAATGGTCATAGGTCTATCACAATATTAATAAAAGCTTGAAAAATTTAAAAAAATTCATCATATTTGAAAACAGGTGTTTTATAAGAAAAAAGCTCTTATTTAGATTTTTGGTGGGGTTTTTTTGAGGGTGAATGGATGCACATTAGAAGGTGCTAGAGTAATCATGTGCATTATTTTAGGTCAATAGAATCGCTATATGTTTTACTTTTGGTGTCAGATGAGTGCTCACACTTAATCACAGTTTTCAAATGTAGTCACAAATTATGGTTTTGTCCATTCTCTAAGACTAAACTTCTACATGAACATGTAGCTGTTTGAGGAGTGTCTGTAATTCCTTCTCACACCTGGAGTCATCACAGGCAAGAATCAAATCGCTATGCAAACACTTGTGTTAATTGTGATTATGAGTAAAAACATTTATAATTAGAAAGAACTGAAAAAATCATAATCACAAAATATTATAACAGTTCATAAAACTGACTTGAAAACTTGGGTTTGATGTTGAATTAGTACAAGGAGAAGGAGGAAAAAAGATTATCCTGTAAGCCTAAACTGATCATAAAGCAAATGACCATTTTTTCTCTAAGAAACTATTCTCTGACTGCAGAAAATACCCAGATCAGGGTATTGAAATAAGATGGTCTCTTACTGAGTCAAACTGATCTTCACAGATACTACACAGACACATGGTGATAATTTATTTAAATTCTATCTCCATGACCTTTCTTAATTAATAATGATCATTTCCCTAATCCCATTAATTGCATTAAAGTTTTTTTGTTGTCTTGCTTACATGTTTAAAATCATCTAGCAGCATAAGCTAGCAAAAGAGAAACTGTGTGGTTTTGTATAGATAACTTTACATTTAGTTCAGAATTTAGTCCAAGGAAGGGAGAAAAGAAGAGAGAAGAGAAGAGAAGAGAAGAGAAGAGAAGAGAAGAGAAGAGAAGAGAAGAGAAGAGAAGAGAAGAGAAGAGAAGAGAAGAGAAGAGAAGAGAAGAGAAGAGAAGAGAAGAGAAGAGAAGAGAAGAGAAGAGAAGAGAAGAGAAGAGAAGAGAAGAGAAGAGAAGAGAAGAGAAGAGAAGAGAAGAGAAGAGAAGAGAAGAGAAGAGAAGAGAAGAGAAGAGAAGAGAAGAGAAGAGAAGAGAAGAGAAGAGAAGAGAAGAGAAGAGAAGAGAAGAGAAGAGAAGAGAAGAGAAGAGAAGAGAAGAGAAGAGAAGAGAAGAGAAGAGAAGAGAAGAGAAGAGAAGAGAAGAGAAGAGAAGAGAAGAGAAGAGAAGAGAAGAGAAGAGAAGAGAAGAGAAGAGAAGAGAAGAGAAGAGAAGATGCCATGACTGCTGTGGTTTTCTTTTTGACACTGTGGTAGACTCCTGCTCACCTGCCTTTTGATTAGGAATATGGTAAATGAAATACAGGTGTTCACTGTCATTTGAGATAACTTAGGATGGAATCTGAGGTATCTGTGAATGACTGGCACATATTACCTAGTATCTATGGGTGACTATATCTCTGGAGAGGCAGGTAAAGGTCAGCTAAAATTCTCTGGAACATCTGAAATAACACGAGATATATATGTCTAAATATCTCAATTCCAAAACAGATGCCTGTAAGGTAGCTGCTTACATCAGAAACTATGCATTCTTCTTCTATAAGCAATAAAAAATGGAACATCAACATGTTTCCATTTCAGATATCAAAACCTATTTCAAAATGTAATCCAAAATAGGCATGTAAAACTTACTGGTTGACTTTCTCTTTAAACTAGAAGTCTTTCGTGCAATGCAGTCAAAGAACCACATGAGAGGCCAAAGCCCAGTTCAATTGTCTATAAGCAGTTATTTAGAAATTACCAGGATGACCTCAAGGATTTTATATATATATATATATATATTATAACTGAGGATTTGTGGAAGCTATGTGTGGTTCTGGAGTAGCACCTGGAGGCCAGCTAGAGTACATTTATGACACCCCAAATTGCATTAGACATCTGTATGTGGGGACCTGAACTGTGCTGAGGTGTGCCAGATAGTTCTCTCCAGACAGCTTTATGCTCAGAGGAGGAAATACCCAGCTTTACATCAAAGGTCATGGGATCTATTTTAGATACCTTCTTTAATGTAAGCTAAGTCCCATCCCTGGCTAAGAGCTGTATAGGGGCACCAAAATCTTGTTGATCCTTTGAAGGGCTAAGTATTAGACCAAGAAAACATGTATACAAGTATCTCATTTTTAAGCTCATAATGATTTAAATTAAGTTAAACAATTGCTCGAGGACACTTACTGGATCATGAATAGATTGAATGGCTTACAGGATTAAGGCTTCAGCAGAAACTAAAACCAGGATTTCATCAAAGACAGTGGGGAAAAAAATAGAAACTAGGAAAGGACAGAAGGACACTGTTTAATTTCTTTGTCAAATAAAAAAAGGAAAAAAAACCAAAAAAGGATGTGATACATTTAATGTTTTACTCAGACTGACATTTGGTTTCATCTGACTTGAAATTCAGCCCAACACTTTCAAGACACTAATGCTTACAGTATCTGACCTAAACGTCGAATAAGGTGACTGTACAGCTGTTAGCCAGGAGAATTTTGGGGTAGACACACTTTTCTTTTTATGCTGAAAAATTTTGAAAGGTAGAAGGTCAAGAGAATACAATATGTTCTCATTTTGTGTGTCAGAAAATTTTATACTCATACAAGACTCAATTTTTAATCCAGCTAGAAATTTATGGAACTTAATTAATGAAAACTATGTGTTCAGATAGAACAATGTAAAAATAACATGAGCAATATTTTGCCTCTTCAGTTACACAGCTGAATTTACTGGGAGGTATTTTCGGTAGGTTAATTGGTAAAACTAAGAGACATGTTCCCTAATACATAGCACAGAAGCTATTAAAGAGTAATTTATACAGTAATTATATCTCCAGCTGTGACATAATCCTTCTTTCTCCTACTTACAATATTTACTGGTAAGATTGGCTAACCAAAGTGCTGTCATATACATTCCTATTAAAGCTCCCTAATTTAGAGCTTCCATGTTGGCATCAGCCCATAAAAAGGAGAAATGGAAACAACAACAGAAGCAATCCTCAAGCATCCAAATTCCCTCTCACATCTGGGATAGCAGTATTTTGAAACTGTCAAAATTAGAGTGATTAAATAGCATGATAAATCTCTGTCTCTTGAGATCTATAAATATACTCTTCTACTCAACACACTTTGGTCTATTGAAGTATTTCTGTCATTCTTTATCATCACATATGTGAAAAATAATGTTGCCATGCACTTAAACTTTATAAGCTTCTTTAAGGATTCTACCAAAAGGAGGTTGCTAATCTTTACTTGTATTTGCCCTTCACTGAAAGAATTCAGAAGACTTATAAATAAATTTATTTATTCATTTATGCCTCATGAATGATATTGCAGCACTTCCTCTGGAATTTAAATAATTTTTTGTAACAATTTCAATTAAAAGTAATGGAAGTAGATTTTTCCATAATGAATTTCCCAGAGTTCATTTTCTCATGCTATGCTGTCAGAGAATATAGGTGGCATGATTTCCTTACCTGATTTTATAGTATTGAAAACACAAACAAAACCAGAAATTATTAAAAAAAGCTCGAAATAAGCAGATCTCTTCACAAATTGTGTTCCCATAAATCTGTATCATTTCAATGGGGGAAAAAGGGATTATTTCATTAAAAAGTGTTTATGTATATTCATAGATTGTACAGATTTCTTCAATAAGATATAACTTTTTTTAAAAAAATATTCCCCTACTATTTTCTCCTATTCTCTCATCTTCTTCCAACAGTCTAAATGAATCCCTAAACAAATCTAAACAAATTTGTCTAAACAAATTAAAATCAGTGCATTAAATTTAAAGAATGTGACATGGAGATTTCTTTAGAAAAATCATGAAAAAATAATCAGACAATCATTAGGCTTGAGATATAAAAAGTGGTGGGCTAGGAGGTGCTTCAAGGGTATTGCTTTGTGTGGCTCCAGGATTTAACTCTGGGAATATGTACAAATTAAAAGGCTCAGAAAGTTAGAACACCAACACTAAATGTTTTTTCTTGTCATCAGCGATATTTTTTGATCAAATCCATCTACCTTTCATTTGCTTTGTTGTTGTTTGTTTGTTTGTTTGTTTGTTTGTTTTCTCTCATAGATAAGCTTTGGCTTTGGTTAGAAAAACTCATGGAAAGAAAATAATGTGTTTACTTTCATTTTTAAAGGTGCTTCTCCCTTCTAATTCAAGTAAGTTTCAGAATGGAGGACAAACACAGCAGCACATTTCAAATGGACAGAGGATTTAATTCTGTCTGATATATTTCTTTCAGTGAAAAACACTTGATTTTCAAATCTACTTGGTGTGTTTTAGCACTGAGATTTAAAGTCCTTTCCTCAGTGTCTTCAGCAGATTAGCTTATTTAGATAACATAAGATATAGGAAATCAAATCTGCTCTGTCTAGTTACACTTGACCTTTCTATGTATATGTGAGGAGACGACAATTACTTTTAAAACATTCTATTTGGACTTTATCACTACATTCCCTAGTTCAATCCCTCTTTGAAGATGTTATTCATCTGATTGCAGCCTTGTCTTGATTAGGCACTTCTTTACAGTGCTTACTTTAGAATAATTTTGTAAAATGCAATGAAAAGCCTTTTTTTTACCCCTTTGTTTTTAATACAGTGGAAATAAATTTGGATTAATAGCTTTCTTTCATTCTGTAACTCTTTGATGTGTTTGTGATTATATTGCTTATTGTGTTTTAATATTCCACTGACATAGCTGTGAGAGTTTATGTAAAGGATTTTAGGCTACTCCTGTGATTCATGGGTCCCTCTAAGGCTTGTGAAGAAAGGTGAACTTGGCAACTGGAAATAATCTTCTCAACATTGATGGACTTAGCAGTCTGAATTAGGAGAACTTTACTGCAGGGTTTTCTCAGAGTGAAGTTTGAGTGTTCTTCATAGGTGATCTATTTTTGTGCTTTGGTATAGAACAAAAAAAAACCCAAAAAACCAAAACCAAATCAGAACGAAATAAAAAAAGCAACCAAACTAAAAAAAAAAAAAAAACAAAAAAACAAAAAAAACACAAACAAGTGGAACAAACTGGAGAATTGTTTCCAGGGTTTTTCAGGAGGGTGAGTTGTACGTGTTTTGTGCGATGAGCTGCAGGTTCGCTTCCAAGGCGCTGCGCGGTGTCCCGCTGACCCCTGCCGGCAGCGCAGCCCGCCGCCCGTGCGGCGCCCGCCCGCAGACACCGGGAAATGTCTTATGGAAAGAAACAATAGGCTTTAGATCCCGTATCGACACATTGCCAACAAACAACTGAAAGGAGACAATGTGGCAAAGTCATTTGAGCGCAAAGGCAAAGCATATGATGGCTTTTTTTTTTTTAAAAAAAAAAAAAAAAAAGTGAATTAGCCTGTTAGAAAATTAATGAATTAGACTTAGTTCAGTGAATATCCAAAAGGCTTTGGGATAGCAATTTGCCTGAACTGACTCATGCATAATTACATGTCGACATCTAAACACATAAACAAGGTAATTTTGTTCTTCTTATGCCATTCTCCTTCATTTCTTTGCTTCTGTTTTCCAGGCCATCAAACCAGTTAAAAAAACATTACTTCAATTCTAACAAAAATATTATAAATCAGAAAGTTTCTATGTTTTCCTTATTTATTAACAGCTGCAAACATTCCTCTGAATCTGTTTCTGTTTACTAGACCAGCTTTAATGTTTAGTGAAACTACAGGAGATGGGTGGATTCTAATTAACTGATCATAGAGATCTTCTTGAATAATATGAGGAAACTCAAGTCACTTTTTTCAGTTAGAAGAAAATCCGACTAAAGTCCAATACTGACCTTGAAAAAATGGATGAAGGAGAAAATTATATCCCCACTAGCTTTTGCTAACTTCCTGGAAACTTTTAAAATTCAGCCCATTTAAAGAGTTACATACCTTTCAGAAATAAATGTCATACAGAAGAAAAGTGATTGAAATGGATCACTGAATCTTAAGCTATTACTGAAAGGGCAGTAAGATGTCTGGGATGGGAAAAAGAGTATAATTAAGGAAATTGGGAAACATAAGAATAATTCTTAAGAAACCAATGTTCTAAGCATTGTTAGGGAAATTTTACTTTACTTTTGTGTTGGTTTGATTTTTTTTTTAGGTTTTTTTTTAATTTTTTTTTTTTTTTTTTTTTTTTTTTTTAGTTTTGCAGTCTTTCTTATTCTTAGAAGGACTATTTCTCACCTGGCCTTCCTTTCATACTATAACCCTTATGGACTTCATATGTGCTGAAGTCTAAAAGTATTAACTGTCAAATTTAAAATAAAAGGTCAGAAGGAAATGGATATTTATTCAGTTTTCCTCTATTTCAAGTCAGGAAATAAACTCTGTATGTGTTTAAGTGGCATCAAGTCCTGCATGAGTAACTTGCCATTGCCCTTATATCTAAACAATACCTAGAACTTATCTGCCAGTACAATGTTTATCATTTGTTGGTAAACAGAACACAGCTGACTATGGAGAGATAAGACAGCACCTGAATAAAGACACATTGCTGGAAGTCAGACATATCAGCTGAACACAACTTGATGCCTTTGGAGCCTTTGGAAACAATGCTTCAGGATGAATTTCTAAACGCAGGAAAAGGTTGATGAGTGGCTTGCAAGAAAGATGAGATTCTAGATTTTGGTCCCTTCTTTTAAGACTTGCTCTTCAGAAAGCACCAAGAGTGACTATCAAGTGTTCGATTTGTTTTAATATATACGGCAGTAATTTCAAAGCCAAGAACATTTAGTACATGGTTGTGATTTTATTGACATTCTCCTAAAAGATCTAGTTATTTAATTTATTTATCTTAATTCTTAATAACAGAAAATAAAATAGTTGTACAGAATCTGAAATCTTCTCTGTATTAGAAACAGCTTTAAGAGTGCTTGTTTATGTTTGAGATACAGGCTCTGGGTCTTCATGTAACAATTTAAAATTATGTGCTTTAATAATTTCTATAAAGAGAAGAAGCCCAACTCTACAGATGAGGCAATTTCTATCCCAGTATAAACACCACCTGAACTGGTAACATTGCTGGGAAAAAAAACAACCTAACTATGATTTCTTGGTTAGATTCTGCTACGAGTGTTTCTCAGCAAAGTTACAAGGAGATACATCCTAAATGACACAATTAAGAGCCATTAGACAGAGAAAGGACTTATACTACAAGAAGTTTCCTGATAGTTTTCAAAACCTAATCTCGTTTTTTTAATATACAGGAATCTATGCCAATGAATACTTTCCATTTTCTTCTGAAAAAAGAATACAAATCCAGTTCTTAGAGTCTTTAAACAATAGTTATTAATCACTTTAATTTTCAAAAATTAAGAATATTTTGATTTAATTTTAGTCTCTTTCAGTAGATAATTATGTTAGAATTCTATGCTCACAAAGCAATAAACATGTGTAGACTTGCAATTTGTTAGACTTGCAAGTGTGCCACACTTGACCTGCAATTAAAGAAAGGCTTTGTTTCTCATTGTTTTGCAAAGGTTCAAGCATGGTTACTGCTTGCTGGATATCTTTCACAAAATCACTAAGGACCAATTCTAAATCTTGCTCTTTATATGAGTATACACAGTTAGATTTTTGTCTGAGAAGTGATAGGGAGCCCATGCACGGGATGCACTTATTTTATTTCACGTATTACAGCTCTTCTGAGAGGTTTTTTGGCACGAGAGAAAGTCAGGATGAAAGAAGGACAATCTTTGACTGTCAGAAGCAAAGTCAATGGCCCCAAAACAAGTTTATTATCATCATGCAGAGTATAAAAGTTTCAGAGCAGAATCCCACCAGGACTTCCCTGTCTCTTTAGTGAACAGATCACATAATCAGTCTGTGTCTGGGGAATAACTGATGTTCTTCCATGAACATATACAGACAAAGGATTGATAAGGCAAGAACATCTCTTTTGAGTATCTGAAATGTGTGTCTGACTTTTTGACACAATCCTTTAGTGAGCAGCAGAGGAGAAAGAAGACTAAAAGTTATTGGCTCTTAGCTGAGCTTTGCAAGCAGCTGCTTTGTTCTATTCAACTGTAGCTGACTGTTTGCCAATATATGTGAAAGTATTTGTCAGCAAGAATTAAGCACAATGATTTTCACATTCACCTTGCAATAGGGTAAACACAGAAAGGTTTCTGAGATTTTATTGGCATTGCATACAAGTCACCTCAGACTTGCAGCCACTAAACTGGTACTGAACATCTATTCTCAAGTTCCAGATAAGACGGTCTGATCATAACATTTAAAATGTTTTAATTTGCCTACAGTGCTTCAAGGTTAATAACAGCATTAGCCTGTTACAATGCTTTGCTTTGTACTGGCACATTATACACAAAATTCTTAATGAGAAAAGTAGTTTGAGAAGAGGAAAAAAATTTAGTTTCAACAAAGCTGAAAGCAAATGAACAAAATTATACATTAATGACATGTGAAACAATATGGAAGAAGTGGACCTTTACAGTTCCATTAAATCACACAAAAAATATGGGAAAGAACTGTTTTGCAGGAGTAGGGAAGAGAGGAGTAGGACTATTGGCACGTAATCTTAATTTATGTAATTTTCTTTCTGTTATGTGGATAACAATTGTTGCCAAATTTTATAAAAGATGGAGGTGTTGTCTGATATCCAGATATTGTTCAAACCGTAAAGTTTTCAGTTAGAATTTACTCCCTTATTTACTATTATTCCAGGCCTTTGTTTGTCTAGAGAACTTTGACCTCCACACCACAGAGCCTCTGGTCTTCTCTCTAGCACTATGAATCTATAGATCTATGAAAAGGATCTTCTATATCCTCTTCAGCTTGGGTGGGTTAGTCATGAGAATTTACAATGGCACAAGCTCTGACATTAATACTGTACTGACACATTACTCAAACCCATCATCTGGAAAATCATAAAGAAAGTCACAAAGACTGGGAATTATATTTGTCTTTAAATTTTTAGGCAACGACATTAGTATCAGAAACAGAGTAATTTACATAGGCATAATTTATCTAACCCTAGAACAGCATAAACTTCACTAGCATAGTCATATCAGTATCAGTAAATAAGTAAGTGAAATTAAGATAATTGTGGTGAAACAGGTAGTGATGAGGACCTGATGTGGACAGGTTATGTTTTTCAAGGGAGTTTATTCTAACTGGCTCCAGAATTGTTTCCTGAGCTGACTGCTTGTTAGTAGCTGGCACTATTTTTACTCTAGGGAAGCAATCCAGTTCATCCACCCAAGACCGCCCCACAAGGTGTGCAAACACATGGATAGTGGGAATGACTGCAAGATTTGCCTCAGAAATGCACTCCTGAGCCAAACCAAAGTACTAGGATACTAGAACCAAAGTACTCATGCTGTATTTTTCATTTCTTACACTGGAAAGGTGGGTGATTTTAATTGGTGGAACTAGGTGGAAACTATGGAATGATCAGGTTTAACTCATGGCTTATATGAGTTTATATTATAGTCACACTTTACTCAGTGTGACTACAGAATATGTCTAAACCTGGCACAAATCTGAATCATCTGGCCATTAAGATAAACTTCTGTAGTCTTTATATAAGCAAGAAAAATTAATGTTGTTCAGAAGGTCTTTATAGAGTTGTCCTGTCAGCCTAGCCAGGTTCTTGACAGCTCAGTATCTCTTCTCTCTAGCTTGAGATGGTACTTTGAGAGAATTGTAGTATGGTAAATAGCAGGCACATATTTTGCATAATTTAACTTTTTGATTTAGTCTGATACTTGCATGATTTAATTCACAAAGTCCAAAATGTGAACTGCAAATATACTGAATTTTGATTGACTATATAAATACCATAAATATACAAGAGGGCAATATAAAGCTTTGGGTATGGGAAACAGGAATTAATGAACAAGAGGTTTTGACCTTCTAAATTCCAAAATTTGTATAATTTATTTTGACTCATTTTTACATAAAAAATAATCAAGTTGAGACATGATAGATGGGGAAGTTTTCACTGTTTAGTCTTTTAATGACAAGTCTATTCTATTGTTCCACTGAAGCACACTTTGGGAAAAAAAAGAAAAACGATTGTAAACATCTAAATTAATTAATCACTGCTGCTTTTAAACTAAAATTCTTTTCATTTTCAGTAACCAGTTAGCATAGCAAACACTTCCATGTGAAGACCTTTGTTGCAATTTTTAAGGTTGCTGCACAACTTCAAATGGATCAGGAAATTAGTTCAGTGTGTTTATAACAAACACAGTGCCAAGTTGACAAGAATCTAAAATTATATTATTTATTTATGATAAAATCTAATAATGCATAATTAACTTATTTTTACTTAATTAATTCACATTTATTTATTACTGGATTGACACAGGGACATTTTGAATAACAAGATTAAATACTAAGAAATTAATTCTCTCATAAACTTTTTTAATTTCCTTAGAGATATGTTTGTTGAGCTTTCACTTTTCTTAACTACAGAAAACTTAAGCACCCCTAAAATTCGAGGAATTTAAAAAAATCCTATTTTATGAAGGTAATCATAGTTTGTATCTATGAATATATGAGTATTACTCAAGCATCTAACCTCTTGAAAACAGAAAAATGTAATAGCATAGCTAAAGAAAAGAAAATATATTTTCAAATATTTTTGTTAGTTCATTCATCCTTAAAATCAGTCATTGATGTATAGTTTCCCCTCACTTTACCACAATTCATGCAAGTTCATGCAACCAATTTTGCTTCCTGAAACAGGTGATAGAGTGGTTTGGTGTTTGTTTGTTTGTTGGTTGTTTTTTTTATTTTTCCTCTGTATATGGCTAAAACTTGCATATATGTTTGGGAATGCAGAAAACTAACTGCCTTGAACAGAGCCTTTTTTAATGTCTGGCCACACACTGGGCCCAGAACAACAGCAACAGCAACAGCAGCACAAAATTGAATACATTCCCTTCAAAATAGTACTTTGCTTTCCTGTTTTACTAATGTTGCTTGAAGCAGATTTTCTGCTATTTCACCTGTTTTCTCTCTCTCCCCCTTTTTTTAATATTCTTCCATTTCAAAAAAGAAAAAAAAATCTTCTGCTGGGAGGAGGTACATACTTTCAGTCACTATGTTTTGTGCTTTGGCTTTCTGATCCTTACACATCTGGCACTGATTTGAATATTTGGTACTTATGAAATAAACCTATATGTTTCTTCTTTGCAACATCCAGTCAGATGAATTTATCTGTAGTATCTGCAGGCTGAAATTGCCTTAGGGATCTCAAAAAGAATTTTTATAAGGCCACACTGACACTACTCAACAGAAAAAAATTAAATAATTTCCAATTTACTGCAAAACTACACAAAAAATGTTGTTTGTGGGCAGAAGAAAAGTACACCTTATATATAAATCTAATAGTAGATTGTTAGGATATTTGGAATCGTAGAAGATGGCTCCACCAAGCTGAAACTATACCTGACTAATTTTGTGATCTTCTGCAATGTACAGACTGCATCACTGGGCAAGGGAAGGGCTACAGATGCTGTCTACCTGGACTTATGTAAGGCTTTTGACAGAGCCCCACACAACATGCTGGCATCTGAATTAGATAGATTTAAGTTTAGTAGGTGGACTTTTAAATGAAGAATGTTCATGTCTAAAAAGTTGCAGTCATGGCTCAGTATCCAAGTTGAAACCATTAATGAGTGGTGTCCCTCAAGATTTCCTTCAGGGACCAGTGTTATTTAATACTTTCATCAATGACAGTAGAAAGGATTCAGTGAATCTCCAGCAAGTTTGCAGATGACACCAAAATGAGTGGTGTAGGTGGTACAACAGAGGGAAGGGATGTCATCCAGAAGGTACTTGACAGGCTTCAGGAACAGTCCCAAGTGAAAATCATAACATTCAACAAGTCCAGGTGCAAGGTCCTGCACCTGGAATGAGGAAAACTCCAGTATCAGTACAGATTGAGGGATGAATGTATTCAGAGTATTCTTACAGGACTTGAGGCTGCTGATGGTATTCTAAATATGGTCACAAGAAAGCAATGTGTTTGAAGTACAGTAAACTCATCACATCCTGGGCTTCATTTAAAAAGGCATGGTCAGCAGATTGAAGGAAGTGATTCTCCTCCTCTACTATGTACTTGTGGGACCCCACCTTGATACTGGGTTCAGCTCTGAGTCCCCATTACAAGATACTGACCTCTCAAAGCAGGTCCAGACAAGCATCTCAAAATAAAACTATTCCGTTCCACTCCATTCCACTCCATTCCATTCCATTCCATTCCATTCCAGCTATGTATTTTTAATGTTTCCAAGGTTCAGTAATGACCAAGCATTTTATTTCAGGTTTAAAATTGTGGCCTAGTTAAAATTTACACATTCAATGTCCATTTTAGTAATCAAGACTCTTCTTGCACTAAGATGTAATTAATTTGTACTTAAATTCTCTATTTGCAAAATGAGGAAAACAACATCTTATCTTCTTAAATTAACAACAATTATCTTCTTAATTATCAAAAAACAACAATTATCTTCTTAAATTATCATGAAAGAAAATTAACCGTACTGGTGTTTGAAAAGTTGTTTGTAGCATGATGAAATGATGAATAAAAATATCTAGATGGATACTGAACACTTTAAGACTGCTTCTATCCTACTAAGTATTTTCCTCAAGTTCTTCTTACTGTCTTTCTCTATTGCCTAGAGATTTACTGCTTAACATTCCATAGCAGCTAACAGAAATTATGTCATGCATTTTTTTCAGACCAATTTTGTAAATGCACTGAATTACTCTCATAGGCACTTACAGAAGGAGCCCAGTGTGTTTATAAGAGAAAAAAAACAAACCACAAAACCCCCCAATAATTTTAACTATGTTTGCAGACGTGTTCAGACAACTGGGACAAATTTAATGAAGAAAATATTTCTTTTCAAGCCAATAGATCAGGAAACTATTTTAGATACTTGATGTCTCAAACTGTTGTAGGAAGTGCTTTGATTGTAAGATATAGGATTTCTGTTTTCAAGTCTAAAATGTCTTTGGATCTAACCAGCCTCAGTAACTAGAGCTTAAATCAATATGGAGTTTTTTGATATTATAGAATGTGGGTAGAATGAACTGCCAACTAAATGATGTTTGAAGAATACTCTTGTTTTTATCTACACACTACTTTTCTGTCAATGAGAGCCTTGAAAGGAAAAGGAATCAGTCTATGACAGTTGATAAAGATTTTCCATAATTTTTTAACACATAAGACTTCTTCTTTGAATTTCAGCCTATTCATTCAATTTATGCTGGCAGTCACAGACACCCCTGTGCCTCTGAGAGAATATTTTTCTTGATGACTGACATCCGGTCTGTTCAAAAGAGCAAGATCTCAGCTGAAAGAGAATGGGTTTTGAGAGCTGTTATGAGAGCAATCTACACAATAACTATTGAGAATTCTATAAATCTCTATATATTTAAAGGAGTATTTTTTAAATTTCTTGTAAAAAAACATCACTGATTTATGGTATTAAAATTAATTAACTCTATGAATAGAATTAATGCATCTCCTGTACATATCCTTTCTGGATATTAACAAGTTCAGAGTTTCCTAGCAATCATTTTTTTGCTAAGTTATATGAAGATAATCTCTTCGTTTTCATTCATATTAAATGACTTCTGTTCTGTCAGCATGCAACACTTGGTAATTTATACCTTTGCTCTTCAAGGAAATATCATCCAATTATTATCAATAGGAAGACTCAGCTGGGGAAAAGTAAGTACCTGGTTGTTAGATCTGACACCAAAACCCTTATTCTGCAAAGGTAATTGCAAATGTCTGCTTTCATTGCTTTTAATTAGAGTTCCCATAGGCAAAAAAGAAAAAAAAAAATCCAGAAAGAACTTATTAGAGTAATGCAGTGAAGTCTTCGAGGATACATTCCAGAATTCATTTTGTCTTATGAAACAGCAATATGGAATATGAAATTTTTCATAACCTACAAAAACACCTTAGGTAACACATACGTAGACGCAGTTTAGACATATGTTCAATAAGTAGAATAAATACTGACCAAATAAACAGTAGTTTCTGTGGTGGAGCATGCAAATATTTATACATGGCTGCAAAAATGTCTTCTGGTTCAGATGTGACACTGAATTTATTAGAGAATCTTTTTTTGTTGTAGTTGTAGGAACTGAATGCCAGATGGGAAATGCTGCAACATGAAGCAACACTGCATAATAGCAATGAATCATATTTTCCAGCCCTGAGGCAGCATTTCAGAAACTTTAAATGTTTCCAAATTGTACTCGAGACCCTCGTATTAGTAACTAAACTGAGTTTGAAGTATTGAATTTATGGTTACAATCGATAGAGAAATAAGACTCAATTATACACTCAAAATTTAGGACAATTAAAAGCAATTCAATTTTCCTGAAACTGATGTGTTTGTCACATTCAGAGACTAAATGCAGTACTCAGAGTGTAATAAAGAAGAAAAAAAAAAATGTTTAAATACTGTTGATATTTTGTCTGCTCCTTCTTTACAGCAACTTACACTGTGTAGAAATGCTTCAAGAAAATGTGTTTGAAGACAGTACTTAAATAAACGTGCAGGGTACTTAGAAGTCTACTTCAGGCTTTAAATATCTATATATAAGAATCTAAATTTGGGTGCTTACAGTGAATTTTTTTAAATGCCATCACTTAAGTGTATACATAATTTATATGTCCATGTCTATATAATTGATATTTAAAAGCAAATAGAAGGTTATAAAATACATCTTGCAAGAGATGCAATCTTTTTCTTGCTATTTTTATTGTAGACACTAATAAAAAAAAATCCAGGTAAATTATATAAAGTTCTGTAATGGTGGATTTAATATCTGGCATCTTCATGTGAGGCAAAATGTTTCTATGTGTTCTGTAGGGAAATGGTACTTGTTTCACAGCACAAAGTATAATTACAGAATCACAGAATTACTGAGGTTAAAAGGCCTCTGGAGCTCATCTGGTTTAACCCCCTGGCCCAAACACAGTCACCAAGAACTTGTTGCCTCAGACCATACCCAGACAGCTTTAGAATATCTCCAAGGACGGAGACTGTACCACACCTTTGTTTACTCTCACAAGTATTTCCTTATATTCAGGCAGAGCTTCCCATGTTTCAGTCTGTGTCCATTAGTTTCTGTCTTATCAATTGGTACCACTGGAAGGAAATGCTTTTGATCTGCTTTACACTTTATTTCTGGATTTTGATGAGATCCTCATGAGTTTTCTCTTCACCAGGGTAAAGAGTCCCAGCTTTGCCAGCCTCTCCTCATAGGAAAGGTGTAGGACTCTGTATTTTTATTTTTTTTAATTACATGAGGTTTACATCAGCTCATTTTCTTTTTTTTTTTTTACATATGTCATTAAACGACTTTTGTACTGGTAACTTTTTTAAGAGGAGGTTGCTGGTTTCCCCTCTTAAGTCATTTAGTAACCAAGAGAAAATAATATTAGGAATTGATACAAGTTTTTGATATCTTTATGTTAACATAGAGAAATTCAATCACAGTTTCACCACATCAGTATTTCAGTTACAGATGCATGTCAGTACAATCTTCATAACATGACAAAGCATTCTATATTTTCATTAAATCAGCAGAGACATATAAGATGAGTAAGTAAAAAATAATATCCTAAATAAAAGTGGAATTTAATCAATGCAAAGCAGAAGTCTTTGGACCAGCAGAAGAAAATTTTAAGCTCAATTAAAGTGTTGAGGAATCATTCAAAAGAAAGAAAGAGAGGGAGAATGCCTAGCTCACAAAAGACACTAAACGATGTCATCTATTATTGGCTGTGTACTTCCTATCTTGGATTGCTTCAGGGTCAGCTTGGCACAAGTGATATAGCTAGGGCAACTGAGAGCCAATAAATCATTGAGGTTAGGTAGGGCTTATTCAACAGAACAAAATGGGTCTGAAGAAAAACTTCTGAATGGAAAACAACATTATTGGAAAAGAGATTAAGCTGTGACTTAAATCCATAAGAATTGAGTGAAATAACTCTGGTGTTGAATGTGTAATAGAGAAATGTTTCAATTAAAATTCACACATTGTTTTTGTAAACATTAGAAAACATTTTGGGACAAAACAAGTCGGAATAATAGGAACTGTACAGAGACACAAGGTTTTCAGCACTCACTCTTCACAATATTAACAAACTCCTAGGTATGAGACTTGGGAGAATTTTTCTTTGTGTTTTTTTTGTGTTAGGTTAAAGAGAACCACTGGCATCTTCTGTTTTTTCAGTATAACGTGGTGTGGTGGGTTAACTTTGGCTGGCAGCAAAGTCTCCATCATGTTGCTCCTTCGCTCTCTCCACAGCAGGATATGGGGAGGAAATAAAATGAAGCAGCTCTCATGTTGAGACAAAGACACAAAGATCCCTTACCAACTACAGTCATGGGAAAAACAGACTCTTATCTGTGGGAGAAATTTGAAGTTAATCTCAAGGTATTCCATTCCAGTTCTAAGCTGATCATTACAGGCTGAGCAAGACAGTCTTCCCAATTCTGATCCCTATTATGCTCATGTGACTTGGCAAAATGGATAAATATTTCAGAGATGTCAGAAATAACACATTTTCAAGAGATTAGTTTAGGATTTGTTCTTGAGAAGGTTGTTAAATATATATATATATATATGCACACAGATCCATGGGAGAATTTTAATCTCTGTGATTCAAATGGGGATCTAATCCCATTGATTGTCCAAGTGTTTCAGTGGCATAATTCCCAGAGTGAACATCCTGTCTTTATCCTAAAAGACAGGTTTGTCTGTCTACAAGACAGGAGAGATATCTTCATTCAGACTTTTCTCAATGAGAGAAAATGAAGAAAGATCCTTAAAAATACCATAGATCCTTACATTTAATCCTTACAAATAATGGATCCTAACAAATGCCTATACATATTAGTGGTACGTGATATTTATATATACATATTTACATGTTTACATGATGTTCTTACATCCCAAAAGGCAAAACTCAAAAAGTTAATGTAGGTAACTTCAAGGACAATAAATCTCAATTGATACACTTCAGTATATTGGAGAGTAACCTTAAAATCCTAAAGAATTTAGAAATTAAATTATGAGATTAGTAGAAACATAAGAACAAGAAAATGAAAATCAAATAGTATCAATTAAAAGTAATTCAATGGGAATTTTAAATTGGAAATATCTAATAGGTGTTAAAAAAAAAACATAGAGAAATAGAAAGTCTTAAACAGTATCCCTGAATATATTTCAGCATTCTTAATTTTTCTAAAATGCTATCGGTTTATTGGTTGGTTTGTATTTTGTGGTGGCCTTTTTTTTCTCATAAACAAGAAAATTAAATGATACCATCAAAATATGTTCAGTAGGAAGTTCAGTTTAAGAAAATAGGAAAGAATTATTGGAACACTTCATCCCAACAGAACAAATAATCCTTTATAATTTCTCTTCTTTTTTAGTTTGATTCTGCAGCAAATTGATTAATAATTCAGAAACACTCTCAGGAGTTTGGTTTTACAGTGTGTTTTTGTTTTTTTTTTCTTTTCTAAGATTCTTGTGCTTTCTCAGTCCCTTAAAAAGAAATCTAAATTCTGTTTAATTTTGGTAATTCAATTCCTATTTCTTTCTGAGATGTGCACTGGCTATTACAGAATAATTTCCTGACTGCTATGCATCAAAGACAATAAGGAAATTGATTGAAAGCTTAGAATTTATTCTGTTCTAAATTCATTGAGGATTTCCCAAAGAAAATAAATATAGCTGTGTTGCAGAAGACTAAATAATTCAATGTATACAATAAAAACAATGAATGTTTGAAGAAAATTGTACCTTGATAGTCTTGTTATCACTGGTAATTCATCACTCTTATCTCTTCTGTTCTGAGCACTCAATGTGCCCTAAATCTCCTTTTGCCTGTCAGACTTCTAGCTACTTTTGTTTAAATTTAAATGTATCATCACAATTATGTGTCAAAAAAACATTTAAATTTAATAGTAGAAAGATTTTTCTTTTCTTTTATAGCTTGACCTGCAGTGTAATCATATTGTATGAATATAGAAATTCTTTTTTCTCTCTAAAACTTCTTTAGATAAAACAAAGAATTAAATATTTATTATAAAGTGGTGAAGTGGCTCCTTTTACATAGACAGTATTTCCATTTTGTTTGAGAAGCTTAGCTGTTTGGATGAAAAACTATTAATATAATTTGCACTCTATTTTGAAAGACAGACAAATCCTTCAATTCCTCTTATTTAAATCATAGGGAAGAATAAGAACTCCATGTGAAATTATTTTACTGCCCCATAAAGCTTGCTGAGATTTCAGTTATGCAGGTCAATAATTCAATTTTTTTCTTCATCCAAGGTTTTAAACAAAGAAAAATAATAAAAGATGGAAGGAAGAGAAGAGGGGTTTTTGAAATAGCCAATTTGCAACATTCAAGGGAAGTGAAATATCTAAATTCAAACCACTGTTTTTACCTGAGAGCTAATGAGCATGAGTACTTGTTGCCTGTTTTGACAGCTTTTACTCAGTTTCTCCTCTTCAAGTTGTAATGAATGATCATCTGTTCAAGATATACTGGCTCTACAATCCACTCACAGAGAGATTGTATGTATGTATGTATGTATGTATGTATGTATGTATGTATATGCATATATATTCTTCCTCAGCATCAGAAAACCTGAAGTCCTTACTCTAAACCTTGCAGATAGGGGAGCTAAATTTGTGTCTGTGTCTTTACTGCTAAATTAGGTTAGCACAACATTTAAATACAGTTTTATCACTTAAAAAGTAAAGCCAGAAGAAATACAAAGAAAAGTGTGAGTCATTAACATAAGCAAAGTACATAAGGAACTGGGATTCTCTGTGTTCTGTCTAGGGCCTGAATAGGTTTACAGTTCAGGCCTTTCAATGAGAAGCTGTGAATAATTCCTAACCTAGCTCACATGCAATTAATTACATACTTAGCAGTTTATGGCATTATTTCTCATTTGAAAAATATATGTAAGTTATGTGTGTTCTTAGACAAAGACATCTCCTGTCTTTACAGACCACATTTGCATGTAGATGGTATCTGTGTATGTGTGTATATTTATCCTCTTTCTGGCTGTAAATGCAGATAACTTGTTTCTGATATACTTCTCTTTTATATCCATAGGCAACAATCTAATAAATTAAAAAATAATTCATTGTAAAATGAAAACACACAAGTCAGAAAACCATCTCTGAAAAATTATTTCTGTATAGTGACTTTTCCAGCCAAGACCAGATATTTACTGTTTGAACAGAGCTTGTCAGACATTAACTAAACTGAACTCTTACCACCATTCCCACAAACTCTGCTACAAGAAAGGGAATATACTTTCTGAAATTCCCCCCATTTAGGTAATGCACATAAATAATGAATTTGGGGTTTTTTTTGCAATTAACTTGAATTTATGTTCTCCATAATGAAGTGATACAATTTAAACATCTAAATAAAAACGTTATCTTTCTTTTATAGTTTTGAAATTCAGACTTCTTGTGCTTCTTTTGATTAGGACAGAAGTATATTCAACATTCTGTGGTGGAAAATCTGTCCCCATTGAAGCCAGTAAAAACTAAAAATTAACATCATCCCAGGAATTGTTTCTGTCCTATAAAATTCAGTAAAAAAAGGTTTTAACTTTTGTAAAATTTTTGTTGTTTAATACATAAGTGTATCATTGCATAAAGGTAGCCAGAGAAGAACCTATCTGTAATTTACTCTGTATTTTTCTTTCCATTAATACTATAAATAGAAGTCCTATGCAGTTCTGCACAAACCCTATCTTTTCATCATATCAGAATAATTAGTTTCAGCAACACTATTTTATGTGTAATTTCTGGTCATATTTTCATAGGTTTTACTTTCTCTCTGTGTTCAAAACCTGTCCATTAAGAATTTCTGCTTTGTTCCACTTCATTCTACTAAAAATATTCATAGAAAGAAAAGAAGTTTGATGAAAATTTTTGTTCTTTCGGATGGCTATGGTCACTTCTTTGCAAATATTATGTATTTCTGGCCTTTAAGGGCATGGTAATTATTAAGCCTCAATATTAATTTTATTCCTTCTGAGATTTTGAAATTGACTCTCGAAATACTGTAATTTTCCAAAGATTCATTGTTCTGAAAGAGTTGGCACTCTTCATGTAAATTCATTGTTAGTATTAGTATTAGAATTGCCATTGTTGTTCATATTTATACTATTTCAATTACAAAGCTATTTATTATTCCCATTTTGAAATGATAAATAAAAAAATACAAAACATTTAATCAAAACACCTTGGATTAAAGACCATGGTTTTAGCCTTTCCTTTTTTCTGTTCTGAGTAACCTCAAAATGCCTTATGTTTTCATCCATGTGTTTTGCTTAATTTTCAGAAGAGTACCAAAAAGTAACACTTTTTCTAAGAGCTGGTATTGCATGGAGCTCTCTGCAAACTGTAATTTCTTTGATCATGGTCTTATCTAGCTCTGCAAAATTTTGAGAGTTTCTTTTTTCATCCACAGTCAAACATCAGCCATAAGGCAGCAGCTTAAAAGGGAGAAAAATTAATGGGTAATTTTTACCCTGCACCACACTTAGGCTGAGTTCAGAATTAGTTGAAACTGGCATTGGTTCAAATTGCACATAAGAGTTTAGTGAGACAGCGGTTCATTTACCTCTAATTTTGTACTTAAGAAGGGATGAAATTAAGACTAGAACTTAAATTGAACAAGCAGAGACTTGAAATGTCAAGCTCTTGCCTGGGAGGGATGTGTAATGATATCTCTAATCAGCTTTGAGGACCAAAATTCATCAAGGGGAGTTTTCTCACAGACAACTGCAAAGTAATCATACTTCCAGAGAGAAAATGTGAATCTGTTTGATAGTTCTATGTATTTTTATTTGTTGACCATTCTTTTTAAACATTGTTTAGAATATTTAACAAAATATAATAGGAATGACAATGCTGAATTTTTAAAAGTGTTTAGCAGTTAAGAACTCATTGACAGCAGTTGTGGTGTATTTTGGAATATTTAAAAGATATTTCCTGTATTTTACCAGTTGCAGGGGCTTTTGTTATGTTTTGGTGGGTGGTTTGTTTTTTTTTTTTGTTGCTGTCATTTTGTGTTTTTTTAATTTGTCTAACATTCTTATTTGCTATTTAGAAGCCTTTTTTTCACAGTTGCTTTTTAGTGTAAATTATTGAATTTACAGTTAAGAAGACATATACTTGTAAAACCAGGCACTTGTTTGGAAGGAGAGAAAGTGTTCATAATGTGTGGAATGAACTTTATCTTGAAGGCTTTCTCATTTAATTGATGTGATCTGACCTTGCCATTAGTCTTGCTAGAGGCAAGCTATTTCTGTCTGCATTACTTTCCATTATTACTTTCGTGTAGAAACTCAGTACCTGCTGCTCCATATAAATATGTGACAGAGCTAAAGAACATACTCTGGAAATTCACTCAAGTCCTATCTACTCTTATACCTTCACAGTTAATTCACACAAGCCTATACCATAGTGCCATATATCAAAGTCTGTTGTATCAACAGAAATTTGGAATACCAAACTTGTAATCATGATCTGAGACATTGCAGGAAATTTATATTCCCTATTTAGTTATCTGGAGTCCAGGCATCATCACCTTAGATATAAATCAATCTTATCCTGTAGCGGTTACTTTGCAGCTGTGCCTGAGCTTATTATTAATTTGCAGTGTTCTTTGTTTGGTACAGAGTGAAGGAGACAATCAAATTATATTTCACATAAACAATTAAAATCTGTCCTTGTGGCTTTAAGCTGTTGAAATGATGCAGAACTTGTGCAGAATGCAACTGTCCTCAAATTATTTTCACTGTTAAACATTAGACCATATGACAAATTTCAGTCTGGCTCAGTCATTTAGAATAGTATTTGTAGACGTCTGTCAGACATTTATCTTTATTATTGCATGGTTACTTGGGCAGACACAGAAATCATAAGAAATACAATGATGGTACATGGATAAAATTAATTACACTCAAATGCCTCACTGTTTTTCCCCAAAGATAAATGTAAGAGACTCAGAAAATTCACAGCAAATACCATTAATACAATTTGATGCTAAGGCAAATATCTGCTGATTCTTCTAATGTCAATCATTAATTTAATATGTAATTTGACAAATATTATCAATTGCTGTTTTGCAGATTATTTTGAATCTCTGTTGAAAATAATTTTTCAAAACTTGTCAGCAAGTACAAATAATTGTTGGTAACCTTTTCCATGTCTAAAGTATGTCACTTCCTTCCTATAAATTCAATATTCACATGGGCACAGAAACATCCAGTCAATCCAGAAAGAAACTGATCTTGAGATTTTGTATTCTTTTTCTATCAGTATCAAAGAGCTAATTTCCAAAGAACTCATAAAAGGAACGTGTTGATTTGCTTCAATTGAGGAACTGTTTCAAAGAGTTTAAAATTCAAATGACACATTTGGAAACATTCTGTATTTTTCTGGCATATTACTTTAAACTTTTTTCTCTTGACAGAAATTATCATAAAATAAGTTAAAAATACATGGTTGATAAAAGCACTTAAAACCCCACAAGTTACCCTGAAGTATTTTATGAAGAGATTAATCTGTATACAATTGTCTTTTCTTGTGGTTTTTTTTTTTTGTTTTGCTTTTTTTGCTTTGCTTTGTTTTTGTTTCAGTTTTGTTTAGTTTTGCCTATTTTTTTTTAAATTGGGCTATAAAAAATCCAAAAATAAACTTTCATTGGGTTTGAGGAGAGCAATTCTTTCTTAGTTTAAATAGCAAAGCAGCAAGAAAGGAAAATACTGGAAGACCAAAAAATTATTCAAGGATAACTTGTTATTGAAGTAGGTTATTTTTCTTAATCTGTCTGATGTCATTTTTGGCTCCGTTAAATGTTGAGACTTGTGATCGGGACAATTTGAGAACAACAAGTGTGTACTTCAAGCAGTTTTTACCAAAAGATTGTTCATTATTTGACCTTTTATCTCGATTCTGCTTTTTTATTTCCAGGTCTATTGATAGTTTTCTGCATTCATATACAGAATGAATCTTGGCACTGCAGTGATCTGAGCAGTTCATTAAAGAGTTAATGCTGTACTATGGGACAAACAAAAAACATCTATTGCCTTCTTCAGCATAAGATCTAGGAAGCAAATTATCATCTAGATGCCCTTTATTGCTTGCTGTATACAAACTTGGGTTGAATTTCTAATCAAAGTTTCTCTAAATGTGGTCTCTGCAAAACACCTCAATTTGCATACCTACTGACATCACTCTGTTTGGGGCAAGAGGAAGGAACAGTAAGGTAATGTGATACAACATTCTGCTTGTGTATTCTTACACTGGGAAAGTGCAAGCTAAGCTACTTAAGCAACTTATGGCTGTATATGTGTGCAAATAAGCCCAGAGTACATCACTGCATTGCACAGAAAGCAAGTTGAAGTCACAACATTTTGGCCCTGCAGGTAGATGTGCAGGGTCTATATAGTTTCAACATACATTAGCTGCGATAGGAAGATGAATTATTATGCCATCCTTTCTAATAAATGTCTACATCACTAATTGAGAAATCATTTTCACCTTCTTTCTCTCTGACTTGGTAAGTAATGTGTGAAATTACAAACAGCTTATAAGGAAGACAAATAGAGAATTTCTACTAAAAAAAAAAAAATTAAAAAAAATCTTTAGGCAAATCAAATTCTCTAAATATTAGTTCATTGGAAAAAAGTAGGGAAAGCTATTGAGAAAAAAAAGGTCCTGAAAGAAATACCATCACCATTTTGAGCTGTGTTTGCAGTGAATTTGGTCTTTTTCCCTAGCTGTGACTAGAAATGTTCAGACTGAAAATCCTGCTAGGATTTAACTCAAAAATAATGATCTAAAATTCTATCTTTAGCAGAATTCCAGGGTTACTCTATACCACCTCAACCACAGGAATTTAGAGCCTGCTGTAAAGATCTTCAGACAGCTTACACATTAGGTACAGTATGAAGAAAGTTATCATGAGAAGACTTCAATATTTGTGCTTGGTTCCTATCTTCCTTTGTGGATCTGGGTACCCAGGATTTCTGCAATTTATAGGCATAATTTGAAATTCATGAAGAAGATGGTGAAGATGATAATAAACATTTATTTTTTTCATCCCAGGTCATTAAAAATAGGAAGTTCATGATCTTGCAATTGTTTTTCATGTATCAAAATGTGTGAAATTACCCAAGCCTTATCTACATAATCTGTGTTAAATATCTTCTAATCAAATTTCATAACTCTCCGTATTTCCTCTCCATGGATTTTGAAGAAATAAACTTAAATCTATGCAATAAACAATGTGTAATTCATTTCAAAGTAGGCATATTTTAGAAAACTCCATGTGTAGTAAAGAAAGAATAGAAACGCCAAAAATGTCCTTCTTGTATTGCGGAATTTTATTGTCCAGAGCTGGACACGGCACTTGAGGTGTGACCTCACCAGTGCCCAGTACATGAGACAATCCCTGCCCTGCTCCTGCTGGCCATGCTATTTTTGATCCAGGCCAGGATGCCATTGGCCTTCTTGGCCACCTGGGCACAGCTGGCTCACGTTCAGCTGCTGTCACCAGCACCCCCAGGTCCTTTTCCATTGGGCAGCTTTCCAGTCAGTGTCCCCAGTCTGTGGAGCTGCCTAGAGCTGTTGTGACGCAAGAGCAGGACCCAGAACTTCATTTATCAAACCTCACATTCTTGGCCTTGACCCATTGATCCAGACTTTGCAGATGCCTCTGAACAGATTATTAGAAACTAAATATTGTAAAAGTAGCCCATTAACTAGTACTGTAAACAAAAGGGCATTTTGTTGGATACAACAAAGAAACTATAATTTCTTCAGAAGAGCGATTATAAATTTTGGCTTTGTGACAGTGGCTGTTTAATGAATAATTGTCTATGCAGCAGGCTTTACTTTCTGAACCATCCCTTTTTGCAGCTTTAATAAAACTTCCTCGCTAAACATCTAGGGCTATTTTATACTGTAATTTTAATTGAAACAACAGAATACACTGAAGATGAGAAAAGTTTTACTCCACATAAATATATCAGCCTTTCACAAGAAAGGACAACTTGGTACATGTCTAAAACAGCTTCAGTCTTTGCACAGTGCACCACAATCTAAATATTAAGAAAATTCATGATTTTCCATGTGTCTTTACTTTGAACTCTTGCAATAAAAAAATTATTTTATTTCCATTAGTGAATCCCAACATCTTTATCTGATGACAAATTGTGAGCTAAGTAATGTAAATGAGTTTCTCCAACAAATGATAATTTTTCAGTTTTATGTCAATGGAGATATTGAATCCAGTGCAGTAGCTACCATCAGCAAGGAACCTTGCTTGTGTTGAAGGTAGCAAAGATTCTGCTTTTCGTATAATGTGACTATTTTGATTCATTCCACTTTTACAGATAAGCTTCAACATTAGAAATATTTTATGTTATATATGTAAACAGTTCAAAAATATGATTACATCTCACATTTGTTTAGCTCAAATTATGCATATACATTTCAATAAAACTTTTGTTTCTAGTTGTGATTTTCTAAACATATAAGCTGAGGTTCATTTATGGTATGATACTGCTCAAATACAAGTATTTTTTCCATCAATATCCATTAAACTCTCTGACATTGTTTTATATTTATTATCAGTCCTTAACCCTCTTTATTTGAATAGTACTTCTGTCAGGCAAGAAGTCTAGTTTCTGTTTGCTTGAGGTATTGCTTATGGTCAGAGATTTCACGGTAAAAATCTATTTTTTATGGTAAGAATTGTTATTCTAGGATCAACAAAGTATTACTTTCATTTTAATTTTATTATATTTTTCATGTAGATTTGAGACATGTTTTAGAGCAAAAGAACATAGTGAGAAGAAGTACCAAAGGAAGGAAACATTCAGTAATATTTGCTAATCTGTGAACTAACTGATTTTTGTTCACCGAAGGTGCAATGTAGTGGAAGTTATAATTGCACGACATCCACTGTACAACAACACATAGCAGAGGAAATGAACTGAATAGTTGAATTTTTTGTAAAGTAAAAACATATCTGTGTTTTGATATCTTAAACTAGTGTTCTGATTGCCTTATGATAACTAGTATAGTATCTATTAACTGTATTGTAAAAATAAATAGGGATTTGATGAAAGGGCAACTAAATATATAGATGTAATTATTGCATCTATAGAGATAATTACTCCATATACTCCTGTGAAGAACAAATTATTCTTATTGTTTGGTTTTCTGATGAACTGGAAGATTAGACCCTGATTATACACTATATTTAAGGGTTAATTACTTTCATTTAAGCTACACACAACACTCCTTAGATCTTCACCTGAAAAACATATTTCTTTGCCTAGTCTTATGCTCAGATAAAGTAAATTAAGATGAAATAGTGGAACAATCTGGGAATGATTCAAAGTTCTTGAAAAACTCATTCCTTTGGATAGACCATAATTTAAATTCTCTTGAGCCTGTTTATTATACTACAGACACAAAAAGGAAAAGAAATCTTGGTGGAGGCTATAGACCAGCAGATGACAATGGTCTAGTCTTACATCAGCTTCTGAAATTTACAAGCTCTAAACACACCTAGTCTGTATTAAGTTTTTGACATCTGAATAACACTTGACTAGGTTTTACCTTAGTTGGACTAAATTTAATTTGTATTTTTTTAATGGAGTGTTCATATCAACTCATTAAACAGTCTGTTCATTTCTTTGGTTTAGAAGTGGAATTATTAGAATTATTTTAGAATTATTTTAGAATAATTCTAAACTGGAGAAGTTGGGATGAGTATCTGCAGTAATCCTTTACTGAGGTTCTGTGTGTTCACTGAAGTTTTTACTGTGGTGAATTCCCCTGACAGACAGGGAGGACTGCAGAAATACTAATTTTATTTTGTTTTTTTTTTTTGCTAGAACTGTCAGGTATCATGATATCCCTTCTCATCTGAGGCACAGAGAACAGTTGCTTTTATCTCAAAATGTTTTACACCACCCAGAAATTTATTTTATGGAAACTAATTGACTGAGAGATATATGAATTAAAGTTAAATACTGTCTTTTCTGGCCTTGAACTCCTTGAACTCTGCAATATTGGACAATCTGATGAATAGAACAAGCTGGAAAGTTATCAAACGAGGCTATATCTGTGTCCTGGAGTTCTTCTTTTAGTGAAATGCAGAGATATTGGAGTGTTCAGATGATTTATTTATGAGTTCTTTTAATCTAAATTGCACATCATTTGCACTTCATTTATGCCTGGTGCAGTTGGCATGTATCTGGAAATATTCACATATAAGAATGGGTAATTCCAAAATCATCTAGGGAGATCAGAAAGCATAAAACATTGTGGCTTTACCAAATATTGAAGTTTTAGATTCACATTTACATTTTGCATAAAAAGCAGATTAGCACTTGATAGACAGGCACACATATAATGAAAATAAACACTTAAAATTAACTCTAAATATATTTAATGTCATAACTGTAGAGTCATTGTGACAGGAGTTAGAAACTTTAATCTACTTTTCAGTAAGAGAATGGCTTAGAAAAATAGTTCAAATGCTTGGTGGATTGAGATCCAGTCATATGTTGAATTGTCTGTATCACTACAATTTAGAATGCATGTTATATATTCCTCATTCAATAAAAACAATAATGTCTGTGTTAAATTATTCCTTTCTTTTTTTTTATATATCAAATAATGCAGAGTCAGCTGTTCAGCTTTATGTAGAGCTTCATCTTTTAATGAACATTGCATTTGCATAAAAGAGATTTATTTTCTTGCTATGTGTTAGTGCAAATTCCAGTATGAACTTTAAAGGGCTTTGTTTACTTCATTGCAGTGAAGGACATTCCAGGAATCACTTTTTCACTTGGCAGAAATATCATCTTGCCTTCCTTAGTTCAGCATTTTGTGTCAGAGCAAATGCTAGTGGTGGACATGGTATTATAAACAGAATATGGAAATAAAAGGCTACAGGAGGAGAAAATTTGTCTGTGTATGTGTGTCATATCTTTCAGGATATTAACAAAACCTGTGGCATTAGGTGAAGAAAATGTACACTGAAATAAGACTGAAACTATGAAATTCTTATCTGCTTTAATACTCCTCTAAGTCATGCCCTAGCTGTGGCCAAAAGTCACTTTACCAGGGTTTATGGAAATTGAGAGTTTATCAGTCCTTTATCCCTTTATCATTACCAAGTATTCAAAATTCTTCCTATGAAAAAATTTTATTGAAAGAGACAAGTGCATGATAGGTAAACCTGGCTCAAAAGTTCCTTCATAGGCAGCTTGCTGCAGTGGCCGTATGCAAACTAACTAAAGGTAGGAAGAAAAATGTTCTCTTTAAATCATCATCCACCTGCCTTTCTACTGAACAGTAGTTCTAAAAAATACACATAAATTAATACAAATATTTACTGCTATCATTGGAAAGCAAAAAAGACAAAATTTTTTTCTTTACAAGAACTTGGAAGTTTTAAAGAGTTTTACTAAGGACAATTATCACATTCTGACACTTCGTACCACTGTGCTTATTACCCTAGTAACAATTTTTCTTAAAAACTCTTCTTCCTTCTTTAATTAAAAAGGCTTGCTTTGGTTTGTAAATACATACCTGTATTTATAATGTATTTATTCTCTAATAAATTCCTCAGAATGGTGTATGAGACAAACATCAATGGAAATATAAAACCAGCAATAAAATTTAAGTAGTTGTTCAGCGAAGAAGAAATGTTAAACCCAAATAATAACCTAAAATGGGGCTCAGATCTATAATTGAACTGGTTTGTAAATAAATTAAATATTCACTAAATCAAAGGAAAAGTAAAAGAGGCATGCCTGTAGCTTATTTGCCAGAGAACAACTGAAGCTTTTTAGATTATATAAATATCCTAGAGTTTTGAGTTAGAAGCTAGGTACTCCACAAATCTACAATAGTATTAGTACAGGTAACCCTAGTAGGAATACACACTCTTAACACAGAGCATACTTCAGATGCAACAACTTGTGTGGCGCTACTCTGGGGGAAGAAAATAAAGGAAGAGACTATGTCAAATTTCCTTTATGTTTTATTCAGAACTCTTGACTGATGAACCAAAAAAAAACAGCATTAAAACCTTATAATGATTCTGTTCTCTTTAAAAAGACTTTCACCTTTAATTTTGTTACTTTTTCATAATCCTTAGAGTGGACAATATTTTGTTAAAAATAATTCCCAAATAGGGAAATATCGGTATGACTTTTCTCCAAATTCCTCTCTCATGTGGGGAAAGATTTTGCATCAATGGGTTTTAGAAATAATAAACTAGGGAATTTACAGAGTTTGTATGACCTAGACATGAAAGAGACAAAGATAAGAAGCAAGAATAACACACTGGTACTAAAATGTATTATGGTGCCTAAATGCTGTGCATCTTTATGTAAAAATCTAGCAGAGAAGACTGAGGGTTTATGAGGCTGAAATACACATATTTGAAAAATGGGAAAATATAGGATTTAGTTCTGGCAGACAGCTGGAAATTCCATCTCTTTGAAAGAGAAGGTGAATTCCTCTTTAATGAGTAGTGCTTTATATGGGGTATTACTGTACACAAATTTGGTTTCTAGGTGATAAACACGCTAGTGAGATTAGCTAGAAGCTGAGCAAATGAAATTAATAATGGACACTGCTGTTGGTACCAGATTTCTGCTTCTTTTCATGGATGTCATGAATTTACAAACTTCACATTATGTGACAAACATGCAAACACTCTCCTCTTCCAAAAAACCCTCTAAGTAGTCAAAATAAAATATTTCAAGGAGTTTTTTTTCTGTTTTCAGAACTCTTATGTATATAATTTTCAACATTTTCTCACAATGCTAAACATTTTAACACAGAAAATCCAAACAAATTAATTTTTTTTTTTTTAACAGTGAAAAAAAAGCCCTACATGGAGGACTTTTTCAAAAGAAATGCTGGAGGGTCATTTTAATAAGAAGTGCAAAGCAGTAAGCTATCAGTATGGTAATTAAAATCAATGAGTGTCCATAACCATGCTTGAAGATGTGAAGAAGGTTAAAACTAATTAAAAACATCACAAAAGGTCTTTCTTTAACGATTGAAGAGATGCCTTGGTGGATAGCACTTTGCAACCCGATATCAAGGGAAAATAGGTTCAAAGGAATAAAAGTCTGTTCTAAAAAGTGTAATATTTTTGCCCAGAGAGAAAGAAAACATCAGACCTTTCAAACATAAGTTTATGTAGCTGGCATTCAAATATCATCAGTTCTTTAAACTTCTGAACCTATTACTGCTGAAATAAATGAAAATGCTTCTATTTGACATAGAAGGCTGGGATCAGAATCTACTTCTCCTGTTGCTGAAGGTGATGCAATTATAAATACTAATTTAGATATTAATTTTCCAGATTGAAAAGATTTGTGTTTTGGGACCTCAGAACTATTTGACAGGTCCTTATCTGCAAACTGGACAGGTTTGTCTAAGATATTAAGGGCATTTGACTTTTCATGTTTATGCTCTATGTTTTACAGTAGGAATAATACTATGTTCTGTATACTCTGTTCTTCATCACTGTAGAGAAAAAGTGGACAAGATTAAAATTAGTGATTAGTCAGAAATTAAAAATTAATGTTTTACCTGGGTTTTCTATTGCTCGATTTAGTGTAGGGATTGTGGTTTAAATTAAAAAAAAATAAATTATACATAACAGCAAGAGGTTACATTTCGTGGATTAAAGAGTTTAAAAGTACTTTTAATCCCATTGATTAAAGAGCAAAACTTTACCCCTTACCATAATTCATTTAAGTTAGAAACTATCTTGAAATCTTAGACTAATCATTGACAACTTTCTCTTTATTAAACTCTTAAACTCCTTACATTTGGAAAAACTGAACTTGAATCTTATCTTTTAACTACAAACCACTTCTCAGACAATAAATTCAAAATCTGTCTTCTGCAGAAAACCTAAATCATATTTCTTTTGATTTCTTTCCGTCCCAACAGTGTAACAAAATGCATTCCTCTCCAGAGTACGGAGTTGCTCCTGAAAAAAAATTACATCTACCAACTTTAGTCATAATGATAAGTTTTGCTGCTTCTTATTCTGTTTGACCTTATAGTCCTCACAGCTAAAAGGGAATCACATGTGGATCCAATTCCAGCTTGTGCATCATCTGAGCTGTTTACTATATTCGAGGCAATTACAGCTGTGCAAACCCAGTGACGGCATTAGGGGGCACAGGTGCAAACAAGGGACTAATTTGGCCTGCAAAACTTGTATTATTGGTGATAACAGATGAGATGGAAAGGAGCCAGCTTGATTCTCAAATCACAGACTGAGTATGTAGGCTGAGAAGAATATCCAAATGTTTACTTAAATCGAGAATGTGGGATACAAAAACTTCCACAGACAATGAACGTATTCCCAGGGAATTTTTTTCTCTTTACTTCTTTTCACAGAATCATTTTTTAAAGTAACAATGTACTTGATTAAGTCAAGTGAAAATGCTAATGTATTAACCCCAGGTCAGGAATGCACCAACATAATTTTTCATCGTACTATGGAATTAAGTAAGAAAGTGAAAGGCAGACACAATTGTGTAGAAATGTTACTGGATATAATAGTTTTTATTATGAAAAAAAGAAAATTTAGGGAAAGTATATTTTTACATAGTGGGTTAATTTCATAATTTAAAGACCGCGAGTATTGAATACTAAGGCGGAGATAATTTTAAACTATCAAGAAAGGACAGACAACAACAATTGAACAAATCAGGTGAAAGGAGAAACACTTTGGTGCTAAGTGTCAGTTTTGTGATTACACTGATTATTTAAACCTGTAAAGATTTGACTGACTCTATACTTGGCACAACATTTCCTTAATGAAATATCCAGGGTTTCCACACATTTGGGGTTTTATGAACTAAATTCAATCTTTTTTTTTTTTTTTCTTTTCTTAAAATGCAAAGCTCATTATGCTTTGTTTTAGTATAGATATTAAATAAATGCTTGCATTTCTTTTGTTTTTACTATACTTAGTTGCTTATGTTTAAGTTTACTATGAAAAATATACCTTAAAGAAGTTCCAACTGTTCTTATTCTTCCTTTCCAAAGTAACTAACAGTAAATTTTGTATTGAACAAGTGAGATAGACACATTTGAAAGTTTATTCATTTTATTAATTTTATTCTTTCTTGCATACTTAACAAGTAAGTAGAAAGCATCTCATTGAAAAATCTTTGTCTGAAATCCTGATTTTTCTCTGTTAGTGGTATTGACATGTCTTTTTAATCAAAGTTTTGAAATTACAGTGCTTTCTGAAATAATATATTGCAGGATAGTAATTATATTTGAATGAAGACAATGCCTCTGAAATTCAGAGGAATATGTTGCAAATGAGATTTTCATAGGCTAAATTAATTTGGAAACCAACATTTGTGTTATTTGGGTCACTTTGTTGAAATTGCCATAAATTAAAACAATACCATAAACAGTAAATATTAAAGATTACCAGTTATTGGCTGCAGCCTCAAATTAATTCTCCAAAGAATTTTTCATAGAAGATATTTCTGAAAAGAACTGCTTGTTTATTTTATCACATGCTTTCTGGAATAATATGACTTTTCTATCATATAATTTGTTTTTCCAGTCAAACAAGTGTTATTAGCAGGTGTGAAATAATTAAGCTAATAAAGCAAGTCTTAAGGTATCAGAGTAATGAAAAATGATGAAGCCATCCTTCCTTACAGTGCAGTTATATGCCTGGATAAATTCATAAGTTGCTATTTTTTCTCCTGTGCCCATATGAAAAATATAATTTATGCATATTGGAGTACAAAGTCATCTATATTCCACTTGCTAATTCAAGGTAATTGGTTCTGTTTGAAGGAAGAACTGAGAAACCCTGTTTCTTTTGAACCTTTGTCTGCCAGCTTCTTTGGGATTCTCAGGCAGAAGAAATTCTTAAGATTGAGATGAGAGACAGAGACAACTCTCATTTTGGAGGTCCTGCCTTAATTCTTGAAGTTGTTCCCACATGGTTAAAGTAATAAAATATGTGAAATGACATTCATTGGGTACATTCTGAATGAGTCAGGTTCTATTGAATCTGAGGTTACCTTGTGTCGTGGTTACATTGAAACTAAGGTCTAAAAAAGACACTTCTGGGTGTATTATCCAGGTAAGATAAACATTTGGCTATTAAAAATAGCAAAAATTATTTAAATTCCTGATCCAGGATTCAGTTTGGTCAGCTGAATTGTAATGTGTTGATTCAGTTCAGTGTCTACTTGCTCAGATTGGTAAATATACATATTTGAAATCTTAATTCTTCCTGAAAAAAAAAAAAAATAATCTACAAATAAAACCTGACAATGCACTAACATAATGGTCAGTTCTGTGTCCTGGTATGTCCCTCTACTCCTACCCCCTTTTAAGCTAGGAAAAACAATTCTATAAATTTCTAGACTGTATGAAAATATACAGAATCTTCAAGAATCACAACATGTCTTTCACCAAAGAAATATTCTGAAGGAATACTTTATAAAGAAGGATTTTTTTTAAGTTTTATGCATTATAAAGCGTATTTTACTGATTGCCTTATTGAATTTCATGACATTTCCAATGTGCCTAGTTCTAAACTAGTTAGTTTAATTAGTGCCTGATACAGTGTCGGGAAATACAAAGTTCTGAACTACCATACACCTACTATTAAGGTGTATTGACTTCCTCATCCTCTTATGACCTGGATATTTTATTTTTTCATTATGCTAACTACAAATTCCAGAATTCTATTTTTAAAATGTTTGCAGCTTGTTCTATTGGAAACAGTAAAAAGTCCTCTGTTTGGTTGCTTATTTTTAAATATCAAGACTTTCACAAGCCAAGTTTTTCTGCTGTTCCTGCAGATGGGAATGATTCCTACAGCAGAACTTTAAAAATTATTTTTCTGTACACCCACAGAAAATGGTTTCTGGAAAGTTAAACATAATCATTAATAACATTAAGCCAAAGAGAAAGATAAGAACAAATTTGAGATGCAACTTTGCTTCACTGAAGACTCTAAAGAAGTTGAGCAAGTTTCTATACATATATAATGAGAAATAAGGGAGAGAAATTTCATCTCCTATTTCAAAGAGGAGGAAAGAACATTAATTGAAAAGGACAGTGCTGTTGACACTGCTTTGCTTCGGTTGCAAATCTTAAAAAAGGGCATGCGACTTGTAACTCAGGACAATACACCCATTGTTTTTAGTAAAAACAATCAAGAAATGTGTTTGTCAAAACAGACTGTGGGAATTGTGCAACAAGACGAAATCATTAGTGATGACTCCGCTTTTAGCAATATGCACATCTGAAAGAAAATATACCTACCATCGAATATCTAAACAGTAAAAGGTTGTGCTCTATTTTTATCCTCTAACCTTTTCTACTGTAATTTTTCTACTTCAAAAAATGTAGTGTTGCCTTAATTCTAAGCAGTTTAGCTTAATTAGGAAGTGATATGGTTGAGTTGCATTATAGTTAGAGGATGATATTAATCCTCCTCAGCCTGTCACTTTAAATAACAAACAGAAGAGAAAAAATAGCAAGAACTATTTTTGAAAAAGATTTTCTTCTGTTAATTGGAAGAATATGGACTTGTGAAAAGGATCCAAAAAGAGTAAAATAAAAGAAAGGTTCTATCAATCTATCTTATGGACAAGCAAAGCTAACTTCATGTGGCTATGTATTATGTAAGGGAAAGACATAAAAGAGCTATAAAAAATTAGATGTAGATGAGTAACGAGAAAAATTACATAAAGTTAAATAAAATTTTATTAATTTTAAGCAAAGAAAGGAAAATCTAGCTTCAAAGATACTACTGTGATGCCATGTGGGTAACAGCTACCTGAGCTACCCTACAGTAACAGAAGTCTTTAAAGATTTCAGTTTCATTAAATACCAAAACAGTTTTTGTCAATTTCTTTGTTTTAAAATTCAAAGAACAGAAGAGGTATCCTTCCTTTAATCTACAAAGGATGTGAAAAATATTTTCATTTACCATCATATTGATGGAGAAAACATTTGGTTTTCTGGTGAGGCAGGTCAACAGAAGAACCGGAGAAGGCATGCAAACTGACATCTTTGGATGTAATCATAACACTGGAATATTCACTTTACCCTGATCCCTCTACAGGAAATAGAAGCTCCAGCTCAAATGGCAATGTAATCAATCACAACAGCCTCTATAGGAAGTGTATAACTGAATAATGTCTACTGATATGACCAAAGTGTGACACAGTGGTGCCACAAGCGTATCTTTGACTTTTATTTCCTCCTTTTTATTTCTTTTACTATATTTCCTTCTCTAGACTGATACTTTCACATTGTGTTATTCGTGTTAACACTGCCATTCTGACAGTAGGGTCAATTTCATCTGAGGTTATACGATTACTGAACTAACATGTTCATTTCATTTATGTGCTATATCGCTATTAGCATAAAAAATTTCCTAACTAAGGGAAAGTTCAATAAAATAATTTCATACGCATTCATTGAAAAAATAAACTAGATCTCAGTTCCTTGGGTCTATACACTTTGTAGTTTAAACTTTCCTATTGCCTTGCAATTCTATTAAACTGTTTACTGACAGCATTTTAAAACTTAAATAAGAATTTTCTAGCCTTTTCTTGTCTTCTCTTTTCATATGATTTCCATATAAAGGAATAATCTGACAGACAAGTTACAAAAATAAGATGGTTTTCATCTTACAAATGCAAAAGAGTAATATTTAGTTCTCAGCTTCTCTAAGAAACAAAGTAAAGCTCCTAAGTTTAACAAGTTCTGAGAAATAGGAGTGTTACCAGTATTAGATATCTAGTGATATCAGGGACTGGGTCAAAAGTGTTTCCTTTGTTCCCTTCTTCAAGATTAGTTTGGAAGCAATAAATAAATATTCATTTTAAGACATTTTGCATATATTTCTAAAACATAAATAAGTAAACAAGAAATTTTATATGTAAAACCACTAAGGTGGATACTAGAGGTTACCTGTGCTCTGTGAGATGCTCTACTTCACAGAAAGATACAAATACACATATTGCCCACAATTTCATTAAATATAGTCCCATAAAGTGGAAAAATATCTGAATTTACCTCCGTCATATAGGACCTGTGACTTTTCAAACAAGTAGTCATTAGAAAATTGATTGTGTCAAGCAAGTCTACTGAATGCAGGACAAAGAATTCCCACAAATCTCTGAAATTATAATATGCACAAAAAGCCTTTATCTATTCTATGGTTCTGTTTGAATAGGTGCTTTCAACAGCTAGCATACACATTTGAAAAAAAAAAATACTTCAATGCAAAAAAATATTTCCTTAGCATAAGTGCTTTTTGGCTTTAAGATTTATGAGCTGTAATCACCTTTCAAGTTATAGTCCATTAACACTTACACTAAAATCCTCTGAGTGTAGTCTGAGACTTTATAATAGAAGGTTTATAGCATATTCTTACCTGTACATGAAACTGGGATTTTGTACAATAACATAGGATATATTATCATAACAAGCAAAATAACTAATATCTTCAATCAAAAAGAAGCCATTTGGAGCTTTTTTCCTCCTTTGATATAAGGTAATAGTCTGTATTACTCTGCTCCTTCTAATGATTACAGAGTGGGCCACAGAGAGAAATCTGTCCATTCACTGACAGCTGAAGTGGAAACCTTTGAGTCTTATACCAGAAAAGAATACAAATGCTGAATCAAATTAACAGTTCTATGTGCTCAATGTCTGTGTCTAATCTTTTATGACAGCTGCTACCTGACAGTGAGTTATTTTACCTAGTCTCTGCTTCACTAGCTGTTCAATAAGCCTTTTCATGGAACTGAGATTTGCTGAGTAATACAGTTCTCATATCTTGGCTCCTTATTCTACTGTAGAATTGAGTTGAAACTATTTCCATTTCTATCAGCACCATACAGATTTGAAAAGAAACAATTGTGTTGTGGCTAAAATACTGGTAGAAGGTCACCTAGGGTAAAAATAAGTTTAGGCAGTCAAAAGGCAGTCAAACCTCCTACAATGCAATTACTCTCATCACAAGCAAGGGGGAACATGAGGGGGAAAAGAAAAAAAAACAAAAAGAGAAACCAGCTTCATTTCTCTAAGTCACTGAAATGGGAGTTGTGAAAGAGTAAGTACTGTAGATACAAGTACAAAAACAGACTATCCTGAGGGGTTAGAGAAGACCTAAATATAAAGTGCCTGAATATGTGACCTGTTTTCAAAAAGGTTCAACTCCCAGTGAGGTTAGTAAAAGTTATGGAGTTGCTTAGCATTGTTTAAGAAATCTGCCTGTTGTTTTTTACCGTTAATTATGACTACCAAAGCATTTTGTCTATTACATTTATACCCTGTAGTATAATCAGATTAGAAAATATAAGAAGCTTTTCCCTAGTTTCACATGTCAATATTGATGGCAAAAGGAGAAGAATATACAGCAAGGTCAAACTTATAGCATTGCCCCTTAGTAGATTTTCAAGTGTTTTACAGAATGACAGGATCCTCTGAATATCTAAATACTGCAGAAACCACAGCTTGGTTGTGTTTTGTTTAAACAGCTGTCTGCATCTGAAGTGTGCTTTGCTCTTGATTTTTAAAACTTTTAAGCTTCTCCCTTTTTCTGCCTTCACTTTTCCCTGCTGCCTCTTCTAGGGTACAACATGTTGGTAAATTTTGTTGAAAAACACAGAAGAATCTTCACTTAATCACTCAAGAAATGAAGAAGGGAATATCATTCATGAATAAATGAGTGGGCTCCCTTACATCACCCCCTGCTTCCATTTTCCTAGGTTTAAAAGCTATGGATATACATACAACCACATAAGAAATAACTACACCAAAATGTCAGAATACTCATTAACAGTACATACGATAAATGTAAACTCAAATTTTTAAAAAATAGTAGTTAGTACTAAATTGGAAAAATGTAAGAGAATGTTGGGAAAGCCAAGTTTAAAGTCCATAATGTAAAAGAAAGTGTGTAGCAGCCATGCATGTGTGTCAAGAAATGCAAACAAGTCTAACTTTTTTGCATCATAAAGTCATTGATATAAAAGTTAAATCCCAGAGATCTTTTATTACTGTAGGAGTGCATCAAGGGAAGGAAGGCCTCTGTAAGTTTGTATGATAAATAAATCAAAATGTGCTGAGAAGTAATAAACAAGACAACTGACTGGAAAAAGAAAGGATTCACACAACTGACCAAACAGCTCCTTAAATTTTGGAGTGACTACACTTGAAATACAGTGTCCCACTAAAATGCACTTATTTTATTTTACTTTTAGGTCAAAGCTAACCTGCACATGGCTGCTTAGACTATGCCATCACTAAAAACAGCAGTACCACAGATAGTTTCTGGGCACTGGTACATGATCTTTAGGTTGTTCAGCTTTTAGAATATACTTTTCACCTATACAAAACACCGTTGTCTCAAATGATCAGAACCAGTGCCTTGAGAGTCAGGAGTTTCCAGGACTAGTTCTAATGAGCTGTTTGCATGCATGTACCCTGATTTTGAAACTAAGAAACTATCCTATCATAGAATGTTGACATAATTTAAAAATAGAGTTAGTGTTTGAAGGTGTAATTTCAGGCCTGCCTGCAATCTTGTAGCTGCATTCAATCACATTACTAGGTATTGTTGTGATATCCATTAAGAAAACGAAAGAGTTTCCTAACTCAAGACCTGCTTCCCATGCAGATGATACTGAGTATGGCTGAAAGAAAAATCAAATGTATCAGATCCATGACACATTTTCCCATACCAGAAAAAAAGTTAAATTACATATAGGTCCTCACAGGTAGAGATTTCCAGAGATTAAGTGGGTTTGTAGTCTTACAGGCTGCAAGTGGAAGTCACCAGTCAGGAAGACACTGGAAACTGTCCATGTGTACCTGACATCCAGTTTATAGTAAGGTGGTTTCAGCTGGAGAAAACTAATTTTCTGAGACACCCTCAGAGGATATTATGTACATGTGTAACTGCCACTGGCTAACCAGCCTCAGAGACCTAACAGCAAAACTGTCCTACAATTCAGTTGTTCCAAATGCTACTGGAAAAGTGTTTAAAATAATTGTTAGATAAATGCTGACATTTTCAGTGAACATTCTCAATGTTTCTCTCTGAAGGGTAATTCCTTTACTAATTGCTACTTTTGCATCACTAAGAACATGTAAATGTTATTTTCACATGTAACATTTGCAGATTTATAGTTTTTATAACTTTGAGTTCTCCAAATAACTTTAAAGTTTTGTGCGTAGCTGCAAATCTAAAAAAAAACAGGCATTTGGCAGCAACAGAAATAAGTAGAGAAATGATATAATTTAAAATTTACTGTAGTATGTAAATCAGAATCAAAACATATGTTTGTGGTAGGTTTAAAAATATAGATGGCTACTGTTTCTATGAACTGTATGAACTGTCTCACTCTGAAACCAGTGGCAGTCTATTACCTTTGATGAGAATTTATTAAAGTTTACCTGCATTGCTATTCTGTATCAGGAGGAGCTGATTTGCTATAATCCCAGTAAGAAAAGCACTCACACTCTGTAAAACACCATTTAAAATTCTCTATATCAGAGCTAACACTATAAAGAAAGAGAGGATAGTGTGGATAATATTAAGACCCTTAAGACACTGGGAACCCTGAGCCATGCCGCATCAAATGGGTTTATGGTCAGGGCACAGCATGCCAAGCACATCCTGTCCATGTGAAGCTTTGCCGATCCCGGTAATTTAAATTCTTAGACAATCTTCTAGGAGGAAAACTGCTCTGTATGTTATTTATTCTATCCAAACAAAAGGATATTAGTATGTAGGAGAAGATCAGGCTTAAAACCATCTCAGGAACCTGCAGGGGCACAAGAGAATGAGACCTGGTGAGATTCATGGATGGATCCTGAGGGATCTGGTGGATAATGTGGATAAAGCACTATCCATCATATTTGAGAATTCATGGTAGTCCAGTGAAGTTGTCACTGACTGGTGAATGGACAATATAACTTCCATTTTTCCAAAGTAAAAAAGGAAGACAATGGAAACTCCAGGACTGTCAGTTTCACCTCCATGCCTGACTAGATCATGTAGCAGATTATCCTGAAAATCGTGCTAATAAAAACATGGCATCACTAAGGGCAAACTGTGCCTGACAAATTTGGTGTCCTTCTACAATGGGATTACAGCAATGGTGGATAAGGGAAAAATCAGATGAGATCATCTACTTAAATTTGTACAAAATATTTGACAGTCTCCCTCAAGCTTTGTCTCTAAGCTGAAGTCATGAATTTGACAGATGGATCAATCAGTAAGCATTTAAAGAACTGGTCGGATAGCTGTATTCAAAGGGTTGTAGTCAACAGCTAGCTTGGTGACAAAGACTTCAGAGGTTGGTATTGCCACTGGTGATGTTTAACATCTTTGTCAGCAGCATGGAGAGTGGCATTGACTGCACCCTCCGCACTCAGTTTGCCAGCAACACAAAACTGTGTGGCACAAGCAGCACACGGCACAGAGGGATGCCATCCAGAGACCTTGTCATCCAGTGGGCCTGTGTGAACCCCATGCATTTCAAAAAGGACAAGTTCAGGACTCTGCAGGACAAGGAGGAATGGCTTCACACTGAAAACTGGTAGGTTTAGATATTAGGAAGGATTCTTTAGTGAGGTGAAGCGCTGGAACAGATTGCCCATAGATATCCATTGTGGATGTCCCAACCCTGTAATTGTTTAAGATCAGGTAGGATGGGGCTTTGAGCAGCTTGCTGTAGTGGATGGTATCCCTGCCCATGCCACGGTGTTTGTAAATCTGTGATCTTTAAAGTCCATTCCATCCCAATGACTCTATATGACTCCATATGTGAACTGCTTTTGGCTAAATGCTAACACATGCAGAAAGCATAATTGCCTCTATTTGTTAGCTAGCAAGTGGAAGCACCTTCCCAAACCCTGTGTTTCTTTCCACTGACTGAATTTCTCCTGGGGCCAACTGATTTTTGCAACGCAACACACAACTGAAAGCCAGACTGCATGTGCACTCTGCCACAGACAGACCACCCTGCTGTGGTCACTGAGTCCTCAAAGGTCTTTAAGTTTTATGATCAAGAACAGTAATACTGTATATAAAATATCCAGGAAAAATTTTTTTTTATAAGAAATATATATATATCTATTTTTAGGTTGAAATAGAAGTTGGATTTTTTTCTTTTATTGATTGATCTTCCATTTTATGCAAAGTTAGAAACAATCCTTCCAGTGACACTTTAGCAATAGGAACATTCCTCTAAAAATAAGCACCATTTAAAAAAATGCCTCAGTATCAGAAGTGGATTTATAGAGTGGAAAACTACAAAGATTAGTATCTGTGGAACTGGATACATTCCTTGACTTAAAAAAAAAAAAATTAAAAATGGTTAGTCTAACTAAAACTGCTGTTCAAGAGATCAGAGATTTGTGTAGGTCTTCTTTCCAAAGATGAATGAAGCTCTTCTGGACGTAGACTTGAAAAATACTGGGCATTTCAGATTACAATGTCAAGTCATATTTCTACCAGCACTTTGCACAGGTCATTACTTCTTTTCTGTCTTCTCTCATTTTAGTTTCTTCCTTTCAAACTGAGTTTTTTTGAAGCACTAAATGTAATTAGAGTCTCACTGTGACAAATATGTGTCTGTTTCTGATTAGAACATTACTGATAAAATGAGGTTAAAATCAGAATAATAATCTCTTGATGCTGTAAATATTTCATGCTCTATGAGCTGCATTCTTCATTCCAGCCTGATTTTTGTCTTGATGCTAAATGGTGTCAAACTCCTCTACAATTTTGAATAAAGCACTTGTACATTAACTCTTTCTAAAAAGAAATAGCAGCATATTTTAATGTTTAAAGATTTAAACTACCTGCTAAGCAAAAGCAAAAGCAACTCATGAGCTATAAGAACTTCACCTTGCTAACTCCATGATGACATAGTTACTAAGTGAATGAATTCTCAATGTAATCTTATCAGACCTCCTAATTTAATATATTACTGAATTGCTCAATATTCCTTATTGTTTAATCACTTCTGGGCAAATTTAACTGATACACAAGTTTTTATTCAGATTTAATACTCTTTTGTCTGCAATTAAAGATTATTTCACTCCATTTGATTTTATTCTGTTATTTAAATAATTATTATTTTGTTATGTGGATATGTGTTGGATATATAGGAGACTATTGATCCTTGAAATAAATCTATTTTTGCTTATATCAGTTGAAGCAGAGTTGTGAGCATACATTTTGCATGTAAATGAAGACTTTTATAATTAGGATCTCTAAATTTGGGGTTCTTTCATTGAATGCTTGAAATTCATAAGATGCTTTGTTACATTGTGTATCTCTGGAAAACTGAGCCACAGCTGTCAAAATTTCATCTGCATTTGTTTTGACCTCCCTTGGATATACTGATGAAAGAAGATTTTCTAAAAATGGTCATTGATAGAGCTTAACCATTAATCTATTCTAACATTAACTTGAACTGGTTCAAAGTCAATGATCAAAAATAACAGAAAATAATGGAAATATTTCATAGAAATAGAATTGCTGTAAAGAAAAAAAAAAAAATCAGTATATGAAAAGCAAATGGCCACAATGCTGTCGGAAGGCAGAAAATATAGATAGAACATTAATAGATGAGAGAGAAGATGTGGTGTTCGTTGGTTTTCACTTTTTATTTCTGAGAATCTTCAGTAACCTGGACTCAGAATCACTGATTTTAAATAAAACACACAAAGCAGCTGAGAAATAATTAACTCAGTAGAATAAACACTTTAGACAAAGTAAATCACCTTCAAAAGAGTCAGAAACTTCAATACCAGAACCTAGACTTCTTATAAGACTTTAAAAAAAATTTCCATGATTTTATGGGTCAGAGACTAAACCAGACCAGCTTTTAGCCTCAAACTTTTCTGCTAAAATATAAGCAAACAATCCCCACAAATCAGTAAACTTTTGACAAAATACATGCTAATCCATATCTTCGTCTATAAAAAAATCTCAGTCTTTCCTGCAATGAAACTCAATTGATAATCTGATTAAAAATCCAATACTTTTGCAGTGTGATTATTTTGGTCAATTTACTTTTAAAGAATATAGCTTTACATCTTTACTTTCTTAATCATTTTAGTCTGAATATATAAGAATATAATTTCTATTCTTCAATTCCAATTTCTGTTTTATGGCCTTTTGATCTTGAACACTGAACAATAAGTATCTATAAAATACCAATAAATTAATACAAAGAACTTTAATTGCAGCATGCAAAATTATAAAAAAGGGCTTATAATAAGCAGAGATGAAATCATAGGAATGTGCAAAACTATGAAAATCTTTTAAATATTTTAATTTTAAAAAGTTGTAATCATTGCAGCATTTAGAAAATCTGAAAGATTAATTTAAATAGTTTTAATTATTTTTTTTTCAGGGTTTGTGGTAAGCATGCCACCACTATTATCTATATTATTACACAAATGTGTTTCCTTATCTCTCTGAAATATGTCCTTCTGGGAATAATGAAACTAACATACCTCTAAAGTTAGGAAATATATAATTATAGGTCTATTTTTTAAAAATAAGAACTGTTATATTACCATAGTTGATATTAAAATATTAATAGTAAAGTGGTTTGTAGAACTATGCTAATATTTAGCTTACACTTTGCTTTTCTTACTTTGAGTCAATGAGACTGTGTTATCTCCAGTGGATCATGCAAAACTTACCTTTACTTCAAATTTAGGTGTGTATTTAATTTTAAGCATGGTTACATCATTTTGCTTGCATGTTTTCAATAGCATTATTCAAATATTGTCTTGAACTTCTGTGAACACTTGAAACTGAATTCAGATTATATATCAGATAACAGCAATGCAACCTGCAGCGAATTTGAAAGACAAATTCACTTGAGTGTGCTGCTGTGACTATTTAAATACAAATCTTCAGGCCCATGAAAATGACTTCTGTCCTGCTGATGAAATTAGCATCTTGCCTGTGAAAATAATGAGAACAAGTAAGTAGCTCATTGAGTGTTAGATTATATCCAAACAGGAGCAAACATATCCAGGAAGAGAAAATATTATGATACTGTCCAAGATAGAAGCTTTAATGACAAAAAGAAATATTTGATAGAAAATCCAGATTTTGCCTCCTTAATGTCAGAAATAATATATCACTGGATTATACAGATATTTCCAAAAGCTTTAGATTTCTTGAATGAAATTACATAAATGGTAAGAAGTATTATACTACAAGGTAACCCACACTTAATCAGATAATTTCTTAAGTAAACAATAATTAGCACAGAAATCATTAGAAAGATTTTATTATATTAATTTCATTCTTCTTAATCCAAGATAGATAAAAGAAAGAAGCTCTATGCATATGTGGATTTAAGGAAAATTAGATTCCAATACCCTGAAGTCAGATCTCATTTGGACTGCCAGAAACCTTGTAAACTTCAACTGAATCAAAAGCAAAGTCCTGTCTGAGGGAAGTGTTCTTTGCAGAAAAGTAGGCAGGAGATTGCTTGGTTAGGGAGCCCTCCTGAAGAAAAGTCCCTGTGAGACAGTGGCTGAACGTGAGCCCCCAGGGTGCTCTGGCAGCAGCAAAGGTTCATACAGCCCCCAGCCTGTATGAACAGAAACACAGCCAGCAGATAAGGCAAGTGACCATCCACCTTTATACTCAGCACTTGTATGATCCATTCTAAATGCTGTACCTTGTTTGGGCTGCCCAATACGAGATAGGCATCTACAGACCGGAGTGGGTTCAGCAGAAGCTAAGATGGCCAGAGCTGGAGCACTTGCTTGGCCAGCAGAGAGTTTTGGTCCATGCAGCCTGCGGAAATGATACCAGCAGGGGACCCTGCAGCATCCACTACTCATGACCATGTCCTCAAGAAAAGAGTCGGGCTTTCTACAGCAGACCTGAGAGAGAGGATGAGTGATGACAGGCATAAAGAAGCCTGGGATCTTTTAGCTTTGGGGACAATCAAGCACCAGAGACCAGAGAAGTTTTGCCTTATCCATCCTGGTAAATTTTCAAGACCTAACTAGATACAGCCCTGAGTAACTTGGTCTGATTTCATAACTGATTCTGCTTTGGAGCAGAAAGTTGCACTAAAGATGTCCTTTCCAAACTTGAATTACAGTACCCCAAGATTTCAAGCCCAAGAAGTAACCTAATTTATGTTGACTAGAAAATGGCTACTACACAAACAAAACTATTATTTTGTTTAATTTCTTGTTAAATAAATAAAGAAATATATCAGTTATTCTTGCTCAAAACAATTTTTAAATCTATATGAAGAGGTTAGTGAATCTGCTTTCTTTGAATACACATTGAAAAATCAGGCATTTGCTCAAAAATTTTAATATCTTCTTTTTTTTTGTCTTGGCAGTAAGAGAGCTCCCCGCTGTTTCTTTGGCAACACTTGACAGTAGAGCAGGGTATGACTTAGACTTTCTGTTTCATCTAGAAAATATCCCCAAACATTATATTTCAAATACACCTTTATAGAGGTCCAGTTTCTGCTTTCATAAATGACATGAATATTTTCATTTAAAAAAGTTCTAAACTAGTATAGTGTTGTCAAAAAGTGAACAGTATGTATTACAGAAAGTATTATTAAAAATGAAATTCAAATGTCATATAAGAATGAGATACAAATCTTTGCTTCAGGAGTATTCTATTTGATGCTTTTATTCAATATTGAAAGATATGACAGAAGTTCTCCTTCTAGGAGGAAAGGAAGTAACTTAAATTGTGAATGTTAACATGTGGCAAGTAATTGTGTATATGCATGGCTGAGTGAATATCCAGAACTGAAACTCTGAATTTTAAAACAGAAACCTCATATTTGCTAGCTGAAATAGGTAAATGGTGGCTGTGCTATTTGTACACTTGGATTAAACAATAATGTTATGTCCTGAACCACTGGTTAGGGAGGTGATCACATACAATGCTTCTGTACATTGACTATTTAGAATAGAAAAACCTGATGTTTGAGGCCAAAATAAGAAGCAAACTCAGAGGAAAGAGCCCAGAAATCAGAGACCTGTATGGACATGAAAGTCAGGGTATTCTCAGTGACATTGGCCAGTGTGATCAGTAGCACTGTACATATCTGTCCTGAGCAGCCTCCCTGCAGGGAAGGGAAGCTGAGACCTAATAAACACAGTTCTACAGAATGAGAGCGCAATGCAAATAAGTGGGGTCAAAGCTCTAATCTTGCTGGTTCTCAGATACACCCCATTATCTTAACCTACTGTGGGCTGTCAACGATTCTATCTTGCCTGCTATGTCCTCATTGTGTTTTTTGATTTGGAAGTAACTATGAGATAAATATTTATCAAACTGAAATGATGGAAATATTGTTCAAGACTGCTCATGATTTTGAGTGAGATTTATAAAGTATATGAGTTCATTATGTTAAAATACAATAGTTTGTAACACAAGGATTTTAATTTTTGTTTTCTCTCTGATGTTAACTAGAGAAGATAGAATTGCAAAAGCTTCAGAAATTCAGGGGAAAAATTTCTCATGTTCTCATTCATTTTTTTCATAAATTCAATAACATTTTGTATAAAGAAAGTTTCACGATTTGATCTGTTTAGTCAACTTCTCAATTTTGACAAAATTTTCTGTTGATTTTTATATAGTAAAATGGCAGTATCTATCTGAAAAGCAGAAAAAATGTGATTGAAAGGAAGAGTTCAAGACAGTTTTAATACAGGAAATAATATAACTTCAAAATAAAATTTACTCCATATTAGAATGGATCATTATTTTCTCTTAAACAATACTTAACATGGTTTTCTTTATGTCCACACATAACTCCTAATAGAAGAAAACTGTTCTTGTTAAATGACATTCAAACACTTATTTTTCTAATATTTATTTCATCTTAAGACAAAAAATATTTTAGAAGTTTAACAGGGACTGCAGATGTACCTTGTAGAGATGACCTCAAGACTAATTCATGTTCCAAATAGTGGTAGTAGGCTACAAGTACAATTCTTCTCTTTGCATGCATGTTATCATTAATTTTACTAAATAATATAGAATCATCCTAACTAATGTAGAATCTGACCTAAAACTGAAACCTGATCAACGAATATTGCTATCATATTCCATTTTGTTTTAATATTGATTTAAGTACAATACCTTCATGCACAAGCTTAATGCTATACGATATTTTTGATTTCTTTCATTTTTATTTAAAGGTGTAAATGGTAAGGGGACAGGGAATAATGTGCTGGGAGAAATGGCTAGCCATTCATATAGTCCAATATAAAATATTGTGGGAACAAATTCTAAACATCTAAAAGAATATTTTTTCTAAGTTACTCAAAAAGCATGTAATACTTCAATTAGAAACAGAATGCTGAATTAAGATCTATCTTTATTTGAAGAGGTGATAGTGGGGGTATTTTGTATTTAATTTGTTTATTTTAGAGGTCTGCCTCAATTTCCTTAGAGGATTGTTTCAAAAAAATACCATGGTCATTACTGAATTTTCACCAATATGAGCATTCAGTTTGCACAGAAACACATCAACCTATATAGTCAAGAGTGTGTATGAAGGAAAACTTTCTGTAGTCATCAAAGAACTACAGTTTTTCTGTAGTCATCAAAGATGGAAAGACCAAAAAGCCAATTCTATAGAGCATCCTAAGGCCATGCTGTTATAGTTAGAAGTGGATAGGTAGAGGTATATATAGGTGGTTATTTTGGTTTCTGAAGTGCAACAGTGTTTATCATATCCAAGGCTATACGTGTTGGTACAGAATTTCTTCATAAGCTTCCTGATCTTTACAATTCATCCTCAAACAAACCTTTACTGTTTAAGGTAGAACATTTACTTTGTGACTTCTCCATGTTAGGCTGAAATGTTTAAATTTTTGATGTGCAGGAAGGAAAAAAAATGACCTGAATGAAAACCAGGCAAAGTTGGTAATGTGTCACCATGCCAGTAGCAGATATTCCCCTTGGAATGTATGAGAGCAGTGCAGTGTCAAGAACAGAGGCCGCTCTTTTCCACAGAGCTCGTTTCCCCTGATCATTGGGGAAGATTCAACTTTAAGATTTTGAGATCTTCTACTGCTTCAGTGGGAGAAGCAGCCAGATCTCACTCACATTTTTGCTCCCCTCACCTATATTTGAAATCCTTTCCACTAAACCATTTAACTTGAGCTTTCTGTCTGAACAGTCTCTAAAGCAAACAGTGCATTTTGGGAACAGTGTCACCTGCTCCTCTGGAGCTGAATTGTATGCAGAACATGTCTTAGGCATTATAAAATACAATTGATTTGTTTCTTTCTGTGATTTAAATGTACCCTATTCCATGAACACATAAACTGGATAATGGTCTCAGTAGAATATAAAAATAATGGTACTTTTTTTTTTTTTAATTCTAACTTACTTAGGAATAAAATAGGCATCAACATATTGAGCCCTGTTGAAATGGCCACATCTGTAATATAGCATTGTAAAAAAGATATAGCAACCCTATTCTCTGAAAACTTTAGACCTTTGGAAGGCATCTTCTCTTCGGTGGCTACTTGTTTATTTTCTTTTGTTCAATTTTTTACTTTGTTTCTTACCTATTTTTTTTAACTCCTTTTTCACAATGTGCACATAAGTGTAAACTGAATGACACTTCGCATGTTTACATGGAATTACGACTTTGCTCTTTAGAAAATAAAGAATACAATATGCAAATGTATTCTTGTGAAACAGGTCTCTGGATTGTACTGCTAGGGTTATAAACCAGCAGCTATGTTGCTCTGTTGCTCATTTCCTGGACTTCCTCTACAATACATGTTGAAAAATATCCAATCATTGTCTTCCTTATCCAATAAAAGTTCAAGCTCTCATTTCACATAATAGGGAAAGAAAAGGAAGACAGTATTTTCTCCTTCTATAAAATCTGTTCACCACACAAAAATTAGAAAAAAATCAATACTTTATTAGACCTAAGATAATGTGATTTAGTAGCTGAAGTGATTCAAGCATGCACTGGGAAGAAGAGATATTAGGTTGTGATGACTGTATTCAGGCTTTTGGTATTAAATAGTCATTGAATGAGATAAATATGCAATTTTTGATGTCAAAGAAGAGAATCTCAAAGAAGTTCTCATTAAAAAGAAAAAAACTATTAAGTTTTAATCATATTCAATTTTTCTTGCTCTGTGGATTGGAAAATCTAGAATTATCTTCAGTAAGCCTATAATCTGACAGACATGGCATGACTTAGCTTTATTAGAGGTGGGAGGGAAGGAAAGGGAAGGGAAAGGAAGATATGCAACTCTGTTTCCCCAGGCAAAAAAGACAGACAATTGTGGATAAAAATTGTTCTAAATAGTTTTCTCCTGGAGTCATATTTCAAAAGTCACCAATAGTATCATTGCATTGTTGAAGCAATTTTTTTTCTCATGGAGTGTAAGAATATGAGTTCAATGAGATTGATATCTCAGCAAGTCCAGAATTTTTTTTTTTTTTGTCCTCCTTCAATATAAGGAATGAATTGAACACTGCAGATAAACTAACAATAACTATCTCTTGAACTTTAAGACAGTACTATAACAAAACTAAAATCCCCCATAGTTTCTGTACAGGCATGCTTCTGAAGCTGGTCAGGATTAACATGGATTTCAAAACTACAGTTCTGGACAAAAATGTCCATATTCTACCTAGGTTATTCTTTAGGTGTTTAAATAGTTCATCTGGATCTGAAACTAAGTGGTTTGCCCAAGGCTAACAGCAAGCTAGTGGCAGAGTTTGGATTACAGTTTAGAAATTGCTGATCACCTGCCTCATGATCAATCCATCAAATGAGGCTGAATAGAAAAATGCATCTCCAGCTGTTACAGAACACATGCTGTTGTAAGAATTAAAAGGAACCAGCTGTCTATAGCCCCTGAGAAATTTGAATAGACCCACATTTTTCCACACAATCATGCTGTAATTACATGTCACCCCAGGTGTTCTCAATATGATTACTCCCTACAAAACTATAAGCGAGACACAAGACAGCCCATACAGCTGCAGGAAAAAATAATGAAGCAGCGGGGTTTCTCTTTTTCTGCGTGTGCTGCTTTGGTGCTGTTTATATAGGCAATCTGTTCCCTGGGACTGCTGAGAGAGCCCTTATGGTCCCAGGCATCCAGGGACCATAGATGCTGATCTGTGTAACTGGAACATGAAATCAAGCTGCTTTTTTTGACAAAGATATCTATCATATATTTACTTTGAAAGCTACTCTGAAAGGTACAAACCTTTTAAGGAAAGAACATGCCAAGATGAGAGAATGGGAAGACACAAGCAATACGATTTTTATTATTTCTAGTAATTTCAAAGACATTATCTTTTATATCTACAAAAAGAAATGTGCATTTTAATGTTATTGCCTGTTATATGTCTCTACATTCAAACCTGTTGTTAGGAGTTTTGAACTGTTATATTCTTCTTCCCAAAAGGTATCCCAAGGCCTAAAAGGCTAGGATTTTGCAGTTTCCCTTTGTTTTGAAAGTTGGGTTGTGTGGTTTCTCGTGTTTTTGGGGTTTTTTTTGTTCATTTATTTGGATTTCTTGTGAGAATTCTAATCAAAGATCAAGTACTTCAATTGAAAATTTGGAAACTAAGGAAAAAAATTAGTTAACTTGCATATTTCTGAGGGAAGACTTATTATTCAAATACTGCTGAATTCTACCAGGCAAGAAATAGCCAAGGTAGAAACAGTGAGATATAAGTCTTTATATACAATTTGACTTAGAATATGCTTTCTGTTGGTAAATATTTAGATAAGATACTGAAGGACTTCTGATGCTTAGTTGGGAATTATGGCACCTGTATTCTGCTTATAAAGTTAAACTGTGATGATGGAAAACTCAGTTGGCAGCATGCAAAAATTGATCAGGAGATGTAAGTCAGGAAAGGTTATCATAAAAGGTAATGATGCAATGCACAGTGTTTTTTTGGTAGAGAAAAAAAGCATGATTCGTTCCCTTTCTAAAACTTTATTAAGGACATGGATACAGACATTGTCATAAAACGCAGTGTAGGCAGTTTATATGAGGTAAAGGCAACCAAGTCAGCATTTAATGGTTTTCTGCAAGTTTTTTAAGCAGTCAGCCAGTTTATAGAAGGAACCTTTGATGTAAACTGAGGAGATGCCTTTAAAGCTTTCAAGCCAAATATGAGGAGTTCCATGAAGTCTGTGGTGGGTTGACCCTGTCTGGGACCCAGGTAACCACAGGCTATTCTATCTTTTCCCTCCTCAGTTTGGACAGCAAAAGGCTTGTGGGTTGAGATAAAGATAGGAAGAGATCACTCACTGGTTACCACTATGAGCAAAACAGACCTGTGGAAAAAAGTAATTTTCATTTACTACCAATCAAATTAGGGTCCTATAATGAGAAATGAAACAAATCTTAAAAACACCTTCCCTCACCCCACCATCTTCCCGTGCTCAAGTCTTTTTTTTTTTTCTGTATGTTCTCCCTTCCAGCTGCTCATGGGAACAAGGAGCAGAGGCTGTTATCAGTTCATCACACATTGTCTCTGCCACTCCCTCCTCAGGACTCCACTCCTTCCTATGGGAGACTCCATGAACATCTCCAACACGTTATTCCCATGGAGAAGAGTTCTTCACAAACTGCTCCAGTGTGGATACCTTCCATGGGGTGCAGTCCTTCAGGAACAGGCTGCTCCAGTGTGGGGTTACAAGTCCTGCTAGCAAACCTGCTTCAGCATGGGCTCTTCTCCCCATGGGCTCACAGGGCCTGCCAGCAGTCTGCCACAGAGTGGGCTTCTCAGGGGCTCAGAGCCTCCACTGGACATCCACCTGCTCTGCTGTGGGCTCCTCCATCTCTGGACCTCCACAGGCTCCAGGGGCACAGAACGTCTCATCACGGCCTTCACCAGGGGCTACAGGAGAATCTCTGCTCCAGCACCCAAAGCTGCTTTATTTTGTGTCACCACTGCTTCCTGAGGAGTTATTCAACACTTGGTCATTTCCTGTTTGTAGGAAATATAAGCAGGGGATTTTTTTTTATCCTTTTACCGTAGAGTACTAGGATTACGAAACTCCTGATACTGAATGTATAAACAAAATATTTTTTAATGTTTTAGAGACCTGGGTGACAGTGTTTGACGTATCACTGATACACACCATAGAAATAATTGCAGTAGGTGCCTTAACTCCAGAATTGATGTAAGCAATAAAATTGACTATCCTTTTAAATACAGGTTATTAAGCTTTTGAAACCATTTCCTCACAAATCATTTTTATTTTTACATTAACATAAACTATGTAGTGGCACCTCAGTATGAAATATTTTAAAGGCTTCTTAATTTAGCACACAGATTAAAAAGGAAGCTGAATCACTACAATGGAGAGCTTCTACTGGAAGAAATACTGTATTCCTAATTAGTTTCTGACCATATATTAGACATTTTTGCTTACAAAGTGAGTTACTAGCTATATTTTATTTTGTGAACTATAAATGTAAGGAATGATATTTGATATTGTAGTGAAGATTCTCCAGAAAAAAAGTATTTTATCATTTAAAAAGATATGCAGAACCATGAAAATCATGTTGGAAATACTATATCAGACACTATTTAATCTTTATTCAAATGAACATCTATGGGCCTCCCACCATCAACAGCTTCCTTTTATTTTTTATATGTATGTTTTTTACAAGGTGATTTGATTATTTCCCAATTACTGTTTATCAATTTCCTTTTAAAGTTGAAGAATACTTTTAACACATTTTTATGATTTAAAAAAATTATTTTAATACTTATTTTAAACTAAGGGGTGAAAAGACTAAACCAAACTACACTATTTCTGTAAAAAATGAGCACATTTAGATTTCTTTTTGAAGCTTTTCCTTAATATAACTTAGTTTTAAAACTTAGGTGCACATTTCTTATACATATATAACTATATATATAGTTATATATATATATATAACTATATATATAACTAGGTTAAGTATGTAAGTTTTTGAGACAAAAGTAAAATGTTATCTAGTTTGCTTAGTGATTTTATTCCCATCCTGTTTAATAAAAAATAATTTGAAAATTAGTTAACATCATTTATAATACAGAAATTTTATTGGCTAACTCCTTAAATTTATGAAAGGATAATGGAAGAATATCTCATTAATATATAGTTGATGATATTGCTAATATAGAAATTACTGTTTCAGTGTCTGGGTGACAATCTCCTTGTATATTACTTAATCCTGATTAACAGATCCATTTTGGTATTGTACTGCATGAACAGATTTGAAATATAATTCCTAGTATTACCAATATTAATTTTGTATCCTTTAACAGCAAATTGTATGATTTCACATGTAAAATTTTTGCTTCACTATGTTTTCACTTTCAAATATATGAAATATGCATTGAATTGGACTTTAAACCATCTTCAATTTAAATTAAATGATTCAAGTTTGCTCACTTATGTTCACTCAAATATATTTTTTATGCATTTATTTATTTTTTTTTATTTTATTACATATTCTTTAATGACTTTTTTGGTAATTGCTTGTCGGTCCAAATATTTGATCCAAGATATATTTTTTTACTCACTTTTTTGTTCTAAAATGATCATATTTCAGTTTCACACAAGTTCATGCAATTGAAATATAAAAAGCAAGAATTGAGTGTCTTCTTTTTTTCAGCAGGTACATACAACAGATCTGAAAAAGAAAAAATAAGTACATCAGTATATCAGTATCCTGACCAACATAAGAAGCTCTTCATGATTTTTTTCTGGTTCTTTAGCAGAATTGAGCTCTGGACCTGATAACTGTGATCTATCCTATCTTCTCATTGAATCATTTTTCCTAAATATCTTTCTGTGTAATCTGTGACAGCTGCAAAGTTTATGGTCCAGCTACTGAAGGGATCAGAGCATATATTTTTCCCTTACTGCTTTTAATCCAATGTATGTGCAAATGTGTGCAAATGTGTGTCAGTAGCAAATTTCAAGTTGGGCTAGCAGACATGTAGAAGGACAGCCTGTTTCTGGCAAAACAGAAAATCTGACTCTAGGTAAGGATAGCTAGGGTCCAGGCATTGCTTTGAATTAGTCTGAGAACCTATGGTGGTATTTGAGAGATTTGACAGAGATCCCAGATTTCTGACTGCAATGGACTGGCACATGGTAGCTTTTTTCCCTCACAGACAGAGCCTTCCAGGACCTTAAAATGCTTTTTTAAATCTTTTACACAGATTTTAGCAGCCTGCAGCTCTCCTGACTTCAACATGCTAAATTTTTTCCTAAGTGTCATTGAACTCCACAGTAACTGGAAGCTGTCTTGAGAAGTAACATAGAATTTTTCTCTCCTATTTTACATACCTGTTAGAATAAAATAAAATATACCTTTCAACTATAAATCTATATATCCCACTGTACAAGTGGGATTTTTTTATTATTTTTTCTTTCCACTATTAACTATAAAAGGAGTCTGGAATGATTACCTCAGACATAAACATTTCTACTTTAGATGTTTGGTTTTGATTAGATGAATCCCACTGTCACCAAGTAGATTCTGCCCTTGTAGCCCTCTCAAGGTTGAATGAGAGAAGAAAAACACACCAAACCACGCATTCTCAAGCTCTGTGTTACACTATTAAACACTAAAAACTGCTAAGCAAGCAGCTGTCTGAGAACTACAGGCATATTTTCTTAAACTCTTCAACAGCAGATATTTCTATTTTCTAGAATAAAACTACTCTAATATTTTAATCATGTTTTGATGTGGTGAGAAGTCTTAATGATAGGGGTCTCCGAGTGCTTGAAATTTTCTTTCTTTGAATGCGTACTTGATATGCAAGTATGTGTGTTCTCAGTTTACACACTAGCTAGAACAATATTCCTCTATTCTCTGCTATAATTCCCTGACTCATTATTTACATGTAGGTCATCCTTGTTACAACATCAGATCTACTTGTATTTTTGATCCGTCTGAGTTAAGACCTGCATGACAGGAGAACTGCATGTTATCTTTTTGTATGTATCTGTATTTTTATCTTTTATCTATCATAATTTTACTGACTTTTGTGTGATTAATGAATAGATCTAAATGCATTTCAGGCCTATAAGCTTTCTCAAAGCAGTAAGGAATTGGTTAATACAATGAATTGAAATAGCCTTTGCCAAATAAAATATAGTTTGAATTAAAAATGGAAATAATAACTAAAAATGAAGTTTCAATACAATAAAAGGGAAGGCAATAAAAGTTTCATTGTATGTCTGTCTTGAGCACTTACACAGGCCAAAATTATCTGAAGATCTCAGGTGTGGAAGTTTGGTTTCAGTTAAGGTTTGAGTCCAGCTTTAGGAAGTGTGTCCCTTTACAAAGTTAATGAAAATCTTTCTGTTTGCACCTGTGACTGGAGCCTGATGAAACCAGTTTGACAGCTCAGCAGGAGGGCAAGGATAGACTTCAAAGCATTTAGCTTTCTGCATTGTCTCAGGTATTTGCTGGAACAGCTGCTGTCAACTCATTGTTTCCCAGTATATGCTGTCAGCTTCTGCTTGAGTTAACCCCTTAAACTCATCAATTAAACAATACTAAATAACTAGCAGATGGAACGTACAATATGTATGAGTTATAATACAGCCCTACTTTCTCTACTGACATAAACAGCATAAAGTTTTCATTATACATAATCTTCTAATGCTCTAGGAGCTTATGGCCTGGTTTTGACTTATGAGTGTATTTTTTATGGTCTGATTTTGACTTATGACTGCATTTTTATCACTGTGTGGCATTCAAGCAAGGAGCAGAGAAGGAAATGGAAACTAAACAAAAAAATCTATAGAGCATAAATGAAACTGAATTCCTTATTGCAGTTTCGCATTTTTTTTCTTATACTCTGATAGTGAGATCATACAAGTTCAAAAGGGTCAGGACAGGTCAAAACTTGAATGAAAATACTCTAAACTGAAGTGAAGACTACATGAAATAGAAGTGAAAGGTGAACTATGAAAACAGTATCTGTACTGAAAGGGACATCACCAGAATAGTAAAATAAACTGAAGGGAATACATGCTTCTTATTGAGCATATTTTTTTTTTTTTATCCAGCAGCTCACATTACTTTAAGAAATATATTAATGATTCAAAAAAAAAGTCCTGCAGCTTATTTCATTGCTGAATAGAAATCCTACTGAAGTCCTGCTGAGATGGCTAGAGGTCATTCTTTGCTGGAGATATTTGGAAGAATTTTTCATGAAGAGTAACTAAATGCAATGATTTTAACTAGTGGTATCCTATCCCCGATAAAACTTCACTTGGAAGTGTTTCTTTTCATAATTAAATCACTGTGGATTAATTTCCTCAAAATGAAAGATAATTCCAGTACTAGAGGACTGAAGGAGGAACTGCTTGTGCCTTCACTACTGGCTTCTGAAACACACCCTTTGGGGGAAGTGCTTGTCTTTTTCATAAATTCACTTGTAGGTTAGTTTGCCACAAACAAGAATGTTAGTCTTTACTGAAAATAAAAAAGCAGAAATTATCTGAAATTACATTTCAGAGAAAAAAAAAATGTTTAACAGCCTTGTCTTGCATCTTCAAACCTTATCAAATGCAATCTCATTTTAGATTTGCAAGTGCAGGTTCATCTTCCAGTAAATATTAAATCATCTTGTACTCTCATTTTCACTTGTCTAACTTGTACAACTCCCAGAATTCCTCAGCAAGAAAAAGATAACAGAGACTGAGGTAGAATGAGTTTCAGCAGACAAACTAAAATTCTTGCAAACTAATTAATTTTGCAACTTTGTCAAAAGTTTACCAATGGTCTTAAGTGGAATTCATTGTTGGCTAATTATATATTCAGATAACATCATTTCTGTTATGCTATGTTTGGATAAACTTGAGATACCAAACCTTTATTTCTTTTACTCAGAATATTCATGTTGTTTCAGTTCTCTCGTGGAATCAGAGAGAAAACCAAAATTTAAGAAGATTTATAAAAATCATCATGGAGATAACTGAATAGATTTAAAGTACTTAACACTACAGGAATATATTTCTTAGCCATACTTTTGATATTAAAAATATACATTATTTAGTTATATTTACAGATTTTTTAACTAATTCCCCTGGCAATTTTAATTTGTTATTCTGGAATTTTAAGTTAGTACTGATATGCTAGCTGTCTGATATAGTAGATCTAAACACTACCCTCCTTCACAAGGACATCAGCAGAAGACCAACAGCTGCCAAATGCCCCATCCACAGATGAGACTATATGCTCCATTTTGGCAATCCAAGTGTAACCTATTAATAAAACTCTCTTCTCTTCCACTCCTGCAGTCAAACTACATCTAAAGATCAGCTCAAAATTCTGTGGAAGCACTCAGATGTCACTAGAGGTATTGGCTGTACTGTCATAAATTTTTTCATTTCAGTGACTACTGTGCAGGGCTGGAGAAGTGAAAAAGAAACCGTAATATAGGTCAGTGATGGAGAATGGCAGTGGCAGTGGACTTCCAGCCAAGTTACCAATTTTGATACCAAAGCTTTATTCTGTCTTCTCTGGTTCATTCCTTTAAGTTGTAAATATAAATAATACAGCTGGAAAAGGGCAATTTATTACATGCAGAATATGTTTTTTTCTATTACATATCAGAGGTATTTTTGGTTCTGTCTGCATTGTCTTTGATATTTCTTTTCTTTAATAATGGCACTTCAACCCTGTTCAGACTGTAGCTTTTAATTTAAAAGTTTATATTGTACAGGGCTTGGCATGAGTTATTGCAGATATTTTGTTTCTTCCCTCATACCTAACCTGATGAGCAAGCTACAGCTAGCAGTCTGTACACTTAGATAAGATCATATCAGCTAACTTCAGATAGTTGAACTTTACCTAATATTAGACTGCGTATTAGACCCATGCTACTCATCCATTCTGTGGGCAATACAGGTCAGCTCTTTCTGAACAACTAACCTACAGGCAGATTAATTTCTCTTTTTATTTGCTTAGTTCTGTACCTGTGTTTGAGTTCAAATATTTTTGACAGTCATTTAGTTATTAGAGATAGAGGGAAGTTTTTACTGCAAAAGTGCAAAAAGAAAAAAGCTGGTTTTATTTTAAAGTTAAAAAGGACAAAAGTAAACAGGAAATTTGTTTTGATAATAAAATACTTTAAAAAATAGAATAATTCATAAAATACTTCAAAAAATAGAATAATTCATTAAGTCATGTCACCATTTCTAAGAAATATATTTGGATGAGGACATATATATGTCAGAGAAACCACATCCTGTAATGTTGCAAATGTGCATTAGAAGAATTTCCTTCATTCCAGTTCTCAAATTCAAATGTTAGGTACTAAGAGATAATGGCAAGACATACAAATTTAAATTCTCTAAAGTCCTGTCACAGGAGACAGCTATTAAATCTGTGATCAAAATCATTTGGCAATTTCAAAGAACTCTAAATGTATCTACCAGATGTGTGATGTGATTCATTGTATTATGTCCCCGGTGACTATAATGATGGCATTTTTTAAATCAAATTTGGAAATATTAAAGGTTCTCGTCTCTTCAATAAATTACATGAGTCAGAAAAGACACTATTTTGACAAAGTGACATTTACTATGAATTGGCCACATTCCTATTAAAATACAGGAGCATTCTAGCACTCTAATACTGGTGTGGAGAGGAATGCATTATGGAGAAAGTTCAGCCCCACAGATGCTCAGAAAGCAGTGTGCAGTGAAGAAGTTCTTTACTAAAGAGAGACTGGAATTTATTTTCAAGTTTTGCAGATGAAACATTTATTCCCTGAATACTGTCAATGACGTGAGATGATTTAACAAGAAAGATATAGGTCTTCAGCAGACGTGGAAGATCACATGGGCGATAACATAACCATTCCCAAACTAGAGTAGTTTCATTTGGCACTTAATGGTCTTAAGTTCTATTCAGGTTTTAGGGTTTTTTTACATTCTTTGAGATGATCTTAGATAATTATTTTTTTTTAGTAGTTAATTTTTTGTTTTCTAGCTCTTTATGGAAAAATATCAAATACTTTATATCAAATAAGTAGTCCTGCCTCATCATTTAAATATTTTGCTGACATGGATATTGTTTCCTCTTTCTAAGGAACTTACCATCTAAAGCAAATTTTGCAGGTCTATTGTCCTGAAAAAAAATAGGAATTAATAAATTGGACTCAAAATTTTACTTGCAGTTCTGTGATATTCATATTTTAAGCCCCTGACCATTATAAATATAGTTTCTAGAATAGGAATTATTTTGAAATTTAAGCATGCACTGTGAATCAGTTCATCCATGTATAGAACAGCATAAACTAGGAGTGAAAGCCTGAGGGTAGAAATCCAGTTGTGCTGCCTTTAAGCTCATGGCATCTGCATCAAATTCACTGCATGCCTGAAGATTATATGTGATAGTCATAAAACAAGCCTGATATGACTAGTAACTTTACTTTAACTTTACTTCTGAAAGTCTTTCTGAGGGGATGTTTTCTGAGCTGATATTTTATATTTGCCAAGGTATTTGCATAGGAACTAGGTAACTATTCACTGTGTTCAACAGCAGCCAGTAAAAAGTCATGCATTGAGGATGACATTGTTTGAATGATGGTTTTTTTATCCCATACAGACTAAATAAAATGCTTCTCTTATGTCTTACAAAACAGACTTTCTGAAATCAGATTTTTTTTTTTTTTAAAATCATGTGCTAACAAAATATTTGTGCATGTTAGCCAGCATGAATAGCAGTTTTGTCTTAATGCATGGGCCTGCACTGTATCAAGACCTTTTGGTCTCTTACTATTTTACATCTGCAGTCTCTGTGTAAAAAAATTCAGATTGATTCTTATTCAATTTTCCTACAATGCTTCACCTATGTAGTAAGTAATAGAGTGATTTTAGCCATCAAACTTTGTTAAAGTTGCATATTTACAAAGTCATTTTAAAACCTGTTTTTTTGTCAATACCTTTGACAGTGATAGTGATAGTGATTCTTTAAGCAATGTAAAAATGAAACCCATTCATTTGGATTGTCACTTTTATGAAAATAATAAAAGAAAGGTACGTTTAATGTAACAGTAGAGCAGAACTAAATATATGGTTCAATTATTAACAATATTTCCTAACAAAATTATTTATTTCCATCAATATTACTGATGAAGTACTTTTCTATTAAATGATTGACATTTATAAAAGAAAATCAGTAGTTCAACTATTTTGGAGCAATGGAAATTAACATGTTATTGAGTAAATAAATTGTTTTCTATGTCAGAGTAGACCTCTAATTTCAAATGTTAGAAGTTGCTGGAACAGCTGGAAAAAAATATAGAAAATATAATGGTGTATCAAAATGCTTTAAAAGGTATGATCCTTTGTGGCCCAGGTTATTCCCAGCTGTACAAGCTGGAAAAAAATGCCAATATGATGTTATGTATCCCCTGCTGAAATGAGCTGTCAAGCACACATCAGGGGACAGCAGATGTTAAAGACCACTGTGCTTCAAATGTCAAAGAAATTCAACCTTTGCTACAGTTTGAAACCATCTGTTGACATCCAAGCAGGATACTGCATGTCAAGTGAGCTATATTTCTCCTTTGTAGATTAAGACTTAGGTCTCTGTTCTGTCCTCACTCGCTTCTTGTGAATCTTGGGTTTAAGCATAATTTAGGTAAGATCTACTACAAGTGGCACTTTGCCATCTCAAAGTCATGTGCATCTTGTGGCAAATTCTTCAGGTGAAAGGAGGAATATAAAAGAAAAACAATCCACATGTGAGTGTTTTAACTGCACATACTCCTTCTATTTGAAAAGAAAACCTTATAGAAAACATACCTGTATAAGGGAATAAGCGATAAAAACAGAAAAAATTCTATTGAGGGAACAAAAATCTAATATACGTTAGACAAACATCAATGATTTTAAATTTTTGACCATAATAAAAGTACTCTAGTGAACCATCTTTAATATGCTTACAAGTAAAAAAAAAAAAGGCAGGGTTAAATAGACTTCAGAGTTAAATTCATTCAATTAAGTATCTACTGCTAGATAAGTGCAAAATCTAACAAACTTTATGAACACAGATGTCAAGGTCATGCTACAGCAAATATAAATATGATTGCTAAATTATGCATCCAGTGCCCAGAGAGCAGCATTCAAATCTGGATTTGTATGTAGGAGTTTCAGAAATAGCCACTGAGCTCAAATGTGTCTGTGGAATATTGTGCTAAGAATACCAAAGCAGAAAAAACACACACACAAGAAAGGGAATAAAAAGTAAAAAAAAAATTAAAAAAAAAAAAATAAAATAAAACAAAAACCATGAAATAGGAATAGGCAAATAAGGAAAAGAAAAAAACAAACAAACCAAGACTCCTAGTAGTCCTATGCTTACAATTTATTTTAAAAATCTAAATAGTAGTTTAACTTGGCAAAGCGTTTTAATTATTTAAAATTGTTGGAAACCAAAAAATAGAAACTTCTACAGATGCTGAAGGGTTCAATCTGCAGCCTTAGAAAGAGCTTAGATTGATGTATTGATGAAGGTACACAGACATTGGGTAGAGAAATTGTAAACTTATGTTCCTGCAGTTATAAGTAAGAATATGCCTAGAGTAGTAAGAAATAATATTAAGTAAAATAGTTGGAGGTTTAAGCTGTAATAGTGTGAGTTATAGAGTAGGTTAGAGATCTAGAAACTGTAATAGAGGTAGTGTATGAGTACATGACCTGTCAGCTTAGTGGCTAAGAGACAGAGGCAGTGCAGCAAAATTAAGCCAAGGTGATAGGTTAGTAAGTGAAGACAAGCTTCATGTCAACTGCCTATTGGACCAAAATGTTATATATTGCTGTGCAAAGAAGAAACTCATGACTTCCTCGAGCTATGGCTGACTTGTTGCTCCTCTAAATCTCACACCTTGAGACTGATATCTTATCTAGCTACTTGAGCAATAAATCATCTCAGATCAAGGTGGTTCCATCCCTCATTCATCATCTCCACATAAAATAATTATAATGTTTTCTATATTTAAAAATATAGAAGTTTAGGGCCATATATAAATAAAGCAATTACAAATTTTTATTTGAAGGACAGAATTCCACAGCATTTAATTTTTTGACTATGGATGAGATGACTTTCTTGATCTAATTCCTAACAAATTAAAACAAAACCAAACCAAAAGCCCAGAAAATTGTACTCCTTATCAAAACATTGAGAGACACTTGATATATGCAGTGAAGAGCCCTAGCTAATCCAACAAAGTAATCAGTAGGAAGAAGATTGTGTAGAATACATTCTTTTATTAGAAATAAGTGAAAGCACAGTCTGTATGGGACATTACATGACTCAAGAAACAGAATTGATGTTACTGGCCTGCAGACTAAAATTATAGCTGAAAACTCCTGCCTGTTAGAATATTTATGAGCAAGTTTATACATGAAGGTTGATATGCTTTTGAAGGCCTTACAAAGGTAGTTCATTTAAAAGATCCTGAAGAAAATATTGTATTTCTGACGTCTTAGCAACTTCTTTTTAACCAGACTACTAGGGCTTGTATAAGATAGTGCTTCTAACTACAGAAAAAATCCAGCCAGTATTTTTGAATCTCATAGCTACAAATACTGTATGCAAAAGAATGATAACTAATAAACATGGCAAATTTATACAGATAGACAAATTAATTTAAACATTTTAAAATGCATTCCAGAAATTTTCAGTGGAATATCTTGTCATCTTCCAGTCCATTATGGAGAAAAGTGGCTCCAATCTAGGACAAGAAATGTTTGAATTCTGTCCTGATTCATTAAACAACTTGAAGAACACATATAGTTTCTGTTACTGTTCGTACTGTAATATCAACCTAACAAATCTATGTTTATGTGATTTTTAAGTTATAAAATTTTAAGTTAGCAAGACGAAAATCTTCACAGTATTCCTAGTTATAGGCCCCATTATTATCTTTGCTGCAATGAAAAAAAATGTTCAATATATTCAGATGATATGTTCAAATATCATGGGATTACTGCAGTTCAACATGTACAAAACATCTGTCACTACAGAAGGAAGATGCAGTTTTAACCTCTTAAATGGTGATAGGAAGTGTGCCAGTTTTCCTGGACACATGGTTTTTAATTCCAGAGGGAATTGTTCTGTACTACATAGATCAGGTGTTGTTTTAGTCACGTGAAAATGAAATATACACTTTACACCAAACATCACAACAGACAGGCAAATTCATTTACCTGAGAATATTTCACAGTCTAAAATGGTTGGTTTTGATGGTGGTCTCTAGACCTAAACTCTGAGAAAAGACTGTCATAAAAATAACTCCAATGCTCTATTCTTGACACAAGAAATATTGAAGAATTACATGGAAGCTGACAGTCTCACAAAAAAATATATATAAATTTATAAAGTTCCATTATTTTCTCTGAAAGTTCATTATTGCCAGCCACAACTGATATTTATATATTCGTTTTTCATATCTGAAACTTGATAAGGGTCCAAATGGTTATAAAATTGGATCATATTTAGGCACAAAATCTGTGATACTAATATTTGCTTTTGTCGCTATTGCTCATTATGAACTTAGTCTGTGATGAGTCTTCCAAAAGTCAGCAGCAGACAGGAACTTAGAACAGGTTTTTCAAATTAGAATACATACTAGATAAAGCTAGTGCTCCTTCATAATGAAACATTATCTGGCATCGAGGCTTCTATGATAGATGAAGTTATGACTCTGTTTAGAATTGTACTGAGGATATTGTGCTTTTATGGATTTCTCTTCCCCTGCTAGCATTTCGGAAAGGCAGCCTTGAAAAAAAGTCTGTGCATTAGCTTTTCTTTCTTGAGGACATTTGTGAAGCCGTATAAACCCTTTCCTGTCAATCAGACACTCATTTCATCTCCTCATAAGATCAATTTTCTGGTTAGACATAGTGACTCTGCTAGTCTGCTTGGGGATTTGAGAAGATTGATTCACTTCTCAAAGTGCTTTAGGCATAGTGATTACTTTCACCTTCCCTATCTGTGCTGAGTAGGTCAGGAGTTTCTAAGTTCACACAACTTAATTCATTGCATGGATTAATCTACTGTTGATTCTAATCTATAAACACATATCTACAAATAAAAAGAATTTTGGAAATTACTTATTTTTTTTTAAAAAAAACAAATCTCCATACCATTAATTGAATGCCTGCTACGTATTTCAGTAAAAAAAATAAATAAAATAAAATCAAAATAATCAAATTGAAATCTGGCTGAATTTCCATGTAATTAAGTATAAACAAATTATCTAATTTTCAGGACATGTTACCTAATTTGATGGAAGTATTAACATTCATGTTGTTTTTAATACCATACAGTTTTTCACTTCATCCAGATAAATATATTCCTTTTTGTTTAAAAAAAATAGTAGAAGTAACCAACAAACTGGCAAAGCCCATTGCTGTAACATAGTGACTTATTTCCCAATGAGTCATTCAAGAGCAATAAACAGAAGTTTTTTGTCTTGTACAAGCAATGGAAAACTTTATAGGGTGACCAGACAAAGAAAATGTGAACAAATTGCAAAGAGATGGAATTAAAATACCTGCATCCTCAGATTTGCGGTATATGAGCTCGACCCTCCTCATGTTCCGTGGATATCTGGTCAATAGAATGAGAGTATCTTCTCAGTGATTACATATTTCTGCACAATTTTATGTTGTTCTATGGATTTTAAAACATTTGTGTATATAAATTTATATAGAAAAAATACTTATTATAGAGAATAAAATTTGTCCATAAGTGGATTAGGCTGCTTAGACTTACCACCAAATGATTTTAGACCAAGTAATTACCTGTATTATACAAAAAAAATTCACATCTTTCCCAAATGAGTTAAGGCAACAAACCTAATAGCTTGATTAAATTAAGTTCTTTATATATGACCTTATACCTCATTGGTCAGGATTCCAGTACTCAAATTTTTTCATTATCTGAAGATTCCTTTCTTTTTCTTCAAAATCTTCTAATTTAGCTCTGTCAAAACAGCTAGGAGGTAACAAAGAAATGGTGTTCTTAGCTCTGTGCATCCGTGAATCGGATTCTTTTACTCTGACATTCACTTAAAAGACCGGTTGAGGGAAATGTTATATGTGCCTTTAGGTAGAATAGTTCATGCACGGACTCTTCAGATATGAATGCACTGGGGAGATGGGCAAATATATAGCTCCAAACATATATCAATGCAATCCAATAATGTAGAGCTCCCAAAGCAAACAATAACACTCAAGAAGATGAATTGAATTTTGAAGAGGGTATTCTCTGGTGGATTTTAAATACTCATGCATTTGCCTCCAGAGCAATTTAAATTATTCTGCTTCCTCCTTACTCCCAGTCTGATGGTATCTAGCATGAAAAAAAACAAATATAAGACTAAGCTTTTTTTTTTTTTTTTCAGTTTCTAAAAGTTAAATGTCTTTTCTTTCAAAAGTTTTTTTTGTGTGTGCTTCATCAACTGGTGGCTCAGTAGTTTGTGCCTTCAAATCACGGAATGACAAATATTTTCATTTAGCCAATTTTGTCAGAACAGACATTTATATGAAATTAGATAAGTTTTTCCCATGTGTATTAGCTGCATGAATAGAACAAGTAGAAGATGGAAAATTACTCTGCAAATTCTAAACAACTGAATGAGAACAAACAAAAATAAAGAAGCATGTAGATGCACAGTGCTTCTATTCTTAGATCTGTAAAGAATTTCTAAATACTAAAAATCCATGAGGAAAACACTATAAAAACATGAGGTTTATGAGGCTTCATTGGGCTATGAAGCAACTTGAAAGTACTACATTGATTTAAAAGTTAAAAACATATGATTTTCTCATAAAAAATGTCTATGGTTGACAGAGTTTGCAACCTGTAATCTGGAAGAGTATAATAAATAAAGACATAAATAAATGTGATTCTGCTCATCAATGAATTAATTCATGGGAGTTTGTTTTGCTGTAAGCCTTTTTTCCTGAATGTTTATTCAGACAAATTACATTACTATAAACCAGAAATAAAAAAATAAAAAAAATCCATGTTTTTCTGCTGTTTTATCATCATTTGAATAAAAGCTTAATTAACTACAAAAGAAAAAAATGTACCAATTGTCAGCAGTTTGTTAGCTCTACTACACAACATAACATAGAATATTTTGTAAGATACGTTACTATGAACTTTATTTTTCAGTAAGCATCATTTCTTTTAATCTTGGTCTTCTTAGATAATAGGCCTCAATCAGGATAAGAACATAAGTGAAAATACCATGTAGAGCACTTGAAATAATATTCTCAAAAATAAATAATAGATTGCATGGGAAAAACTTCGATGTTTGGCTTTACATGGATATTGAAAGTGTTGGTAAATTTAGGACTCTATCATTTTGAAGAAATGAACTAAAAAATTGTTAAAGAAAAACATCTTGCCAATGTAGTTAATTTTCTGGCAAAATATAACCTACAAATATCTAATATTAAAAGCATAGAGGTTCTTCATATTAAATATATTTCCCAAATAAATTCTTTATTTTTTAATATATGGTACAAAATTATGTGTATACTTACAAGCAGAACTGTTTATTATTTATTATATTTTTGAATTTATATTTTAGTTAATTATGTAAGCTATATAAAATGCAAATTCTTTATAACTTCTATAAGTAAGAAAGTATTATAAATCAGTTTCCAGAACAATTCATTTTTTCATTATCTAAAGTAAGCAATTACTGCACTTTCTGCCTATTGAGTTTGTTGCACTGGTTTTCTTCAATGTTGTGACGTAGAACAAGATGGATTTCTTGTAATTCATTCGAGAGGATTCAGTTTAGACCTTCATTTTCAATCCTAGATGACAGTTAAAGTTCTGTGTGATTTTAAATTTTTCTTTTAATGTCTACCTGAGTTTCTTTAAACAATTCAATTATTCATATATATGTTTTATTTTGTCTTTATGTTATTAATTCAAATTTGTTTATATTTTAAATTAATTGAGATAGAAAAAATAATATTATTATTTTAGTTTTTTGTTAAACACAGTTTTTCTTACTTTGGAAAGCCTATAAGAAAAGCCTTTATGAATGCTTAGAACTCCTCACTATAGAATCCCATTTTCCATAACTTAAAACTATTTTTGGACAATAGTAATCCTAACTCCTAACTTTTCATTCCAAAGATGTATCTTATGTTGTTTTGCAAGAAAGTAATAGTTGAGAGATTTCAGAATATACAATTGTCCAAGATGAACTGCCTTCCAAATAATTAAAGATATGTAGCATTTCCAGATAGGTTAAGATATATGACTGAAACTAAAAAAATTCTCTGTCAGAGCTCAGTTAGAGCCTTTCATTATATGGTTTTCTAATATTTTGTCTTCAACAACCAGCCTCCAGTATTAAGACTACTTCAGCTAAGCAAGACAGGACATATGTGAAATGTAAGTTCTCGGATAAGCTTTTAAAAAATTCAAAACAATTTACTCAAGATTCAATAAGTTTTATGAGATTTAAGGGAAAATAATTGTAAGGGGAACCTATCCATCATACTTGTTTGCTATATGACTACTAAAGTAAGAGCTTAGATTTATTGCATAAGGATATTTAAATGTTTAGATTTTACCCTTTTAGAAAACTATCATAGTCTGACACTGACCAAACACCAGGCAGCCACAAAAGCCACTTGCTCAATCTCTCCTGCCACAGCTGGGAAGAAGAGACAAAAAAATTAACAAAGGGTTCAGGACTTGAGATAAGGACAAGGGGAAAACACTCCAAGGGCAAAATGGGCTCAACTTAGGGGTACAAACTGGATTTATTACTAACAAAATCAGAGGAGGATAATGAGAAATAAAATAAGCCCTTAGAAACACCTTTTCTTTCCCCAGCACCTCCCTTCTTCCCACTGACAGTGCAAGGAGACAGGGCATGGGGGTTTTGGTCAGTTCATTGCCGAGGTTTTCTTCTGCTGCTCCGAAGGAGCGGAGTCCTTCCCCTGTGAGCCCGTGGAGTCCCCCCCCACAGAAGACAATTCTCAGTGAATTTGTCCAGCATAGGTCCACTCTTATGAGCAGCAGTCCTTCCAAAGCTTCTGCAATGTGAGTCCCTCTCATGGGCACACAGTCCTCACAAAACTGCTGCAGTGTTGGTCACTCTCTCCACAGGGTACAGCCCTCCAAGGACAGGCTGCTCCAGCCTGGAAGCAGGGCCCTCTCTCTCCATGGATCTCCCACTGGATCACAGCCTCCTCCAGGCATCCACCCCCTCCAGCGTGGGCACCTCCCGATGGGCTGAGGGTGGATCTCTGCACCCCTTGTACATCCCTAAGGGCTGCAGGGCACAGCTGCTGCACCATGGTCTCACCACGGCCTGCAGAGGAATCCTGCCTCTGGCACCTGGAGCACCACCTGCCCCTCCTTCTGCACTGACCTTGGTGTCTGCATACTTGTTCTTCTCATATGTTCTCACCTCCTCCTCTGCCTAGGAAAACCTGTATGCACTTTTTTTGATTTTTGTTTTTTTTTTTTTAAATATGTTATCACAGAGGCATTACCAGCCTCTCTAATTGGCCAAGGCTTGGCCAGTGGCATGTCCATCTTCAGAGACAACAGGGATTGGCTCCACTGGACATGGTGGAAGTTTCCAGCAGCTTCTTACAGAAGCTGTCTTTGCAGCCCCCTGCTGCCAAAAAACAGGCCATGCAAAACCAACACAAAAATTAATGGGTGATATTCTAAATTGCATTCTGATTCAGACAGTTGCTTGAGCTTTAAAGAAAAGAAATTGTAGGCAAAAAATCTTTCTAGTAGCAAATTGAATTTCATTTCAAACACTGTGCAGTGTATTTGCTTCCTAATTTAGAGCAAATAATCAAATACTGAACACTCATTTCAGGTGTGGTGTTTCATCATATTATGGATCATGAGAGGGGAAAATAAACTTTATAAAGTTAATTCTGAGCTTATTCCCTTAAAACTCGAAAATACTGGCTGGTTTTCTGTTAGGGAAGGAAATATTAAGCTGCAGGTTCTGGGAGATAGAAGAGAAGAAACCTGTTCTCATATATAAGGCCTTATATAAGAAATAATTGATGTAAAGGAAAGCAATATCAGAGAGCTTCATTCAATTTTTTGTCTTGGGTGGGAGTTATCCCAGGTAGGTCCCTAGAAAATATTGTTAAATATGCTGCCTTCTGCAAAGAAATATCTCCCTTTTGTGAGCATTCAATAGTTTTATTAGTAGTGCATTGAACATTCTGAATAAGATTAATCTGCTCCTGATTCATATCCTCCCCTAGGGAAATTCATGGCAATAAGTGGATTTGATTGAAAATATTATTTGCTGAAGAGGATTGAGAAGTATGGATAGAAAATGGGGGAGAAGAAGCAGAAGAAACGGTGGTATAAGAAAATGACAACAGTTGACTGGAGAAGGGGAGAAAGGAGTGCAATGCAAAGGAATGGCAAGGAGAAAATATTGTTCACATTTAATTTTAAACTAGTAGTGTTGATCAGAAAGAATGATTTCTTTTACTTTATTTTATAAAAAGTGCATGCACTTGTATGTACATAAGAAACTAATTCCATTTGGGACTACTTGTGACATTAACAAATCATTTGAGCAGAGTTCTTGAGGTTTATCATTATGTCACCAGCATCCTCAGGGAAATTACTTATACTGTGTGTGCAGTTTCGTGTACATAATTCTTTATATTTATCAAATTACATGGCACTCTATAGTACACTTCATAACTTAAAGTCATATATTAAGTCTAGCAGGCACATATACTCTTTTAAGAAAACATGCATATTGCTTTAGCACGGTATTTCATATAACTATTCCCATAAAGGCAATTAATATGTTTGTAAGTCATTTTGTGAAATGAAAATTTAATAATATTATCGTATCTAGCAATTATTTTCTGTAATAAGTATTTATGATCAAACTGTAAATGAACTTTTGTTTAAATTTTCCTAATGACTTTTAAGAAGATAAGTTGATATTTTTGAGCAGGAGCTGATATCCTATGTGGGACCATCAAAAATCTTTATATTTTGTGTGACATTTTAAAACTTTGAGAGAGCCATAAGACTGCACTTTGAAGCCTTTTCTTTTTTCCTTCCTTCCTTCCTTCCTTCCTTCCTTCCTTCCTTCCTTCCTTCCTTCCTTCCTTCCTTCCTTCCTTCCTTCCTTCCTTCCTTCCTTCCTTCCTTCCTTCCTTCCTTCCTTCCTTCCTTCCTTCCTTCCTTCCTTCCTTCCTTCCTTCCTTCCTTCCTGCCTTCCTGCCTTCCTGCCTTCCTGCCTTCCTGCCTTCCTGCCTTCCTGCCTTCCTTCCTGCCTTCTTGCCTTCCTGCCTGCCTTCCTGCCTTCCTGCCTTCCTGCCTTCCTTCCTGCCTTCCTGCCTGCCTTCCTTCCTGCCTGCCTTCCTTCCTTCCTGCCTTCCTGCCTTCCTGCCTTCCTGCCTTCCTGCCTTCCTGCCTTCCTGCCTTCCTTCCTGCCTTCTTGCCTTCCTGCCTGCCTTCCTGCCTTCCTGCCTTCCTGCCTTCCTTCCTGCCTTCCTGCCTGCCTTCCTTCCTGCCTGCCTTCCTTCCTTCCTGCCTTCCTGCCTTCCTGCCTTCCTGCCTTCCTTCCTGCCTTCCTGCCTTCCTGCCTTCCTTCCTGCCTTCCTTCCTGCCTTCCTTCCTGCCTTCCTTCCTTCCTTCCTACCTGCCTTCCTTCCTTCCTGCCTGCCTTCCTTCCTGCCTTCCTTCCTGCCTTCCTTCCTGCCTCCCTCCCTCCCTCCCACACTTCCTTCCACACTTCCTTTTCCTCCTTTTTCTCCCTGTTCCTCTTTGATTTCCCCTTCCCATTTTTTTCCTTTCTTTTTCTTCCTTTCCCTATAGAATGGAGAACTCATGGTCTCAGTTCTGTCTGCAACAATAAACTCCTAATTCGAAGTAGAATCCTGACTATCTAAGGCACACTCTTTTAGAAGGTTCAGATTTTCCAGGTAAGATTTTTTTTACCCTAAATTAAGTATATTTATTGATGATACATAACTTTATATTGTATTGAAACAGATAATTGCTAGGTACAATTCTCTTTACTGTAGAACGAATGTCCAAAATAGACATTGTGACATCAGCTATAGGTCTAGCTCATGATGAAATATGTGACAATACATAATGTGAAAACCTCTCATTTTATGTCCAATAGAATTTAAAAGACATATGAAAACTAAATCTATCTTATATAATAATAGATTATATTTTAATAATAATTTTAAAAGGATGAAAAATGGGTTCATTCATGGGAATGAGTTGACAATTTCTCTCTATTCCTGATTAAACATGTTTTTACCTGTCAGTCAACATCAAAATAACTGACATGTTATTTTCACAATCTCAGAGAAGTTACTTCTTTTTCTTGGAATATTCCTTATCTTTCAAAAGCACCTTTTGATATGTAAATTTAAAAAAAAATTGAGAAGTCAAGTGCAGTCTTTCAGAATTAAAAAGTATGAATTTTTGCACTGTCATTTGTGTTAATTTCACCAAATTATGTTTTTCTGTGTGAAGGACTATAGCAACTGATCCTGACCAAAAAAAATTCAGATGATAGGACCTGAAAACAGAACAAACTAGTTTATTACAAATAGAAGCATTTCTGTTTAGTACAGATGTCCTCTTGATGGATAGCTAGGTGTTATTCTTCCACAGTAAAACTGTGTTTTCCCCAATCCTTTTTCAGGGGTGTATCTGTCATCAATATAAATTGCAGCACCTCCACCTCACTTCTAAGAGAGTTTCTACCAGGTTTCTTTAGTTTTTACTGGAAAATGCGCTCAGACATAGATTAGAGAACTTCCGTGAGTATATGGTGAAGCTGAACCAAGAATCAAATACAAAGTCACCTTCATTCATGATTTATAATTAATTATTATCAAACTTCATAGTTGCTAAAAATGAGAAAAGGACTCAACTCTTAGAGACATATTTTGGAGCAGACATTAAGAATATGTGTTTTTTGGGATATGTATGACAGCAGACGCTCTTAACACAGAGAGATTTGAGATACAATTCTTTCTATTCTTATTTCTCCATTTCATAGAGAACCATGAAGGTTCATCATGGAGAGAGAAATCTGATACAGGCTCCTTATTGCTGAAAAGGAGAATTATTTGGTGTAAACAATATTTAGGACTTCGCTTGAATTTTGCCTCAAAGGAAACTGGAGGGTTTATTTCAGAATAATACTTGGAAATGTGCTAAATATGGAAGTTAAGCAGCAGAATTTGTGAACTAACAGGGAACAAAGTTATTTAAATATGCAGAACCCTATTGGGTTGCTTCTAAAAGCCTTTGTCTCTGCCGTCTTTCCTAGCTGTCATAGAGTATTTTAATTTCTCCTAGCTGTCATATTTTTCCATTGCATAGTTTTTTGTTTTTGTTTTTTTTTTAGGATAAAAGAAAGGTTGAATAAAATTGAAAACAATATGAATGATGTTTATTTTGGAAGATATGGAGGATTTTAGCAAATTACTGACAGTGCATCCATACATAAGCCATTGCTTCCATATATAGACAACCTCTTTACATGTCAATTAATAGAGTGAGGTGAATGTTTCTGGTCTCTGGCAACATTTAAGAGAGGTTAGAGGTTTGGGAGAAGTAGATGCTCATAGGATGTCAGACTCCTCTTTTGAAATGACAGGAGAGACTGATGGACTAAAATCAGAGAATGGTTGGTATGTGGTTTGTAAAAGGTGCCCATTCAATTTATTTATTTATGCATTTATTTATAGTTTGGCTTTCATACTGCTGTTGCTCATTACTTGCACTGGTGAGGCTGTACCTCGAGTCCTGTGTCCAGCTTCAGGCCCCTCACTTCAAAAAACATTTTGAAATGATGAAGAGTTTGCAGAGAAGGTCAATGGAGCTGGTGAAGTGTCTAGAGAGTAAGGCCTAATGAGGAGTGGCAGAAGAAGGTGGAGTTGTTTAGCCTGGAGGAGGCTGACGGGAGACAATACCACTCTCTACCTAAAAGGAGGCTGTAGCCAGGTGGTGTTGGCCTCTTGCCCCAGGCAGCCAGTGACAGGTCATGAGAACACAGACTCAAGCTGCACCAGGGAAGGTTCTGGTTGGACATTAAGATGATTGTCACTGAAAGGAAGGTCAGGCATTGGAACGGGCTGCCCAGAGAGATGGTGGAGTCACTGTCCCTGGAAACACTGAAGAAACAAGCGGACAAGGTGCTATGATTTAGCTGACAAACTGGTGCTCAAAGTTTGGACTTGAGGATCTTAAAAGTCTTTTCCATTCTAAGTCATTCTGTGTTTCTTTTATCTGGGTTCTTAATGACACAAAATAAAACTACTTTTGTTTAACAATTACCCTGTGACATAAAATTTAAATAATCTTAAACTATGCCCTATGCATGTACTAATTATAGTTCAGTAACGCATTTAAACATTACTGATTCAGAGAATTCTTTATTTTCATTTTCAATACTACTAATTTATTTTTAAACTAAAGTGAGTTTAGCTGTCAGTGCATAGTATATAAACATACTTCCACAGTTTCATCACTTAAATGTAACAAAAAAACCCAAGTCAGAATGTCTTCACTAATCATTGTTGCAGAAAGAAATTACAAAAGCAGTCATTAACCAAACACAAGCTTTTTGTAGATTCTTGAGTTAAAACAATTTATATCTTGAAAATAGCAATATTACTATTGTTCTGCACTGCCAGCTTTTAAAATGGTATTTGCATCGAGTATCATCTAGACAATTTATCAAACAGCTGCTGAACAGTGTAGGCTCTGGAATTCTTTCACATTATCCTCATTTTTTTCCACTTTTTTCTCTTGCTTTACAGCACTGTTTAATTTGTTTGGTATTTGCATGATATTACTGAGATAATGCCACTTCTCTAAGTTGAAATGTAGTAGTGTATACTGTCAGAATCCAACAAGACTTTTATTATCTAATTTAGGATGTAAAAGCCTTTTTCTATGAATAAATATATAGCCCCCTCTGTGCTAAGGAACAAGGTCACATCTACCAGTGGAATAATTAACTACCACAGAAAGATCCAAGCAAAAAAGTAAAATGTAAATTTTACTGGAAAATAACTGGAAAGATAATTAACTTAATAAATTTCATCTGCAACTCTATGCATACATTAACATTTTGAAAATTACAGAGGTAATAAAAATACAGCAAATATCATTCCCAAATGTAACAACAATCCAAGCTTTATTTGATAATTATATTTTAACTACTGGGAATAAAATTATATTCTTGCAGGAAAGATTTTATAATATATTTTCATTTTTTAGATTTTTTTTTCATTTCAAATGTGGGATAGCGATAATGTTGCTACCTTCAGTAAAATAGAAAAAAGCTGTGAAGCTCAGACTTTTTTAGTAGATCAGCATTTTTGCTTTTTCTAAGGTTGCAAAGGAAGAATTAAATTATATTCTCAACATGAAATTCCACTGAAAGTAGGAGAAACAGACATAAATTTGTTGCCTTTTATAGATTAGGATATATTAAATCTTTGGTGGCTGTGCCAAACCTGAGGCTATGTCCAAACCAAATTCCAGAGAAAGAAAAACACACACATTTTCTGTTATAGTCAGTTTGTGCAGGGACAATTTTATGGGAACTAGACAGACTATATTCAGAATAGCCTTTTTCTATCTAGGTAATTCATTACTATTCTCAAATCGTCTCAGACATAGCAGATTGATATTTTAGATTGAAAGGTGTGGATCTCCAAAAAGAAGACTCAGAAAATGAAGATAAATCTACCAGACCGGTCTTTTGCATAACATTACATATATGATTTCCAAAAGAGTACTATAAAACTACTTTCCGTTTTGACGGTTCTATCGACATGAAAATATATGAATCAAAGAAAATACAATTTTTTTCAAGAATTGTAATTTAATTTAAATGGCCTTCTGTGACATTTCCTTTCTTTGATTTCAAAAGAATGCTGAAATTTTCATGCAGGTGTCAGCATATGTTAAGTATATGCAATTGAATTAAGCAAGAAACTTCTTTTATTTTTCAGTATGATTGCTTTTAGCAAAATATACTAAAGAAAACATCCTTCCTAAGATTCTTCAAAGGTTTAATAGTGGAGGGAATACCTATGAGATTAATTATCCTTCTTCCTGACCTTTAAGTACCTTTCATTTTTCAAGTGTCAGAACTGGTATTAGTCACATTACAGTTATTTCTTATTTAAAAGACAACACTGTCTTTCCTATGACCAACATTTCTTACAATAAGATTTTCTCATTCTTTGACTCAGTTGTCATAATCATCTGAAGTGAGAATAATTGCAAAACAATGCAGATTAATTATATATAAACATATATTTTTTTTTTTGTCAATTGTACCCACTCTTGCCATGTCATGCAACAGGTCCATGACCTTGGAGAGTATCCACTGAAAGTCTGTGAGTGAGAGAAATAGTACTTCAGCTGATTGTGTCAGTCTTCACATACAAGAGATGGAGATTTGTTCTTCAATAGTTAGTTCTGTCAGTAGATCCATGTGAGGATATCTGGTTCAATAGCTTTAATGTAATACATATGATTCCATTTTACCTCTTTATTACTTTGGTTCCAAGGGAAATTATGCTGAAAACAGTATAGAAGGATCACTTAATAGAAAATGTAGTCTTTTTATTGTATTTGCTACAGGATTAATATAATCCAACTTAGTTTTCCTTTTTCCTGAAATATTTTCCTGAAATATTCATTATTAAATGTAACTATTTTTGAATCTCATACATGTGAGCTGCTAAGAGGAACAGTGCAAATAAGCTCATCTGTCATATTTTTTCACCTCTTTTTCATGGGTTTTTGGAGTAGAAAAATTTGGGCTACAGAATTCTTAGAAAGTACTGGGTTGATATTATGGAACACAATGCCAAAAGTATGCCCATAACCAGAATCTCCTTCAGCTGACTTTCAGAGGCAGAGACATAGTATTCTCACAGGAAATCAGGTATTTGAGTGATGTCAGAGCACAGATGAAGAATGGCTGGATTAGAATCTGAAAAGACAAAAATGCTTTGAAGAGATAAATGCTGGGTGGCAAAAGCTAAAAATCCAAAAACATTGACCATGAAGCCAGGGCAATCGAACAATAGTCTCTGGTCCAAGATCCTTGCACCTTACAGAAAGGAATTTCTGTTGCAGTAGCAAAGAATTTGTAAAGGCAGCAAATCAGGATTTTTTTAATGCTGGGTTCAAGATAATTTTCTTTTATCTTAACAAAAGAAGAGTTTATTTTAAGATGTGGTACTTTTCCACTTGTTACTAACAAGTTAGACAGAGATAAAGTCCCACAATGCTATGGCTCCTGCAGTGCCAAATCACATACTTTGACCCCACTTCTTGGAGGATTCTACAGATATTAGAGAATAGGCACATTTTGATATGAATACCGAAAACCACACTGTGGATGATAATTTTTCCTTGTTTCCTAAAATAACTTTAATTTCCCTTTTGCTAAGAGCCTCTTTAAATTAGTCTTGTAACAAAAGCTATCTGAATTCGGAAATTGGCTAGAAACACTAACAAAAGCTTTTGCTTTGCTCTCCTAAAGCGGTTTCCATAGTCAGAAATACTGTTTGAAAGAGATGAATGGACATATTAACTAGACATGAAAGACAGGTCAAGTCTAAGTTTCACAGCCAGAAACCACAATAATAGATAATATCCAAATGGAAAAAAAAGTCCCTCAAAAATATGACAAAATGTGGCCACAGTCTGTGGAACATCATGTTTAATTTTGTGCTTAAATGGTTGCAAAGACTTTTAGTATGGCTGAAAAAGCAAAGTTATGCCATGTATGAATAAATACTTCCAGAACTGAGCCCTAAATTAATAAATTAACAAGTTTAAAAATCAGTATGTACAAACAACTGAAAAAAATATGGAATTGTATTCTTACCCTACCTACTGTAAAATATAGCCAATTACTTACCATTACAGAGGTAATTGAATAGATTATTGTGGGTAATGTCTAAGATAATCAATGTTCTTAGGATAAGATACTACCTCAGGAGCATGTGAAATCACACAACCACCTTCTCTCTTACAACTTGATTCTACATAAAGGTAGGATGAGATTTCTGAGTCACTAGTTTGCAAAAAATGCACTTGGCCTCTAATGCAGTTATTAATCAAACATATTCAGTATAGAGCCTTAGGCAAGTAGTTGATGGCATGCCAGAAGTGGCACCTGCAGAGAGCCATGAGCTTGTTCATGCCATCCTTTGGAAGAGTGATGTTAAACTGTTGACTGACCATCACCATCTCCAGACAGTCTGCTGCCAAGTGAGACTGTGCCCTACAATTTATCTTTCATGTTTTGTCTGATCTCATCTATAACACCATATTGTATTGATTCTGTCAAAATGATGATGGCAAATAGCATTCACCAGGAAACATTGCACGTGACTGTGCAAAAATTAGATGTTACTCTAGCTTAATGGGAAACAATGGGAACTGCAGAAACTGCACAGGGGAATAAATCACTGCTGGTGAATCTGGCAGTAAAGTTGATTTTCCTCTTTCTCCCAGACATTGACGCACTTCTCTTTGCCACTGAAATATTGGCAAAAAAACTTTAACAGATAGAAGGAAAAAATAACAAAAAAAATCTCTTTAAGTTATCCTGCTCCCCTACTGGGAAAAAACAGAAAAAAAAATGTGTCTCAGCAAAGAAAGAATCATTAGAGGAGGGTAGCAGTTATCACTAAAAAGATCTTTTGCTGAAGGGCTAAAACTACATAGTGCAAAAAAGAAATTAAAGTTCTCTGTGCCTTATCAGCTACAGTGCATCACCCCTGTCTGTTACACCCTGTTTTTCAGTTCTATTCTGCAGCATAGCAGTTTATTTTGTTTATTTTTTTTTCTTCCCATTTTCCTAACATAAAAGTAGGCATTGTGATATCCCATGGGTTGCTGTCCTGCACAAGAGACTTTCTGAGTCTATGGTTGTTTATCTCATTTCAAATAATAGGTGTGGCCCTAAAGAATTCTTGTCCCACATGCCAACATTTCCTCTTCCATACTTCATATTTTTAAAAACATTCAATTTCCCACTCAGTCTTTTTATACAGTCTAAAAGTAGATGAAAAATTAACATCTATAGACGTTTATAAATGTTCTCCTCTTCTAGAGCACAGTTATGAGAAAACTTGAGAGTTCTATAATAGATTAAAATACTTTCAATCTTTAAGGAAAATTAATGACTTCCTCCCCAGTAAAAGACCTGAACCATAGGAAGGTTAGCACATGGTTTAAAACACATAGGCACGTGAAAAGAAATAAAGCAAAACCAGAAAAAAAAACCAAACCAAAACAACAACAACAAAAAAACAACAGAAAAAGAAAGAAAAAAAGGGAACTTCCCAGGGGAAAGAGACAGTGAGTCTCAGATGTACAAATGATTTGACAAGGCAAGAATCATAGAATCATAGAATCATGGTATGATTTGTGTTAGAAAGGGCCTTAGAGACTCTCTAGTTCCAATAACCTGCCATTGACAGAGACTTATTCAGCTAGACCAGGGTGATCAAGATCCCATTAAACCTGGCCATGAATATTTCAGTTATGGAGGATTCACATCTTCTCTGAGAAACAAAATAAACCAATATTTTGGAAAATTCTCATTTCACTTCACAGTCATCTGATATTTGCAACTTCTGTTTTGTGGTCTTCTGTTTACTCTCTTTTTCTTATTTGGATTTTATATGATTTTTAATTCTAAAAAATTATCTAATCTAATGCATTAGTATTACACTGCATTGTCTATGTAAAATTAAACCACAGTCTGAAAGGCACAGGTTCTCTTATGAAAAAATTCTTAGAACTCCTGACTTGTGCAGCAGATTTATATGGTGGGAAGTCCATCGGAATGTTCAAAAAAATTAACTCGGAATGATTTCAGTATTTAAAACTGTTTTTGGGATAATTGGGTGCTTATTTTCCATCCATACCTGTTGGATTTGGCTATCTGATGCTAATTAAATTTGGTATAATGTTATATGAAAATTACATGTACTTTTTAATAATTTTGGGTTTGGTAGCCCATACCTTAGAAAAGGAGTTAAAATAAGCAAGTAAAGGTAACAGAAAATATTAAAAAAACATTTTGTAACATATAATTTTTTTCATACTTTAAACCTGCATGCCCCTGTCAACTACAAATACTCGTTCTTCCGAATACCTCAGTTACTTCTGAACCTATTCAATATACTGTGAACTGCAGAATTCAGAGTTTCACACATACAGTAGTTACTGTAACATTCACACCATTAGTGTCTGCCAGATTCATTTTGGATTTGAAGTCTCCTATCTAAATTGACACCAACTATCCAATTGCAGCACTCTTTACATTTCTGATGTGTCATACTGCATTACATTTTCTGTGTCACCTCCCATCACGTTATATTGTGTCATGCAGAAAAGCCAATGTGAGTTGACATTACACAAGATGATGCATTTTAAAAAATTTAAAAGCTATTCAATCCACTGAAGCAGAAAGATGACACACTGCAATCAAGGTGTAAATACCTACTTCCCCTATAGCATCAGTTACCTGCTAAAAACACATAGTAGGTGACCTTTAAAGGTCCCTTCCAGCTCAAAACTCTTCTACAATTCTGTGTTTCTATGATATGCTGGATAATTTCTAGAACTTAAGAGACTCTGATCTGAACACTTATAGTGTATAGTGCATAGTAAACATCTATAGTGCATAGATGCATAAAATGCTGAACTCCAAGAATGCTGCATATTTGACTTAGACATACAAAAGCAATGACAATTAAATTATAATTTTAATTCAATAATAATGGTTTCCACTAATACAAACTGTTGTACTAGCAAAGTGGATGCTATAGAAAATCAATTATACCTCACTACTTTCAAAAAAGAGGGTAAGTATCATTTCTTTAGTTTGATGAATAAAAAGCTATTAAGGACTGAAGTGGCAATAAATAATGATAATAATGAAATATATATATAAAAGTACTAAAAGAGGTCTAAGAAAAAGAATTTGACTTCTCAATTTCAGGGAATATCCATTCCTGCTGCTTTAAATATCTTCTCTTAACATTAGATACAAGAAATTGGATTTTGATTTTACATACATCATCTTGCCAAATGAGTTTTAGGCTAAAATCCATCAAGTAACATTTTAAGTGATGGATGGATGTGTCTAAGTTAGGAGTAGTTCCAGAACCCATTCTTTTACTGCTATACAACATTTTACAATTAGAAAGGAAAGTGTTAGGGGACTACAAAATTCAGAAGTACAAGGAAAATGAAGTTGGTGCATCCCCATTCCTGTTTGTAGGTACAAATACATGGCAGGCTGCACAGATCAGCTCAGACTCAACACTTGCATAAACAAAATAACAACAGTGGCCACATCCTGCTCCCCTCTCTAGATGAGCAGGATGTAGCTGTATTACTGGGAAATATGTATGCCTACACACAAGTATACATACATATATGTAAGGTGTGGATTTCTCCAGCTCAGAATTTTCAGTATGCCTGGTAGTCTGCCTAGCTGCCCTCCCAGTCTTCCCACGTTCTGACCACTGGACATAAGATCCCCTAAGGCTGCAGCTCCACTCCCTCCCTCCCTGTCTTCACCCCTAAACCCCCTGATGCCTCCCCCATCTTTCTCTCACTTCACCTCTCCCATGAAAACTTCATGAAGTTCAAGAAGGATAAGTGCAAAGCCCTATTTTCTTGTGTGTGGAGATGTGGGATTTATGGTTGATGATATACTGCATGGGGCTGCTCCAGCCATGGGTTTCATATCAGGCAGATGAGGGCATTATTCTGAGCCACCACACCTGCCATTGTTCCTCTGTACTCCTCTTCTTTGCATCAAGAATCCCTTTTGTCACATAACCTAACTAAAGGCATGATTCACATTACAGTAGTAACTAAGCTAAGTGCTTAAAATAAAACACAATGAAATTCAAACTTTGAGTTTATTGCAGATTCTGCAAATGTCACATGGACCTTTGTATCCTCTCGTCGCGTTATTCTTGCAGAATGGCTTTTCTGGTCAGCATCTGTCCATTATTGTTGTTCAGGTGATATTATTTTTGCCTTTCTGTAACCTTTGTAATCAGCATTGTTTCCAGCAGAAGTACAAGACATAGTTCTACATCAGCTACTGTGCAGAAAGTAAACTCCATATCCCAACCAAATCCAGTACTTTTCCCCCTCCTTTTTTTTTCCCCCAAGTAAAATTGTGAAACAAACCAATTTTTATTTCTGAAGAGAAATGGAAAAAAAAATTTTCTTCACAAGGTATCAAATGTATTCTATAACCTCTTTCAGGTAGCTTTTGAAATTTGCTGCTATTAAAGGAAAGACAAGTGTGGGGCTTTTAAAAATGACATTTTGTCTGTTGCATATTATTTGTCAAAAAATTCTTACCACTTCTCATTCTTATGCAATTGATCTAATAGACAAATTTTACTCCCTTCACTTAGCAGAAAATGTCAAAATAAAGAAATCCTACTGAAGAATAAGTTTTTTTAAAATTAGTCAGTCCTGAAATGTGAATGACAGAACCAGCAAAAATGTCACACATCAGAAAAACTAAAAGGCACATGACGGAATATAGAACCATTGCAAGGACAGTTTTTTCCTCTGTATCTTGTCTTCAAGATCTCAGAAGGAACATTTTTGAAATATTGCACGTCATGCATCATTTAAGTAAAACTTTGCTTAAATAGACAAGAGCTAACTCACACAGGGGTTTGATAGTCAATTTTTTTTCTAAATTATTCATGTGGGAAATTTTTTAATGTGCATCACTAATGTGAGCTGTAAGCACGTAATTGATGAAATCCTCCTTAAAGACCCTGAGGAAGGTGATTTAAAATGGCAATTTGTTAAAATAATGTCTATAAGCACTGATTCTCCTATGCTCCTACCAGTTAACACAGCATGTTCATCTATCATTGAACTCAGATTAACTCACTCAAACTATGACCTAACCTTATCAAAGTTACTTCAAATTACCACCCATTAAACTGGCTGTGCGCTGTAGTAGAAATATCTTATTAAGTAAAGCTTGCTTTGATTGCATTTCAAGTGTGGAACAATGCTAGAGGTGACTTTTATAATTTCAAAATGTGTTCCAAAGATAGATTTCAAGGCTTATGTATTTTCTGTGTAAAATTCAATAAATTATGCATTTTGTTGACAATAACCTTTTATGCGCATGGAAGAAACTTGAGTTTTTATTTCTCTTTCGCACATAACCACAGAGTTTGAAGCAGACATACTGACCCTCAGACACTGCAATATAAACAAACATTGAGTGCTTGAGTTAATCAGAAATAAAAAAGTGTTCAAAAATATTTTCTAACTCATGCTATCTATACTAAAAAATATATGCTAATGGACCAGTAAAGGAAGGACATTGGACCTGCATGTTTTTCTATTATACTGAAGAATTGGTTCCTATCAGAGGCCAGAATATCAAGTGACATACTGTCTTATTATGCAGTTAGCATTGATCCAGCAACTACTTATGTAAATACACACTCACAGCTCAGACCTGGATGGATGACTTGTATACCCTACTGCATTTGAAATGGCACTAAACATTTTGTCCAGGGAAAAAAACATCTACCTTTTTTTTTGTCCTTACAAGTCACCAGAAGCCTACAATCAAGACTGACTTAATCAGTACTGCCACAAACTGCCTTGTGTTTGTCTTGGAAATGACCACGGTTCCAAAGAAATTTTGTTAGGTTTTTTTTCTCAGGGGTAATTATTGTAACAGAGCTGTATTTTTTGTCTAACCTGGATCATGTATAAAAAATCCTGTTTAAGTTATAATGAAGTTGTAATGTTACAAATGTAACAGCGCGTGGAGAGGGAGATAAGAAAGTCATTAGTGACTTTGTCATATAATGTTATTTAAGTGACCAATTGTCATGTGAAAAGCAGAGATTTCCTTGACCCTTGGTGTTTGATTTTTCTGTCAGTGATCCAGGAAAGCAAAAACCCTCATGCCCAACCAGTCTGTCAGTGTCCTGTTATGGGGACCCTTCACTGAGCAATCCTGCTGGGTGGGAGGGTGATTTGACTTATTTAGGGACACACACAGACATCATAACAGACACTCCTCAGTGAGTCCTCCACTCTATTCCACTATTTCCACTCTGCTGGTGATTGTCAGTACCCACGAAGGGCTCACACCAAGAGTTTACAGAATAACACTTTGTTAATATAAAATTGTGACACGTTAAGGTTTGAGGGTTGTCTGTGGTGGTATTTGACTGAAGAAATATATTCAAAACAATGCACAGACAAATGCTAATCCCCAGTAGAAGTGCTCAGTACACACAGAGTGTGGTTCTTACCCAATAGGTGTACCTGCCCCATGACTATTTCAAGAAGTTACAATGAAGCCCCCTAAATTCTACCCCTACCCCTGTTCCAAACTTACCTTTATATATTTATGTATGTTTATGTGTAGCTTGAATGACTCTAGTGGTACACATCTTTGTTACTGATTGGTGTAAAATTCTCACTCTGTGCTCTTAAAGGTGTAGTCAATAAAATATAGACACTTTCTCAGTGAGGGGTGGTCATACCTTGGGGGCAGTAACTTTGGGATGGAGGTGTGTGCTGTACTATAATTAGGCTGTAGTGAACCAAGTTCATCTGAGGAGAGCGATTTTGCCAGAGTTGCTGGCTGGGCAGCAAGACACCTTCTCCTACCTCCCCTGAGTGACAGCTGCTATGGGGTTTATCAGCTGTAAAGTATCATCAAGGTCCCTTCTCTGCAAGGCTTTGAAAAGAGCCTTGGCCACAGGGTTTCCACTCTGCTCCATCCTCCTTTCCATCCCCTCAGCAGGTGCTTATGGTTGCAAACTCTGTGTGTGTGGGGAATCCTCATGGAATAGGTTTTAAGCACTGTGACTGCATTCCATCCTGGGAGTACTACTTTACCCATAATTTCTCTACCATTATAACTTCTGTTAGTATTTTACCCATAATTTCTCTACTATTATAACTTCTGTTAGGATGTGACTATAACTTCTCTGTTTCTAATTTAACTCCCAGTCATCTTTCCATGCCATTTAATACCATAAGTGTTGAAGATGACATTTCCTTTCAACTACAATTTCAACAAATTCACTGGTAAATATCTAAAGACACTTAATACAAAATAAAGAGAAGCTAAAACACACCCATTCAACCAGTTTCTGGAGCTGAGAGCCTGTTGAACTGTGAGTTCAACATAAAGCCATTTTTTTAATAATCAAGGATTTGGGCAAAATCTGTGGAGACAGCATACCAAGAAGTAAAGATAGTTGCAGAAACCAGATTTCATTACTATTGCTACTGTATAACAAGGGCAGGAAATGAACCTGAACTCAGAAAATTAAGCGTATGCTTATGTCAATAGAAGTAAGAACTGAAAAATAGGGTGGAATACTAGAAAAAACACTTTATTTTTGGGAAAGGATGCTTTGGAAAAGATAGAATCTATCTATAAAGGTGGCATCATTAACTCCAGTTTCACCCTGAATTTAAGTAACTCCAATAAATATTCACTGTTTGCAGATCCTAGAAGGAAGGTCTTCCTTAATTTTTTTCAGTCTTGAAAAACAAAATCCTGATAGTTTAATGCTATTTAATGCTATACTCTAGTTTTGTTGCATTCTTTCCTATGAATATTTTTTTCTGTTCTTGTTACAGAAACCAAGTACCAAACAACAAAACCACATATGGATCTGTCATTCTCCCCACTCTAAATTTAAATTTTATTATCTGAGATCCTTAGGCATTCCTGTAGTTTTATAAATTCAAAATTCTATTCCTCATGCAGAGTATATTATGGATGAAAAGTATTTTGGGGATGTTTTTTAGTGTATTATAGCCAAATATTAATAGAATATTGATAAAGTATGGTGCAGGATTCTAATGTGGAATATAGTTCTTGTGGAATGCTTAGTGTAATTTAAAATTAAGAGCCTATCTCTATTTTGTTATGAAACATTTGCCAATTATAGTCTGACATTTATCTGTTCAATGCATTGATTCATCTTGACTTTGAAATACATAATTATGTGGGAGTAAATCAAAATTTAAATAATGTAAAGAAAAATTTCATCATGAGTGGAAGATTCCCATCAATCACATTACCACTTTCCTAATTCCATGAAACCACTGGAGCCTTGAGAATGTAATGATTCTCACACAGCCTCATCAAGCATTGCTTATCCTAATAGGTTAATAGATCCTGATGAAATTGCAGTTTTTCAGAGTCCAAGACAAATATCTTCCAGAAACAGATAATGCTGGAAATCGAAAAAAAAAAATAATGCAGACTAAAAATTATTTTCCATGTAGCTTGAGTCCTGCTTGCTGTTTGAAATTATTGAAGAGCAGTGTTAAAATATCCTATGGTAAGGAAACTTTTATATATTTTTTAATGAAGAGCAAAATAAAGGAATGCTATCTTTTCTTGTTTGTTTATGACAACAAAATGTAGCATTTTTCCCCTTTAAGTTCATTAGTTCCAGGTTAGAAGAAAGAAGGGCCTACTAACACAGAGAAATTGATGGATTACTCTAATAAAGTGCCACTGCCATCACATCTCAGCTGCCTGTTGCAGCAGGGGATGACAGGTGCACTTGGAAGCATGGGAGAGATCACCGTGTCCTTGATACACCCATGTCTAATGGGTGAGGGGAGTCTCTGCAATCTCAGTATTGTTTCACTCCACCTGACGTTAAAACTGTGAAAACGGGGTATGGACATTCTGTGCTCCTTATGTAACTCAGGTCAAAATGGGATTCTCAGCCTAATTATTTTAGAAATTTTATATAGTGATCAAACAAAACCACTTTACTATGTTAAGAATATTGAATATAACCTCAGCAAAACCAGACAACATTCTCCTTCACTGTTTTCTGAAGGTAGAGAATGAATAGTTTTATTCAATGTGATGTTATATAAATTATGTGTAGAAAATGTGTTTGCTGAAATAAAAGGATCTTGTTTGCACTGTGCAAGCAACAGCAAGCAATAATGTATTTATAATAACACTGAATTTAAAAATTCATTGGGAAATTGTTTGACGTATTGGACTACAGAAAAAAAAAAGCCAACAAAAACTCCAACAAATGTCTAAGAAAATTACAAAAAAAATTATGTATTTCTAAATGTTTGTATGCTTCCATTTTTCTGTTAGCTCAATATACTTGGTGTATAAAGGCTTTTAGCAATTTTTTTAAATGAAGGCAAGTCAGATACAAAAACATATTTTCTCAAGCAAGCTTATGTTAGATGGCTGTTGTTAATCAGAACCTCATTGGATCTTTTATATGATTCTTGGTATAGAATTACACAAACACACTGAAATGCAACGTTAAAGATGCTTCTGATTGCTTTATGTAACTGGACTTGGCTAAATTCTTATGATAATAGTACTGGGGTTTGATTAGTCATTTTCCAGGTATAGCAGAGACTGACTATAATGGGAAACATTATCTTTTCTTTTCAAAAGAGCTAAAATTCATTTTTAATAAGGAATAGAAAGAGTTATAATTTCCTTATTTTGTCTGTGGACTGGTTAACTAATACCTGAAATTGTCCAGCATTTATTGTGGAAGAATTTCCTTATTCTTCTGTGGTGTAGTAGCTAATATAAAGTCAACTATAAACACTAGTTTAAGAGAGAGAATGACTTTTATTTCTCTGAAAATGTCTTTATCTAGGGGATATTGATCCAGGAAGTCTGCTGACCCAAAAATTGAGTAGAAAAGTGGAAAAGTATTGCCTGCATTGATTGATTGGGGTTTTTTCATCCATTGTGTCACTAATTTTTTTTTTTTTTCAATTAATGAAAAAATACTTCTGTGACTCTCCAAAAGCCCATTTTAAGAAATTAATATGATATCCATATATAAAAAATTCTGAAATATCAAAGGACTCTTTAGGACATTTTTATATTTTATTTTTCTTTTTATCTTGCATTGTGACTTGTTGAAAAACATATACAAATTAGTAGAAGCTTGAAATCCTGTCAGTCACCATATCCTTTCCCCATGCCTTTGACTGTTCCAGTTGATACTGTTTTCTGAAGCTGATGTTTAGCAACACTTTTTATCATTTTTGGAAAGTGTGATAATTTTTTAGCTACTTTTTCAGAAGTTATTTCTGAGTTAATTTCTGAGTTTTATTCCCAACTATCTGTAATTATTTTTTAATCTTGTGTAAGGTACCCTGCATTTTGGTACCTCTGATTCCTGACTGAAAAGAATTGTATTACTTCATTTTTTTCTAAGGTTCTATAGCTATTCTATTATATTATATACTTCTTGCTTCATACTTGTTAAAAGAAGAATAGTTTTTAAAAATAGCTGTAGTGATAATATTGTCATGTGACTCTCACTTTGCATTAAGTATTTTGCCATCCATCCACATCAGATAACATTTTCTGTGCAGCACAAACAAAGTCTAAGGTTCTTCTAAAAACTGCAAGTGCTTAGATTTGGAAATATCTAGTACAAGTGTTTGTTTATGGAAAAAGGGTTCCATTCAATTGCTGTAACTGTGTTGCTTACCTGGAACAGATTTACTGTTTAAAGTGATTTAAAGGTTTCACTGACAAGCAGCTGTGTCTCCATACAAGTTTTCTGTAGCTCCTGTGCTGTGCCTGCTAGGCCTGTGTGCTTGCCTCTGCTGTCACTAGACACTACAGGCAAAGGAGTCAAACCCTGACCCGGAACGTCTGTGGGCTGAACTTGTGTCCAGCTTGGGTGCTTCAAGGAAACTGGAAAACAGATTACACCACAAGCACATGAACTGCTACACTGGGGGTGAGTCTAATCATATCTTTTATCGAGGTTTCCCAATAATTTATGCTATTAAAACCTGATGATAGTTTATACTTCACTAAATTTTAATTGCTTTAGCAAACTGGAACAACTTCAAAGGACACCTACCCCAAGGCATTGATTAACTGTATGGAAAGAATGGATATAAGTCCCAGAGATAATCAAGCAGAACAGGGAATTCCTTCCAAGCACCAAAGATATCAAGGGAGCTATCTAACAACTAGATTATTAGATATTTTTTATGCTATCAGAAACTATCAATGTTAATATTTTTTCCCTTCAAAAATGTCCTTTAACGTTTACAAACATAACTGGCCACATTCAGCGGTAGGTCCATGCTGAGAGAAAAATCTGTCTCTGTCTTTATAGTTCTCTAACCCTTTTCAGCATCTTTTGACCTTAGATGACTATTACTAAATGTGTAAAATTAATGGCCCTAAAAATGTCTTTATATGTTAATTTAATAATTTATTTAATAATTCAGTGGATCTGGAAGATTATAATTTCAATTCACTATTCCTTAATATATAGTAACATTTATGCCACAGTGAAATACCTCTTGGAAAGTCTGGCGTCTAAACTGATGAGAATACATAAATAAATGTCCATGGGTTTTATTAGGATGTTAGTGCCTCATTCTATCAATGTGTTAACCTTAGTCACAAGAAATGTCTTTCTGTATGTCTATATTTTTAAAGGTATAATTCATTATTAAAAGGAGTTGAATTGTGAAATAATTTATTAAGCAAAATGGCATCTGATAGAATAATGCTAAAATGTTAATTTTTTATAGTTTTTGCAAAACTTTTCATTCAAGCTGGGATATAATTTTTAACATATATTGCACTGTTCACTTTCCTCTAAAAATCCTGACAAAACATAACAATACATCTGAAAATGAATTTAATAATCTTCAGAATCAAACAGTAAAGTATTTTACCTTTGAGCTACAGGGACAATCTAAAAATGTGGTCATTAAATGCATGATATATATTTCATTTGGTATTGGTAAGATAATTTTCTGACTTTTTCATGTACTTCAATTACACTGGTAGCTACTAAGATTTCAAGCTAGATAGTATAGTGAAGTAAAAAAAAATACTAATAACCCATTTTTAGATTTAAAAACTAAGAAGGTGGAAATTAGTTAATTAAAGTAATGAACAGAGATAACAAATACAGTGTAAAACAGATGTAGTATTACTGCTTTGTGAATTTAGAAAGCTTTGATAAGGGAAATAAGAATTACTGAAGTGAAAATTTGCACGGCTGAGTAACAGTACAAAGTTTTAATAATACACTGGGATTTTAGATGGTCTATCTGGCTTAATAGACTACATCTTAAGGACTGCTGTTCCTGTTCCTTTGAACTTCCAAAAGAGTTTCTACATAGTTGCATGGGATTTGTCATTAACCTCGTCTAAGTCATGTTCAAGTTAGAGTTGCAGAAATAGGCTATATGTAATATTATTCCTCGTCCAACAAATATACAAAACAGTCAGGTTTCCCCTGAAGGAAGACTTTGATTTTTGCAAGGTATGAATAGATCATCAGAAATTAATTTTACAAGACTTGATAATTAATTTAAAATTCTGTGGTTTCTAAGGAAGATGCGACTGCCAGAAAGCAAGGGAATAACATGTTTTCACTGTTTGCTGATCCCTTTCCCTGTATTCACAATGACTTTGAATTTTATTTAGAACTTTTGTGTAAACTTCTATGTGAAGATAAATATGGACAGAGAGTAAAATTTCCACTATCAAAATTTGGTCTGCAACTTCATCTTCTTCCTGCTGTGATTAAAACAAAACAAAACAAAACCCAAACCCCTACAAAACCAAAGCCAAATTAACCAAACCAAACCACCACTACCAACAACAAAAAACATCCAAACAAAGAAAAACTCCTAACAACAACCCAAAGTACCAAACTAAAGAACAAAAAAACTCCCAAACCAGAAATTTTTAGCAGATAGTTTAAGGCACAGATCCCTAAGCCAGGGCTATAGTAACTGCATATATATAATATTAGAAATATAATCATATGTAAATATAAATACATTATTATTTCAGCAGCTTTTCTTCCACTAAGATCACCTTCTGATCTTATAATTTTGCAATGGATCTTTCTGTTTTAGAGATAAAACAGCATAGGAAATATCCAGCCTGTAATATCAATGCAGTTTGCAAGTGGATATGTTTGTTATGATTGCCTCTCCTAGTTGTCTTTTCTGCAGCCAAACTGACACAAATTTGTTTGCATATTTGTGAAATTTCCTGATTGTAGCAGTTGTTTAACTTCAAAAATTATCATTGTAGATAATTGGAGATAGTTGTCCAAGTGCCTCTTATGTGAATTTATAATCTCCAGAGTACTAGTTATTGTATGTCCTTGAGCAGGACCCTCAGGCTTATATTTGAAAAGATTTTTCTTTAACTACACTTGGAATTTGAAAATGCTCAGTACATTAAATCCTCAGCATTATGTGTGGAAAGGGATTGAAGGCAGAACTGGAACTCACATTTCAGTCTTCAGAGGTAAGCATTTAAAAGTGAGGTAAAAAATTTAGGATTTTTTTTAAAAAAATCTAGTTGCTATATTTTTTATTGTTTTAATGAAGTTTTTTAGGTGAATGTTTCCTGAGTGATGTACTGACACAGTGATGGCAAGCACATCTGATGATATCAATCCTGAGAGAAATGGATTGAATGGTAGGAGATGCATAAAGCAAAATAGTGGAGTGGGAGGAGGAGGGATTGTTCTATCTGATCAGGACACCCTTGCCAAATTAGAGCACTCCAGCTCCTCTATTTCTATGTTTCCTGGTTTTGCCTACTTCAGATACAAACTTCCTGACAGGATGTCTGGTGCCAAAATTCAGAAAGCAGAAAAAACCCCTCAGCTGGTCTGCATGAGCTGGATATGTAGGAAAGTGAAAGGCATTGATCAGCTGCGTGAGTCTTGTGCTTCACTTGGGAAGTGTACTCAGTGTGTTTGAGAACAGGGCTATTACAGCTTACTTTTCCAGCAGATGTGTGTTTAGCTGGTCTGTATACCAAATTGAAAATACAGAGAAAAAAAATCATAGCTGGTGTAATTCATAATAACTACTGCAGATGACTAGTTTATGCCTGCTGAGTGCAAATCACACTGGATGCTTTCATAAGCACTAGGTTTAGAATATTTCAAAGATTAATCAGTTTTAGAGTTTTAAACACCCAAGATTTAAATTTGTTTTTCTGACCATTTCTCAGCTTTCTAAATAGAAAGTGCTGTACCTAAACTTTTCTTAAAAAAAAAAAGACATTTAATTATTCAATCTTACATTATTTGAAGTGTCTGAAAAAAGGAGTAAATTTTATTTCTGACCTCTTTCACAGATTTAGCAGAAGCTAGCACACTCCATAAGAGAGATCTATACTAATGACTCCTGTGAACAATTGGGTTCAACAATTCTACAGATTGTCTAGATAAGAATATGGGATTAGCATACAGAGCCCCAGAATTCTGATTGGAGATCATCCTCAAGTCCCACTGCCCTGAACCAGTGGTCTTTAAAATATCAAACTGTTGTGCTTATTGTTTCTGTTTTTACATTAAAAGAAAATACACCTATAATTGTGTAGTCTTGCTAGACAACAAAAGACATTATGTCCTTCCAAAGATATTAGTTGAGGAACATTAAACCTACGATACTTGAGAAGCTACAAGTCAAGCATTCTATCTAAAATATCATATCATGCATACTTAATAGCTGAGTGTTATTATTATTACTTAACTTTGTAAAGACACAAATCTACTCCTCGAGTCATCTGAATGCAATCCCCACGCTGTGTTTTCATGCAGGCCCAGCCAAATATGAACCATGATACACTAAGAGTTACCTGGCATAACAGAGTTTTCAAATGCAAAGAAAAAAAAAACAAAACTATTAAAGAAAAATAAATAAAATAAAAAATAATAAAAATAAAATTAAAAATAAAATTTGAAAAAAACTATTAGAGAAAACAATGGATTAAATGAGTTTTTTTGATACATTCACCTGGAAAAGATATGTCTCTGTCTCTGACCAGATCTAGATCTAGATATATAATATTTGCAGGCTAGGGTTTTTTATTTTGGTAGAGATTCTAAGAATGAATTTATCAACACATTTATTTTATGTTTTCACAAATGCTATAGAAATTTATGTTGAAATCAAGACTTCTAACCCAATACAGTGATCATCTCCTTTTCTGTATTTTAGGATAAGTTGTCTTAGCCTGCTTCAGTTAATAAACTTATGTATGAGAGGAAGAGAAGTAAGCCTGAAATCATGCAGTCATAAAAATTTTGTCTGGAGGACACCATCCAGTTTTATGTCCTGACTGAACCAGGACTACTCTTAAGACCTAGATTCATTTTCACACGCAAATTTTCCTTCAGGTGTCTGCAAAAGTTTCCAAAAAAATGGCCATTATCTTTTCAGACACTGACCCATGGCTGACTGATCTAGAGTTTCCTGGTTTCTCTTTCTTTCTGAAGAGAACCATATCTCATAAACTTTTGCAGGTGACAGACTTTTTTTTTTTTTTTTTTCCCTTGGGTTTCCATTCAATGTAATATTTTACAAACCATGAGTTCATTCAGCATCCTCAAATATTTCATATATGGTCTCATGGATGGGAATAAAATAAGATTTCCTAATTAGTCTTTATTACCCTTGGTTATCCTGCTACTTCCCAGTCCATTTTGATATGAAATCTGTGATATATACATGGTTTTTAAACACACTCGTGTACATGCCAGTAAGTGCACAAAATGAGCATGACAAGAAGAGTACTATAGTAAAAAAAAAGAAGAGTAAGAATAAATGATAGCCTAGAAATAATTTTTTGTTTAGTCAATAGGACAGAACTGAGGATAGTTAATGCTCATTTTGCTATTTTCTTTCTTAGACAGAAAAGCTAAATATAATCCCCTGTAGGGAAAATAATCACAAACTAAGAAAAAGTTTTCATTAAGAAATAAAGGAAGATGTTAAATGGCAGGCCCAAGTAGGAAGTCATGACCACTGGCAGTTTACTGTCACTCACCTTCCCCTAGTGAATTAATACTCCATAAAGATTAGAAATATCATCCTTTGTGTCAGAACCAAACCCATTAGATTTATATCCAGAGGATGAAGGGAATTTTCAGGCTTATCTAGAAGCTCTTATACATCTGTAATCTTATTATTCAGCAGCTGAGTATCTAACTCAGTGTTTGAACTGATGGGCATCTGTTAGATTGATGTGACAAATGGAGCGTTTCAAAACACCAACTGATAAGAAAAGAAATAAAAAAAGGGATTTCAAAACTTCATATGAACTTCTTTCAAATTTTATGTTACCCTTAATCCATTTTTAACAAAAGATAAAGTACTACAGCTAAAATTTACACCATTACTTTAGTTGTATTTCTGGCTTTTGTTCAGTTTTGGTATAACACTTTTGGAGATTGATCTGGACAATTGTTCCATTTAAAAAATAAACAAACCTTAAAATATTATCTCAATTTGAAATGGAACAGGATTTTCCTAGTAATCAATAAGATAATAACTTTTAAAGAAACAAGCAGAACTGACCTATTTCACTAGCTTTCTTTCCTACGAGAAGAATGATGAGAAAAAGAAAGTGAAAAAGCCTTATATAAAAAACACAGAAATGTTATGTTTAATTAGGAAGATAACATAATTTAGTAATCTTGTTGCAACACTGCACTCTGTATAAGACTATAGATGTTAACAAAGTTGACAAAGCTTTCTCTTGTAATTCCATTTAATTCAAGCAGCCTACCATAGAGATGGATAAAAATATTGGTTAATTTTTTACATTTGAGAAATCTTCAGTAAAAACCTTTGGTAATCCTTTGAACCATTATGTTTTCACTCTGTCTTGCCGCAAAATAGAGTAGGCTAGCAATGGAAACTCAGATATTGAATTTTAAAATATAGCTTAAATTTATTTGAACCACTAGGGTGCAGAGGATAGCTTCATTAATCTAGATGCACAGCAAAAATAATTGAAATTAAAACCTGTTGTCCCTAAAACGGATGTTTATGGTGTCGTGAGTAGAAATAGTTATTGTGGTTCCAGAAAAGAAGATTAAGTCAACATTTTTTATGAAACTCAGCTCCAGATTAAGTATCCAGGTTTTCTATTAACAATTTAGATTTCTAAGTATGTGTAACTTGTCTAAATTTTCATTATACTCAGTGAAGAACTAAATTTGCAGTCAATAGAATTTATCTTCGTTGAAATCTGACATACTTGACCAAAACCAAGTATGCTAAAAAAAAAACTTTAGAACCAGGATTTTTGACAGAATCTGCTACAGACCTTTGCTCTCCTTCAGAAAGGCTCCAGTTCGAATTCTAAATTGTAACTAGAATCACAGAATAGCTGAGGTAAAAGCATCTCTGGAACTATTGTAGTCTTACAGAAAGTAGATTAGGTGGAGGAGGTTGCTCAGAAAGGTGTACAGTTGGGTTTTGAATATCCCTAACAGTGGAAATTTTACAACCTCTCCAGACAACTTGTTCCAGTGTCTGATCACTATCACCATAAAAAATAAAATTATGATGCAGTGTGATAGGACAGTGTGAATGCTTTTTGTTAGGAATTAAGGTAATGATGTTAATGCAAAAACATTTAGTGAATAAAATTTTATACCAAATAAATAAAACACAATACCTTGAGAGGAAGAAAAGAGAAAATAATGTGAGAAAAGTACATGTGTAAACATAAAATCACATACTTGTACATTATTGTGTAATACATAAAATCATATAATTAATTCTGAATTTGTATTCCTTCAACTTATATTCACAGCCATGGCAGACTGAGAAAGCATCCTGCTGGGCAGTTTCTAGTCTCTTGAGCAAAGTGAAGAACAATAAACATTAGCATTAGTCGAGCTGCACACATGGGTGGTTGAGTGAGGGCCAAACAATGGTCATCAGGCTACACAATTTTACATTTTAGATCTTGTCCTTTAACACCAAGCTCAATACCCAAGAGAGGAGCTAGGAATTTCAGAGGAGTGAGCTAACTTTTTGAGAGACTTTTAGAGAAAACCAACAGGAAATATTGAGCTCAGAGGGAGGTTCAAGTTCCTGCCATGCTCTGGGAACTGCAACCCCCCCAAAAAATGACATGTCAAGAAAAGTTTCCTTTTTCCTTCCTCAAATTCACTTTTGAAAACCAACACTTGCAGAACAAAATTCAACAATTTTTCTCTGTAAGACATTTTCAAGACTTGTTATTGTCAAAATTATTCCAAGAAATAAAAAGATGATATTTTTGAAGCTGAACACTCCTGATGGATCTGGAAATTGTAAACCTAGATTTGTTTGAAGCTCATGTACTTTACAGGTGGCCTGTGAAAAGAGACTCCGGATTTATTGATTATTCTGGAAAATTACTTATGTCTTTTCCTTCTATTGAAGTTTCTGTAAAATAAGAAAGGATCTTGTAGGGATAATCATTACCACAAAACCAAGTGGTCAGGCTATTATAAGGTGACTTGCCACTTCTTCAGCTATGAGAGCCTCTTATGAAGCAACTCTCTTGAAGTACACTGAGAATATTCTAAGCATCAGGCATTCAATATCTTTTCCATTGTTATGGCAATGCTATGCTTTTGCAACTTATGACTACATCCATCTTAATAACTAAACAGGATCAGGGCTCATTCTCTAGTATTGGCAGCGTAGAAATGTTTTTTCCTACAAAGTTATAATTTCTTATCTCTCAGAATATAATGACTGTATTCAGATGGAATTGCTGCTAACAAAGCTGCATTATTTTTTTGGTGAGAATGTTAAGTTGGCTTTAGGAAAAAGTGTCAGCAAACATTGTAAAAAGATGTTAGTGTTATGGAGAAGTATATGACAGTGCTGAATCCTGTAATCTTGTCCTGCTTAATTTGCTATTGCAAATGTAAACATCAGGGCTTATACAGAAGTTAGAACTGTTATTTCTCGAGCAAGATAGCTATAGATATTTAAAGATACTACTGCATGAGTATATACATTTTTATGATGATTAAGAAATACTGCTGAAGGAGTAATACCTTTTTTTCCAGATTGTATATTTGAACATTGTCCTTCAATTCCACCTCCCCTTTTTAAATGTTGCTTTTTACTCTTTAAATACTTCTACATTTTCTCAAAGTTTTTAACAGAATATATATTCAGGGTGCTGTGGACTTCAGGAGACCTTGACAAAAACACTTATTGGATGCAGGGTTCATTGCCTTGCTCAAGGCTCTTGCATGGCTGTCAGAGATCACATCATTTTCTACTAATCTCTTAGGGATGCTCAAAGGATTAATTAGTTAATGTGTTTTGAAGTACTTTGAAGATTAAAAGTGCTAAGCATTACGAGGAAAAAGGTTGGGGAGTGGAACCAGGGTTTGACAGGTAGCTGAAACACAACTTCTAAAATCTCCCATTTGTTATTTAGAGCCTTAATTCTCTCTGAATTATCTGTGATCTGGGTTTCAGAACAGTAAGAAAATCTTTAAAACATCACCCTACTTCGTTTGAACCAGATGAAGGTTACACGTTTCCCTTCTGTTCTTTCCCTTTAATTAATTGTGATAAATACAATGGAACTTGCTGTTCAAAGAGTTTCCACTACTTAAATGTTACCTTGTGGTAAATATAAAGCACTGTATGCTTGCATGACTTTCCAACAGCTTGCAAAAAGGAGAAGAGAATTGGCAGTGTGCCCCAGGAGGAAAGGAAAAAGCTTTGAAAGCACCACCATTGCAGATGGAACACTTCAGTGGTGTTTCATTTTATGCCTGAAGTTTGTTGGATCAAAAGAACTCACTGTTGTCACTTCACAGACTTCTACACTTTCAGTGGTGGGGCCACAGCATCAAAGGAGTTAAGGCTTGCAGTTTAGCATGTGGAATGTGGGTAATAATGTTTAAGAATACAAGAAGAGGGAGTCTAAAACTACTCCCTTTTTGTTCAGATGTTGAAGCTACAGACATGCTTTTGTCTTGCACATGACTTCTCTTTATCAAAGCAGAGGTGCCCTTATCCCTGAATTGTGAATCTAACTGTCATCAACAAAGGACTTTTGGGAAAAATTTGCTTTCCAGACATAACCTCTAGGCTGAGTGTTTCAAAGGAGCTAAAGAAGAGGAAGCATAAACAGTTTTCTATGTCTACTTACAAAATAATGAAATGTATTTCCACTTTTACTGAGAGTAAATTGTGTCTTTTGGAGCCCCTAACAGATAAAAAATCAACCCATGTATCACAAAAATGCATATGCAAAAAAGCCCTCATCTAATAGAACTTCAATGTATCTGTCCTTAAAAACTACTAGTTTATAAATGTTATAATAGTGAAAATAGAGACAGAAACTTTTTTCTTAAAACACAAACAAACAAAAAAAAAATGAAGAGTGAGAAATATTTCTCTTGGTATATAATTCAGTTATGCAAAATGGCACTATAAATTTATTTTTAGAAAGCCATAACTGTACTTCAAAATAAGTATTCATCTTTTGTCTTTATTTATGTCCTTTCATATGATTTCATGACTTCTAAATTCAAAAGAGAAACCAAATCAAAATGAAAAAGCAGGAAGTGTCAATATTCCAACATGACATAGAAATGGATATTTATGTTGTTTGGAATTTTTGGTGGTAGTTTTAACATGCATAAGATCAGGCAAAAAATCCCCATGCTGTCAGTATTTCCAAAAATGCTTTGAATTATCTTCTCTAGTTTGATCACAAGACACAAGAAGACTATCTCTTCACAGCCTGACTATGTGATAAATGCACTTTAATGGAATTACTTATAACACTTATTACTTATAAAATCACATTGTTTAAGTAACTTTGTATTTGAACATACTCACTGTATGTGAGCTGGTCTTGATGAAAAAAAGAAGTGCCTCAAAAATGTTGACAAGATGCTTAAATTACCTTTACAAATACATCCTATCACATATGGTGACCACACCTTTCATTTTAGGGTGGCTTTAGACCCTCTACACATATCTCCTTAGGTATTTATTTGTTTGAAAGACCAGAACATGCTTTTGTTCTGTTAATGTAATTGGTGTTTTGAATTATGTCAGCAATTACTGTCCACAGTAACATTTTTTGCATTTTATCTTTGCAAAGTTGATCATATTTTATTTCCTCATTTACACTTCCGTTAATCCAAAATGCTTCTTTATTCTAAGGTCTTAAATGCATAGAAAGTCACACAAAATAATACTTACAGCATTAAGTTTCAGGCAGCACAGTATTTTAGGATTGAATATAAGTAAAAATTTGAAATGAATAGTTTTAAAAGTCAGGAGGTGAATATTAATGCTGGAATGGCAATATAAGGTCAACAAAATACTTGTTTAGCCTGGTAACTTTTCTCCAGCATTAATCAGTAGCACAGGGTATGAGAACAGTCAAATACATAGGCATAGTTCCCATCAGGATGTGCACTTTTTGCACAATAGATGGTAAAGCTTTTTGTGATTTTCTTTTTCTTCCATGCGTTTGCTTTATTCTTTTTTGAGCCTCCAACATTTTTGTTATCAACAATATATTTTTGACTAGTTGTGTGAAGCAATACATCCTTCTGGTAGCGTTCCATCTCCCAGCTGCTATGAATCTACACAGCTCATGCTTTCTAAACATGTACTTTCTGAACAGTACTTAACTGCAGCATCGCAGTTTTTAAAAGCTGCCTGAGCAGCGTGATCTGAGCGGAATGATTCAGTTTGTATACAGTCAGTTTTAGATGTCACACACTGACCCATAGCCCCCACAAAGTGCCAGATAATGAGCTGAAGCACTGGCCCATATCACCTAACTGTTAGCCTGAGCCCACATATAGCCTGTGGCCTCTATCAGCTGACACTATTTCAGGTAAATTACCTGGAGGATAACACATATTGAGGACCATTCCAAGAGCTGCGTGTGACCTGCCTGTTTTAGGGGTAAACAGAGTTCATGTACTCAAATGTAAGCTAAGATACAAAGTTTGGTCTCAGGGCTTAAGAATCTCCATGGTTGAATGTGGACATGTGAGGTCAGTCTAAATGCATTTTTAGGTAAAATTCTCAGACATACAGATTTAAAAAAAACCAAAAATACAAAAAAATAAACAAACCCAGGACTGAATCTATCTAAGGGAAACTTTGTTAATCTATGTCTTTGACATTAAGAATCAACAAGATGCCTACATGTTAAATACTTTTTATTACTAAGTAAAAACAACTATATAAATGTATTTTCTTAGTCTATATGGTCAGTACTAATGATAACAGTAAGCTAAGCCTTACAACTAACTGAGCAATATGGCATGTTCCTGTCAAACTTTTTATCTTGATGTCATGACAGCAGTCTATGTCATCTGAAATGAGGAGTGATAATATTTGAGCAAATATCATAGGTATAACTTAGATGAATCATTGTGTGTGCTAAAGCTACTGAGATCCCAAGTCCTATTTTAATTGATTTCTTTAATGTATGCTAAAATATTAGCCAATATTTCATTTCATTGCCTTCATAAATCTAACACAATGCTATTCCATCTGAATCAAACACATTTTATCTGAGATCAAAATCTTTCCATTTGATTTAGACTTTACTAACACATTTTAGTATTTCACCTTAGTATTGTCATAGCTTCTGAAAAGATATTTGACAGAATAGATTGAACATTTCTGGGTTTATTGCCATTTTTTGAGACTGACTTTGGGAAAACATTTTGCTTCTGAGTTAACAGCTTTATTCCAACCCTAAGGCATCTGTGATAATTAATAACTGTGTCAGATCAGTTCATTCTAAACAGATGTGCTATGCAGGGTTTTTCCTTATCTCCCCTGTTTTCTACCTTGGTAAGTGACCTTTATTAAATTATGTTTCAAACCAGGAATTCATGACATTCAGATTTCATAGGGCAAGATGAGAATGCTATTATCTCAGCTCATATAAGAAGCTGCATTATTCTATAGTATTCTGAGTGTATCTGACTTGCAGGTTTTTTGTTTTGTATTTTAATCCAGGTTTTGGTGGAACAAACATCAAGACCAAATCAGGATAAAATATTCCCTAGTTAATTTTTTTTTCCCTAGTTAAGGTACACAATTTGATTTTATCTGCTTAGTGATTGTGTACTCATTTCCTTCAACATTTAGAAGATTTTTTCACTTTTACCTCATTTCTTCTTTTTTATTGTCTAAACTAGAAACTGTTTCTTTAAGAAATATATTTTAGAGATGTTAAGGATGAGTGTTTTATGCACTAATATTTAATACCATTTTGTTTTTCTATCTGAAAAGCAGTAGGAAAAATGTGAGTGTCAGGGATCTACTTGTCATCAATACATGCTTTGTGGGTTTTTTTATTATATTGTTTCAAGGTGAAATAAGGGGAAAATTCATAAATTGCCCACAAAATTTACAAAAAACCTGTAACAAAATGGTAAAAAAAATCCATATAACCCACCAAGAGCATCAAGTCATCAGGTCAAGATTACATTTAAAAAAACCTTCTCCTTCTTAGACTCCTCTGTTTCAGTTCCTGACAAGACTCTGCTTCAGTGAAGGTTTTCCAGGAGCTCACATTTTCCTCCAGGGCTACACTTACTACATTGTGGGATACTACATGGGCTGCAGGTGGATATCTGCTCCCCCGTGGGCTTGCACAGACAGGAGGACAACCTGCTTCACCACAGGCTGCAGGGGAATCTCTGCTATCACACCTGGAGCACCTCCCCTACATTGATCATCTCTGATCTTGGTGTCTGCAGAGCTGTTCCTTTTCTCATACTTTTTTCCTTACTCCTCACTGTTTGTGCAGTGTTATTCCCACTCTTAAATGCACTTTCTTTAGGTGTCACCCTTTGCAGTCCAGGGCACAGAAGTGCCCACAGTGTGTCAGCTGAAGCCAGCTGGAGGCAGAATGGCTGAGGCAACCCCAGCCTCAATTTCACCCTTCTATGTGTATATATATTTGTATGCACATTTTTTACGGTAACTACAATTAAAATCATGAGTATTAGGAGAGTACAATAAACTTTTTGAGCAACCATGTGCTAACATTTTTTTTTTTATAAAAAGTATCATCAGCTTAATGGAATTTCTAGGAATTCAGCTCTTAATTTTAAGTGTTCCTCTTTTAACTACTGCCTTGAGAAAGATTGTACTGTTTACCAACTCCTGATTAATTTACCTTTTTTTAAAGGGTTCTTTTACATTTTAGTTTAACCTTATAAATAAACATGCCATTAATCATGTGTATATGACTCAAAACCAACAGAAAAAAAAAAGAAAAGAAAATGGTGGTGGAGGGAGGGAAGTAGGACAGTGTCATTAATATAAGAGCCATGGGAAAAATGATGGCTAAGGAGTAAGAGAAAATTTGGGAAAAAATATTCATAACCATGTTTTTTAAAAAGTTGATTCCATGCTTCATATTTTTATTTCTCTACTTTGGTTATTTTTAGTTCTATTTATTTACTTGGTTGTGTTTTCTTTCCTTTTGAAATAACAATAAACCACTACAGAGGGTTAGCTTCTCTGCTGAGTACATTTAGTGCATTACAACATACAAACGCATCAGATTCGCTCAGGCAATTCCACAAACTTCTAAACTGCATAAATGAATAGAATAAACTCTTCCAGTACATTTTAAGCATTAAAGATTTCACCAGATCTCATTTACAGGTATGGAGAATCCTTTGCTGGACGAGTAAAGTCCAGACTGTGAAGACTAGAAGAACTGCAACATAGGTATCCCATATTAACCTGAGGTGGTTTATCACTAAAGGGTGAAGCCATAAAACATTTTTACCCTCTGCCTAAGCACCTATATTTGTTTTGTGTCTCTGAAAAATTATTTCTTTAATTTTTCCTCCTCACTGGATGGACCTTTGAGAGAAGATGAATAACAGCATAGTAAAATTTTCCTTTAAGCTTTGTTGGAAAGAAGATAAATATGTTTAATCGCATAAGGCTGGAAAATCAGAGTAGCTTGCTTAGACAGGTTGAAGGAGAAGGCAACCTGTTTTATTCAGTTTGTGAATATATAATTCCTTCATAAATTTTTAAAAGGTACAGATCATTAGCTTTAGTAGCTGTGTTCACTTTTAACTGATATCTGTGCACTTCTGTGTTTGGATTATTTGCCTTCTTCATGATGGTTTCTATTTTAATAGGTTAGGTATTTAGCACATAGATCTAGATGTCCTATGGGTTGTCTGCCTGCATAAAGATCATTTACTATCTCTTTATCTTGAAAGAGGTTGAACTTCTAAAGTAATAATTAATTTTAAAATTTATTTTTTCTTAGTTACAGCTTCTTCCAAAATTAGTAGATCATTCTTTGTTCCTTTTCTCTCTGTAAAGCATGTATAGTTACTATATTTCTGATTTTTAACAGGTCAAGCAATGTGACATTGAATATACTTGGAAGATTAAGCGAAATGGATAACTTAGCAAGTTATCTATTTTCTGACAATTTATTCGGGTTTTTTTTCCCCACAGCCTCAAGTCACATTTAGTTCATCTCTTCAGCTTGTAAACCTCAAGGTTAAAGCAATGTGAAGATGAACAGTGATAGAAAGTGAATATACAGTAATTTATCTTATGCTACTGGTTTGTAGTCCTTTACAATTATAAGGAAAAAAAAAAACCCAACAAAGTTTCTTGAAAATTTTCAAATAAAAACTGTAAAGAGATAGATCATGAATGCTTAAATGTAGCCCTCTGTAGCCTCCACTGAAATAGGTGAATAAATAAGTAAATTAAATAAATATATTAAATAATAGTTTCACTAGAAAACAAGCTGAAGCTTGTAAACTTGTTGCAAGTTTCCAGTGGTTTCATTCCTTCATTTTTTAACATTAATTATTCTATTTCTTTGGTAAAAAAAAACAAATCTCATTATTATTTTTTTTTGTAATTATTAAATGAAGTGGAATAAAGAGACCTGCATGTTAGAATTATTCTAAAAGGAAAAGTGGAAAGGAGGGAAAAATAAAATCTGATGTGTCATCTGGGGCTTTAGCACACCCTTAGAGTGTGAAAATACATTAAAAAGTCCATTAATGTTCTTTGGAGGTTTCCTTACCAGTTCTAAAGAAACCTTTTATTCTGGGTTTCAGTTTACTCCTTAGCATTTAAGTTAAAAAATCAATTATGAGTCCACTACCTTTTTTCTTGTTCCAAACATTTGAAAAACAGTGAAATATTTTTTCCATCTATGTGGAAATTAATTGAGACCAGTTGAATAAACATATAGGCTATCAGTTTAATTTAATTGCCTGAAACCCAGAAAACTCTCATGCCATTATAATGAGAACTACTGAGCAATAATATACCTGGACTTCAGTAAGGCTTTTGATGTGATCCTATACAACATTCTTGCCACTGAACTAAAGAGTCATGGATGTGAAGGACGGACTGATAAGGAAGGTTGGATTGATAAGGACGTGGTTGGATGGTCACACCCAGAGCTGCAGTAAGTTGCTCAATGACCAAGTAGAAAGCAGTAAAAAATGGTGTTCCTCAAGGGTCCATACAGGGTTCAATACTGTTGAGTATTTTCATCAATGGCAATATAAAGTGGGATTGAGTGAGCCCTCAGCAAGTCTGAAGATAACACCAAGTTGAGTGGTGCAGTTGCTAGGCTAGAGGAATGGGATGCCATCCAAGGGGACCTTGACAGTCTAGAGACAGAACCTCATGAAGTTCAGCAAGGTCAATTGCAAGGTCATACACCTGGTCTAGGTAATTCCAAGTACCAATACAAACTGGGGGATTGATGGGTTGAAAGCAGCCCTTGGGAGAAGGACTTGAAAATATGGATGGACAAAAATTGAACGTGAGCTGGCACATGGAGCACATGGAGCCGAGAAAGCCAACCTATATCCTGGATTGCATCAAAAGATGGGTAATTTTGCCCCTCTCTTATGCTCTTAGAGTGTTTTGGATAGTGCATAAGGAAGAAAATTTTTACAGTAAGGATGGTGAGCCCCTGAACCAGGTTTCCCTGAGAAGTTGTGAGTGCCCCGTCATTTAATGTCTTCAAAGTCATGTTGGACAGGGCTTTGAGCAATGTAATCTAATGGACAGTGTTCCTGCTCAAGATAGAGAGGTTGACTAGATGATTTTTAAAGGTCCTTCCCAACTCAAATAATTTTCTGAATCTATAAAATGTCTCATTATTTATTCATTCTTTTTATCTTCTAGTTTTAGGTCTAAAGATAAATCGGCTATTACATTTCCCAAGGAATAATAAAAAAATTGTGTATTCTACTGTATTATAGACAGGATTACATATAAAGTTTTCTCTGTTTAGGTAACAGAATTTAGTCCTGTCTAAATACTAAATTCCTGTGCTGAAATCATCCAGAAGTTACAGCTTGGGACCTGAAGGATCTGAGCAATTTTCTGTGATTTTTCAAAGGTAATGTTGCAGATACATAGCCTTAGAAACATAAGAAAGTGTCAGTGTTTCTCACAGACTAGACTGTTGGTTATGGTAGGGTATTCTTCCCTCTTCCAGAAGACTTACATTTAATTCATACATTTAATTCTATACATGTAATTCAGAGAAGTAAAGTAATTCTTTTCTTGAGACTTGGAAGAAATTAAATACCACTTTTCCCCCCACATACACATTGCAAGTGTTGTTTATCTCAGGATAATTTAGAAAATATGTGGTGACAACAACATATACTGCAGAGAATAATGATGAAATGGAATTTTGAGTTTGGAATATTTTTTAAATGCTCATGATTAGTAAATTAGGTACTTAAAAAATTTGATTCTCTACACTTCATAAGAATGATCATTTTTACAACTGAGAGTGGATAACTGAGGTCATACTTGGTAACAGTAAATTTTTTATTCTTTTCCCAAAAGGAAACTGGCATCTTAGTCCAATCACTTTAGATGTATCCATGTCAACCCTGTAGTTGAAAAATGAACCTTAGGGAAAGAAAACCTATCAACAGCTTTTGTATTCTACTGTGAAAACATTGATGACTATATAATTGAGGTGACATTGGCAAAAAGCCCATGCATTTTTTTCTTAACTAAGACCTTCCTCTGATCCATGTGGGATTGTTTGAGACTTTGCAATAAAACAAAAATAAATTTGGGGTTTAGGGTTTTTTTGGTTTGTTGGTTGGTTGGATGGTTTTGTTTTTGTTTTTATTTTATGTTTTTTGTGGGTTTTTGTCCGTGTGTATGTTTGTTTTTGGTTTTAATTTTAATGAAAGAGACTAGAGCACTCTTAATATTACAGAAGGGAATACTAAATGGACCTAATATGTAACCAAATATTTAACTATTTAAAATATAATTAATTTGAATCCCTAAATTCTTGTTTTATTAAACTTGCCTACAGCAGTAAAGAAACAGAAAGCTGAAATGGATGACAGGGAGCTGGGAACTATTACTGCAAAGTCTCAGGTGGCTGTTAGACATACTGAGTGAAAAGTAGCCACTTGTGATTCTGTCAGCTGTTAAAGCTATGAACGTTTGCTCTTTGCAATGACTGAGATTTTTTTGGTTTATTTATTTCATGATGAAAATCATAAATGTTTGATGACTGCTTAGAGTATTTAACTCTGAAATCGCGTAAGTATCCCTTGTTTTACCTTTGAGCTGAATAGATTAGCCATATCTACCAAGATTATACTAATGATAATTTTCTAATCTCTATGGCCCTGACCTTTAGATTTTGGGCTTTTCTCTGTCTTTCAGTTTTTGAGTGATGAGAGTTGGAGTTTTTTTTGAAATCTGATTTTTACTGTCAGAGTTGATAAAAAAACATATTTCTGTTCCTTTTTTATAGATCTCAAAAAGATTATAGGAAATCAACACAAATATGACAGATGCATCTATCATCACTGGCACATCTGATGGTGGGTGATAATGACATGTTTCTTCAGCTGTTTAAAGTGATGGAAAGATTCTATACCTAGATACGAGGAACCAATCTTTCTTCTGATTTTTCTAATGTATTACATTAACTGAAAGTTCAAAGCAATAGAACTGACCTTGTACATCTAAAAATAATTTCCCCTGAATAGAAAAAAAAAATTATCTTCTTTCTGAAGTCAGCCATTGGAGAGGATTTGCTCTGAGATCCAGGAAGACTGTAAGAATGAGAAAAGGACAGACTGTCTCTGGGGACAACACTATTGTATGTACTGGCAGAAGATTACATTTTAAGTAAAATGATACCACTAGGGAACTATAGAAACATAGAATGAAGAATAGACCAAACATACATCAAAAGTAAGCAATTTAGAGCTCAAATTTTACCTGGGAAGTTGAATAAAATGCAAGATTTAGTAAAGAAAATGGACACCTAAGAGTTATCTGATACTAATCAAGGCATTTCTTATTGGGCAAGGAGAGAAATGGACATATAATAATGGCAAAATCTGCAGGCACAAAGAACAGAATGAAAACTAAAGTCACTAAGTTCTTTGTACAACTTCTAAGAGCTCAGAGAAAATGCTTAAAATGTTTGAAAGAAATACGTCTAAAAATCATAGGTGTCTTACTGAAGAAAATTACCCAGATAGCTCAGAATTCAACCTCTCACCATGAGACTTGATAGTGGTGAGAATATGCTTTTATACTTTTTGGCAATGTCACTTTGAGATAATGGTCACTGGGCAGTATCAGTTCTTCTTGAGCACCTTTCCTGACCACAGATGTGCTGTTATTCATTCTCATTTGGCCAAAGTCCAGAAATGTGCTACTGAAAATGCATCTAAATTTATTAGCAGACTGAAAATATGGAAAAGTCTTTTAAGAGTAGCCTCTGGTTTGTGTATCACATGAACACCCAGGTGAACCTCTTATAATTCAACAAGGTCAGGTGCAAGGTGTTGCATCAGAGCCGGGACAATCCCCAGAATGGGAGGTTGAATGGGTTGAGAAAGCGGGGTGGGCGGGAGATGAATGGATTGAGAAGATCCTTGTCAGAAGGGCTTGGGAAATCTAGCAAATACAAATATTGTAATATGGTAATATGTGCTTGCAGCCAGCCAAATCCTTGGCTGCATCAAAAGCAGTGTAGACAACAGGTTGAGGAAGGTGATTCTGCCACTCTGTCGTGCTCTCATGGGAAGTCACCTGGAGTGCTGTGTCCAGTTCTTTGAAGCCCCAACCTAAGGACATGGACCTGGTGGAGTGAGTCCAGAAAAGGGGCACAGAAATGATCAGAAGGCTGGAAAGGGGCTTTTCTTTACCAAATCCTGTAGTGACAGAACAAGGAATAACAGTTTTAAATTGAGAAAGTGTAGGTTTACATTGGACCCAAGGAAGAAATTCTTTACACTGAGGTTGGTAAGACACTGAAACGGGTTTCCCAGAAAACTGTGAATATCCCATCATTAGTTTTCAAAGTCAGGTTTGATGAGGCTTTTAGCAACCAGTGCCAGTGGAGGGTGTCCCTACCTTTAGCAGGGGGTCTGCAGCTAGATGATCTTAAAGATCCTTCCCAACCCAAACCATTTTATGATTATATTTTATGATTATATGATTCTATAACCTTCCCTTATATCTCTAAGTTTCAGGGGATTTTTTTGTATTGCATTTTAAAACTTGGTTTAGAAGCCTTAAGATAAAATAGAAAAAAGAAAAGATTGAGCACTTTTTCTAAGAAAGAAATTGGTCAATAAAAAATGATTAAGTAATTTTTACAGTGTAACTAGTAATAATTAGTTAATAAGACAGTAAGAATAAAAACATATCGAATGAAGTTTTATAGGTTAGATTTAAACCTAAAATGCAAACAACAAAATGTGAGTGTCAAAATGCAGGTATCATCACATATACCGAGTACTTGAGTTCTAAAAGTATTACTGATAGATATTCAGTTCAGCTGCCTAACCTATTTGTTGTTATTTGAGATAGTCTACTGTATTTGAGACATCCATGTGTGTATTTCAGAGCAGAACTTGTCATATACAATATGAGCAATCTGATCAGCACTAAAGATCCACAAGAGAACCTGTAAAACACTCAAGTATCTCATAGAGCAATGGAAGACCTTATTTTTTGATCTCTTTCCATTTTTCTAAATGTTTTCTCTTTGACATTTAGTCAGCATTAGTCTTCATTATATCTCCAAGTGTTGACACCAAATCAAAGCTTCTGCAGTTGATGTGTCCCTTAAGAAAAAATATGACTCCATTAAATTGTTCTATTGGTCTTGAAGGTGAACATAAATTCCATAAAAACAAGAAATGTAAGCACTGTTCATTCAATTTGAGATGTTTGTACTTTTATCTTTTTTCATGCTGATGTTGTTCCCCTTCAGTAATGGAAACAAAACAGAAGCATAACACGTTAGATATTATCAGTTCAAAGTGCTGACATCCCATCAGAACCATTACCAAAAAAAAGAATGAATTTCTTTGGCCTAATATTTGAAAATTATCTAAGTCAAATGAGAATACAAAAAGCATGGGACAGCAATTTTTATTCCTGGTACTGGAATTTCAGTGTCAGAGTCCATCTTTTGCTTAATTCAGTCTGATTTTACCACATGGGATGTCTGCTGTCTTTTTGGTGATACAGCATAATCCTTTTATAGGGAATTTTCATCTCATATAAAGATCATGGTTATTAATATTCGGATTCTGACTTACGCTGTGAATTAACTCTTCCTTACTGTATTTCTCAAATTCTTAAACAAAAACAGTGTTCAGAAAACATTAAGAGCTTGCATATAAAGAAACAGGAAGAAAAAAATCTTTCTTACCCTTGTTATATGGCAAGCTTAAATTGTAGAAAAGGAAGTTGACCTATTGGCTTTTTAGGAACTCACAACTCAGTGTCAATATTGACACCTTAATTAGAGTAACTCTAACCAGAACTTCCTCTGTTCTGACTGAAGAAATGAAAATGCATAGTCACCCTTTTAGTTTCTGTCATATCTTTGAGTCATATCAGAACTGGAATTTTGAACACTCAGAACTCTATATCTGAATTTTAATTTCAGATATCTAATAAAACATGATCAAGAAGGAAAATTATGAAAAAAAAGACTATTTTTTTTCAGGGTTCTCTTTTTTCAAACTCTCTGCTGTAATTATAGAAATCCTGTTGACTTATGTGTATCTTTTTCTGAGAACCTTTATATATAACATTAGTGTTTCTTCCAAGAATTGCATGTACAGCTGCTAATAGCAATGCTTTTATCCATTGCTTTCAATACTAACTGGGAGAATATTGCTTGCTAAGAGCAGATAAAAGAGAAATGTTGTGGTGCTTGTCATTAGAACACAATGAATTATAGGCTTATTTTGTACATACTCAATGCACTACCCAAACGCCACTTACATTCTGACTTACATTTTAACTGCCTCTTAAAATGAGACAGCTGAGGTGATGCTGGGGATACAGAGGAGATCAAGGCCCAAAAAAGGGATACTAAACAACATACTCAAGTGTCTCATCATACTGGTCAAACATAGTTAGAACACTTTAGAGCCTTGATCATTAAATAAATACCCAGTGACCCTCGAAATGTGGATGACAAGACTGAACCTAGCACATGGTTACCCTGCTTTCCTCCTACTGCATTGTGTAGAACACTTCTGTCTTGGTAGCAAAATCAAAATATTAGGTCTTAAGACTGTACCTGGCTGGTCAGACAGATAATTTTTTGTGATCCCTAAAGATCTTTACACTTGTCAGTACTGTCAAACTGATTGGAACGAATGATACCTCCTCATAATTTAGAATTGGTGGGGTTTTTTTCCCATATTTTTATGTAGGGCAATGAGGCAGTTATTTTTGAACATTATTGTATATGTTTAAATTAAGCTATTAGTTTATCTACATTTCAAAAATGCAATTGGAAATTGTATAGATTATTTTATTGTAAATTAAAAGGAATTCAGTCAAGAAAACAAATATTTACCTTACCAAAGTTACATAATTTTTCAAGTGCAGATTTATACCAAGCTATTTAAATTTTAAATTCAAAGTACAAGCCTTGATAAATTCAGTTTTTTTCTGAATGAGCATAAGAATTACTTTATTTTCAGTAATCTGTTTCAATATTTCAATCTTGCTTTTAATTTCACCCATTTAAAAATTAAAAATTCTATGAATTTTTAGTATTTAAAAAGCAGCAATAAAAATGAGAACTGGACACAAAAGAAATCACAAGTGTAGGATTAAAATAATTAACAAGATTTGTTATTCATTGCTCACAATTTTAGCAATTCAGTATTCATATAAAAATTTTATCTATATGTTGCCATGATTGCTATTGATGTGCAATACTATACCTCTGCAAAGCTTTTTGGAAATATATATTTTCAAACATAAAAAAACACCTAAATTAGTGAAAATGTGATTGAAGTGGGTGTTCTGGCTTGGCCTCCCCTGTAATATAAAACATTAGTAAATATATAGCTATATAAAGGTTTAATGCATTTTTTTAGTCCAAGGCTTGTGATCCATATGCGGCCTGGAAAGATAAGTGTACAAATATCATACTAGAAAGCACAGGAAGTACAGTTCTGTAGATACTTGAAAGATTTTCTAACAGTTCAAAATAAATACAGAAAAATATGAGGTACATTTTTTCTTTTTCTTTAAAGTGGGATTTATTTTCTGTTTCCTTTTCACAAAAGCTTACACATTTTTCTGGGAAATAATTTAGAATTCAAAAAATATATTCCTATCTGAAAAATGTCCCCATTTTCATTCTTTGCCATATTTCCGCATACAGAGTTATACTTTTTGGACATACTGATAAATTACACAATTCTTTCTATACCAGTGTGATTCAGAGTTTCCAAAATATCATTCATTTAAATCACCCATCATCACCACCAACCATTTGTAATCTGCATATTATTCCTACAGGAACTAAAATACCATGTTCACTTAAATGCTTCAACTTCTTGGCATGATAGATAAAATACACTGATTGAAAATTCAATGATGGAAACTACTGTAAACACAGAAAATGCAAATTTTTTGCATCTAACACTGTCAAAAATTACACTTAAGGAAATAAAGCCTACTATTTAGTTTAAGTTTCCTTAACAGCTTTCAAAAAACTATCGTGTTTAGGAATAATGTAACAATTTTTAAATACATGAGTTACTGTTTTTCACATTTATTTTACATTTCTTAGAAGGAGGTTGCTTGGCCCCCCCTTTTTATCAGAAGTACTTTGTTTGGGTTTTTTTTCCTTTGAAAGTGTCAATAGGAATAACATGTTTATTTTTTTAAAACTCCTAATTTCAAAAATAATCCAAAGGGAGAACTTTGCATAAAGCACAGTATACAATCTTGCTAGAAACTATCTACAGCTTCACAAAAGATTTTGATATGTACTGTATTTAGATTCCATTTTGACTATTTATTTCTATCATTGGTATTTTATACAGGAGATATTTGAATAAACATAGAGTTTATTTCTAAAGAGATTTCCTGCTTGGGTTATTATATCCCCAGCTAGTCATAATCATCTATTTGCAACAGTACAAGCAGATGAGAAGTAAATGGCTTTGATGTCACAATACAGGTTATTACTCCAGTTGGTGTACCATCATTGAGAGCTGTTAAACGGAAAAAGAAGAAAAATTGATTTTATGAAAGCATCCCTACTATTTGGAATTCATCAGAAATAGTGACAAAGACTGAGTAAATGTTAAAAATACAGATTTATTTTTTTTTAGTGAATTACTTTGTGCTTACTTATAAAGAGATGTTAAAGTTTGAAATATATTTCTTCTCTGCTCCTTCTTAAAAAAAAACAAACAAACAAACAAAAAAAGAAAACCAAAACAACAATTCCTCCTCACCCCTCAAATTTTTATTTTTTTTTTCTCCCAGGAATTCACAGGACCTTTACTTCATAGAGTCATAAAATATCCTGAGCTTGAAGGAACCCATAAGGATCATCAAGCCCAGGTTGTGGCCCTGCACAGGACCATCCCCAAGAATCAAACCATGTGTTTGAGAGTGCTGTCCAAAAACTTCTTGAGGTCCATCAGGCTTGGTTCTGTGACTACTTCCCTGGGGGGCCTGTTCCAGTTCCTGATCACCCTCTGGGTGAAGAATCATTTTCTAAAATCCAGACTAAATCTCCCCTGACACATCTTCAGGCCATTCCCTCAGGTCCTGTCACTGGTCACCACAGAGAAGAGATCAGTATCTACCTCTCCTCTTCCCCTCACAAGGAAGTTGCAGGTTGCAATGAGATCCCCCCTCAATCTTCTCTCCTCCAGGCTGAACAGACCAAGTGATCTCAGCTGCTTCTCATAAGGCTTCCCCTCAAGGACCTTCACTATCTTTGTTACCCTCCTTCAGATAAGTTTCTTATCTTTCTTACATTGTTGTGCCCAAAACTGCACACAATGCTCAGGGTGAGGCTGCCCCAGTGTAGAGCACAAAGGGACAACCCCATCCTTTGCCCAGCTGTGCTTGATGCACTCCAGGACAGGGTTGTATTTCCTGGCTTCAGGGCACTGCTGACTCATATTTAACTTGCCATTGATCAGTACACCCAGGTCCCTTCCTGTGGGACAAATTCAGTGTAATTTGAAGGTGAGGCCACCTAATATCTTTTGTGCTCCAAGATGGATATGGGACAAAACATTTATTTGTCTCTACCTAAAATTAAAAAAAAAAAATCTAAAAAATTTTAAAATGTCATGAAAGCAGCTCTTGGTGATCATGGGAGCAGGTTTTCTCTTTTGGAGAAGTAAGAACTACACAAACATCCATAAAGAATAATTTAGACACTGTAATGTTCGTAACTTTAAAACTTAAAAGTCAACCGGCTGTAGGCATGCAACTCGCCAACAGCAAGTTATGCATGTGTTTTCTGCAGGCAATTAAGTTGTCAGATTGGCATACACAACAGCTAGGGTGCTAAACCATGGGTCAAATAGCAATATTGTTGTTTCTTGCATAAAATGAAAGCAAATATCTCTTTGGAACCATGACTCAGTCTGCAGCTGCTTTCTGTGTTTCCAAGGCGGTTTCTATCAGGATGTTTCTTAGGACACACAAATGGATAAGGAGAGAGACAAAAGCTGAAGTTCTTTCTCCATCTGAGTATTCCTGTGGCTACAATACCATCTGGGTACATGACATATTCTGCTGGAAGGCAAAATGAGATAAGATGGGTTTAAAACCTTGCTAGCTAAAATCTATTTACCACCGCTATGTAGTCAGCTTAGCATAAGCAGATTCAGTTGAAAGTTTTATTTTGATTTCTGCCTAGAAAGCCTGCATAGAGTGTTGTTTTCTAAAATCTGAACAAATGATGTGTTAGAAATTTAAATGTTTGCCATCTGCTACGAGGCTTCTGCCTTATATGCTATTGTTTCTTTCTCCATTAAAAGGAAACTTGATTAATAAACAAGTGAATATTTAACATAAATCTTCACAGTAGTATCATGGTTTAATTTTTGATTTATTTCTGCAATATGGTGTCACTTAGATTGGACCTCCTTCATAGTATGTGAATAGAAAAGGAAAAACTAGGGAGGAAAAACTCAGTAATTTTATGGGCTTTAGATCTGGCAATTTCATGTCTAAATACTTTGAAAAGCAAAACTCCTTTGCCTAAGGGCACACTTTATCTATAACCAAGAATCAATATGTATATTTTCACTGTTAGACCAGGACTCTAACCATGGAGTCATACATACTGTTTTCATAATAATTTTATTGCTAAAATTCAAGGACCATTTCATTTTTACAAGATCACATACTACAAACTTTCTACTGCAGCCCTAATTCAGAAAAGTGCTATGCTTCTTATGTCTTCCATCCTATTCCACCTTCCATCTGATGCAGTAATTCTATATTCCTTATCACAAAAGTTCAGCATGTTTTCTTCTTAACTTTTTACTGGGATGATATCAGAGATAATGGTAGGAGGAGAATGTATGTAAGAGAGAACTCAGACTAAAATCCATTTTGCTGTCCAAAAATATATATGGCAGAAATCTGAGTGTGACTCAGGAAAGCATGCAGAAAAAACCACCTATGAGCAGTCTGGGGTCTCTGACACTCTCGGGTTTCTTAGTATCAGATACTTGTTAAGGTATTACAGAAAATAGTGAATTGTATAGGAACAGAATATACTTCATTTTAAATATAGCTTTATGACTTCCCACCTTCACAGGAAAGTTCAAAACCTGGTAGATTTGCATAAACAGAAGGATACAAAAAAATCATATCTACAGCATTATAGTTTATACTTAAGGACATTGAGATATGTGTTTGGTTTTATTTATATATCAATTTAAAATAATTATATATCAATTTAAAATACATTTACAATGTTTGGCATTTCCTTTTTAATGTGCATCCAGCTTTATACAGTAACTTACTTATTCCAGAAGAGGATATATACTATCAAAAAAAAAAAAAAAATACAGATTCAAAAATATTGAGGTGAATTATAGCTATATAAATAAATAATTAGAACTATAGGAACAGTGGAAGACATGACACTGAAATAGATACACAATTGTGTGTCTTTGAGAAACATTCTAAAATAAAGAGGCTACTGAGAATATCCACAAATGAAAGAGAAATGACTGTATATTAAAAGTCATATTAAACAGCTATTCTTCTTGTAGGTTAATCAAACCATACTAATTGAAGAACTGAATTACAAATCTGTTTCTCTTGCTAAGCATAGACAATTTGAATAGGCACAATTGAGTTACCAGCTTGCTCTAAAGTTCATCAGACAGTTGAAAATTTCCTAATGCCTCCCATGGTCTTCAAGAATGACATCAAAGAGCAAAGTCTGTCATGAAAAATTCTTCAAACACATGTTTATGTAAACCCTCCTTTGACATAAATTTACCATGAACCTAGTTGTATCAAGTTAAATTTTACTAATAAAATTTAAAATGTGGACATTAAAATTAGTGAAGAATTAATGTGGCTTTTATAAAATTAATCATTTTTATTAAGAGCAAACACAGTATTTACCTTTCCTAATAGAAAGAATGCTCATCATAATATACACGAACAATTAAAGGACAGAAATAATCTCCATCAATATTTCTCTTTTATTGCTGTACCTCACAGCTTTTCAGTAGATTTAACATCTTTGTTTAGAGTTCTTTGAATGCCCAGAAAATGTCTACTCAAATTGAAGATGCTGTCCATTATTGTCCATGGTTAATGTATTTAAATTGCTAGTAGTAGCTTTGGGAAATGGTTTTCTATGCTGCTGCCAACTGTTTCTATTTTCTGTTGACTGTGGTGTGTGTTGTAGTTGGACATGAGGAAAGTTTCTAGGTTTTGTCTAAGAACAGGACTCACGTCTTCTACCTCTTCTGTCAAGTCTGCCAGTCTATAATAGCTTCACACTTACTCATTTGGGCTCTTTCTTTTGTAAAGGTCTGTATTGTTTTTAGTGAGAATGAAAACTCTATCACAGACACAGAGAGAAAGCTTTGAATGCCATTCATTTCCTTTCTGTGGCTCTGTTAGCTAGGAAAAAAAATATGTTCTTTATAAGGGAAGAAGTTCTAGAAGACCAGATTGCTTTTTAGATAAACCTTGACAGGCTGGAAGAATATTCTAGTTCTTTCTTGAATGAAAGCTCGAGAAAGTTTAAAGTCGAAAAAAGCAAACCTCATATGACAGTGTAGGCTGAGAACCAACAGGCTTGGAAGGAACTTTGCAATAAAAAGGCCAAATGATCTTGGCAGAGAGAAAAATTGGACTTGATTCAAAAGCAGACTTGCAGCACTGAAGGCCAACCAAACAGAAGGATGTATTAGTGGCAGCATAACCACAATTACTTGAGGAATTGATTGTTACCCTTTGTTTGCGAATTATAACCCTACATCTGGAGTACTGTATCCAGTTTTGGTTTCCCAGGTTAAGAAAGACAATGAGATATTTGATCAAAATTAGTAGAGTCAACAGGATGATTAGGGGACCATAGAACATGACATTCAAGAGGAAACTATGGGAGCAGAATTTCATTAGCCTGAGGAAAATGCTGAAGACCAACTTAATTACAGTCTTTAGCCTCCGAATGGAAACCTATATTCTAAACAGGCCCAGACTGTTCTCACAGGTACAAAGTGAAAAGATAAGTGGAATCCAGCTGCAATACTAAATATTCTAATGATATATTTACCTTTTTTTTTTATTATTTATTTGTTAGAGGCCAAATGCCTCAGTTGTCATCCTTGGAGATATTTAAAATTCTAGTGGGCACAGTCCAGAGGTATTCATTAGTTATTGAACTTTCAGTTTAGATCAGACTTCAGTTTTGGTCATTTTCTTTGTAATATGTTATTCTGTTATTATAACTTAAAAGAAAAAATCTTCAGTGTAACTGTATTATTTTTACAGAAACCATGAAAAAATGCCTTCTCTTAGATATTTAAAATATCTACTTAGGGAACTTAATACTCAAATGCTGTGATTTTCTTTGTGTGTAAACATGCAGAACCTTTTACTACAGAAATGTGCCTATTAAAACATCCAGATTGTACATTTAAAAACATTCTTTCACTTCCACAAATAATTTTTAACACATACTTAACATGTGTGCACATTTTCTTCAGCTATGTCCTTTAAACACCAACTCAAACAATCAAATTGCAACTGTTTAATGGCCAAACCTTGTGAATTTCTAAAGTCAGGATATTTTTCACTCTTCATGTTTCAGATAAATATTTTCTTTTAATTTTATTTTATTTTTTATTTATTTCAATGGGGATTTCATTGTGACTACTGAAGCCTCGTGAGGTATTATCATCAAATTAATGAAAATCATTAGAGATTGATCTTTCAACATCAACTCTCACAAAACTCAGTAGTTAGAAAACACTTTTTTACAGTCTGTTGTGGTTTGACACTGGCCAAACACCAGGCACCCACAAAAGCCACTCACTAACCCTCCCCTGCAACAGCTGGGCAGAGGAGAGAAAAATTTAACGAAGGGTTCATTAGTTGAGAGAAGGACCAGGAGAAAACACTCTAAGGGCAAACAGGGTCAGTGTAGAGGTACAAAGTGAATTTACTACTTACAAAATCAGAGGAGGCTAATGAGAAGTAAAACAAGCCCTTAAAACCACGTTTTTTCTTTCCCCAACATCTTCCTCCTTCCTACCGACTGCACAGGGAGACAGGGCATGGGGGTTCTGGTCAGTTCATGTCCCAAGGATTTGTTGTTTTCCTCACATGTTCTCACCTCCTCCTCCTGTTTTGCTGGAATTCATACTGCACCACCATTTTGGGTTTTTTTTCTTCTTAAATATGTTACTACAGGGGTGTTAGAATCATCTGTAATTGGCCCAGCCTGGGCCGGCAGCACATCCATCTTCAGAGCCATCAGCGACATCAGGACACGGTGGAAGCAGCTCCTCCCAGAAGGCATCCCTGTGGCCCCACCGCTCCCTCAAACCAGGCCGTGCAAAATCAGCACACAGTCAGTGCATTAGACATTTACATTTTCTTTAGTAAGATTCATAAGGTGGCAACTAGCAGCTGGTGAAAGTTATGTTGCTTGCGCAATCAAATCAGGCTAAAACTACACACCTTTAAAAGGTATCATAATACCTTTTTCCACTCACTTTCAGCACCTCAGATGCCATGTTGCTCTCAACAGTATATACTAGATGTATATAGATATGAATATTATCATTAGCTTTGTATGATATCTACTTTAAATGCATATAACAGTTAAAATGATCCAAAAACTTCAGGTCAAGTTTAACAACTATGACAAATTTGGAAATGCTTATATGTAAGTAAGAAATGTTTGCATGCAAATAAGCTTCATTTGCGTTTTCTCCAATTTTATACTGAAATATCTTAATGAGCAAAATTGAAATGTTCAATGTTTTTCACTAATTTTACATATGATACCAGATCAATAGCTGGGCAAATGGATTAAATTTGATAAAGAGCTCCACAGTAACATTCATCAGCTAGCATGTTCTTGGTCATTAAGGTTTTTATTCTACTTATCAAACAATTGACAGCTGTGCAGTAATGAAACATCCAGTCTCAGAATGAAGGCAGCTGGAATATTTCACTGGATTTCCTTTGTAGTTTCTTGGCATTACTGATTTATACATCCAAAGAATTTGCTTCTGTCCCTGGGATTAACCATTCAAGCAAACTCTATATTCCTTAGTTTGGTGTGTATGCACGCAAACACACACACATATATATCTGTTAAATATATAAATGATGGTGAATATGTATCTTCTAAATGGACAAAAAGAAAAAGCCAGGAGACAGGGTAAAAAGAAGAGGAAATGTGAATAAGGAATATTTGTTGTGAATATATTCACACTGAAATGTAAAATTCCTTGGAAATTTGACATTTAGGTAGAAAGGGGTCAGTGGAGAGAAGAAAACAAATATTTAAAAATAATGCAATTTTGTTTTGGGTTAATGGAATCAGTGAATTAGATTGGAAGGAAGTGAATTTCATCCTGGATCTTCATAACAGCAATATGAGAATAGTGGAGTTCTGTGTTTAGTAAACTTCAAATGCTCATCTTGTACTCTGCCCAACTGCTCAAACTGGTTACATGGGGTCATGTCCTGTCATGCCTGCTCTTAAGATTAGAAAATCATGAAGCACTCAGACTATAAATACTTCAGTAGTTCAAATGATGGCCTTGACATAGGTATCAAAACAAACTACTGTTAAGTCATGTTAAGTACAGACACAAGTATGTTTTTTCTCTTTATACCTTTATTAATTTTCTCCTGACTGCACTTTTCCAGCAGTAGGTTCATGTTTACAAAAAATATGATATTTTGCATCTCATTTAATGTGTGTAGTTTAGCTCCCACATTCACCTACACCACTAGTTAATATGTATTCTTTTTCTCCTATTATTGTTGATATTTATATAAAAAATTAAAATGAATTCTAAAAACCCCTAAAAATTCTATGTCTACCATAAATTGTTTGTTTAACTCTGTTTTCTAAATTCTTAAACTTTTAATTGTTAGGGACTATAAAATTAAATGTGGAAGAACAATGCTTATAGCTGTACTTAAGTGCTTGTACACTTAAATCTGAGTGTCTTTGAAAAGAATTAAGGCAAAGGACAAATATGTTAACCAGACAAGAATTGGTTTTATTCTGCTATGCATGACATCCTCTACTTATTCAATGTTAATTTACCTTTTATAAGCATGGTCTGTTTCCTACTTTTGATCTGAATTAGATAGAAACTTCTTTATTTCAAAGTGCAAGAGGTCAATTGTTGAAATGGGTTGATTTGAAAGGTAAGAGAATTGTTATTCTTTGAGATATTCAAGGCTATTGGCTACAAACCTGAGAACTTCATCAGACTTAGAAGCTGACTGCAACTTTGATTTTGGCTCCTTTTTAAGTGTGTATGATCTGGACCACTTCTAGAGGACGTTTCCAATTAAAATTATTCTAAGATGCCATGAATTTCATAGCCTGAATTATGTCCAAGTGGGATATCACCTTTTTTATGATCAAGAATATCAGATACTGGAATTTTAAGTTTCCTGTTTTCATTTCCTTATCTTGCCAGAATCTGTTTAAAAAAAAAACACCTATATATATAATATTTTATATATATATATATATATATAATAGATTAGACAATCTATTTATATAAAAATAACTAAGGAAAAAGATGCAATAATTCTTATAGAAATCAAGGTTGAATAATCTATTAACTCTGAAACATAAGCATGGAAGAAAAAATATTGGATCTGTCAAGATTCAGGAAAATAAAAATTTTCTTGAGTGGAATGTGAGAAATTAAATTACCAGAGAAATTTTCTTTCTACCTGAAAACTGATTTTGTACCTTAAAAAATTAGTGAGCTATTAACTATCTTCCTATGGTAGAAATTAGTGATGAATTACTAAAAAATCATGGTTTCATTGTTTCATTATTTTGCTATCGAAAGTACATTTGTGCTGTTCATTGTAATTTTTTAATCCCAAAAAATGAGGAATTAAATTAAATAAAAAATTACCAAATAACTTTAAAGAGATCTGTGTTAAATTTTGTTCTTGCAGTTTCAGACTACGAAACAAGAGTGCATTTCAGTGGTACCATGTAGTTGCATGGAAGTGAAGGAGGAAATGTTGAATTGCAGAGTAAAATTTCTTTCTCCTCCTTCTCTTTCTTTATTATGTGAAATCTCTTCTATACATTTATACTACTGAATTCCCATGGAAATATTGTGTCAAATAAACACACTGAAGCATTGCTTCCAATCATAATTTTGATCTCTGAATTTTTAGGTTAACCACTGCTTTTCTCCTTTACCATTATTTGAAATAATCTCACTCTAGTCTAGGGTTTGGCTTTTTATGGATTTTTGAATGTAGAGCACGCAAATTTCAAACAGACTGTTTTTTCCTATTATTTGTATTTCATACAGTACTTCTTCCACTGACAGCTTCATTTATAAACCTGCCAGAAACTGATGGGAATCATCAAACACATGATTCTACTTTGCTAAATCCTAACAAAGATTTTGTGGTTTGACACTAATCTTTGACTTTGTACTTCTACTTTTATCTAAATCCATCTTGATTTCTAATTAGTCTCAGAGAATGTAGAACTTATGTTTGGGCTTAAGGACATATCTGAACAACAGTTAAGTTTGTTTCTGTTCTTCGTTTTCCATAAAAGGAATAAACGGCTAAAAGTAATTAAGATTTGTTATAACATGCATGATCAGTGTCACTATCAGCAGCTAACATGTGCTTTTGTACATCATTTAATTGAATTGTAGAGCAACTACTTGTGAGAGAAAATACTAAACTGAAACCAAAGGCTGTTTTTCTTTTGTGATAATTTCCTTGAGAACAAGTATGCTGAGGTCAAGTAAAAGAAACTGTCTTGCAGCTAATGAGACATTACTGTGGATAAATAATTCTGAAGAGAAGAACCCTTACTCTAAATGTGGCCATTCGTGCATATACTTTATATTTTTAAAATATTAATATTTTTATTTTATTTTTATTATTATTTCAATTTGCCATCATGTCTAAATTAAATTATGCAGGAAATGACTAGCAAATAGGTGAAGAAATAACAGTTGCTCCTCTCTACAATGAAGCAATGTATTTAATAAATAAATTCTTTTCCTTTTTGGGTTTAATGAGAATAAAACTCTTCGCTCATATTGCACTTTAATTATTTTGAATTAATGTTAATTAAAACAGCAGTTAGGCTTCTTACTGAGAGCAGTTAAGCTCAGGAAGTGACCATGTGTCCTTACTGGGGAGGAGTTTCATTCTCAGGCAGGCTTTGCATCTCTAGCTCCCAGACAAACTAGACCATAAGACCTGATGGTTTTCACCACAACCCATCTTTCTGTCACACACTTAGACTTGCAAGTCTCATTCATGGACAGGAGGTGCTTCAGATCTCACTTGACACAGTTTCAGTGTCTAGACCATACTGGGCATTCCAACCTGGGAATTTTTTTTCCTGCCCTGAAAAGTAAATAAAACATGGAAATGGGGGAAAGATATCTTTCTGATACAGGAGTGCATTCCCTATTTTAAGAAATTAACTTTTAATTGCTGTTAATTGTGTTAACAGCACATTTTAAAATAGAACAAAAGTTAATTATAAGCATTTAAAATTCAGAGATGGTAATTGTTATTAAGAAGTAACTGAATATATGTATTTCAAATAGTTCTGACTCCTGGAGATGATGATTAGTACTGACATTCTTTTATTTCCTAAATCTTGGGATAAAATAAACTATATTCTCTTTCCAACCGTTATTAAGAACAAGAGCCAGAAGATTTTTTTTTACTCTGATTGTCATAAAACTGCTTACCCAGTAAATACTGGCACTGCAATAGAGTCGTTTTGATCATACTTCTAGTACTACAAGCCCTTATCTTCTTGCAGAACAAGAAATGCTAACAGCAACATAAGGTTCTGTGTGGATTACAAGCAGAACTTCGGCACTTTCTTCTGTCAGCTGCCTATGAATGTGAGACAGTACGCTGCATACTGAAGTTGCTCTTCAACGGTGCATTTCCCAATTTATTAGTTTTTCTTTTTAGTGGGAAATTAGTTTCACTCTTCTTATTTGGTAATTTGATAAGTTATCAAGTTAGTTATTCCAGGTACCAGGACATTATAAAAATACTTCTTGTTAAAAAGCTCATAAAATATAATCTTTAGAGAGTTAATTTGTATTCAAGTTGTCAAGAACAGCAACTCAGGAGTCTGAAACAAAGTATATGAAGACTTTTAAGAAAAATAACTTTTTTTCCCATAACTGGATGCAACTCATCAGTGTACAGTTGTACCAATTAACTTCAGAACAGCACCCATGTGCAGTGGTGACATGGCTGCAAGATCTCCGTTTGTTATTTCATTCTCTTACAAAACAAAGCATATAAAGGTACTTGGACAGGCTCAAGGAGGAGGCCCATGGGAATTGAAATTTAATAAGTCCAAGAGAAAAATGCTGCAGCAGTATGTGTATATGGGCTGGGAGATGAACAGATTGAGAGCAGCCCTGCCAAGAAGGATTTGCGGGTGCTGGTGGACCAGGGGCTTGACCTCACCCAGCAATGTGAAATCAGCCCAGAAAGCCAAATGCATCCTGGACTGCAGCAAAAGCAGGGAGAGGGAAAGGATTCTGCCCCTCTACTCCACTTTGGTGAGAACCCACTTGAAGTGCTGCATCCTGGGGTCCTCAGCACAAGAATGACATCAACCTGTTGGAGCAAGTCAAGAGGAAACCCAAAAAGATGATTAGAGGGATGGAGCACCTCTTTTATTAGAAAAAGCTGAGATCTGAGGGGGTGTTCATCCTGGACAAAGGAAGGGTCCAGGGTGTCCTTTTTGTGTCTTTCCAGTCCAAAAGGGAAGCTGGAGAGGGACTTTTTACAAGGACATGTAGTGAATGGCTTTAGGCTGAAAGAGGGTAAATTTAGATTAGATATTAGAAATAAATTCTTTACTTTCTTTAGAAATAAGTTAAAAAAGGAGGGTGGTGAGGAACCATAACAATTTTCCCAGCAAAGTTGTGGATGCCCCCCCCACCTCAGGAAAAGTTCAAGGCCTCATAGGATGGGGTCCAGAGCAACCAGGTCTGGTTGAAAAAAGTCTCTGACAGTGGTGGAGGGCTGTAACCAGATGATTTTTAAAGTTCCTTCTAATTAAGATATTCTGTGTTTCAATGATCTTAAAGTTAGTTATAAATTCATAGCATAAAAAGAAATGAAAATCTTAAAAATCTGGAGAATATTTTTCACAGATGGAAACCTTTCCCTCAGAAAAAGAATACTATAGTTAATTTTAGCAGCTGTAAATTTTCCTTTCCAAGTTCCCACTAAACTGGCAGTTCCTTTCTCTAAGCAACAGGGCAGTGATTAAAGAGTGAAAGGTGTAGCAAATGAGGGATGGATAGGTTGAGTGAGAAAGCAAATGGAGCTAGACAGATGGACACAAGAGTGCTAGAAATACTAAAGAGAAGGCAGTGCTGAAGAAAAAGATTCTGACTCTCTTTCTGATATAAGCAGAATTTTTTTTTTTTTATATATTCCTCAGAATATATAAATATTTGTTGGCCAGTTTGTGTATGAACAGCAGTAATACACACTTTACTATGTATGAAGTTCTTATTGATGGAGACAAAAGAATCCCAGGAATAGCTGTCACACTTTTAGTAATATTCAAGCACATTTATTTATCTCTTTCTACTGCTTTTTATATAACCCCACTGTTTGTAATGGTAGAATCAGAAGTTTTTAAAAAATTCAAACATAGGATAACTAAAGTCTACAATTGTTCTATTCATAGGGGCTTTGTTTACTGGCTATATGAAAGCATAAAGACTTTATGGGTGTGTGCCTTCTGACAATAACAGGATTGTCTTATTGTATCAATATAAAACATACTAAAAAGTGAGAAATTCCTTTTACAACTTACCTTTTAAGAAGCTATTCTGTTAATGGACATTCATGGAATGAAATGTGTAAAAACACGAAAGCTGCAAAATCCATCCATAATGCAAAATTTCAACAAGATGTTGTTGGCATAATGATGCTAAATATTTTTATGGGTTTTTTAATTCATTCATAGTATACTTGAAGAATTGCTTATTAAAGGATGGACATAGAACTAAATATTCATAATTACAAAGATGGGAATATCTTAGGAGATGTGATTGTGCTATGAACATTTATTGTGTTCTTTTGTGCAGCTCAGTTCCCCCATATTGCTAAATATAAATTAGTTTCATATCAGGATATAAAGTGGAGTGGAGTCCTCTTCTGCATGACAGAAATTAATAATATGGCATCTCTGAAAAAGAAATTTCAATTTGATTCATTATTTTCCACATCTTAGGGTTGCTTTATTTGTAATGCTGCAAGCAGGTTTATAGTAAATCTGTGTTTCACTTGTTAAAATTGACATCACTGTAGATCCAAAGTTCTCATAAGATGAAGATTAATAAAAGAAGAAAATGAAATATGTTTTTGTGTTTGCAGCAAAAACACTTGAACCAATTAGATTATTCATATTACTCAATAGCATCGGAACTCTTTTTCCTATCAGAATATTTGTGGCATACTTCTTTAATAGATACAATCCTGCACCATCTTAAAGGAGACTACAAAGTAAATTTGAAAATGGTGAGTAGGAAGCAGATCTCATGCCAGTCTCATTAATTTAATGTCTAACTGTGTTTTTATTCACAGTGGTCAGGTGCCATAATACTTTGTCATTCCTTTATAAAAATAGAGTAGTAAATTATTCTTGCTGCACTAACAGGTTTTTCCAAAAAGACATTTTGAGGGCATGCTGATATTATTAAAAGTAAAAAAGGATCCAGGTTTATTCTGTGTTGAGAAAATATTCCCCTTGGCTAAGAAACTGTTCAGCTTTAAAGATATTTCTGTTCTTTAAAATGGAGGATGGTTAGAATACATTCAGTCTTTTTGACTTCAGAGAAAAGATAGCATATATTGCTTTGGCCCACCAGGACAATGTACACTCTCAGAATATATCTAGTTTATTTTGAGAATTCTGCTGTCATTCAAGATCTGTGAGATTTTGTTATTTCCAGTGTAATAGATAATTTAGCAAACTAAATTTGTTACCTTTGAAAGAAAAAACAGTTCAGTACATACAAAAACAAAGTTTAAACTTTATTACAAAGTGTCTTTTGTTTTGCACATGAAGTCTAGCCTACTAAATTTGTATAATAAAGCAACAGATATGTGTGCTGTTTTTTTCTCTATGTTTTAAAAAAGGCAAGTAGCAAATGTGGCATACATAAAGAACTGAAAATAATTATTTAAGGTTTTCACTGCAATATTAGAAACCTAACACTGTTATTGAGATTGACATAACAGTTGTAAAAAGAGTCAAAAAGATCTGATTTGCCTTTCCCCCAGCTTTCAAGCTTATCAGGGTAAATATTAGCATATATAATATTTTAAATATGTGTGTGTGTTTGTGTGTGTGTATATGTATATACCCACAGACAAGGTTAAGGATGATAAACAAGTGAAGATACTGGTGCTGTGTCCTGAAAATCCTTTCAAATTAAAAGTGGAAGTAGATATCTTTTGTCTTTCCTCCACCATCCTAACTATAGAAATGTTTGTTCATCCTTTTAAATTTTTTCAATATTTATTAATTTCATTAATACTTTCCCATCTCTTATAAAAAGAAAAACAGAGATGAGAGTCATGCTGGAAGGAACTGATAAAGTCATAATTATTTTCTTTGTTTTTTCAGTGACTTATACTGTAGTACTTTGTAGCTAAGGAAAGCTTGAGTATAGCCTAATGAGGCTCATTATTAATAGTACTGTCTGATTCTGATACAAATGAAAGTTTTCCCTATCTTTGGATTGTTGTTTTTGCATGTTGAACTTGTAATCATTTATAACAGAAGACAATAGACAGGAAAAGTATAAGCAGCAGAAAAAGAAGTGTGAGATCAGAACAAATTTAAGGTAACATTAAGGCAATACTCTTACGAATCAGGAACAGAAAGGGACCTGCTATCATAGATGACACTCTTTTTCCATCATAAATACTGATAATTTTCCTCCTTCATAAAGTGCCATTGTCAGATCATTATATACACTGTAAGTCTGTGTTATTCAAGGATTGCAGTTGGGGTTTTTAACTAGTTTATGAAGTTTTTTAATACACATAATTTAACAGTGTTCCAGCATCAGCTGTTAGAAAAGTAATCTTTGCATCCCTTCAGAAATGTAGCAGTCATGGTGAATGTTTGAACAAAGATTTTATCTCTGATCAACAAAGATAACTCAATGTCACATATAAATAATGTTTAAAATAAAATTTTAATAAGAGAATTTACTGAATGTCATGGAAAAGAACAAATGAAACAGATGAAGATCTATTGTAATGACTTGCATGCATGTGATTAGAAAGATGACAGAGAAAATACAGAGAATTAAGGAATCCAAACAACTTAGAAGGAAAGAAGATGAATGTATGGACAAAGATCAATAATGTCAAGAGCACGTGAACTCTCAGGCACCAAAAAAGAATTGATTGATCCAGAGCCTGAACTAATTAAAGTGCCATTGGTCAGTAGCTCTCCAGTTCAAATTCTGTGCAGATTTCTAAAGCAAACCTTGATCGTTGGAAGCAATAAATAGATGGCAGTGTGATTCACTTAGATTAGTACTCATCTGTCTGAAAGGCTTTCTTTTTTTCTGTGAAGGTGGGCTTAAAGCAAGGTTTCAGCTTCGTTGTTAATCACCATTCGTTGGTTTAAATTCTTTTCACACCAGTGAAGTTTTATTGGCATAAAAATATAAAAAAACCCTACCCTAACACTCACGGATTTGTAATTCTTAGAATTTAAATATTTATGTAGCTATTCTATATAATAACATATTATATTTCTGAAATTGTATTAAAATTAATTATTTATTGTATTGTTTTCTCCAGAGTTTCATTTAATTTTTTTCATTTCTTTTTTTTTCATTTTTTTCCTTTCTTTTTCTTAATTGTGAGATTCCTTTCCTGTTGGCAAAGGTTTTCTTGTTTCGTTATCTTCTTGACTTCAAATCTAAGACAATACTCATTACATCCATGTCTCACTACATTTTTACTGATGTGATTTAGAGGTCCTTCCTTCCTGCCTTCCTGCCTTCTCCTCTCTCCTCCCCTCCCCAGCATGGGTCCACTCTCATGAGCAGTCTTCCCCAAGAATCTAATATAAGGTATGTTCAAATATGTACTGCTGAGAACCTACAACATGAACATCTTTTAAAGAGATTTTTTGATGACCAGCCAAGCTGAAGCGGCTCTGTAGTCCCAGTCATTTGATCAGCAAGCATACTGGTCTTGAGAAATATAAATACAATGCCGTAAACAAGTGATTTTGATTTACTTTTCTGTCGTGCTTGGCTTTTCTAGTACATTTTGTGATAGGCAAGTTTAGTCAGAAACTGAGTAATAGTCTCTAGACTTACAAATGTCTGTTAACAGCTGACAGCTTCCATTGTCAAGCCCTTCACCTTGGTTCTCAGTGTTCTACATGGATACATGGTGTTGGAGTCTGAGACACAGAGTGTGTGCCCTTGTTTCTGATACTTATTTCTAAGATCCAGAAAAACACTGAATTTCATATAACATGAAATTCATGAACATGTTTTCATGGTGATACATGAAAACAATTGTTAAACTTAGATAGAAAAGCTAAAAGTGTGAGTGTGTAGATTAGAGAGTTTTCTTAAGTCACTGGGTGAAAAATTTAGAGTTTAAGTTAGTTTAGAAAGCAGAAGACAAGATGGAGGATTTAGAATGTTGTTTCTTTTCCTTCTTTCTTCTTCATGTTCTTCTTCTAGAGGTTCTTGGGTAATAGTAAGTGATTGGTTAGAAAATGCTGCAGAGCAGCACACAGGTGATGGGTCATTGGGTCATTAAGAAAAATAATACATGTGTCTATTGTTAATTGGATAAGAATAAGTATAAAGATAAAAGAACTGAGTAATTTGGGGCCATTTTGTGCTTTCAAAGCCAAAGTGAGCCACAAGGCCATTCTGTACCATCAGAAGAAAATAAGCCAGATTGCAGTGAATTAACCTTGTGCAGCTAGTCTGGAGAGACCTGCCAAGTTTTGTAATGACCTCCTAATAAACACGAGAAACAAGATTCTAATGAGCTCAGGAGTTTTCTTCAAACCTAGAGAACTGAGATAAGTGGGACTCCCCACGAGGGAAGATCCCAAAGGAGCTCAGCTCAGAGGAGACTGAGAAATCCAGGAGGAGAAAGAAAAATACAGAAGTGCAGCAGAATCAGAGAAAGAGAAAAAAGGAAGCCAAACTTGTGAGTTTAACTGCCCTTGAAAGACCTGTAGTCTTTTATTTGATCATAAAGGAAAATAATTGTTTTAATTAGTGACACTGAGATGCCCATCTCTCAGTATGAAAATATGTGACACTGAAAATGAACATTTAATTTGTTTGTCTAAACTTAAATTCCTAATGCTAGGTAAGATTCCTTAAGGTATCTCACATTCTTTACAGTCAGTGCCCCAGAAAAACACAGATCTCATTTAGGTCACATTCATTTCTGTTAATTATGGATGTCTTAGATACCATAATTGCCTCAGCTGCTAATAGATACTTTTAGATAGCTTGGTAGTATTGTGAGTAACAACAAACAAATTTGGATTCCCTGTTATGCTGGTGCAAAGTCTAGACAAAACCCCCAAACCATGACATCTTCACTGTGTTTCCTTATATTTACTTGAAAATAAAAGTTGCATGAAAGTATTCTAGAATTTGTTATTCCATGTTTAAGAACCTCCACCATACTAATAAAAAGTTTACAATTTATATGAAAATCTATAAGGCAAGACATGTAAAATATATGTGCATTATGTGTGAAACTTTGAAGACTTCTGTTGCCATGATCTGTTCCCTGTATGAATGAGCAGATATTATTTATTACTTATCTGAAAACATGGCCTTAGAATAAAAGTGAGATGTGCATTTTGTTCATTGAGTGTCAATTATTAAAAGGAAATGTCCATTTAATGGACCTCTGCCTATCACTTATTATAAAAGCATGCTTAACACTTGTCCAAGATACAAAAAGTCTAGTTTCCTTGAATTTTCTTGACCTCTCTTTTTCTTTCCCTATTTTAATGTCCTTCTTCTGTTAGACTTTTCTGTGCTGAAAAATGACAATGGCACATCTGAAGCCAAATTGCCAGCCTGACAGTAGGGAAGAAATGGACACAGAGGCAAAATCACTTTTGTAAATACACTTGAACTTTTCAGCATAAAGGATCCTGCCTGTTATTTGACAGATTTCATTTTTTCCCTTTCTGCCTTTCTGTGTTCAACTTTTCTTTGTAATGTTAACACTAGAAGTTTTTGAAATGCATTAAGACATAAAAGTAAATTGGAAGCACTTAGCCATTACTGTGTTATAAAACTCTCTTTTGAACTCTGAGAAGAAATTGATGCTCAAAGGATGATAATGGGATTTAAGTTAGTTTGAAACTAATGAACAATAGCTTCAATAACTTCATCTGATAAATGTTTTAAGGAAAAGGGTGGAATTCAGTAAGGGATTAATAAATTCGTTATCTGAAACAGAAGGAAAAAGGAATGTCGACACTTAAATTTTGATCCTGAAAACACATTCATCTTCTGTTTCAATAGGTGACTTAGAGCGGGGTGTTTGGGGGGTTTTTTTGGGTTTTTTAAATCTTATAGTCCTTTGGCAAATGGAAGACCTATTCTGACTCATATATAGAAATGTGTGGTTTAATTAGAAGCAGTAAATCAGTGTTTTACTTGTGCCTGTTCCTCATTGAACCACCACAGACTAAAGGAGAGATGAATCTCATTTAACATTGGTCATCCAACTGATAGCATCTAATTTAAGTGTGTTGTCAATAGTGATTTGTCTCTTCCTAAGTAAGATGTCAGACATAATCAGGATGAACTTTATTTCCAGGTTCTGACTTTTCTTCACAAACTGTAGAGAGAAAATTAACTTAGACTAGATACTAAAGATTAATTATAAAACCTGGATCAAAATGAGCCCCACGATGTCTGAAAGACTTCTTATCTATTTTGAGATGCTGAGTCACATGTTTTTGATTTGTTCCTAATTATGCTGAGTCCCATAAAAATCTGTTCCCTACAAAGATATCACTTGGGTATCTTTTTTATATTTTTCTTAATACATATGTGATGTTATTCATCTTTAGTAAACATTCCTTGTGATTCCAGACTGTGAAATATGAAAATTCATTAACATTTTACTCAACATAATTAATTTTTTGTTTGTTTTTTTTTTTTTAAAGCCCCCAAACTAATGAACCAACCATCATCTACTCTTCTCTGGAGAGACCCCATTTGGAGTACTGCATCCTGCCCTTGAGTCCTCAGCACAGAAAGACATTGACTTGCAGGAGTAGGTCCAGACCAGGACTATGAAAAGAGTTAGAGGGCTGGAGCACTTCTCTGAGGAGAGGCTGAGAGAGTTGCATTTCTTCAGCCTGGAGAAGACTCTGGGGCCATCTTATTGAAGCCTTTCCTACTTAAAGTGATTTTACAAGAAAGATGGGGAGAAACATTTTAGTATGACCTGTAACGACAAGACAAGGGATAATGGTTTTAAGCTCAAGGAGAGCTGATTTATACTAGTTATAAGGAAGAAATATTTTGAAATTATGGTGCTGATGAGGGTGGAACTGGTTTCCCAGAGAGATAGTAGATAGAATTATAGAACCATTAAGAGTGGAAAAGACCTCCAAGATCATCAAGTTCAATCTACCACTGAAGATCACCTTGTTAACTAAAACTTAGCACTAAGTGCCACATCCATGTCTTTCTTGAGCACTTCCAGGGATGGTGATTCCACCTTCTCCTTGGGCAGCCTGTTCCAATGCTTGAAAACTTTCTGTGAAGAAATTTTTCATGATATCCAACCTGAACCTCCTCTGCAAAATTCAAGGCCATTTCCTCTTGTCCCATTGCTGGTTGCCTGGGAGAAGAAGTTGACCTCCACCTCACTGCAATAACCTTTCAAAATGGTTGTAGAGAGCAATGACATCTCCCTTGAGCCTCCTTTTTTCCAGGTTAAACAACCCCAGCTCCCTCAGCCACTCCTCACAGGATCTGTGCTCTCGTCCCTTCATTTGTTTGATTGCCCTTCTCTGGACACACTTCAGTACCTCAATGTCTTTCTTGCAGTGAGGGGCCCAAAATTTGACACAGCACTCAAGGTGTGGCCTCACCAGTGCTGAGTACATAGGGATGATCACTGCCCTGGTCCTGCTAGCCACACTATTGCTGATACAGGCCAGGATTCCACTGACCCCTTCACCCACCTGGGCACATGCTGGATCGTGTTTAGCTCTGTCAATCAGCAACCCCAGGTCCTTTTCTGCTGGGCCATTTTCCAGTCCCTGGAAACATTCAAGGTCAAGCAGTGAGGATTCTGAGTGACCTAACCTAGCTAAAGATATCCCTGCTCACTGAAGCAGCAGTTGGACTAGATATCCTTTACAGGACCCTTCCAACCCAAAGTGTTCTACAATTCTGTGATACAGATTTCCAGATTTCCCCTGGAACCACCAATATTCCTATGATTATTTAACTGTATAGTATCAAATACTACAGTGTCAGAGAAAGGAAATTAATTTTTCAGTTTTCTAGTGTTAGTGTGACATTTGCTTTATATTTTTTAAATTATTTGGATACGAGGATAATAAATATCATCAACCTGTCACTTCAGCTGGAATTCTGGGCTTCAGCTGAGTCAAAGAAGTCAAAATATTTGTGTCAAAGTAGTTCTGAATGTTTCTAAGTAGTATATATTTCTTCATCTAATTAATTGTTGCTGCACCCTCATAAACATGGACTTTATTTGTTTATTGCAACAACTTTTGATTTTTCTCTGGCAGTAAAGTGTCTGGAAAACAGTAAGAATCAGTTTGCTTCATCTGCAATTTTGCCCCTGTTTTTAACTGGAAAAAATATATTGAAGAGTATACATCTTTGTCTAATTTTTACTGTTTGTTTAGGACAACTGTACAAGCATTAATCATAACAGTCCCAAGGTCAATAGTAGATCAGAAATTAGCTCTTATACATGAATAAGTTTGGATGAAAAGAAATATGAGTTGCAATTTCAGAATATGTCTTTTATAACCTTGATACTCTGATACTCAGAATCTTAGTAAATGGAATTTATTGATCTTGGTATAAATAGTCATGAGTGAAAAACAAAGCAGGAGAGGACTAATTCAGCTCTAATGAGTTGAACATCAAGTCATTCAAGAATGGAAATACAAAGATAAATGATCAGAAAAGCTGCCAGGAATAGCAAAATGATCCTGTATTATTCAACATTGTTTTCTACTTAGTTTGAATTAGAAAAATTTCTCTCTATTTGTGTACTAATTTACTGCAACATTGTTTTGAATTTTCTGAAAAAGTCTCTGGTTTTGATTAAGAAATTACATTTTCATTACTGAAATTTTGATAAAGAATTCAGAATAAATGTGATACATATATAGAGTTTAAGTAGAATGTATGGTATTTTAACCAAATAGACCTACCAAAATTCGTTTAGTTTTTAGGAATAGATTAATTTTCAATAATAGGAAATATTCAAATGGCTTACATGTACAAATCATATGTCTATTTTCTTCCTTGCTTTACATGTATGAATAAAAGATTATAAGGCATACTGAAGTCCTTGAGGAAGTTTCTAAGTCCCTGCATATCTTGTAAACTTACCTATAGTGTTATGAAACTTGAGTCAGGATTCTGATGCAAGACAACTGTACAGCATGCAAGGACTTCAGAATATAAATGTTGGAAAATGTCATCATGTCACTGTATGGTATATCTAATCACACCTCTTTAACTTACACCTTTATTTTAATTTCCATCAACTCTATATATGTATTTTGCATTATGAATATAAAAGTGATTAAGTTTCTGTATTAAATTACCGAGATGTAGGATATATTTACTGCTAACTTTAATTACGTTTATTCATTGTGCACTCTAGAAGTGTTAATATATTTGTGAGATTTGTTTTCCTTAAAATAATCAGTAAAAGCACTGCAATTTTGAGGCAACATATTGATCTTGTCAGATTAACATGCAGTGCTGAGTGTGCAAAGTTAATGATTGTCATATTTGAACTCCTTTGAAAAGATAATGATGTTTACAATTTCATCTACAGTGGCAAACCTGTAGGGTATTTGCTATCTGACCCTAGTGCTTTAAGTTCTGACTGAAAAATGTACACCACTATAATCAGGGTCATGACTATCAGAATTTTATTTCATACCTTTGATGTTTCTGTCATCAGGAGAATTCAGGTGGATTATATCCTTCTAGTTTTTCCCAGAAAAAGAACATCTAAAGTGTTTTCTGAATTCTTCAGTACCTCATGATGTATAATATAGCATGTGTACAACATGAAAGAGGACAATTGTTTGCTTCAGTGTGCTTATTAGGAGGACAGTAAATATATATTCAAAAGCCAGGTACCTAAATATTGTGATATAACAGGCATAAATAATTCAACTTACTTTATTGAGCTTTCTGGGAGTTTCCTATACAGAATCAGTATCAATCAGTCTCAATACTTGTGACCTATTTATCAATAATTCTAACTATTCCATTTGTCTTAAGGATTTTGCATTTTAGGTTTATTGCTTTACAAAAATGTTTGTTTCAGCTACCTTTGTGTGTAGTGGGTAGAATATCATCAATCTTCCAAACATTATTAGTGCATCAGTAATACAGCTATCAAGCAACCAAGATATCAATATGGTACCTGAATCAAGGAGATGTATAAGGAGATAAGATCTCTGAGGGAATTTGTCCATGTCAAAACTAAATCACTTCTTCACTCATTAATGTTTTAAATATTTTTCTTCCATACAATATACAACCACATTTTTTTTTTCTTCTTTTCTACCTTCATTCATTAAGTTCTTTATGATTCAAAAGTCACTGAAAGCCAGATAACCAAAAAACAGTGAGTTTAAGACGTGTTAAGAATTTGAAGATACATCCAGTAGATTCTTATTAAGCCATACAGAGTTTTCAGCTGAAGGAATTTGGATCCTGAACTACTTTTTCTCAACATCATTACTTACCACAGAGCTTATACCTTATTATCTTCCTTTAGTCTTGTGATTGCAAGGGAAGGAGAGAAAAGAAAGAAAATAAAAAATATTGAAAGGAAAAAAACCCCCAAATTTGTTGAAATACAAACCATTTCTATATTATTCAGTGACTACCTATTAGTCACACTGTAATGGAAGGTGATGTTTCACTATGAATGTGTATGAATTTAATTTGAGTGATCTTTTTAAATCAGTTTATTTCACAAAGATTTTTTAAAATGTAAGTATTAAAAATTTCTGATATTTTATTCAGTGGGAAATCATTACAGTTCTAAGGAACCAACAGACCCCTCAGTATCTTGTCTGGAAATAAGAGTGATTTCCCTATCTTTGATATTTCGTTCTTTTGTGTGTGAATTTACACCATGCATTCAAATAAAAAGGCACAGCATAACATACCATTACACAGTTGAAAATCAATTTAGAACAGTTTAGAGCTAGTGTAGTCAATATCCAGACATAACTTGTTACTTTTTGTTTTAATTCAAAATAAATATTAACTCAAACCCCACAAATAGTGAATTTCAGTTTCCAATTAAAAATAGTACTTAACTCATATTAAAAAGCTTCTGTTTCAGTTTGACTTTCAGAACAGGATACAAATGTGGCTGTGCATATGTGATTTTTAAAAACACAATGATACAGCAAATCTATTTTCATTTGATCTTAAATCTAAAATTCATTTTGGAGAAAGCACTCATGTAATGTTATTATCTTGCAGGCCACATACAAAAGGACAAGTATTAGTCATTCCTGCTAGTGTACATAAAAGTGATATAAATAAGAATTAAAAGCCCAGCTCTGATGATATTTATTTTGTATCCTTATGTTCACTTCCATTCTGTGATGCTTAACTATCAGTAAGAACTCTTAGAAATATCTTGTACAATAATTTTAAGTGGTGTGAGACATAAAAAGGAGACGTCTCGACATGTGCATTTTGTTCATTATTTGTCTCTTTGTTACACATTTTGCCCTTGGATTCTTTTACTGTCATTTCTATTTCCAGCAAGTCGATAGGATAGATAGCCAGACTTCAAAAAGCTAATATAACCCTTCCTGCAAGCAAGGTCATTCCTGAGGATAAAATATCACAGTGTAATTTGCTTAACTGTATCAAATGTCAAACTATATTTTATAGTGTTGGAAAACTTTCTTCAGAAAACTGAGTGCACAGCTGTATACACACTATATATTCCTGATGATATCCTTATTGATGGAATTGTGCACAAAAAGAAATTTATAGCCCCACACATAGAAACAACAGCTCACATCTGGGAATATCAAATACCATCAAGGTATTATACAAAGTGGGGTTAATGATTTTTTTTTTTCTCTTACATTATGTATCATAAGTGCAATTTTAAAAGAATTTTATCACAGCCTAAAGTTTCTGACCAAGCAAGATTAAGTATGAGCAGTAGTTTTATCTTGCAAGAGGGAAGATATTTCTTACTAGAATATTCTCTTAAGTCAATGTTAAGATTCAATAGAAGCTTTTTTGTGTATTATTTAGGTCTTTGTTTTGTTTTATTTAGTTTGATATTTTGTTTTGTTTTTGAATATTTTGAGTGGTCAAGCTTATGACAATTGCTTTCAAAATTATGTCAATGTTATTTTGCTTACCCAGTGATCAGAATAAAATTAAATCATGCTTTACTGTACTTTATCTGCACACTGCCCACAGAAGAATTCATAAGAAACTGCAAAAGCCAAACTGGATGGTGTTAATCATTTGAAAAGACAGTTCAGGTCTAGAAAATTCATATAATAGAACATCAGCATATATAGCTTAAAGACAGTATTTTTAACTCTTTGTGGCTAAGAAAGTAATCTGGAGTAATGAATGGCCACAGGGATGTAGAGATCCACCTGCAGCCATGGAGGAGACCCACAATGGAGCAGGTGGATATCTGAGAGACAGCTGTGAACCCATGGGAGGCACATGCTGGAGCAAACTCTTGGCAGGGACCTGTGGACCTATGGAGAGTAAGGAGAGAGAGAAGCCCACATTGGAGCAGGTCTCCTGGTAGGATATCTCCTGGGATAGCCACGCTGGAGCAGGCTGTGCCTGAAGGACTGCTCCCTGTGGAGGAGTGACCCATGTTGCAGCAGTTTATGGAGAACTGTTGCCCATGAGATGGACTCAGATTGGAGAAGTTCATGGAGAACATCTCCTGTTGGAGGGACCCCTTTCTGGAGCAGGGAAAGGACTCCTCTCCCTTAGCAGCCACAGGAACAATGTGTGATGAACTGACCATAACCCCCATTCACTGTCTTCCTGGTGCTGCTGGGGTACAGGGAGGTAAAGCTGGG